>NW_026061718.1:661492-1322985 GCF_023897955.1 Schistocerca gregaria | reverse complement strand
GGATTTCTCAGGTTTTTACTACATATGAACACTTTTCACATTCTCCCGTGCAACTCGGCTGCTAGTCCTCCTTTCATGCAGAATCTTAAGGTCCTAGCTTATGTCCAATGCACCAAAGCCAGCTAAAAAGTCAATAATCGATACCTAAAACTTGAATTGGATTACTTCTTACTGGCTATTACATCAACTTAGATGCTTCATCTGTGTTCTACTATGGTGATTTTAGTGTCTCCGCATACCGCAGCACGTGACATAGCTTTGCAGACGATAGGTACAAGCGTTTCAGAGAGAAGAGCGGCCAATGTGACGATCTGGCTTTAAGTCGATTCGATAACAAATGACGAAAACGGACGTATTTCTCAGGTTTTTACTACATTTGAACACTTTTCACATTCTCCCATGCAACTCGGCTGCTAGTCCTCCTTTAATGCAGAATCGTAAGGTCCTAGCTCATGTCCAAGGCACCAAAGCCAGCTAAAAAGTCAATAATCGATACCTAAATCTTGAATTGGACTACTTCTTACTGGCTATTACATCAACGCAGATGCTTCATCTGTGTTCTACTATGGTACTTTTCCTGTTTCCGCCTACGGCAACACGCGACATACCTTTGAAGACGATAAGTACAACCGTTTCACAGAGAAGAGCGGCCAATGTGACGATCTGGCTTTAAGTCGATTCGATAACAAATGACGAAAACGGACGGATTTCTCAGGTTTTAACTACATATGAACACTTTTCACATTCTCCCGTGCAACTCGGCTGCTAGTCCTCCTTTCATGCAGAATCTTAAGGTCCTAGCTCATGTCCGAGGCACCAAAGCCAGCTAAGAAGTCAATAATCGATACCTAAAACTCGAATTGTACTACTTCTTACTGGATATTACATCAACTTAGAAGCGTCATCTGTGTTCTACTGTGGTGATTTTAGTGTCTCCGCATACCGCAGCACGCGACATAGCTTTGCAGACGATAAGTACAACCATTTCAGAGAAAAGAGCGGCCAATTTGACTTCCTGGCTTTAAGTCGATTCGATAACAAATGACGAAAACGGACGGATTTCTCAGGTTTTTACAACATATGAACACTTTTCACATTCTCCCGTGCAACTCGGCTGCTAGTCCTCCTTTCATGCAGAATCTTAAGGTCCTAGCTCATGTCCAAGGCACCAAAGCCAGCTAAAAAGTCAATAATCGATACCTAAAACTTGAATTCTACTACTTCTTACTGGCTATTACATCAACTTAGAAGCTTCATCTGTGTTCTACTATGGTGCTTTTACTCTCTCCACATACCGCAGCACGCGACATAGCTTTGCAGACGATAGGTACAACCGTTTCAGTGAGAAGAGCGGCCAATGTGACGATCTGGCTTTAAGTCGATTCGATAACTAATGACGAAAACGGACGGATTTCTAAGGTTTTTATTACATATGAACAGTTTTCAGATTCTCCCGTGTAACTCGGCTGCTGGTCCTCCTTTCATGCAGAATGTTAAGGTCCTAGCTCATGTTCAAGGCACCAAAGCCAGCTAAAAAGTCAATAATCGTTACCTAAAACTTGAATTGTACTACTTCTTACTGGCTATTACATCAACTTAGAAGCTTCATCTGTGTTCTACTACGGTGATTTTAGTGTCTCCGCATACCGCAGTACGCGACATAGCTTTGCAGACGATAAGTACAAGCGTTTCAGAGAGAAGAGCGGCCAATGTGACGATCTGGCTTTAAGTCGATTCGATAACAAATGACGAAAACGGACGGATTTCTTAGGTTTTTACTACATATGAAAACTTTTCACATTCTCCCATGCAACTCGGCTGCTAGTCCTCCTTTCATGCAGAATCTTAAGGTCCTAGCTTATGTCCAAGGCACCAAAGCCAGCTAAAAAGTCAATAATCGATACCTAAAACTTGAATTGGACTACTTCTTACTGGCTATTACATCAACTTAGAAGCTTCATCTGTGTTCTACTATGGTGCTTTTAGTGTCTCCGCATACCGCAGCACGCGACATAGCTTTGCAGACGATAAGTACAACCGTTTCAGAGAGAAGAGCGGCCAATGTGACGATCTGGCTTTAAATCGATTCGATAACAAATGACGAAAACGGACGGATGTCTCAGATTTTTACTAGATATGAACACTTTTCACATTCTCCCGTGCAACTGGGCTGCTAGTCCACCTTTTATGCAGAATCTTAAAGTATTAGCTCATGTCCAAGGCACCAAAGCCAGCTATAAAGTCAATAATCGATACCTAAAACTTGAATTGTACTACTTCTTACTGGCTATTACATCAACTTAGAAGCTTCATCTGTGTTCTACTATGGTGCTTTTCCTGTTTCCGCCTACGGCAACACGCGACATAGCTTTGCAGACGAGAAGTACAACCATTTCAGAGAGAAGAGCGGCCAATGTGACGATCTGGCTTTAAGTCGATTCGATAACAAATGACGAAAACGGACGGATTTCTCAGGTTTTTACTACATATGAACACTTTTTCACATTCACCCGTGCAACTCGGCTGCTAGTCCTCCTTTAATGCAGAATCTTAAGGTCCTAGCTCATGTCCAAGGCACCAAAGCCAGCTAAAAGGTCAATATTCAATACCTAAAACTTGAATTGGATTACTTCTTACTGGCTATTACATCAACTTAGAAGCTTCATCTGTGTTCTACTATGGTGATTTTAGTGTCTCCGCATACCGCAGTACGCGACATAGCTTTGCAGACGATAAGTACAACCGTTTCAGAGAGAAGAGCGGCCAATGTGACGATCTGGCTTTAAGTCGATTCGATAACAAATGACGAAAACGGACGGATTTCTTAGGTTTTTACTACATATGAACACTTTTCATATTCTCCCATGCAACTCGGCTGCTAGTCCTCCTTTCATGCAGAATCTTAAGGTCCTAGCTCATGTCCAAGGCACCAAACCCAGCTAAAAAGTCAATAATCGATACCTAAAACTTGAATTGTACTACTTCTTACTGGCTATTACATCAACTTAGAAGCTTCATCTGTGTTCTACTATGGTGCTTTTACTCTCTCCACATACCGCAGCACGCGACATAGCTTTGCAGACGATAAGTACAAGCGTTTCAGAGAGAAGAGCGGCCAATGTGACGATCTGGCTTTAAGTCGATTCGATAACAAATGACGAAAACGGACGGATGTCTCAGGTTTTTACTACATATGAACACTTTTCACATTCTCCCGTGCAACTGGGCTGCTAGTCCTCCTTTTATGCAGAATCTTAAAGTCCTAGCTCATGTCCAAAGCACCAAAGCCAGCTAAAAAGTCAATAATCGATACCTAAACCTTGAATTGTACTACTTCTTACTGGCTATTACATCAACTTAGAAGCTTCATCTGTGTTCTACTATGGTGCTTTTCCTGTTTCCGCCTACGGCAACACGCGACATAGCTTTGCAGACGATAAGTACAACCGTTTCAGAGAGAAGAGCGGCCAATGTGACGAACAGGCCTTAAGTCGATTCGATAACAAATGACGAAAACGTACGGATTTCTCAGGTTTTTTCTACATATGAACACTTTTCACATTTTCCCCTGCAACTCGGCTGCTAGTCCTCCTTTTATGCATAATCTTAAAGTCCTAGCTCATGTCCAAGGCACCAAAGCCACCTAAAAAGTCAATAATCGATACCTAAAACTTGAATTGTACTACTTCTTACTGGCTATTACATCAACTTAGAAGCTTCATCTGTGTTCTACTATGGTGCTTTTCCTGTTTCCGCCTACGGCAACACGCGACATAGCTTTGCAGACGATAAGTACAACCGTTTCAGAGAGAAGAGCGGCCAATGTGACGATCTGGCTTTAAGTCGATTCGATAACAAATGACGAAAACGGACGGATGTCTCAGGTTTTTACTGCATATGAACACTTTTCACATTCTCCCGTGCAACTCGGCTGCTAGTCCTCCTTTCATGCAGAATCTTAAGGTCCTAGCTCATGTCCAATGCACCAAAGCCAGCTAAAAAGTCAATAATCGATACCTAAAACTTGAATTGGATTACTTCTTACTGGCTATTACATCAACTTAGATGCTTCATCTGTGTTCTACTATGGTGATTTTAGTGTCTCAGCATACCGCAGCACGCGACATAGCTTTGCAGACGATAAGTGCAACCGTTTCAGAGAGAAGAGCAGCCAATGTGATGAACTGGCTTTAAGTCGATTCGATAACAATTGACGAAAACGGACGGATTTGTCAGGTTTTTACTACATTTGAACACTTTTCACATTCTCCCATGCAACTCGGCTGCTAGTCCTCCTTTAATGCAGAATCGTAAGGTCCTAGCTCATGTCCAAGGCACCAAAGCCAGCTAAAAAGTCAATAATCGATACCTAAATCTTGAATTGGACTACTTCTTACTGGCTATTACATCAACGTAGATGCTTCATCTGTGTTCTACTATGGTACTTTTCCTGTTTCCGCCTACGGCAACAAGCGACATACCGTTGAAGACGATAAGTACAACCGTTTCAGAGAGAAGAGCGGCCAATGTGACGATCTGGCTTTAAGTCGATTCGATAACAAATGACGAAAACGGACGGATTTCTCAGGTTTTTACAACATATGAACACTTTTCACATTCTCCCGTGCAACTGGGCTGCTAGTCCTCCTTTCATGCAGAGTCTTAAGGTCCTAGCTCATGTCCAAGTCACCAAAGCCAGCTAAAAAGTCAATAATCAATACCTAAAACATGAATTGTACTACTTCTTACTGGCTATTACATCAACTTAGAAGCTTCATCTGTGTTCTACTATGGTGCTTTTAGTGTCTCTGCATACCGCAGCACGCGACATAGCTTTGCAGACGATAAGTACAACCGTTTCAGAGAGAAGAGCGGATAATGTGACGATCTGGCTTCAAGTCCATTCGATAACAAATGACGAAAACGGACGGATTTCTAAGGTTTTTACTACGTATGAACACTTTTCACATTCTCCCGTGCAACTCGGCTGCTAGTCCTCCTTTCATGCAGAATCGTAAGGTCCTAGCTCATGTCCAAGGCACCAAAGCCTGCTAAAAAGTCAATATTCAATACCTACAACTTGAATTGTACTACTTCTTACTTTCTATTACATCAACTTAGAAGCTTCATCTGTGTTCTACTATGGTGATTTTAGTGTCTCCGCATACCGCAGCACGCGACATTGCTTTGTAGACGATAAGTACAACCGTTTCAGAGAGAAGAGCGACCAATGTGACGATCTGGCTTTAAGTCGATTCGATAACAAATGACGAAAACGGACGGATTTCTCAGGTTTTTTTTTTTTAGATATGAACACTTTTCACATTCTCCCGTCCAACTCGGCTGCTAGTCCTCCTTTCATGCAGAATCTTAAGGTCCTAGCTCATGTCCAAGTCACCAAAGCCAGCTAAAAAGTCAATAATCGATACCTAAAACTTGAATTGGACTACTTCTTACTGGCTATTACATCAACTTAGATGCTTCATCTGTGTTCTACTATGGTGATTTCAATGTCTCCGCATACCGCAGCACGCGACATAGCTTTGCAGACGAGAAGTACAACCGTTTCAGAGAGAAGAGCGGCCAATGTGACGATCTGGCTTTAAGTCGATTCGATAACAAATGACGAAAACGGACGGATTTCTCAGGTTTTTACTACATATGAACACTTTTCACATTCTCCCGTGCAACTCGGCTGCTAGTCCTCTTTCATGAGAAGTCTTAACTTCCTAGCTCGTGTCTAAGGCACCAAAGAAGGTTAAAAAGTCAATAACCGATACCTAAAACTTGAATTTTACTACTTCTTACTGGCTATTACATCAACTTAGAAGCTTCATCTGTGTTCTACTAGTGTGCTTTTAGTGTGTCCGCATACCGCAGCACGTGACATAGCTTTGCCGACGATAAGTACAACCGTTTCAGGGAGAAGAGCGGCCAATGTGACGATCTGGCTTTAATTCGATTCCATAACAAATGACGAAAACGGACGGATGTCTCAGGTTTTTACTGCATATGAACACTTTTCACATTCTCCCATGCAACTCGGCTGCTAGTCCTCCTTTCATGCAGAATCTTAAGGTCCTAGCTCATGTCCAAGTCACCAAAGCCAGCTAAAAAGTCAATAATCGATAGCTAAAACTTGAATTGGATTACTTCTTACTGGCTATTACATCAACTTAGATGCTTCATCTGTGTTCTACTATGGTGATTTTAGTGTCTCCGCATACCGCAGCACGCGACATAGCTTTGCAGACGATAAGTACAACCGTTTCAGAGAGAAGAGCGGCCAATGTGACGATCTGGCTTTAAGTCGATTCGATAACAAATGACGAAAACGGACGGATTTCTAAGGTTTTTACTACATATGAACACTTTTCACATTCTCCCGTGCAACTCGGCTGCTAGCCCTCCTTTCATGCAGAATCGTAAGGTCCTAGCTCATGTCCAAGGCACCAAAGCCAGCTAAAAAGTCAATAATCGATACCTAAAACTTGAATTGTACTACTTCTTACTGGCTATTACATCAACTTAGAAGATTCATCTGTGTTCTACTATGGTGCTTTTAGTGTCTCCACATACCGCAGCACGCGACATAGCTTTGCAGACGATAAGTACAACCGTTTCAGAGAGAAGAGCGGCCAATGTGACGATCTGGCTTTAAGTCGATTCGATAACAAATGACGAAAACGGACGGATTTTTAAGGTTTTTATTACATATGAACACTTTTCACATTCTCCCGTGCAACTTGGCTGCTAGTCCTCCTTTCATGCAGAATCGTAAGGTCCTAGCTCATGTCCAAGGCACCAAAGCCAGCTAAAAAGTCAATAATCGATACCTAAAACTTGAATTGTTCTACTTCTTACTGGCTATTACATCAACTTAGAAGCTTCATCTGTGTTCTACTATGGTGCGTTTAGTGTCTCCGCATACCGCAGCACGCGACATAGCTTTGGAGACGATAAGTACAACCGTTTCAGAGAGAAAAGCGGCCAATGTGACGATCTGGCTTTAAGTCGATTCGATAACAAATGACGAAAACGGACGGATGTCTCAGGTTTTTACTACATATGAACACTTTTCACATTCTCCCGTGCAACTCGGCTGCTAGTCCTCCTTTCATGCAGAATCTCAAGGTCCTAGCTCATGTCCAAGGCACCAAAGCCAGCTAAAAAGTCAATAATCGATACCTAAAACTTGAATTGGACTACTTCTTACTGGCTATTACATCAACTTAGATGCTTCATCTGTGTTCTACTATGGTGATTTTAGTGTCTCCGCATACCGCAGCACGTGACATAGCTTTGCAGACGAGAGGTACAAGCGTTTCAGAGAGAAGAGCGGCCAATGTGACGATCTGGCTTTAAGTCGATTCGATAACAAATGACGAAAACGGACGTATTTCTCAGGTTTTTACTACATTTGAACACTTTTCACATTCTCCCCTGCAACTCGGCTGCTAGTCCTCCTTTAATGCAGAATCGTAAGGTCCTAGCTCATGTCCAAGGCACCAAAGCCAGCTAAAAAGTCAATAATCGATACCTAAATCTTGAATTGGACTACTTCTTACTGGCTATTACATCAACGTAGATGCTTCATCTGTGTTCTACTATGGTACTTTTCCTGTTTCCGCCTACGGCAACGCGCGACATACCGTTGAAGACGATAAGTACAACCGTTTCAGAGAGAAGAGCGGCCAATGTGACGATCTGGCTTTAAGTCGATTCGATAACAAATGACGAAAACGGACGGATTTCTCAGGTTTTTACTACATATGAACACTTTTCACATTCTCCCGTGCAACTCGGCTGCTAGTCCTCCTTTCATGCAGAATCTTAAGGTCCTAGCTCATGTCCGAGGCACCAAAGCCAGCTAAGAAGTCAATAATCGATACCTAAAACTCGAATTGTACTACTTCTTACTGGATATTACATCAACTTAGAAGCGTCATCTGTGTTCTACTGTGGTGATTTTAGTGTCTCCGCATACCGCAGCACGCGACATAGCTTTGCAGACGATAAGTACAACCATTTCAGAGAAAAGAGCGGCCAATTTGACGATCTGGCTTTAAGTCGATTCGATAACAAATGACGAAAACGGACGGATTTCTCAGGTTTTTACAACATATGAACACTTTTCACATTCTCCCGTGCAACTCGGCTGCTAGTCCTCCTTTCATGCAGAGTCTTAAGGTCCTAGCTCATGTCCAAGTCACCAAAGCCAGCTAAAAAGTCAATAATCAATACCTAAAACATGATTTGTACTACTTCTTACTGGCTATTACATCAACTTAGAAGCTTCATCTGTGTTCTACTATGGTGATTTTAGTGTCTCTGCATACCGCAGCACGCGACATAGCTTTGCAGACGATAAGTACAACCGTTTCAGAGAGAAGAGCGGATAATGTGACGATCTGGCTTCAAGTCCATTCGATAACAAATGACGAAAACGGACGGATTTCTAAGGTTTTTACTACGTATGAACACTTTTCACATTCTCCCGTGCAACTCGGCTGCTAGTCCTCCTTTCATGCAGAATCGTAAGGTCCTAGCTCATGTCCAAGGCACCAAAGCCAGCTAAAAAGTCAATATTCAATACCTACAACTTGAATTGTACTACTTCTTACTTTCTATTACATCAACTTAGAAGCTTCATCTGTGTTCTACTATGGTGATTTTAGTGTCTCCGCATACCGCAGCACGCGACATTGCTTTGTAGACGATAAGTACAACCGTTTCAGAGAGAAGAGCGACCAATGTGACGATCTGGCTTTAAGTCGATTCGATAACAAATGACGAAAACGAACGGATTTCTCAGGTTTTTTTTTTTTTAGATATGAACACTTTTCACATTCTCCCGTCCAACTCGGCTGCTAGTCCTCCTTTCATGCAGAATCTTAAGGTCCTAGCTCATGTCCAAGTCACCAAAGCCAGCTAAAAAGTCAATAATCGATACCTAAAACTTGAATTGGACTACTTCTTACTGGCTATTACATCAACTTAGATGCTTCATCTGTGTTCTACTATGGAGATTTCAATGTCTCCGCATACCGCAGCACGCGACATAGCTTTGCAGACGAGAAGTACAACCGTTTCAGAGAGAAGAGCGGCCAATGTGACGATCTGGCTTTAAGTCGATTCGATAACAAATGACGAAAACGGACGGATTTCTCAGGTTTTTACTACATATGAACACTTTTCACATTCTCCCGTGCAACTCGGCCGCTAGTCCTCTTTCATGAAAAGTCTTAACTTCCTAGCTCGTGTCTAAGGCACCAAAGAAGGTTAAAAAGTCAATAACCGATACCTAAAACTTGAATTTTACTACTTCTTACTGGCTATTACATCAACTTAGAAGCTTCATCTGTGTTCTACTATTGTGCTTTTAGTGTGTCCGCATACCGCAGCACGTGACATAGCTTTGCGACGATAAGTACAACCGTTTCAGAGAGAAGAGCGGCCAATGTGACGATCTGGCTTTAAGTCGATTCGATAACAAATGACGAAAACGGACGGATTTCTAAGGTTTTTACTACATATGAACACTTTTCACATTCTCCCGTGCAACTCGGCTGCTAGCCCTCCTTTCATGCATTATCGTAAGGTCCTAGCTCATGTCCAAGGCACCAAAGCCAGCAAAAAAGTCAATAATCGATACCTAAAACTTGAATTGTACTACTTCTTACTGGCTATTACATCAACTTAGAAGCTTCATCTGTGTTCTACTATGGTGCGTTTAGTGTCTCCGCATACCGCAGCACGCGACATAGCTTTGGAGACGATAAGTACAACCGTTTCAGAGAGAAGAGCGGCCAATGTGACGATCTGGCTTTAAGTCGATTCGATAACAAATGACGAAAACGGACGGATGTCTCAGGTTTTTACTACATATGAACACTTTTCCCATTCTCCCGTGCAACTGGGCTGCTAGTCCTCCTTTTATGCAGAATCTTAAAGTCCTAGTTCATGTCCAAAGCACCAAAGCCAGCTAAAAAGTCAATAATCGATACCTAAAACTTGAATTGTACTACTTCTTACTGGCTATTACATCAACTTTGAAGCTTCATGTGTGTTCTACTATGGTGCTTTTCCTGTTTCCGCCTACGGCAACACGCGACATAGCTTTGCAGACGATAAGTACAACCGTTCCCGAGAGCAGAGCGGCCAATGTGACGATCTGGCTTTAAGTCGATTCGATAACAAATGACGAAAACGGACGGATTTCTCAGGTTTTTACTACATATGAACAATTTTCACATTCTCCCGTGCAACTCGGCTGCTAGTCCTCCTTTCATGCAGAATCTTAAGGTCCTAGCTCATGTCCAAGGCACCAAAGCCAGCTAAAAAGTCAATAATCGATACCTAAAACTTGAATTGTACTACTTCTTACTGGCCATTCCATCAACTTAGAAGCTTCATCTGTGTTCTACTATGGTGCTTTTAGTGTCTCCGCAAATCGCAGAACGCGACATAGCTTTGCAGACGATAAGTACAACCGTTTCAGAGAGAAGAGCGGCCAATGTGACGATCTGGCTTTAAGTCGATTCGATAACAAATGACGAAAGCGGACGGATTTGTCAGGTTTTTACTACATATGAACACTTTTTTCATTCTCCCGTGCAACTCGGCTGCTAGTCCTCCTTTCATGCAGAATCATAAGGTCCTAGCTCATGTCCAATGCACCAAAGCCAGCTAAAATTCAATAATCGATACCTAAAACTTGAATTGTACTACTTCTTACTGGCTATTACATCAACTTAGAAGCTTCATCTGTGTTCTACTATGGTGCTTTTAGTGTCTCCGCATGCAGCAACACGCGACATAGCTTTGCAGACGATAAGTACAACCGTTTCAGAGAGAAGAGCGTCCAATGTGACGATTTGGCTTTAAGTCGATTCGATAACAAATGACGAAAACGGACGGATTTCTCAGGTTTTTACTACATATGAACACTTTTCACATTCTCCCGTGCAACTCGGCTGCTAGTCCTCCTTTTATACAGAATGTTAAGGTCCTAGCTCATGTCCAAGGCACCAAAGCCAGCTAAAAAGTCAATAATCGATACCTAAGACTTGAATTGGACTACTTCTTACTGGTTATTACATCAACTTAGAAGCTTCATCTGTGTTCTACTGTGGTGATTTTAGTGTCTCCAGATCCCGCAGCACGTGACATAGCTTTGCAGACGATAAGTACAACCGATTCAGAGAGGAGAGCGGCCAATCTGACGATCTGGCTCTAAGTCGATTCGATAACAAATGACGAAAACGGACGTATTTTTCAGGTTTTTACTACATATGAACACTTTTCACATTCTCCCGTGCAACTCGGCTGCTAGTCCTCCTTTCATGCAGAATGTTAAAGTCCTAGGTCATGTCCAAGGCACCAAAGCCAGCTATAAAGTCAATAATCGATACCTAAAACTTGAATTGTACTACGTCTTACTGGGTATTACATCAACTTAGAAGCTTCATCTGTGTTCTACTATGGTGCTTTTAGTGTCTCCGCATACCGCAGCCTGCGACATAGCTTAGCAGACGATAAGTACAACCGTTTCAGAGAGAAGAGCGGCCAATGTGACGATCTGGCTTTAAGTCGATTCGATAACAAATGACGAAAATGGACGGATTTCTCAGGTTTTTACTACATATGAACACTTTACACTTTCTCCCGTGCAACTCGGATGCTAGTCCTCCTTTCATGCTGAATCTTAAGGTCCTAGCTCTTGTCCAAGGCACCAAAGCCAGCTAAAGATCAATATTCAATACCTAAAACTTGATTTGTACCACTTCTTACTGGCTATTACATCAACTTAGAAGCTTGATCTGTGTTCTACTATGGTGCTTTTAGTGTCTCCGCATACCGCAGCACGCGACATAGCTTAGCAGACGATAAGTACAACCGTTTCAGAGAGAAGAGCGGCCAATGTGACGATCTGGCTTTTAGTCGATTCGATAACAAATGACGAAAACGGACGGATTTCTAAGGTTTTTACTACATATGAACACTTTTCACATTCTCCCGTGCAACTCGGCTGCTAGTCCTCCTTTCATGCAGAGTCTTAAGGTTATAGCTCATGTCCAAGGCACCAAAGCCAGCTAAAAAGTCAATAATCGATACCTAAAACATGAATTGTACTACTTCTTACTGGCTATTACATCAACTTAGAAGCTTCATCTGTGTTCTACTATGCTGCCTTAGTGTCTCTGCATACCGCAGCACGCGACATAGCTTTGCAGACGATAAGTACAAGCGTTTCAGAGAGAAGGGCGGCCAATGTGACGATCTGGCTTTAAGTCGATTCGATAACAAATGACGAAAACGGACGGATTTCTAAGGTTTTTACTACATATGAACACTTTTCACATTCTCCCGTGCAACTCGGCTGCTAGCCCTCCTTTCATGCAGAATCGTAAGGTCCTAGCTCATGTCCAAGGCACCAAAGCCAGCTAAAAAGTCAATAATCGATACCTAAAACTTGAATTGTACTACTTCTTACTGGCTATTACATCAACTTAGAAGCTTCATCTGTGTTCTACTATGGTGCTTTTAGTGTCTCCACATACCGCAGCACGCGACATAGCTTTGCAGACGATAAGTACAACCGTTTCAGAGAGAAGAGCGGCCAATGTGATGATCTGGCTTTAAGTCGATTCGATAACAAATGACGAAAACGGACGGATTTTTAAGGTTTTTATTACATATGAACACTTTTCACATTCTCCCGTGCAACTCGGCTGCTAGTCCTCCTTTCATGCAGAATCGTAAGGTCCTAGCTCATGTCCAAGGCACCAAAGTTAGCTAAAAAGTCAATAATCGATACCTAAAACTTGAATTGTAATACTTCTTACTGGCTATTACATCAACTTAGAAGCTTCATCTGTGTTCTACTATGGTGCTTTTAGTGTCTCCGCATACCGCAGCACGCGACATAGCTTTGCAGACGATAAGTACAACCGTTTCAGAGAGAAGAGCGGCCAATGTGACGATCTGGCTTTAAGTCGATTCGATAACAAATGACGAAAACGGACGGATGTCTCAGGTTTTTACTACATATGAACACTTTTCACATTCTCCCGTGCAACTGGGCTGCTAGTCCTCCTTTTATGCAGAATCTTAAAGTCCTAGTTTATGTCCAAAGCACCAAAGCCAGCTAAAAAGTCAATAATCGATACCTAAAACTTGAATTGTACTACTTCTTACTGGCTATTACATCAACTTAGAAGCTTCATGTGTGTTCTACTATGGTGCTTTTCCTGTTTCCGCCTACGGCAACACGCGACATAGCTTTGCAGACGATAAGTACAACCGTTCCCGAGAGCAGAGCGGCCAATGTGACGATCTGGCTTTAAGTCGATTCGATAACAAATGACGAAAACGGACGGATTTCTCAAGTTTTTACTACATATGAACAATTTTCACATTCTCCCGTGCAACTCGGCTGCTAGTCCTCTTTTCATGCAGAATCTTGAGGTCCTAGCTCATGTCCAAGGCACCAAAGCCAGCTAAAAAGTAAATAATCGATACCTAAAACTTGAATTGTACTACTTATTACTGGGTATTACATCAACTTAGAAGATTCATCTGTGTTCTACTATGGTGCTTTTAGTGTCTCCGCATACCGCAGCACGCGACATAGCTTAGCAGACGATAGGTACAAGCGTTTCAGAGAGAAGAGCGGCCATTGTGACGATCTGGCTATAAGTCGATTCGATAACAAATGACGAAAACGGACGGATTTCTCAAGTTTTAACTACATTTGAACACTTTTCTCATTCTCCCGTGCAACTCGGCTGCTAGTCCTCCTTTCATGCAGAATCATAAGGTCCTAGCTCATGTCCAATGCACCAAAGCCAGCTAAAATTCAATAATCGATACCTAAAACTTGAATTGTACTACTTCTTACTAGCTATTACATCAATTTAGAAGCTTCATCTGTGTTCTACTATGGTGCTTTTAGTGTCTCCGCATACCGCAGCACGCGACATAGCTTTGCAGACGATAAGTACAACCGTTTCAGAGAGAAAGGCGGCCAATGTGACGATCTGGCTTTAAGTCGATTCGACAACAAATGACGAAAACGGACGTATTTCTCAGGTTTTTACTACATATGAACACTTTTCACATTCTCCCGTGCAACTCGGCTGCTAGTCCTCCTTTCATGCAGAATGTTAAAGTCCTAGGTCATGTCCAAGGCACCAAAGCCAGCTAAAAAGTCAATAATCGATACCTAAAACTTGAATTGTACTACGTCTTACTGGGTATTACATCAACTTAGAAGCTTCATCTGTGTTCTACTATGGTGCTTTTAGTGTCTCCGCATACCGCAGCACGCGACATAGCTTTGCACACGAGAAGTACAACCGTTTCAGAGAGAAGAGCGGCCAATGTGACGATCTTGCTTTAAGTCGATTCCATAACAAATGACGAAAGCGGACGGATTTCTCAGGTTTTTACTACATATGAACACTTTTCTCATTCTCCCGTGCAACTCGGCTGCTAGTCCTCCTTTCATGCAGAATCATAAGGTCCTAGCTCATGTCCAAGGCACCAAAGCCAGCTAAAAAGTCAATAATCGATACCTAAAACTTGAATTGTACTACTTCTTACTGGCTATTACATCAACTTAGAAGCTTCATCTGTGTTCTACTATGGTGCTTTTCGTGTCTCAGCATACCGCAGCACGCGAAATAGTTTTGCAGACGATAAGTACAACCGTTTCAGAGAGAAGAGCGGCCAATGTGACGATCTGGCTTTAAGTCGATTCGATAACAAATGACGAAAACGGACCGATTTCTCAGGTTTTTACTACATATAAACACTTTTCATATTCTCCCGTGCAACTCGGCTGCTAGTCCTCCTATCGTGCAGAGTCTTAAGGTCCTAGCTCATGTCCAAGGCACCAAAGCCAGCTAAAAAGTCCATAATCAATACCTAAAACTTGAATTGTACTACTTCTTACTGGCTATTACATCAACTTAGAAGCTTCATCTGTGTTCTACTACGGTGCTTTTAGTTTCTCCGCATACCGCAGCAGGCGACATAGTTCTGCAGACGATAAGTACAACCGTTTCAGAGAGAAGAGCGGCCAATGTGACGATCTGGCTTTAAGTCGATTCGATAACAAATGACGAAAACGGACCGATTTCTCAGGTTTTTACTACATATAAAAACTTTTCATATTCTCCCGTGCAACTCGGCTGCTAGTCCTCCTATCGTGCAGAGTCTTAAGGTCCTAGCTCATGTCCAAGGCACCAAAGCCAGCTAAAAAGTCCATAATCAATACCTAAAACTTGAATTGTACTACTTCTTACTGGCTATTACATCAACTTAGAAGCTTCATCTGTGTTCTACTACGGTGCTTTTAGTTTCTCCGCATACCGCAGCAGGCGACATAGTTCTGCAGACGATAAGTACAACCGTTTCAGAGAGAAGAGCGGCCAATGTGACGATCTGGCTTTAAGTCGATTCGATAACAAATGACGAAAACTGACGGATTTCTCAGGTTTTTACTAAATATGAACACTTTACACTTTCTCCCGTGCAACTCGGATGCTAGTCCTCCTTTCGTGCTGAATCTTAAGGTCCTAGCTCTTGTCCAAGGCACCAAAGCCATCTAAAGATCAATATTCAATACCTAAAACTTGAATTGTACCACTTCTAACTGGCTATTACATCAACTTAGAAGCTTGATCTGTGTTCTACTATGGTGCTTTTAGTGTCTCAGCATACCGCAGCACGCGACATAGCTTTGCAGACGATAAGTACAACCGATTCAGAGAGGAGAGCGGCCAATGTGACGATCTGGCTTTAAGTCGATTCGATAACAAATGACGAAAACGGACGGATTTCTCAGGTTTTTACTACATATGAACACTTTTCACATTCTCCCGTGCAACTCGGCTGCTAGTCCTCCTTTCATGCAGAATGTTAAGGACCTATCTCATGTCCAAGGCACCAAAGCCAGCTAAAAAGTCAATAATCGATACCTAAAACTTGAATTGTACTACGTCTTACTGGGTATTACATCAACTTAAAAGCTTCATCTGTGTTCTACTATGGTGCTTTTAGTGTCTCCGCATACCGCAGCACGCGACATAGCTTTGCAGACGATAAGTACAACCGTTTCAGAGAGAAGAGCGGCCAATGTGACGATCTGGCTTTAAGTCGATTCGATAACAAATGACGAAAACGGACGTATTTCTCAGGTTTTTACTACATTTGAACACTTTTCACATTTCCTGTGCAACTCGGCTGCTAGTCCTCCTTTCATGCAGAATCTTAAGGTCCTAGCTCATGTCCAAGGCACCAAAGCCAGCTAAAAAGTCAATAATCGATACCTAAAACTTCAATTGTACTACTTCTTACTGGCTATTACATCAACTTAGAAGCTTCATCTGTGTTCTACTATGGTGCTTTTAGTGTCTCCGCATATCGCAGCACGCGACATAGCTTTGTAGACGATAAGTACAACCGTTTCAGAGAGAAGAGCGGCCAATGTGACGATCTTGCTTTAAGTAGATTCGATAACAAATGACGAAAGCGGACGGATTTCAAAGGTTTTTACTACTTATGAACACTTTTCTCATTCTCCCGTGCAACTCGGCTGCTAGTCCTCCTTTTACGCAGAATCTTAAGGTCCTAGCTCATGTCCAAGGCACCAAAGCCAGCTAAAAAGTCAATAATCGATACCTAAAACTTGAATTGGATTACTTCTTACTGGCTATTACATCAACTTAGAAGCTTCATCTGTGTTCTACTATGGTGCTTTTACTATCTCCGCATACCGCAGCACGCGACATAGCTTTGCAGACGATATGTACAACCGTGTCAGAGAGAAGAGCGGCCAATGTGACGATCTGGCTTTAAGTCGATTCGATAACAAATGACGAAAACGGACGGATATCTCAGGTATTTTTTTACATATGAACACTTTTCACATTCTCCTGGGCAACTCGGCTGCTAGTCCTCCTTTCATGCAGAATCTTAACGTCCTAGCTCATGTCCAAGCACCAAAGCCAGCTAAAAATTCAATATTGAATACCTAAAACTTGAATTGTACTACTTCTTACTGGCTATTACATCAACTTAGAAGCTTCATCTGTGTTCTACTATGGTGCTTTTAGTGTCTCAGCATACCGCAGCACGCGTCATAGCTTTGCAGACGATAAGTACCACCGTTTCAGACTGAAGAGCGGCCAATGTGACGATCTGGCTTTAAGTCGAATCGATAACAAATGACGGAAACGGACGGGTGTCTCAGGTTTTTACTACATATGAACACCTTTCACATTCTCCCGTGCAACTCCGCTGCTAATCCTCCGTTCATGCAGAATCTTAAGGTCCCAGCTCATGTCCAAGGCACCAAAGATAGCTAAAAAGTCAATAATCGATACCTAAAACTTGAATTGTACTACTTCTTACTGGCTATTACATCAACTTAGAAGCTTCATCTGTGTTCTACTATGGTGATTTTAGTGTCTCCGCATACCGCAGCACGCGACATAGCTTTGCAGACGATAAGTACAACCGTTTCAGAGAGAAGAGCGGCCAATGTGACGATCTGGCTTTAAGTCGATTCGATAACAAATGACGAAAACGGACCGATTTCTCAGGTTTTTACTACATATGAACACTTTTCACATTCTCCCGTGCAACAGGGCTGCTAGTCCTCCTTTCATGCAGAATCTTAAGGTCCTAGCTCATGTCCAATGCACCAAAGCCAGCTAAAAATTCAATATTGAATACCTAAAATTTGAATTGTACTACTTCTTACTGGCTATTACATCAACTTAGAAGCTTCATCTGTGTTCTACTATGGTGCTTTTAGTGTCTCCGCATACCGCAGCACGCGACATAGCTTTGCAATGGATAAGTACAACCGTTTCAGAGAGAAGAGCGGCCAATGTGACGATCTGGCTTTAAGTCGATTCGATAACAATTGACGAAAACGGACGGATTTCTCGGGTTTTTACTACATGTTAAGACTTTTCACATTCTCCCGTGCAAATCGGCTGCTAGTCCTCCTTTCATGCAGAATGTTAAGGTCTTAGCTCATGTCCAAAGCACCAATGCCAGGTAAAAAGTCAATAATCGATATCTAAAACTTGAATTGTACTACTTCTTACTGGCTATTACATCAACTTAGAAGCTTCATCTGTGTTCTACTATGGTGATTTTTGTGTCTACGCATACCGCAGCACGTGACATAGCTTTGCAGACGATAAGTACAACCGTTTCAGAGAGAAGAGCGGCCAATGAGACGATCTGGCTTTAAGTCGATTCGATAACAAATGACGAAAACGGACGGATTTCTCGGGTTTTTACTACATGTGAAAACTTTTCACATTCTCCCGTGCAAATCGGCTGCTAGTCCTCCTTTCATGCAGAATCTTAAGGTCCTAGCTCATGTCCAAGGCACGAAAGTCAGCTAAAAAGTCAGTAATTGATACCTAAAACTTGAATTGTACTACTTCTTCCTTTCTATTACATCAACTTAGAAGCTTCATCTGTGTTCTACTATGGTGCTTTTAGTGTCTCAGCATACCGCAGCACGCGACATAGCTTTGCAGACGATAAGTACAAGCGTTTCAGAGAGAAGAGCGGCCAATGTGACCATCTGGCTTTAAGTCGATTCAATAACAAATGACGAAAACGGACGGATTTCTCAGGTTTTTACTACATTTGAACACTTTTCACATTCTCCCGTGCAACTCGGATGCTAGTCCTCCTTTCATGCAGAATATTAAGGTCCTAGCTCATGTCCAAAGCACCAAAGCCAGCTAAAAATTCAATATTGAATACCTAAAACTTGAATTGTACTACTTCTTACTGGAAATTACATCAACTTAGAAGCTTCATCTGTGTTGTACTATGGTGCTCATAGTGTCTCAGCATACCGCAGCACGCGACATAGCTTTGCAGACGATAAGTACAACCGTTTCAGAGAGAAGAGCGGCCAATGTGACGATCTAGCTTTAAGTCGATTCGATAACAAATGACGAAAACGGACGGATTTCTCAGGTTTTTACTACATTTGAACACTTTTCACATTCTCCCGTGCAACAGGGCTGCTAGTCCTCCTTTCATGCAGAATATTAAGGTCCTAGCTCATGTCCAAGGCACCAAAGCCAGCTAAAAATTCAATATTCAATACCTAAAACTTGAATTGTACTACTTCTTACTGGCAATTACATCAACTTGGAAGCTTCATCTGTGTTCTACTATGGTGCTTTTAGTGTCTCCGCATACCGCAGCACGCGACATAGTTTTGCAGTCGATAAGTACAACCGTTTCAGAGAGAAGAGCGGCCAATGTGACGATCTGGCTTTAAGTCGATTCGATAACAAATGACGAATACGTACGGATTTCTCGGGTTTTTACTACATGTGAAGACTTTTCACATTCTCCCGTGCAAATCGGCTGCTAGTCCTCCTTTCATGCAGAATCTTAAGGTCCTAGCTCATGTCCAAGGCACCAAAGCCAGCTAAAAATTCAATACTGAATACCTAAAATTTGAATTGTACTACTTCTTACTGGCTATTACATCAACTTAGAAGCTTCATCTGTGTTCTACTATGGTGCTTTTAGTGTCTCCGCATACCGCAACACGCGACATAGCTTTGCAATGGATAAGTACAACCGTTTCAGAGAGAAGAGCGGCCAATGTGACGATCTGGCTTTAAGTCGATTCGATAACAAATGACGAAAACGGACGGATTTCTCGGGTTTTTACTACATGTTAAGACTTTTCACATTCTCCCGTGCAAATCAGCTGCTAGTCCTCCTTTCATGCAGAATGTTAAGGTCTTAGCTCAAGTCCAAAGCACCAATGCCAGGTAAAAAGTCAATAATCGATACCTAAAACTTGAATTGTACTACTTCTTACTGGCTATTACATCAACTTAGAAGCTTCATCTGTGTTCTACTATGGTGATTTTTGTGTCTCCGCATACCGCAGCACGCGACATAGCTTTGCAGACGATAAGTACAACCGTTTCAGAGAGAAGAGCGGCCAATGAGACGATCTGGCTTTAAGTCGATTCGATAACAAATGACGAAACCGGACGGATTTCTCGGGTTTTTACTACATGTGAAAACTTTTCACATTCTCCCGTGCAAATCGGCTGCTAGTCCTCCTTGCATGCAGAATGTTAAGGTCCTAGCTCATGTCCAAGGCACGAAAGTCAGCTAAAAAGTCAGTAATTGATACCTATAACTTGAATTGTACTACTTCTTCCTTTCTATTACATCAACTTAGAAGCTTCATCTGTGTTCTACTATGGTGCTTTTAGTGTCTCAGCATACCGCAGCACGCGACATAGCTTTGCAGACGATAAGTACAAGCGTTTCAGAGAGAAGAGCGGCCAATGTGACGATCTGGCTTTAAGTCGATTCAATAACAAATGACGAAAACGGACGGATTTCTCAGGTTTTTACTACATTTGAACACTTTTCACATTCTCCCGTGCAACTCGGATGCTAGTCCTCCTTTCATGCAGAATATTAAGGTCCTAGCTCATGTCCAAAGCACCAAAGCCAGCTAAAAATTCAATATTGAATACCTAAAACTTGAATTGTACTACTTCTTACTGGAAATTACATCAACTTAGAAGCTTCATCTGTGTTGTACTATGGTGCTCATAGTGTCTCGGCATACCGCAGCACGCGACATAGCTTTGCAGACGATAAGTACAACCGTTTCAGAGAGAAGAGCGGCCAATGTGACGATCTAGCTTTAAGTCGATTCGATAACAAATGACGAAAACGGACGGATTTCTCAGGTTTTTACTACATTTGAACACTTTTCACATTCTCCCGTGCAACAGGGCTGCTAGTCCTCCTTTCATGCAGAATATTAACGTCCTAGCTCATGTCCAAGGCACCAAAGCCAGCTAAAAATTCAATATTCAATACCTAAAACTTGAATTGTACTACTTCTTACTGGCAATTACATCAACTTGGAAGCTTCATCTGTGTTCTACTATGGTGCTTTTAGTGTCTCCGCATACCGCAGCACGCGACATAGTTTTGCAGTCGATAAGTACAACCGTTTCAGAGAGAAGAGCGGCCAATGTGACGATCTGGCTTTAAGTCGATTCGATAACAAATGACGAATACGTACGGATTTCTCGGGTTTTTACTACATGTGAAGACTTTTCACATTCTCCCGTGCAAATCGGCTGCTAGTCCTCCTTTCATGCAGAATGTTAAGGTCCTAGCTCATGTCCAAGGCACCAAAGCCAGCTAAAAAGTCAATAATCGATACCTAAAACTTGAATTTTACTACTTCTTACTGGCTATTACATCAACTTAGAAGCTTCATCTGTGTCCTACTATGGTGCTCATAGTGTCTCAGCATACCGCAGCACGCGACATAGCATTGCAGACGATAAGTACAACCGTTTCAGAGAGAAGAGCGGCCAATGTGACGATCAGGCTTTAAGTCGATTCGATAACAAATGACGAAAACGGACGGATTTCTCAGGTTTTTACTATTTTTGAACACTTTTCACATTCTCCCGTGCAACTCGATGCTAGTCCTCCTTTCATGCAGAATATTAAGGTCCTAGCTTATGTCCAAAGCACCAAAGCCAGCTAAAAATTCAATATTGAATACCTAAAACTTGAATTGTACTACTTCTTACTGGAAATTACATCAACTTAGAAGCTTCATCTGTGTTATACTGTGGTGCTCATAGTGTCTCAGCATACCGCAGAACGCGACATAGCTTTGCAGACGATAAGTACAACCGTTTCAGAGAGAAGAGCGGCCAATGTGACGATCTGGCTTTAAGTCGATTCGATAACAAATGACGAAAACGGACCGATTTCTCAGGTTTTTACTACATATGAACACTTTTCACATTCTCCCGTGCAACAGGGCTGCTAGTCCTCCTTTCATGCAGAATATTAAGGTCCTAGCTCATGTCCAAGGCACCAAAGCCAGCTAAAAATTCAAAATTGAATACCTAAAATTTGAATTGTACTACGTCTTACTGACTATTACATCAACTTAGAAGCTACATCTGTGTTCTACTATGGTGCTTTTAGTGTCTCCGCATACCGCAGCACGCGACATAGCTTTGCAATCGATAAGTACAAAAGTTTCAGAGAGAAGTGCGGCCAATGTTACGATCTGGCTTTAAGTCGATTCGATAACAAATGACGAAAACGGACGGACTTCTCGGGTTTTTACTACATGTTAAGACTTTTCACATTCTCCCGTGCAAATCGGCTGCTAGTCCTCCTTTCATGCAGAATGTTAAGGTCCTAGCTCATGTCCAAGGCACCAAAGTCAGCTAAAAAGTCAGTAATTGATACCTAAAACTTGAATTGTACTACTTCTTCCTTTCTATTACATCAACTTAGAAGCTTCATCTGTGTTCTACTATGGTGCTTTTAGTGTCTCAGCATACCGCAGCACGCGACATAGCTTTGCAGACGATAAGTACAAGCGTTTCAGAGAGAAGAGCGGCCAATGTGACGATCTGGCTTTAAGTCGATTCGATAACAAATGACGAAAACGGACGGATTTCTCAGGCTTTTACTACATTTGAATACTTTTCACATTCTCCCGTGCAACTCGGATGCTATTCCTCCTCTCATGCAGAATATTAAGGTCCTAGCTCATGTCCAAAGCACCAAAGCCAGCTAAAAATTCAATATTGAATACCTAAAACTTGAATTGTACTACGTCTTACTGGCTATTACATCAACTTAGAAGTTTCATCTGTGTTCTACTATGGTGCTTTTAGTGTCTCCGCATACCGCAGCACGCGACATAGCTTTGCAGACGATAAGTAAAACCGTTTCAGAGAGAAGAGCGGCCAATGTGACGATCAGGCTTTAAGTCGATTCGATAACAAATGACGAAAACGGACGGATTTCTCAGGTTTTTACTACATTTGAACACTTTTCACATTCTCCCGTGCAACTCGGATGCTAGTCCTCCTTTCATGCAGAATCTTAAGGTCCTAGCTCATGTCCAAGGCACCAAAGCCAGCTAAAAATTCAATATTGAATACCTAAAACTTTAATTGTACTACGTCTTACTGGCTATTACATCAACTTAGAAGCTTCATCTGTGTTCTACTATGGTGCTTTTAGTGTCTCCGCATACCGCAGCATGCGACATAGTTTTGCAGTCGATAAGTACAACCGTTTCAGAGAGAAGAGCGGCCAATGTGACGATCTGGCTTTAAGTCGATTCGATAACAAATGACGAATACGGACGGATTTCTCGGGTTTTTACTACATGTGAAGACTTTTCACATCCTCTCGTGCAAATCGGCTGCTAGTCCTCCTTTCATGCAGAATGTTAAGGTCCTAGCTCATGTCCAAGGCACCAAAGCCAGCTAAAAAGTCAATAATCGATACCTAAAACTTGAATTGTACTACTTCTTCCTTTGTATTACATCAACTTAGAAGCTTCATCTGTGTTCTACTATGGTGCTTTTAGTGTCTCCGCATACCGCAGCACGCGACATAGCTTTGCAGACGATAAGTACAACTGTTTCAGAGAGAAGAGCGGCCAATGTGACGATCTGGCTCTAAGTCGATTCGATAACAAATGACGAAAACGGACGGATTTCTCAGGTTTTTCTACATATGAACACTTTTCACATTCTCCCGTGCAAATCGGCTGCTATTCCTATTTTCATGCAGAGTGTTAAGGTCCTAGCTCATGTCCAAGGCACCAAAGCCAGCTAAAAGGTCAATAATCGAAACCTAAAACTTGAATTGTACTACTTCTTCCTGGCTATTACATCAACATAGAAGCTTCATCTGTGTTCTACATTGGTGCTTTTAGTGTATCAGCATACCGTAGCACGCGACATAGCTTTGCAGACGATAAGTACAACCGTTTCAGAGAGAAGAGCGGTCAATGTGACGATCTGGCTTTAAGTCGATTCGATAACAAATGACGAAAACGGACGGATTTCTCGGGTTTTTACTACATGTTAAGACTTTTCACATTCTCCCGTAAATCGGCTGCTAGTCCTCCTTTCATGCAGAATGTTAAGGTCCTAGCTCATGTCCAAGGCACCAAAGCCAGCTATAAAGTCAATAATCGATACCTAAAACTTGAATTGTACTACTTCTTACTGGCTATTACATCAACTTAGAAGCTTCATCTGTGTTTTACTATGGTGCTTTTAGTGTCTCCGCATACCGCAGCACGCGACATAGCTTTGCAGACGATAAGTACAACTGTTTCAGAGAGAAGAGCGGCCAATGTGACGATCTGGCTTTAAGTCGATTCGATAACAAATGACGAAAACGACCGGATTTCTCAGGTTTTTACTACATATGAACACTTTTCACATTCTCCTGTGCAACTCGGCTGCTAGTCCTCCTTTCATGCAGAATCTTAAGGTCCTAGCTCATGTCCAAGGCACCAAAGCCAGCTAAAAAGTCAATATTCAATACCTAAAACTTGAATTGTACTACTTCTTACTGGCTATTACATCAACTTAGAAGCTTCATCTGTGTTGTGCTATGGTGCTTTTAGTGTCTCAGCATGCCGCAGCACGCGACATAGCTTTGCAGACGATAAGTACAACCGTTTCAGAGAGAAGAGCGGCCAATGTAACGATCTGGCTTTAAGTCGATTCGATAACAAATGACGAGAACGGACGGATTTCTCAGGTTTTTAATACATATGAACACTTTTCACATTCTCCCGCGCAAATCGGCTGCCAGTCCTCCTTTCATGCAGAATCTTAAGGTCCTAGCTCATGTCCAAGGCACCAAAGCCAGCTAAAAAGTCAATAATCGATACCTAAAACTTGAATTGTACTATATCTTACTGGATATTACATCAACTTAGAAGCATCATCTGTGTTCTACTATGGTGCTTTTACTGTCTCCGCATACCGCAGAACGCCACATAGCTTTGCAGACGATAAGTACAACCGTTTCAGAGAGAAGAGCGGCCAATGTGACGATCTGGCTTTAAGTCGATTCGATAACAAATGACGAAAACGGACGGATTTCTCAGGTTTTTACTACATTTGAACACTTTTCACATTCTCCCGTGCAACTCGGATGCTAGTCCTCCTTTCATGCAGAATCTTAAGGTCCTAGCTCATGTCCAAGGCACCAAAGCCAGCTAAAAATTCAATATTGAATACCTAAAACTTTAATTGTACTACGTCTTACTGGCTATTACATCAACTTAGAAGCTTCATCTGTGTTCTACTATGGTGCTTTTAGTGTGTCCGCATACCGCAGCACGCGACATAGCTTTGCAGACGATAAGTACAAGTGTTTCGGAGAGAAGAGCGGCCAATGTGACGATCTGGCTTTAAGTCGATTCGATAACAAATGACGAAAACGGACGGATTTCTCAGGTTTTTACTAAATATGAACACTTTTCACATTCTCCCGTGCAACTCGGCTGCTAGTCCTCCTTTCATGCAGAATCTAAAGGTCCTAGCTCATGTCCAAGGCACCAAAGCCAGCTAAAAAGTCAATAAACGATACATAAAACTTGAATTGTACTACTTCTTACTGGCTATTACATCAACTTAGAAGCTTCATCTGTGTTTTACTATGGTGCTTTTAGTGTCTCCACATACCGCAGCACGCGACATAGCTTTGCAGACGATAAGTACAACCGTTTCAGAGAGAAGAGCGGCCAATGTGACGATCTGGCTTTAAGTCGGTTCGATAACAAATGACGAAAACGGACGGATTTCTCAGGTTTTTACTACATATGAACACTTTTCACATTCTCCTGTGCAACTCGGCTGCTAGTCCTCCTTTCATGCAGAATCTTAAGGTCCTAGCTCAAGTCCAAGGCACCAAAGCCAGCTAAAAAGTCAATATTCAATACCTAAAACTTGAATTGTACTACTTCTTACTGGCTATTACATCAACTTAGAAGCTTCATCTGTGTTGTGCTATGGTGCTTTTAGTGTCTCAGCATGCCGCAGCACGCGACATAGCTTTGCAGACGATAAGTACAACCGTTTCAGAGAGAAGAGCGGCCAATGTGACGATCTGGCTGTAAGTCGATTCGATAACAAATGACGAAAACGGACGGATTTCTCAGGTTTTTACTACATATGAACACTTTTCACATTCTCCCGTGCAACTCGGCTGCTAGTCCTCCTTCATGCAAAATCTAAATTTCCTAGCTCATGTCCAAAGCACCAAAGAAGGGTAAAAAGTCAATAACCGATACCTAAAACTTTAATTGTACTACTTCTTACTGGCTATTACATCAACTTAGAAGCTTCATCTGTGTTCTACTATGGTGCTTTTATTGTGTCCGCATACCGCAGCACGCGACATAGCTTTGCAGACGATAAGTACAACTTTTTCAGAGAGAAGAGCGGCCAATGTGACGATCTGGCTTGAAGTCGATTCGATAACTAATGACGAAAACGGACGGATTTCTCAGGTTTTTACTACGTATGAACACTTTTCACATTCTCCCGTGCAACTCGGCTGCTAGTCCTCCTTTCATGCAGAATCTTAAGGTCCTAGCTCATGTCCAAGGCACCAAAGCCAGCTATAAAGTCAATAATCGATACCTAAAACTTGAATTGTACTACTTCTTACTGGCTATTACATCAACTTAGAAGCTTCATCTGTGTTCTACTATGGTGCTTTTAGTGTCTCCGCATACCGCAGCACGCGCCATAGCTTTGCAATCGATAAGTACAACCGTTTCAGAGAGAAGAGCGGCCAATGTGACGATCTGGCTTTAAGTCGATTCGATAACAAATAACGAAAACGGACGGATATCTCAGGTTTTTACTACATATGAACACTTTTCACATTCTCCCGTGCAAATCGGCTGCCAGTCCTCCTTTCATGCAGAATCTTAAGGTCCTAGCTCATGTCCAAGGCACCAAAGCCAGCTAAAAAGTCAATAATCGATACCTAAAACTTGAATTGTACTATATCTTACTGGCTATTACATCAACTTAGAAGCATCATCTGTGTTCTACTATGGTGCTTTTACTGTCTCCGCATACCGCAGAACGCCACATAGCTTTGCAGACGATAAGTACAACCGTTTCAGAGAGAAGAGCGGTCAATGTGACGATCTGGCTTTAAGTCGATTCGATAACAAATGACGAAAACGGACGGGTTTCTCGGGTTTTTACTACATGTTAAGACTTTTCACATTCTCCCGTGCAAATCGGCTGCTAGTCCTCCTTTCATGCAGAATGTTAAGGTCCTAGCTCATGTCCAAGGCACCAAAGCCAGCTATAAAGTCAATAATCGATACCTAAAACTTGAATTGTACTACTTCTTACTGGCTATTACATCAACTTAGAAGCTTCATCTGTGTTCTACTATGGTGCTTTTAGTGTCTCCGCATACCGCAGCACGCGACATAGCTTTGCACACGATAAGTACAACCGTTTCAGAGAGAAGAGCGGCCAATGTGACGATCTGGCTTTAAGTCGATTCGATAACAAATGACGAGAACGGACGGATTTCTCAGGTTTTTAATACATATGAACACTTTTCACATTCTCCCGTGCAAATCGACTGCCAGTCCTCCTTTCATGCAGAATCTTAAGGTCCTAGCTCATGTCCAAGGCACCAAAGCCAGCTAAAAAGACAATAATCGATACCTAAAACTTGAAATGTACTATATCTTACTGGCTATTACATCAACTTAGAAGCATCATCTGTGTTCTACTATGGTGCTTTTACTGTCTCCGCATACCGCAGAACGCCACATAGCTTTGCAGACGATAAGTACAACCGTTTCAGAGAGAAGAGCGGCCAATGTGACGATCTGGCTTTAAGTCGATTCGATAACAAATGACGAAAACGGACGGATGTCTCAGGTTTTTACTACATATGAACACTATTCACATTCTCCCGTGCAACTCGGCTGCTAGTCCTCCTTCATGCAAAATCTTAATTTCCTAGCTGATGTCCAAGGCACCAAAGAAGGGTAAAAAGTCAATAACCCATACCTAAAACTTGAATTGTACTACTTCTTACTGGCTATTACATCAACTTAGAAGCTTCATCTGTGTTCTACTATGGTGCTTTTAGTGTGTCCGCATACCGCAGCACGCGACATAGCTTTGCAGACGATAAGTACAACTGTTTCAGAGAGAAGAGGGGCCAATGTGACGATCTGGCTTTAAGTCGATTCGATAACAAATGACGAAAACGGACGGATTTCTCAGGTTTTTACTACATATGAACACTTTTCACATTCTCCTGTGCAACTCGGCTGCTAGTCCTCCTTTCATGCAGAATCTTAAGGTCCTAGCTCAAGTCCAAGGCACCAAAGCCAGCTAAAAAGTCAATATTCAATACCTAAAACTTGAATTGTACTACTTCTTACTGGCTATTACATCAACTTAGAAGCTTCATCTGTGTTCTGCTATGGTGCTTTTAGTGTCTCAGCATGCCGCAGCACGCGACATAGCTTTGCAGACGATAAGTACAACCGTTTCAGAGAGAAGAGCGGCCAATGTGACGATCTGGCTTTAAGTCGATTCGATAACAAATGACGAGAACGGACGGATTCCTCAGGTTTTTAATACATATGAACACTTTTCACATTCTCCCGTGCAAATCGGCTGCCAGTCCTCCTTTCATGCAGAATCTTAAGGTCCTAGCTCATGTCCAAGGCACCAAAGCCAGCTAAAAAGTCAATAATCGATACCTAAAACTTGAATTGTACTATATCTTAATGGCTATTACATCAACTTAGAAGCATCATCTGTGTTCTACTATGGTGCTTTTACTGTCTCCGCATACCGCAGAACGCCACATAGCTTTGCAGACGATAAGTACAACCGTTTCAGAGAGAAGAGCGGCCAATGTGACGATCTGGCTTTAAGTCGATTCGATAACAAATGACGAAAACGGACGGATGTCTCAGGTTTTTACTACATATGAACACTATTCACATTCTCCCGTGCAACTCGGCTGCTAGTCCTCCTTCATGCAAAATCTTAATTTCCTAGCTGATGTCCAAGGCACCAAAGAAGGGTAAAAAGTCAATAACCGATACCTAAAACTTGAATTGTACTACTTCTTACTGGCTATTACATCAACTTAGAAGCTTCATCTGTGTTCTACTATGGTGCTTTTAGTGTGTCCGCATACCGCAGCACGCGACATAGCTTTGCAGACGATAAGTACAACTTTTTCAGAGAGAAGAGCGGCCAATGTGACGATCTGGCTTTAAGTCGATTCGATAACAAATGACGAGAACGGACGGATTTCTCAGGTTTTTACTACATATGAACACTTTTCACATTCTCCCGTGCAAATCGGCTGCCAGTCCTCCTTTCATGCAGAATCTTAAGGTCCTAGCTCATGTCCAAGGCACCAAAGCCAGCTAAAAAGTCAATAATCGATACCTAAAACTTGAATTGTACTATATCTTACTGGCTATTACATCAACTTAGAAGCATCATCTGTGTTCTACTATGGTGCTTTTACTGTCTCCGTATACCGCAGAACGCCACATAGCT
The DNA here is from genome assembly GCF_023897955.1 of Schistocerca gregaria. Taxonomy (NCBI): domain Eukaryota; kingdom Metazoa; phylum Arthropoda; class Insecta; order Orthoptera; family Acrididae; genus Schistocerca; species Schistocerca gregaria. Next base: position 1,293,517 of record NW_026061718.1, on the reverse strand, counting down.
TTGCAGACGATAAGTACAACCGTTTCAGAGAGAAGAGCGGCCAATGTGACGATCTGGCTTTAAGTCGATTCGATAACAAATGACGAAAACGGACGGATGTCTCAGGTTTTTACTACATATGAACACTATTCACATTCTCCCGTGCAACTCGGCTGCTAGTCCTCCTTCATGCAAAATCTTAATTTCCTAGCTGATGTCCAAGGCACCAAAGAAGGGTAAAAAGTCAATAACCCATACCTAAAACTTGAATTGTACTACTTCTTACTGGCTATTACATCAACTTAGAAGTTTCATCTGTGTTCTACTATGGTGCTTTTAGTGTCTCCGCATACCGCAGCACGCGACATAGCTTTGCAATCGATAAGTACAACCGTTTCAGAGAGAAGAGCGGCCAATGTGACGATCTGGATTTAAGTCGATTCGATAACAAATGACGAAAACGGACGGATTTCTCAGGTTTTTACTACATATGAACACTTTTCACATTCTCCTGTGCAACTCGGCTGCTAGTCCTCCTTTCATGCAGAATCTTAAGGTCCTAGCTCAAGTCCAAGGCACCAAAGCCAGCTAAAAAGTCAATATTCAATACCTAAAACTTGAATTGTACTACTTCTTACTGGCTATTACATCAACTTAGAAGCTTCATCTGTGTTCTGCTATGGTGCTTTTAGTGTCTCAGCATGCCGCAGCACGCGACATAGCTTTGCAGACGATAAGTACAACCGTTTCAGAGAGAAGAGCGGCCAATGTGACGATCTGGCTTTAAGTCGATTCGATAACAAATGACGAAAACGGACGGATTTCTCAGGTTTTTACTACATATGAACACTTTTCACATTCCCCCGTGCAACTCGGCTGCTAGTCCTCCTTACATGCAGAATTTTAAGGTCCTAGCTCATGTCCAAGGCACCAAAGCCAGCTAAAAAGTCAATAATCGATACCTAAAACTTGAATTGTACTACTTCTTACTGGCTATTACATCAACTTAGAAGCTTCATCTGTGTTCTACTATGGTGCTTTTAGTGTCTCCGCATACCGCAGCACGCGCCATAGCTTTGCAATCGATAAGTACAACCGTTTCAGAGAGAAGAGCGGCCAATGTGACGATCTGGCTTTAAGTCGATTCGATAACAAATAACGAAAACGGACGGATATCTCAGGTTTTTACTACATATGAACACTTTTCACATTCTCCCGTGCAAATCGGCTGCCAGTCCTCCTTTCATGCAGAATCTTAAGGTCCTAGCTCATGTCCAAGGCACCAAAGCCAGCTTAAAAGTCAATAATCGATACCTAAAACTTGAATTGTACTATATCTTACTGGCTATTACATCAACTTAGAAGCATCATCTGTGTTCTACTATGGTGCTTTTACTGTCTCCGCATACCGCAGAACGCCACATAGCTTTGCAGACGATAAGTACAACCGTTTCAGAGAGAAGAGCGGTCAATGTGACGATCTGGCTTTAAGTCGATTCGATAACAAATGACGAAAACGGACGGATTTCTCGGGTTTTTACTACATGTTAAGACTTTTCACATTCTCCCGTGCAAATCGGCTGCTAGTCCTCCTTTCATGCAGAATGTTAAGGTCCTAGCTCATGTCCAAGGCACCAAAGCCAGCTATAAAGTCAATAATCGATACCTAAAACTTGAATTGTACTACTTCTTACTGGCTATTACATCAACTTAGAAGCTTCATCTGTGTTCTACTATGGTGCTTTTAGTGTCTCCGCATACCGCAGCACGCGACATAGCTTTGCACACGATAAGTACAACCGTTTCAGAGAGAAGAGCGGCCAATGTGACGATCTGGCTTTAAGTCGATTCGATAACAAATGACGAGAACGGACGGATTTCTTAGGTTTTTAATACATATGAACACTTTTCACATTCTCCCGTGCAAATCGACTGCCAGTCTTCCTTTCATGCAGAATCTTAAGGTCCTAGCTCATGTCCAAGGCACCAAAGCCAGCTAAAAAGACAATAATCGATACCTAAAACTTGAAATGTACTATATCTTACTGGCTATTACATCAACTTAGAAGCATCATCTGTGTTCTACTATGGTGCTTTTACTGTCTCCGCATACCGCAGAACGCCACATAGCTTTGCAGACGATAAGTACAACCGTTTCAGAGAGAAGAGCGGCCAATGTGACGATCTGGCTTTAAGTCGATTCGATAACAAATGACGAAAACGGACGGATGTCTCAGGTTTTTACTACATATGAACACTATTCACATTCTCCCGTGCAACTCGGCTGCTAGTCCTCCTTCATGCAAAATCTTAATTTCCTAGCTGATGTCCAAGGCACCAAAGAAGGGTAAAAAGTCAATAACCGATACCTAAAACTTGAATTGTACTACTTCTTACTGGCTATTACATCAACTTAGAAGCTTCATCTGTGTTCTACTATGGTGCTTTTAGTGTGTCCGCATACCGCAGCACGCGACATAGCTTTGCAGACGATAAGTACAACTGTTTCAGAGAGAAGAGGGGCCAATGTGACGATCTAGCTTTAAGTCGATTCGATAACAAATGACGAAAACGGACGGATTTCTCAGGTTTTTACTACATATGAACACTTTTCACATTCTCCTGTGCAACTCGGCTGCTAGTCCTCCTTTCATGCAGAATCTTAAGGTCCTAGCTCAAGTCCAAGGCACCAAAGCCAGCTAAAAAGTCAATATTCAATACCTAAAACTTGAATTGTACTACTTCTTACTGGCTATTACATCAACTTAGAAGCTTCATCTGTGTTCTGCTATGGTGCTTTTAGTGTCTCAGCATGCCGCAGCACGCGACATAGCTTTGCAGACGATAAGTACAACCGTTTCAGAGAGAAGAGCGGCCAATGTGACGATCTGGCTTTAAGTCGATTCGATAACAAATGACGAGAACGGACGGATTTCTCAGGTTTTTAATACATATGAACACTTTTCACATTCTCCCGTGCAAATCGGCTGCCAGTCCTCCTTTCATGCAGAATCTTAAGGTCCTAGCTCATGTCCAAGGCACCAAAGCCAGCTAAAAAGTCAATAATCGATACCTAAAACTTGAATTGTACTATATCTTAATGGCTATTACATCAACTTAGAAGCATCATCTGTGTTCTACTATGGTGCTTTTACTGTCTCCGCATACCGCAGAACGCCACATAGCTTTGCAGACGATAAGTACAACCGTTTCAGAGAGAAGAGCGGCCAATGTGACGATCTGGCTTTAAGTCGATTCGATAACAAATGACGAAAACGGACGGATGTCTCAGGTTTTTACTACATATGAACACTATTCACATTCTCCCGTGCAACTCGGCTGCTAGTCCTCCTTCATGCAAAATCTTAATTTCCTAGCTGATGTCCAAGGCACCAAAGAAGGGTAAAAAGTCAATAACCGATACCTAAAACTTGAATTGTACTACTTCTTACTGGCTATTACATCAACTTAGAAGCTTCATCTGTGTTCTACTATGGTGCTTTTAGTGTGTCCGCATACCGCAGCACGCGACATAGCTTTGCAGACGATAAGTACAACTTTTTCAGAGAGAAGAGCGGCCAATGTGACGATCTGGCTTTAAGTCGATTCGATAACAAATGACGAGAACGGACGGATTTCTCAGGTTTTTACTACATATGAACACTTTTCACATTCTCCCGTGCAAATCGGCTGCCAGTCCTCCTTTCATGCAGAATCTTAAGGTCCTAGCTCATGTCCAAAGCACCAAAGCCAGCTATAAAGTCAATAATCGATACCTAAAACTTGAATTGTACTATATCTTACTGGCTATTACATCAACTTAGAAGCATCATCTGTGTTCTACTATGGTGCTTTTACTGTCTCCGTATACCGCAGAACGCCACATAGCTTTGCAGACGATAAGTACAACCGTTTCAGAGAGAAGAGCGGCCAATGTGACGATCTGGCTTTAAGTCGATTCGATAACAAATGACGAAAACGGACGGATGTCTCAGGTTTTTACTACATATGAACACTATTCACATTCTCCCGTGCAACTCGGCTGCTAGTCCTCCTTCATGCAAAATCTTAATTTCCTAGCTGATGTCCAAGGCACCAAAGAAGGGTAAAAAGTCAATAACCCATACCTAAAACTTGAATTGTACTACTTCTTACTGGAAATTACATCAACTTAGAAGCTTCATCTGTGTTCTACTATGGTGCTTTTAGTGTGTCCGCATACCGCAGCACGCGACATAGCTTTGCAGACGATAAGTACAACTTTTTCAGAGAGAAGAGCGGCCAATGTGACGATCTGGCTTGAAGTCGATTCGATAACTAATGACGAAAACGGACGGATTTCTCATGTTTTTACTACGTATGAACACTTTTCACATTCTCCCGTGCAACTCGGCTGCTAGTCCTCCTTTCATGCAGAATCTTAAGGTCCTAGCTCATGTCCAAGGCACCAAAGCCAGCTAAAAAGTCAATAATCGATACCTAAAACTTGAATTGTACTACTTCTTACTGGCTATTACATCAACTTAGAAGCTTCATCTGTGTTCTACTATGGTGCTTTTAGTGTCTCCGCATACCGCAGCACGCGACATAGCTTTGCAATCGATAAGTACAACCGTTTCAGAGAGAAGAGCGGCCAATGTGACGATCTAGCTTTAAGTTGATTCGATAACAAATGACGAAAACGGACGGATTTCTCATGTTTTTACTACATATGAACACTTTTCACATTCTCCCGTGCAACTCCGCTGCTAATCCTCCGTTCATGCAGAATCTTAAGGTCCTAGCTCATGTGCAAGGCACCAAAGATAGCTAAAAAGTCAATAATCGATACCTAAAACTTGAATTGTACTACTTCTTACTGGCTATTACATCAACTTAGAAGCTTCATCTGTGTTCTACTATGGTGATTTTAGTGTCTCCGCATACCGCAGCACGCGACAAAGCTTTGCAGAAGATAAGTACAACCGTTTCAGAGAGAAGAGCGGCCAATGTGACGATCTGGCTTTAAGTCGATTCGATAACAAATGACGAAAACGGACGGATTTCTCAGGTTTTTACTACATTTGAACACTTTTCACATTCTCCCGTGCAACTCGGATGCTAGTCCTCCTTTCATGCAGAATATTAAGGTCCTAGCTCATGTCCAAGGCACCAAAGCCAGCTAAAAAGTCAATATTCAATACCTAAAACTTGAATTGTACTACTTCTTACTGGCTATTACATAAACTTAGAAGCTTCATCTGTGTTCTACTATGGTGCTTTTAGTGTCTCCGCATACCGCAGCACGCGACATAGTTTTGCAGTCGATAAGTACAACCGTTTCAGAGAGAAGAGCGGCAAATGTGACGATCTGGCTTTAAGTCGATTCGATAACAAATGACGAAAACGGACGGATTTCTCAGGTTTTTACTACATTTGAACACTTTTCACATTTTTCCGTGCAACTAGGCTGCTAGTCCTCCTTTCATGCAGAATGTTAAGGTCCTAGCTCATGTCCAAGGCACCAAAGCCAGCTAAAACGTCAATAATCGATAACTAAAACTTGTATTGTACTACTTCTTACTGGCTATTACATCAACTTAGAAGCTTCATCTGTGTTCTACTATGGTGCTTTTAGTGTGTCCGCATACCGCAGCACGCGACATAGCTTTGCAATCGATAAGTACAACCGTTTCAGAGAGAAGAGCGGCCAATGTGACGATCTGGCTTTAAGTCGATTCGATAACAAATGACGAAAACGGACGGATTTCTCAGGTTTTTACTACATATGAACACTTTTCACATTCTCCCGTGCAACTCGGCTGCTAGTCCTCCTTCATGCAAAATCTTAATTTCCTAGCTCATGTCCAAAGCACCAAAGAAGGGTAAAAAGTCAACAACCGATACCTAAAACTTTAATTGTACTACTTCTTACTGGCTATTACATCAACTTAGAAGCTTCATCTGTGTTCTACTATGGTGCTTTTAGTGTGTCCGCATACCGCAGCACGCGACATAGCTTTGCAGACGATAAGTACAACTTTTTCAGAGAGAAGAGCGGCCAATGTGACGATCTGGCTTGAAGTCGATTCGATAACTAATGACGAAAACGGTCGGATTTCTCAGGTTTTTACTACGTATGAACACTTTTCACATTCTCCCGTGCAACTCGGCTGCTAGTCCTCCTTTCATGCAGAATCTTAAGGTCCTAGCTCATGTCCAAGGCACCAAAGCCAGCTAAAAAGTCAATAATCGATACCTAAAACTTGAATTGTAGTACTTCTTACTGGCTATTACATCAACTTAGAAGCTTCATCTGTGTTCTACTATGGTGCTTTTAGTGTGTCCGCATACCGCAGCACGCGACATAGCTTTGCAATCGATAAGTACAACCGTTTCAGAGAGAAGAGCGGGCAATGTGACGATCTGGCTTTAAGTCGATTCGATAACAAATGACGAAAATGGACGGATTTCTCAGGTTTTTACTACATATGAATACTTTTCACATTCTCCCGTGCAAATCGGCTGCCAGTCCTCCTTTCATGCAGAATCTTAAGGTCCTAGCTCATGTCCAAGGCACCAAAGCCAGCTAAAAAGTCAATAATCGATACCTAAAACTTGAATTGTACTATATCTTACTGGCTATTACATCAACTTAGAAGCATCATCTGTGTTCTACTATGGTGCTTTTACTGTCTCCGCATCCCGCAGAACGCCACATAGCTTTGCAGACGATAAGTACAACCGTTTCAGAGAGAAGAGCGGCCAATGTGACGATCTGGCTTTAAGTCGATTCGATAACAAATGACGAAAACGGACGGATGTCTCAGGTTTTTACTACATATGAACACTTTTCACATTCTCCCGTGCAACTCGGCTGCTAATCCTCCTTCATGCAAAATCTTAATTTCCTAGCTCATGTCCAAGGCACCAAAGAAGGGTAAAAAGTCAATAACCGATACCTAAAACTTGAATTGTACTACTTCTTACTGGCTATTACATCAACTTAGAAGCTTCATCTGTGTTCTACTATGGTGCTTTTAGTGTGTCCGCATACCGCAGCACGCGACATAGCTTTGCAGACGATAAGTACAACTTTTTCAGAGAGAAGAGCGGCCAATGTGACGATTTGGCTTAAAGTCGATTCGATAACTAATGACGAAATCGGACGGATTTCTCAGGTTTTTACTACGTATGAACACTTTTCACATTCTCCCGTGCAACTCGGCTGCTAGTGCTCTTTCATGCAGAATGTTAAGGTCCTAGCTCATGTCCAAGGCACCAAAGCCAGCTAAAAAGTCAATAATCGATACCTAAAACTTGAATTGTACTACTTCCTACTGGCTATTACATCGACTTAGAAGCTTCATCTGTGTTCTACTATGGTGCTTTTAGTGTCTCCGCATACCGCAGCACGCGACATAGTTTTGCAATCGATAAGTACAGCCGTTTCAGAGAGAAGATCGGCCAATGTGACGATCTGGCTTTAAGTCGATTCGATAACAAATGACGAAAACGGACGGATTTCTCAGGTTTTTACTACATATGAACACTTTTCACATTCTCCCATGCAAATCGGCTGCCAGTCCTCCTTTCATGCAGAATCTTAAGGTCCTAGCTCATGTCCAAGGCACCAAAGAATGGTAAAAAGTCAATAATCGATACCTAAGACTTGAATTGTACTACATCTTATTGGATATTACTTCAACTTAGAAGCATCATCTGTGTTCTACTATGGTGCTTTTACTGTCTCCGCATACCGCAGAACGCCACATAGCTTTGCAGACGATAAGTACAACCGTTTCAGAGAGAAGAGCGGTCAATGTGACGATCTGGCTTTAAGTCGATTCGATAACAAATGACGAAAACGGACGGATGTCTCAGGTTTTTACTACATATGAACACTATTCACATTCTCCCGTGCAACTCGGCTGCTAGTCCTCCTTCATGCAAAATCTCAATTTCCTAGCTGATGTCCAAGGCACCAAAGAAGGGTAAAAAGTCAATAACCGATACCTAAAACTTGAATTGTACTACTTCTTACTGGCTATTACATCAACTTAGAAGCTTCATCTGTGTTCTACTATGGTGCTTTTAGTGTGTCCGCATACCGCAGCACGCGACATAGCTTTGCAGACGATAAGTACAACTGTTTCAGAGAGAAGAGGGGCCAATGTGACGATCTGGCTTTAAGTCGATTCGATAACAAATGACGAAAACGGACGGATTTCTCAGGTTTTTACTACATATGAACACTTTTCACATTCTCCTGTGCAACTCGGCTGCTAGTCCTCCTTTCATGCAGAATCTTATGGTCCTAGCTCAAGTCCAATGCACCAAAGCCAGCTAAAAAGTCAATATTCAATACCTAAAACTTGAATTGTACTACTTCTTACTGGCTATTACATCAACTTAGAAGCTTCATCTGTGTTCTGCTATGGTGCTTTTAGTGTCTCAGCATGCCGCAGCACGCGACATAGCTTTGCAGACGATAAGTACAACCGTTTCAGAGAGAAGAGCGGCCAATGTGACGATCTGGCTTTAAGTCGATTCGATAACAAATGACGAGAACGGACGGATTTCTCAGGTTTTTAATACATATGAACACTTTTCACATTCTCCCGTGCAAATCGGCTGCCAGTCCTCCTTTCATGCAGAATCTTAAGGTCCTAGCTCATGTCCAAGGCACCAAAGCCAGCTAAAAAGTCAATAATCGATACCTAAAACTTGAATTGTACTATATCTTAGTGGCTATAACATCAACTTAGAAGCATCATCTGTGTTCTACTATGGTGCTTTTACTGTCTCCGCATACCGCTGAACGCCACATAGCTTTGCAGACGATAAGTACAACCGTTTCAGAGAGAAGAGCGGCCAATGTGACGATCTGGATTTAAGTCGATTCGATAACAAATGACGAAAGCGGACGGATGTCTCAAGTTTTTACTACATATGAACACTTTTCACATTCTCCCGTGCAACTCCGCTGCTAATCCTCCGTTCATGCAGAATCTTAAGGTCCTAGCTCATGTGCAAGGCACCAAAGATAGCTAAAAAGTCAATAATCGATACCTAAAACTTGAATTGTACTACTTCTTACTGGCTATTACATCAACTTAGAAGCTTCATCTGTGTTCTACTATGGTGATTTTAGTGTCTCCGCATACCGCAGCACGCGACATAGCTTTGCAGACGATAAGTACAACCGTTTCAGAGAGAAGAGCGGCCAATGTGACGATCTGGCTTTAAGTCGATTCGATAACAAATGACGAAAACGGACGGATTTCTCAGGTTTTTACTACATTTGAACACTTTTCACATTCTTCCGTGCAACTCGGATGCTAGTCCTCCTTTCATGCAGAATATTAAGGTCCTAGCTCATGTCCAAGGCACCAAAGCCAGCTAAAAAGTCAATACTCAATACCTAAAACTTGAATTGTACTACTTCTTACTGGCTATTACATAAACTTAGAAGCTTCATCTGTGTTCTACTATGGTGCTTTTAGTGTCTCCGCATACCGCAGCACGCGACATAGTTTTGCAGTCGATAAGTACAACCGTTTCAGAGAGAAGAGCGGCCAATGTGACGATCTGGCTTTAAGTCGATTCGATAACAAATGACGAAAACGGACGGATTTCTCAGGTTTTTACTACGTATGAACACTTTTCACATTTTTCCGTGCAACTAGGCTGCTAGTCCTCCTTTCATGCAGAATGTTAAGGTTCTAGCTCATGTCCAAGGCACCAAAGCCAGCTAAAACGTCAATAATCGATAACTAAAACTTGTATTGTACTACTTCTTACTGGCTATTACATCAACTTAGAAGTTTCGTCTGTGTTCTACTATGGTGCTTTTAGTGTCTCCGCATACCGCAGCACGCGACATAGCTTTGCAATCGATAAGTACAACCGTTTCAGAGAGAAGAGCGGCCAATGTGACGATCTGGATTTAAGTCGATTCGATAACAAATGACGAAAACGGACGGATTTCTCAGGTTTTTACTACATACGAACACTTTTCACATTCTCCTGTGCAACTCGGCTGCTAGTCCTCCTTTCATGCAGAATCTTAAGGTCCTAGCTCAAGTCCAAGGCACCAAAGCCAGCTAAAAAGTCAATATTCAATACCTAAAACTTGAATTGTACTACTTCTTACTGGCTATTACATCAACTTAGAAGCTTCATCTGTGTTCTGCTATGGTGCTTTTAGTGTCTCAGCATGCCGCAGCACGCGACATAGCTTTGCAGACGATAAGTACAACCGTTTCAGAGAGAAGAGCGGCCAATGTGACGATCTGGCTTTAAGTCGATTCGATAACAAATGACGAAAACGGACGGATTTCTCAGGTTTTTACTACATATGAACACTTTTCACATTCTCCCGTGCAACTCGGCTGCTAGTCCTCCTTCATGCAAAATCTTAATTTCCTAGCTCATGTCCAAAGCACCAAAGAAGGGTAAAAAGTCAACAACCGATACCTAAAACTTTAATTGTACTACTTCTTACTGGCTATTACATCAACTTAGAAGCTTCATCTTTGTTCTACTATGGTGCTTTTAGTGTGTCCGCATACCGCAGCACGCGACATAGCTTTGCAGACGATAAGTACAACTTTTTCAGAGAGAAGAGCGGGCAATGTGACGATCTGGCTTTAAGTCGATTCGATAACAAATGACGAAAACGGACGGATTTCTCAGGTTTTTACTACATATGAACACTTTTCACATTCTCCCGTGCAAATCGGCTGCCAGTCCTCCTTTCATGCAGAATCTTAAGGTCCTAGCTCATGTCCAAGGCACCAAAGCCAGCTAAAAAGTCAATAATCGATACCTAAAACTTGAATTGTACTATATCTTACTGGCTATTACATCAACTTAGAAGCATCATCTGTGTTCTACTATGGTGCTTTTACTGTCTCCGCATACCGCAGCACGCGACATAGCTTTGCAGACGATAAGTACAACCGTTTCAGAGAGAAGAGCGGCCAATGTGACGATCTGGCTTTAAGTCGATTCGATAACAAATGACGAAAACGGACGGATTTCTCAGGTTTTTACTACATTTGAACACTTTTCACATTCTTCCGTGCAACTCGGATGCTAGTCCTCCTTTCATGCAGAATATTAAGGTCCTAGCTCATGTCCAAGGCACCAAAGCCAGCTAAAAAGTCAATACTCAATACCTAAAACTTGAATTGTACTACTTCTTACTGGCTATTACATAAACTTAGAAGCTTCATCTGTGTTCTACTATGGTGCTTTTAGTGTCTCCGCATACCGCAGCACGCGACATAGTTTTGCAGTCGATAAGTACAACCGTTTCAGAGAGAAGAGCGGCCAATGTGACGATCTGGCTTTAAGTCGATTCGATAACAAATGACGAAAACGGACGGATTTCTCAGGTTTTTACTACGTATGAACACTTTTCACATTTTTCCGTGCAACTAGGCTGCTAGTCCTCCTTTCATGCAGAATGTTAAGGTTCTAGCTCATGTCCAAGGCACCAAAGCCAGCTAAAACGTCAATAATCGATAACTAAAACTTGTATTGTACTACTTCTTACTGGCTATTACATCAACTTAGAAGTTTCGTCTGTGTTCTACTATGGTGCTTTTAGTGTCTCCGCATACCGCAGCACGCGACATAGCTTTGCAATCGATAAGTACAACCGTTTCAGAGAGAAGAGCGGCCAATGTGACGATCTGGATTTAAGTCGATTCGATAACAAATGACGAAAACGGACGGATTTCTCAGGTTTTTACTACATACGAACACTTTTCACATTCTCCTGTGCAACTCGGCTGCTAGTCCTCCTTTCATGCAGAATCTTAAGGTCCTAGCTCAAGTCCAAGGCACCAAAGCCAGCTAAAAAGTCAATATTCAATACCTAAAACTTGAATTGTACTACTTCTTACTGGCTATTACATCAACTTAGAAGCTTCATCTGTGTTCTGCTATGGTGCTTTTAGTGTCTCAGCATGCCGCAGCACGCGACATAGCTTTGCAGACGATAAGTACAACCGTTTCAGAGAGAAGAGCGGCCAATGTGACGATCTGGCTTTAAGTCGATTCGATAACAAATGACGAAAACGGACGGATTTCTCAGGTTTTTACTACATATGAACACTTTTCACATTCTCCCGTGCAACTCGGCTGCTAGTCCTCCTTCATGCAAAATCTTAATTTCCTAGCTCATGTCCAAAGCACCAAAGAAGGGTAAAAAGTCAACAACCGATACCTAAAACTTTAATTGTACTACTTCTTACTGGCTATTACATCAACTTAGAAGCTTCATCTTTGTTCTACTATGGTGCTTTTAGTGTGTCCGCATACCGCAGCACGCGACATAGCTTTGCAGACGATAAGTACAACTTTTTCAGAGAGAAGAGCGGGCAATGTGACGATCTGGCTTTAAGTCGATTCGATAACAAATGACGAAAACGGACGGATTTCTCAGGTTTTTACTACATATGAACACTTTTCACATTCTCCCGTGCAAATCGGCTGCCAGTCCTCCTTTCATGCAGAATCTTAAGGTCCTAGCTCATGTCCAAGGCACCAAAGCCAGCTAAAAAGTCAATAATCGATACCTAAAACTTGAATTGTACTATATCTTACTGGCTATTACATCAACTTAGAAGCATCATCTGTGTTCTACTATGGTGCTTTTACTGTCTCCGCATACCGCAGCACGCGACATAGCTTTGCAGACGATAAGTACAACCGTTTCAGAGAGAAGAGCGGCCAATGTGACGATCTGGCTTTAAGTCGATTCGATAACAAATGACGAAAACGGACGGATTTCTCAGGTTTTTACTACATTTGAACACTTTTCACATTCTTCCGTGCAACTCGGATGCTAGTCCTCCTTTCATGCAGAATATTAAGGTCCTAGCTCATGTCCAAGGCACCAAAGCCAGCTAAAAAGTCAATACTCAATACCTAAAACTTGAATTGTACTACTTCTTACTGGCTATTACATAAACTTAGAAGCTTCATCTGTGTTGTACTATGGTGCTTTTAGTGTCTCCGCATACCGCAGCACGCGACATAGTTTTGCAGTCGATAAGTACAACCGTTTCAGAGAGAAGAGCGGCCAATGTGACGATCTGGCTTTAAGTCGATTCGATAACAAATGACGAAAACGGACGGATTTCTCAGGTTTTTACTACGTATGAACACTTTTCACATTTTTCCGTGCAACTAGGCTGCTAGTCCTCCTTTCATGCAGAATGTTAAGGTTCTAGCTCATGTCCAAGGCACCAAAGCCAGCTAAAACGTCAATAATCGATAACTAAAACTTGTATTGTACTACTTCTTACTGGCTATTACATCAACTTAGAAGTTTCGTCTGTGTTCTACTATGGTGCTTTTAGTGTCTCCGCATACCGCAGCACGCGACATAGCTTTGCAATCGATAAGTACAACCGTTTCAGAGAGAAGAGCGGCCAATGTGACGATCTGGATTTAAGTCGATTCGATAACAAATGACGAAAACGGACGGATTTCTCAGGTTTTTACTACATACGAACACTTTTCACATTCTCCTGTGCAACTCGGCTGCTAGTCCTCCTTTCATGCAGAATCTTAAGGTCCTAGCTCAAGTCCAAGGCACCAAAGCCAGCTAAAAAGTCAATATTCAATACCTAAAACTTGAATTGTACTACTTCTTACTGGCTATTACATCAACTTAGAAGCTTCATCTGTGTTCTGCTATGGTGCTTTTAGTGTCTCAGCATGCCGCAGCACGCGACATAGCTTTGCAGACGATAAGTACAACCGTTTCAGAGAGAAGAGCGGCCAATGTGACGATCTGGCTTTAAGTCGATTCGATAACAAATGACGAAAACGGACGGATTTCTCAGGTTTTTACTACATATGAACACTTTTCACATTCTCCCGTGCAACTCGGCTGCTAGTCCTCCTTCATGCAAAATCTTAATTTCCTAGCTCATGTCCAAAGCACCAAAGAAGGGTAAAAAGTCAACAACCGATACCTAAAACTTTAATTGTACTACTTCTTACTGGCTATTACATCAACTTAGAAGCTTCATCTTTGTTCTACTATGGTGCTTTTAGTGTGTCCGCATACCGCAGCACGCGACATAGCTTTGCAGACGATAAGTACAACTTTTTCAGAGAGAAGAGCGGGCAATGTGACGATCTGGCTTTAAGTCGATTCGATAACAAATGACGAAAACGGACGGATTTCTCAGGTTTTTACTACATATGAACACTTTTCACATTCTCCCGTGCAAATCGGCTGCCAGTCCTCCTTTCATGCAGAATCTTAAGGTCCTAGCTCATGTCCAAGGCACCAAAGCCAGCTAAAAAGTCAATAATCGATACCTAAAACTTGAATTGTACTATATCTTACTGGCTATTACATCAACTTAGAAGCATCATCTGTGTTCTACTATGGTGCTTTTACTGTCTCCGCATACCGCAGCACGCGACATAGCTTTGCAGACGATAAGTACAACCGTTTCAGAGAGAAGAGCGGCCAATGTGACGATCTGGCTTTAAGTCGATTCGATAACAAATGACGAAAACGGACGGATTTCTCAGGTTTTTACTACATTTGAACACTTTTCACATTCTTCCGTGCAACTCGGATGCTAGTCCTCCTTTCATGCAGAATATTAAGGTCCTAGCTCATGTCCAAGGCACCAAAGCCAGCTAAAAAGTCAATACTCAATACCTAAAACTTGAATTGTACTACTTCTTACTGGCTATTACATAAACTTAGAAGCTTCATCTGTGTTCTACTATGGTGCTTTTAGTGTCTCCGCATACCGCAGCACGCGACATAGTTTTGCAGTCGATAAGTACAACCGTTTCAGAGAGAAGAGCGGCCAATGTGACGATCTGGCTTTAAGTCGATTCGATAACAAATGACGAAAACGGACGGATTTCTCAGGTTTTTACTACGTATGAACACTTTTCACATTTTTCCGTGCAACTAGGCTGCTAGTCCTCCTTTCATGCAGAATGTTAAGGTTCTAGCTCATGTCCAAGGCACCAAAGCCAGCTAAAACGTCAATAATCGATAACTAAAACTTGTATTGTACTACTTCTTACTGGCTATTACATCAACTTAGAAGTTTCGTCTGTGTTCTACTATGGTGCTTTTAGTGTCTCCGCATACCGCAGCACGCGACATAGCTTTGCAATCGATAAGTACAACCGTTTCAGAGAGAAGAGCGGCCAATGTGACGATCTGGATTTAAGTCGATTCGATAACAAATGACGAAAACGGACGGATTTCTCAGGTTTTTACTACATACGAACACTTTTCACATTCTCCTGTGCAACTCGGCTGCTAGTCCTCCTTTCATGCAGAATCTTAAGGTCCTAGCTCAAGTCCAAGGCACCAAAGCCAGCTAAAAAGTCAATATTCAATACCTAAAACTTGAATTGTACTACTTCTTACTGGCTATTACATCAACTTAGAAGCTTCATCTGTGTTCTGCTATGGTGCTTTTAGTGTCTCAGCATGCCGCAGCACGCGACATAGCTTTGCAGACGATAAGTACAACCGTTTCAGAGAGAAGAGCGGCCAATGTGACGATCTGGCTTTAAGTCGATTCGATAACAAATGACGAAAACGGACGGATTTCTCAGGTTTTTACTACATATGAACACTTTTCACATTCTCCCGTGCAACTCGGCTGCTAGTCCTCCTTCATGCAAAATCTTAATTTCCTAGCTCATGTCCAAAGCACCAAAGAAGGGTAAAAAGTCAACAACCGATACCTAAAACTTTAATTGTACTACTTCTTACTGGCTATTACATCAACTTAGAAGCTTCATCTTTGTTCTACTATGGTGCTTTTAGTGTGTCCGCATACCGCAGCACGCGACATAGCTTTGCAGACGATAAGTACAACTTTTTCAGAGAGAAGAGCGGGCAATGTGACGATCTGGCTTTAAGTCGATTCGATAACAAATGACGAAAACGGACGGATTTCTCAGGTTTTTACTACATATGAACACTTTTCACATTCTCCCGTGCAAATCGGCTGCCAGTCCTCCTTTCATGCAGAATCTTAAGGTCCTAGCTCATGTCCAAGGCACCAAAGCCAGCTAAAAAGTCAATAATCGATACCTAAAACTTGAATTGTACTATATCTTACTGGCTATTACATCAACTTAGAAGCATCATCTGTGTTCTACTATGGTGCTTTTACTGTCTCCGCATACCGCAGAACGCCACATAGCTTTGCAGACGATAAGTACAACCATTTCAGAGAGAAGAGCGGCCAATGTGACGATCTGGCTTTAAGTCGATTCGATAACAAATGACGAAAACGGACGGATGTCTCAGGTTTTTACTACATATGAACACTTTTCACATTCTCCCGTGCAACTCGGCTGCTAATCCTCCTTCATGCAAAATCTTAACTTCCTAGCTCATGTCCAAGGCACCAAAGAAGGTTAAAAAGTCAATAACCGATACCTAAAACTTGAATTGTACTACTTCTTACTGGCTATTACATCAACTTAGAAGCTTCATCTGTGTTCTACTATGGTGCTTTTAGTGTGTCCGCATACCGCAGCACGCGACATAGCTTTGCAGACGATAAGTACAACTTTTTCAGAGAGAAGAGCGGCCAATGTGACGATTTGGCTTAAAGTCGATTCGATAACTAATGACGAAAACGGACGGATTTCTCAGGTTTTTACTACGTATGAACACTTTTCACATTCTCCCGTGCAACTCGGATGCTAGTCCTCCTTTCATGCAGAATATTAAGGTCCTAGCTCATGTCCAAGGCACCAAAGCCAGCTAAAAATTCAGTATTCAATACCTAAAACTTGAATTGTACTACTTCTTACTGGCTATTACATCAACTTAGAAGCTTCATCTGTGTTCTACTATGGTGCATTTAGTGTGTCCGCATACCGCAGCACGCGACATAGCTTTGCAATCGATAAGTACAACCGTTTCAGAGAGAAGAGCGGCCAATGTGACGATCTGGCTTTAAGTCGATTCGATAACAAATGACGAGAACGGACGGATTTCTCAGGTTTTTACTACATATGAACACTTTTCACATTCTCCCGTGCAAATCGGCTGCCAGTCCTCCTTTCATGCAGAATCTTAAGGTCCTAGCTCATGTCCAAGGCACCAAAGCCAGCTAAAAAGTCAATAATCGATACCTAAAACTTGAATTGTACTATATCTTACTGGCTATTACATCAACTTAGAAGCATCATCTGTGTTCTACTATGGTGCTTTTACTGTCTCCGCATTCCGCAGAACGCCACATAGCTTTGCAGACGATAAGTACAACCGTTTCAGAGAGAAGAGCGGCCAATGTGACGATCTGGCTTGAAGTCGATTCGATAACTAATGACGAAAACGGACGGATTTCTCATGTTTTTAATACGTATGAACACTTTTCACATTCTCCCGTGCAACTCGGCTGCTAGTCCTCCTTTCATGCAGAATCTTAAGGTCCTAGCTCATGTCCAAGGCACCAAAGCCAGCTAAAAAGTCAATAATCGATACCTTAAACTTGAATTGTACTACTTCTTCCTTTGTATTACATCAACTTAGAAGCATCATCTGTGTTCTACTATGGTGCTTTTAGTGTCTCCGCATACCGCAGCACGCGACATAGCTTTGCAGACGATAACTACGAGCGTTTCAGAGAGAAGAGCGGCCAATGTGACGATCTGACTTTAAGTCGATTCGATAACAAATGACGAAAACGGACGGATTTCTCAGGTTTTTACTACATTTGAACACTTTTCACATTTTCCCGTGCAACTAGGCTGCTAGTCCTCCTTTCATGCAGAATCTTAAGGTCCTAGCTCATGTCCAAGGCACCAAAGCCAGCTAAAACGTCAATAATCGATAACTAAAACTTGTATTGTACTACTTCTTACTGGCTATTACATCAACTTAGAAGTTTCATCTGTGTTCTACTATGGTGCTTTTAGTGTCTCCGCATACCGCAGCACGCGACATAGCTTTGCAATCGATAAGTACAACCGTTTCAGAGAGAAGAGCGGCCAATGCGGCGATCTGGCTTTAAGTCGATTCGATAACAAATGACGAAAACGGACGGATTACTCAGGTTTTTACTACATATGAACTCTTTTCACATTCTCCCGTGCAAATCGGCTGCTATCCCTATTTTCATGCAGAATGTTAAGGTATTAGCTCATGTCCAAGGCACCAAAGCCAGCTAAAAGGTCTCAATGGAGAGAAGTCTTCCGAAGTAAGAGTGATTTCAGGTTTGCCGCAGGGGAGTGTCATAGGACCGTTGCTGTTCACAATATACATAAATGACCTGGTGGATGACATCGGAAGTTCACTGAGGCTTTTTGCAGATGATGCTGTGGTGTATCGAGAGGTTGCAACAATGGAAAATTGTACTGAAATGCAGGAGGATCTGCAGCGAATTGACGCATGGTGCACGGAATGGCAATTGAATCTCAATGTAGCGAAGTGTAATGTGATGCGAATACATAGAAAGATAGGTCCCTTATCATTTAGCTACAAAATAGCAGGTCAGCAACTGGAAGCAGTTAATTCCATAAATTATCTGGGAGTACGCATTAGGAGTGATTTAAAATGGAATGATCATATTAAGTTGATCGTCGGTAAAGCAGATGCCAGACTGAGATTCATTGGAAGAATCCTAAGGAAATGCAATCCGACAACAAAGGAAGTAGGTTTCAGTACACTTGTTCGCCCAATGCTTGAATACTGCTCAGCAGTGTGGGATCCGCACCAGGTAGGGTTGATAGAAGAGATAGAGAAGATCCAACGGAGAGCAGCGCGCTTCGTTACAGGATCATTTAGTAATTGCGAAAGCGTTACGGAGATGATAGATAAACTCCAGTGGAAGACTCTGCAGGAGAGACGCTCAGTAGCTCGGTACGCGCTTTTGTTAAAGTTTCGAGAACATACCTTCACCGAAGAGTCAAGCAGTATATTGCTCCCTCCTACGTATATCTCGCGAAGAGACCATGAAGATAAAATCAGAGAGATTAGAGCCCACACAGAAGCATACCGACAATCCTTCTTTCCACGTACAATACGAGACTGGAATAGAAGGGAGAACCGATAGAGGTACTCAGGGTACCCTCCGCCACACACCGTCAGGTGGCTTGCGGAGTACGGATGTAGATGTAGATGTAGATGTAATCGATACCTAAAACTTGAATTGTACTACTTCTTCCTGGCTATTACATCAACATAGAAGCTTCATCTGTGTTCTACTATGGTGCTTTTAGTGTATCAGCATACCGTAGCACGCGACATAGCTTTGCAGACGATAAGTACAAGTGTTTCGGAGAGAAGAGCGGCCAATGTGACGATCTGGCTTAAAGTCGATTCGATAACTAATGACGAAAACGGACGGATTTCTCAGGTTTTTACTAAATATGAACACTTTTCACATTCTCCCGTGCAACTCGGCTGCTAGTCCTCCTTTCATGCAGAATCTTAAGGTCCTAGCTCATGTCCAAGGCACCAAAGCCAGCTAAAGAGTCAATAAACGATACCTAAAACTTGAATTGTACTACTTCTTACTGGCTATTACATCAACTTAGAAACTTCATCTGTGTTTTACTATGGTGCTTTTAGTGTCTCCACATACCGCAGCACGCGACATAGCTTTGCAGACGATAAGTACAACCGTTTCAGAGAGAAGAGCGGCCAATGTGACGATCTGGCTTTAAGTCGATTCGATAACAAATGACGAAAACGGACGGATTTCTCAGGTTTTTACTACATATGAACACTTTTCACATTCTCCTGTGCAACTCGGCTGCTAGTCCTCCTTTCATGCAGAATCTTAAGGTCCTAGCTCAAGTCCAAGGCACCAAAGCCAGCTAAAAAGTCAATATTCAATACCTAAAACTTGAATTGTACTACTTCTTACTGGCTATTACATCAACTTAGAAGCTTCATCTGTGTTCTACTATGGTGATTTTAGTGTGTCCGCATACCGCAGCACGCGACATAGCTTTGCAATCGATAAGTACAACCGTTTCAGAGAGAAGAGCTGCCAATGTGACGATCTGGCTTGAAGTCGATTCGATAACAAATGACGAAAACGGACGGATTTCTCAGGTTTTTACTACATATGAACACTTTTCACATTCTCCCGTGCAAATCGGCTGCCAGTCCTCCTTTCATGCAGAATCTTAAGGTCCTAGCTCATGTCCAAGGCACCAAAGCCAGCTAAAAAGTCAATAATCGATACCTAAAACTTGAATTGTACTATATCTTACTGGCTATTACATCAACTTAGACGCATCATCTGTGTTCTACTGTGGTGCTTTTACTGTCTCCGCATACCGCAGAACGCCACATAGCTTTGCAGACGATAAGTACAACCGTTTCAGAGAGAAGAGCGGCCAATGTGACGATCTGGCTTTAAGTCGATTCGATAACAAATGACGAAAACGGACGGATGTCTCAGGTTTTTAATACATATGAACACTTTTCACATTCTCCCGTGCAAATCGGCTGCCAGTCCTCCTTTCATGCAGAATCTTAAGGTCCTAGCTCATGTCCAAGGCACCAAAGCCAGCTAAAAAGTCAATAATCGATACCTAAAACTTGAATTGTACTATATCTTACTGGCTATTACATCAACTTAGAAGCATCATCTGTGTTCTACTATGGTGCTTTTACTGTCTCCGCATACCGCAGAACGCCACATAGCTTTGCAGACGATAAGTACAACCGTTTCAGAGAGAAGAGCGGCCAATGTGACGATCTGGCTTTAAGTCGATTCGATAACAAATGACGAAAACGGACGGATGTCTCAGGTTTTTACTACATATGAACACTATTCACATTCTCCCGTGCAACTCGGCTGCTAGTCCTCCTTCATGCAAAATCTTAATTTCCTAGCTGATGTCCAAGGCACCAAAGAAGGGTAAAAAGTCAATAACCGATACCTAAAACTTGAATTGTACTACTTCTTACTGGCTATTACATCAACTTAGAAGCTTCATCTGTGTTCTACTATGGTGCTTTTAGTGTGTCCGCATACCGCAGCACGCGACATAGCTTTGCAGACGATAAGTACAACTTTTTCAGAGAGAAGAGCGGCCAATGTGACGATCTGGCTTTAAGTCGATTCGATAACAAATGACGAGAACGGACGGATTTCTCAGGTTTTTACTACATATGAACACTTTTCACATTCTCCCGTGCAAATCGGCTGCCAGTCCTCCTTTCATGCAGAATCTTAAGGTCCTAGCTCATGTCCAAGGCACCAAAGCCAGCTAAAAAGTCAATAATCGATACCTAAAACTTGAATTGTACTATATCTTACTGGCTATTACATCAACTTAGAAGCATCATCTGTGTTCTACTATGGTGCTTTTACTGTCTCCGTATACCGCAGAACGCCACATAGCTTTGCAGACGATAAGTACAACCGTTTCAGAGAGAAGAGCGGCCAATGTTACGATCTGGCTTTAAGTCGATTCGATAACAAATGACGAAAACGGACGGATGTCTCAGGTTTTTACTACATATGAACACTATTCACATTCTCCCGTGCAACTCGGCTGCTAGTCCTCTTTCATGCAAAATCTTAATTTCCTAGCTGATGTCCAAGGCACCAAAGAAGGGTAAAAAGTCAATAACCGATACCTAAAACTTGAATTGTACTACTTCTTACTGGAAATTGCATCAACTTAGAAGCTTCATCTGTGTTCTACTATGGTGCTTTTAGTGTGTCCGCATACCGCAGCACGCGACATAGCTTTGCAGACGATAAGTACAACTTTTTCAGAGAGAAGAGCGGCCAATGTGACGATCTGGCTTGAAGTCGATTCGATAACTAATGACGAAAACGGACGGATTTCTCACGTTTTTACTACGTATGAACACTTTTCACATTCTCCCGTGCAACTCGGCTGCTAGTCCTCCTTTCATGCAGAATCTTAAGGTCCTAGCTCATGTCCAAGGCACCAAAGCCAGCTAAAAAGTCAATAATCGATACCTAAAACTTGAATTGTACTACTTCTTACTGGCTATTACATCAACTTAGAAGCTTCATCTGTGTTCTACTATGGTGCTTTTAGTGTCTCCGCATACCGCAGCACGCGACATAGCTTTGCAATCGATAAGTACAACCGTTTCAGAGAGAAGAGCGGCCAATGTGACGATCTAGCTTTAAGTTGATTCGATAACAAATGACGAAAACGGACGGATTTCTCATGTTTTTACTACATATGAACACTTTTCACATTCTCCCGTGCAACTCCGCTGCTAATCCTCCGTTCATGCAGAATCTTAAGGTCCTAGCTCATGTGCAAGGCACCAAAGATAGCTAAAAAGTCAATAATCGATACCTAAAACTTGAATTGTACTACTTCTTACTGGCTATTACATCAACTTAGAAGCTTCATCTGTGTTCTACTATGGTGATTTTAGTGTCTCCGCATACCGCAGCACGCGACAAAGCTTTGCAGACGATAAGTACAACCGTTTCAGAGAGAAGAGCGGCCAATGTGACGATCTGGCTTTAAGTCGATTCGATAACAAATGACGAAAACGGACGGATTTCTCAGGTTTTTACTACATTTGAACACTTTTCACATTCTCCCGTGCAACTCGGATGCTAGTCCTCCTTTCATGCAGAATATTAAGGTCCTAGCTCATGTCCAAGGCACCAAAGCCAGCTAAAAATTCAATATTCAATACCTAAAACTTGAATTGTACTACTTCTTACTGGCTATTACATAAACTTAGAAGCTTCATCTGTGTTCTACTATGGTGCTTTTAGTGTCTCCGCATACCGCAGCACGCGACATAGTTTTGCAGTCGATAAGTACAACCGTTTCAGAGAGAAGAGCGACCAATGTGACGATCTGGCTTTAAGTCGATTCGATAACTAATTACGAAAACGGACGGATTTCTCAGGTTTTTACTACGTATGAACACTTTTCACATTCTCCCGTGCAACTCGGCTGCTAGTCCTCCTTTCATGCAGAATCTTAAGGTCCTAGCTCATGTCCAAGGCACCAAAGCCAGCTAAAAAGTCAATAATCGACACCTAAAACTTGAATTGTACTACTTCTTACTGGCTATTACATCAACTTAGAAGCTTCATCTGTGTTCTACTATGGTGCTTTTAGTGTGTCCGCATACCGCAGCACGCGACATAGCTTTGCAATCGATAAGTACAACCGTTTCAGAGAGAAGGGCGGGCAATGTGACGATCTGGCTTTAAGTCGATTCGATAACAAATGACGAAAACGGACGGATTTCTCAGGTTTTTACTACATATGAACACTTTTCACATTCTCCCGTGCAAATCGGCTGCCAGTCCTCCTTTCATGCAGAATCTTAAGGTCCTAGCCCATGTCCAAGGCACCAAAGCCAGCTAAAAAGTCAATAATCGATACCTAAAACTTGAATTGTACTATATCTTACTGGCTATTACATCAACTTAGAAGCATCATCTGTGTTCTACTATGGTGCTTTTACTGTCTCCGCATACCGCAGAACGCCACATAGCTTTGCAGACGATAAGTACAACCGTTTCAGAGAGAAGAGCGGCCAATGTGACGATCTGGCTTTAAGTCGATTCGATAACAAATGACGAAAACGGACGGATGTCTCAGGTTTTTACTACATATGAACACTTTTCACATTCTCCCGTGCAACTCGGCTGCTAATCCTCCTTCATGCAAAATCTTAATTTCCTAGCTCATGTCCAAGGCACCAAAGAAGGGTAAAAAGTCAATAACCGATACCTAAAACTTGAATTGTACTACTTCTTACTGGCTATTACATCAACTTAGAAGCTTCATCTGTGTTCTACTATGGTGCTTTTAGTGTGTCCGCATACCGCAGCACGCGACACAGCTTTGCAGACGATAAGTACAACTTTTTCAGAGAGAAGAGCGGCCAATGTGACGATTTGGCTTAAAGTCGATTCGATAACTAATGACGAAAACGGACGGATTTCTCAGGTTTTTACTACGTATGAACACTTTTCACATTCTCCCGTGCAACTCGGCTGCTAGTGCTCTTTCATGCAGAATGTTAAGGTCCTAGCTCATGTCCAAGGCACCAAAGCCAGCTAAAAAGTCAATAATCGATACCTAAAACTTGAATTGTACTACTTCTTACTGGCTATTACATCAACTTAGAAGCTTCATCTGTGTTCTACTATGGTGCTTTTAGTGTCTCCGCATCTCGGAGCACGCGACATAGCTTTGAAGTCGATAAGTACAACCGTTTCAGAGTGAAGAGCGGCTAATGTGACGATCTGACTTTAAGTCGATTCGATAACAAATGACGAAAACGGACGGATTTCTCAGGTTTTTACTACATTTGAACACTTTTCACATTCTCCCGTGCAACTCGGATGCTAGTCCTCCTTTCATGCAGAATATTAAGGTCCTAGCTCATGTCCAAGGCACCAAAGCCAGCTAAAAATTCAATATTCAATACCTAAAACTTGAATTGTACTACTTCTTACTGGCTATTACATCAACTTAGAAGCTTCATCTGTGTTCTACTATGGTGCTTTTAGTGTCTCCGCATACCGCAGCACGCGACATAGTTTTGCAGTCGATATGTACAACCGTTTCAGAGAGAAGAGCGGCCAATGTGACGATCTGGCTTTAAGTCGATTCGATAACAAATGACGAATACGGACGGATTTCTCGGGTTTTTACTACATGTGAAGACTTTTCACATTCTCCCGTGCAAATCGGCTGCTAGTCCTCCTTTCATGCAGAATGTTAAGGTCCTAGCTCATGTCCAAGGCAACAAAGCCAGCTAAAAAGTCATTAATCGATAACTAAAACTTGAATTGTACTACTTCTTCCTTTGTATTACATCAACTTAAAAGCTTCATCTGTGTTCTACTATGGTGCTTTTAGTGTCTCCGCATACCGCAGCACGCGACATAGCTTTGCAATCGATAAGTACAACCGTTTTAGAGAGAAGAGCGGCCAATGTGACGATCTGGCTTTAAGTCGATTCGATAACAAATGACGAAAACGGACGGATTTCTCAGGTTTTTACTACATATGAACACTTTTCACATTCTCCCGTGCAAATCGGCTGCTATTCCTATTTTCATGCAGAATGTTAAGGTCCTAGCTCATGTCCAAGGCACCAAAGCCAGCTAAAAGGTCAATAATCGATACCTAAAACTTGAATTGTACTACTTCTTCCTGGCTATTACATCAACATAGAAGCTTCATCTGTGTTCTACTATGGTCCTTTTAGTGTATCAGCATACCGTAGCACGCGACATAGCTTTGCAGACGATAAGTACTAGTGTTTCGGAGAGAAGAGCGGCCAATGTGACGATCTGGCTTGAAGTCGATTCGATATCTAATGACGAAAACGGACGGATTTCTCAGGTTTTTACTACATTTGAACACTTTTCACATTCTCCCGTGCAAATCGGCTGCCAGTCCTAATTTCATGCAGAATCTTAAGGTCCTACCTCATGTCCAAGGCACCAAAGCCAGCTAAAAAGTCAATAATCGATACCTAAAACTTGAAATGTACTATATCTTACTAGCTATTACATCAACTTAGAAGCATCATCTGTGTTCTAATATGGTGCTTTTACTGTCTCCGCATACCGCAGAACGCCACATAGCTTTGCAGACGATAAGTACAACCGTTTCAGAGAGAAGAGCGGCCAATGTGACGATCTGGCTTTAAGTCGATTCGATAACAAATGACGAAAACGGACGGATGTCTCAGGTTTTTACTACATATGAACACTATTCACATTCTCCCGTGCAACTCGGCTGCTAGTCCTCCTTCATGCAAAATCTTAATTTCCTAGCTCATGTCCAAGGCACCAAAGAAGGGTAAAAAGTCAATAACCGATACCTAAAACTTTAATTGTACTACTTCTTACTGGCTATTACATCAACTTAGAAGCTTCATCTGTGTTCTACTATGGTGCTTTTAGTGTGTCCGCATACCGCAGCACGCGACATAGCTTTGCAGACGATAAGTACAACTTTTTCAGAGAGAAGAGCGGCCAATGTGACGATCTGGCTTGAAGTCGATTCGATAACTAATGACGAAAACGGACGGATTTCTCAGGTTTTTACTACATTTGAACACTTTTCACATTCTCCCGTGCAAATCGGCTGCCCGTCCTCCTTTCATGCAGAATCTTAAGGTCCTAGCTCATGTCCAAGGCACCAAAGCCAGCTAAAAAGTCAATAATCGATACCTAAAACTTGAATTGTACTACTTCTTACTGGCTATTACATCAACTTAGAAGCTTCATCTGTGTTCTACTATGGTGCTTTTAGTGTCTCCGCATACCGCAGCACGCGACATAGCTTTGCAATCGATAAGTACAACCGTTTCAGAGAGAAGAGCGGCCAATGTGACGATCTAGCTTTAAGTTGATTCGATAACAAATGACGAAAACGGACGGATTTCTCATGTTTTTACTACATATGAACACTTTTCACATTCTCCCGTGCAACTCCGCTGCTAATCCTCCGTTCATGCAGAATCTTAAGGTCCTAGCTCATGTGCAAGGCACCAAAGATAGCTAAAAAGTCAATAATCGATACCTAAAACTTGAATTGTACTACTTCTTACTGGCTATTACATCAACTTAGAAGCTTCATCTGTGTTCTACTATGGTGATTTTAGTGTCTCGGCATACCGCAGCACGCGACAAAGCTTTGCAGACGATAAGTACAACCGTTTCAGAGAGAAGAGCGGCCAATGTGACGATCTGGCTTTAAGTCGATTCGATAACAAATGACGAAAACGGACGGATTTCTCAGGTTTTTACTACATTTGAACACTTTTCACATTCTCCCGTGCAACTCGGATGCTAGTCCTCCTTTCATGCAGAATATTAAGGTCCTAGCTCATGTCCAAGGCACCAAAGCCAGCTAAAAATTCAATATTCAATACCTAAAACTTGAATTGTACTACTTCTTACTGGCTATTACATAAACTTAGAAGCTTCATCTGTGTTCTACTATGGTGCTTTTAGTGTCTCCGCATACCGCAGCACGCGACATAGTTTTGCAGTCGATAAGTACAACCGTTTCAGAGAGAAGAGCGACCAATGTGACGATCTGGCTTTAAGTCGATTCGATAACTAATGACGAAAACGGACGGATTTCTCAGGTTTTTACTACGTATGAACACTTTTCACATTCTCCCGTGCAACTCGGCTGCTAGTCCTTCTTTCATGCAGAATCTTAAGGTCCTAGCTCATGTCCAAGGCACCAAAGCCAGCTAAAAAGTCAATAATCGATACCTAAAACTTGAATTGTACTACTTCTTACTGGCTATTACATCAACTTAGAAGCTTCATCTGTGTTCTACTATGGTGCTTTTAGTGTGTCCGCATACCGCAGCACGCGACATAGCTTTGCTATCGATAAGTACAACCGTTTCAGAGAGAAGAGCGGGCAATGTGACGATCTGGCTTTAAGTCGATTCGATAACAAATGACGAAAACGGACGGATTTCTCAGGTTTTTACTACATATGAACACTTTTCACATTCTCCCGTGCAAATCGGCTGCCAGTCCTCCTTTCATGCAGAATCTTAAGGTCCTAGCTCATGTCCAAGGCACCAAAGCCAGCTAAAAAGTCAATAATCGATACCTAAAACTTGAATTGTACTATATCTTACTGGCTATTACATCAACTTAGAAGCTTCATCTGTGTTCTACTATGGTGCTTTTACTGTCTCCGCATACCGCAGAACGCCACATAGCTTTGCAATCGATAAGTACAACCGTTTCAGAGAGAAGAGCGGGCAATGTGACGATCTGGCTTTAAGTCGATTCGATAATAATGACGAAAACGGACGGATTTCTCAGGTTTTTACTACATATGAACACTTTTCACATTCTCCCGTGCAACTCGGCTGCTAATCCTCCTTCATGCAAAATCTTAATTTCCTAGCTCATGTCCAAGGCACCAAAGAAGGGTAAAAAGTCAATAACCGATACCTAAAACTTGAATTGTACTACTTCTTACTGGCTATTACATCAACTTAGAAGCTTCATCTGTGTTCTACTATGGTGCTTTTAGTGTGTCCGCATACCGCAGCACGCGACACAGCTTTGCAGACGATAAGTACAACTTTTTCAGAGAGAAGGGCGGCCAATGTGACGATTTGGCTTAAAGTCGATTCGATAACTAATGACGAAAACGGACGGATTTCTCAGGTTTTTACTACGTATGAACACTTTTCACATTCTCCCGTGCAACTCGGCTGCTAGTGCTCTTTCATGCAGAATGTTAAGGTCCTAGCTCATGTCCAAGGCACCAAAGCCAGCTAAAAAGTCAATAATCGATACCTAAAACTTGAATTGTACTACTTCTTACTGGCTATTACATCAACTTAGAAGCTTCATCTGTGTTCTACTATGGTGCTTTTAGTGTCTCCGCATCTCGGAGCACGCGACATAGCTTTGAAGTCGATAAGTACAACCGTTTCAGAGTGAAGAGCGGCTAATGTGACGATCTGACTTTAAGTCGATTCGATAACAAATGACGAAAACGGACGGATTTCTCAGGTTTTTACTACATATGAACACTTTTCACATTCTCCCGTGCAACTCGGATGCTAGTCCTCCTTTCATGCAGAATATTAAGGTCCTAGCTCATGTCCAAGGCACCAAAGCCAGCTAAAAATTCAATATTCAATACCTAAAACTTGAATTGTACTACTTCTTACTGGCTATTACATCAACTTAGAAGCTTCATCTGTGTTCTACTATGGTGCTTTTAGTGTCTCCGCATACCGCAGCACGCGACATAGTTTTGCAGTCGATAAGTACAACCGTTTCAGAGAGAAGAGCGGCCAATGTGACGATCTGGCTTTAAGTCGATTCGATAACAAATGACGAAAACGGACGGATTTCTCAGGTTTTTACTACATATGAACACTTTTCACATTCTCCCCGTGCAAATCGGCTGCCAGTCCTCCTTTCATGCAGAATCTTAAGGTCCTAGCTCATGTCCAAGGCACCAAAGCCAGCTAAAAATTCAATATTCAATACCTAAAACTTGAATTGTACTACTTCTTACTGGCTATTACATCAACTTAGAAGCTTCATCTGTGTTCTACTATGGTGCTTTTAGTGTCTCCGCATACCGCAGCACGCGACATAGTTTTGCAGTCGATATGTACAACCGTTTCAGAGAGAAGAGCGGCCAATGTGACGATCTGGCTTTAAGTCGATTCGATAACAAATGACGAATACGGACGGATTTCTCGGGTTTTTACTACATGTGAAGACTTTTCACATTCTCCCGTGCAAATCGGCTGCTAGTCCTCCTTTCATGCAGAATGTTAAGGTCCTAGCTCATGTCCAAGGCAACAAAGCCAGCTAAAAAGTCATTAATCGATAACTAAAACTTGAATTGTACTACTTCTTCCTTTGTATTACATCAACTTAAAAGCTTCATCTGTGTTCTACTATGGTGCTTTTAGTGTCTCCGCATACCGCAGCACGCGACATAGCTTTGCAATCGATAAGTACAACCGTTTTAGAGAGAAGAGCGGCCAATGTGACGATCTGGCTTTAAGTCGATTCGATAACAAATGACGAAAACGGACGGATTTCTCAGGTTTTTACTACATATGAACACTTTTCACATTCTCCCGTGCAAATCGGCTGCTATTCCTATTTTCATGCAGAATGTTAAGGTCCTAGCTCATGTCCAAGGCACCAAAGCCAGCTAAAAGGTCAATAATCGATACCTAAAACTTGAATTGTACTACTTCTTCCTGGCTATTACATCAACATAGAAGCTTCATCTGTGTTCTACTATGGTCCTTTTAGTGTATCAGCATACCGTAGCACGCGACATAGCTTTGCAGACGATAAGTACTAGTGTTTCGGAGAGAAGAGCGGCCAATGTGACGATCTGGCTTGAAGTCGATTCGATATCTAATGACGAAAACGGACGGATTTCTCAGGTTTTTACTACATTTGAACACTTTTCACATTCTCCCGTGCAAATCGGCTGCCAGTCCTAATTTCATGCAGAATCTTAAGGTCCTACCTCATGTCCAAGGCACCAAAGCCAGCTAAAAAGTCAATAATCGATACCTAAAACTTGAAATGTACTATATCTTACTAGCTATTACATCAACTTAGAAGCATCATCTGTGTTCTAATATGGTGCTTTCACTGTCTCCGCATACCGCAGAACGCCACATAGCTTTGCAGACGATAAGTACAACCGTTTCAGAGAGAAGAGCGGCCAATGTGACGATCTGGCTTTAAGTCGATTCGATAACAAATGACGAAAACGGACGGATGTCTCAGGTTTTTACTACATATGAACACTATTCACATTCTCCCGTGCAACTCGGCTGCTAGTCCTCCTTCATGCAAAATCTTAATTTCCTAGCTCATGTCCAAGGCACCAAAGAAGGGTAAAAAGTCAATAACCGATACCTAAAACTTTAATTGTACTACTTCTTACTGGCTATTACATCAACTTAGAAGCTTCATCTGTGTTCTACTATGGTGCTTTTAGTGTGTCCGCATACCGCAGCACGCGACATAGCTTTGCAGACGATAAGTACAACTTTTTCAGAGAGAAGAGCGGCCAATGTGACGATCTGGCTTGAAGTCGATTCGATAACTAATGACGAAAACGGACGGATTTCTCAGGTTTTTACTACATTTGAACACTTTTCACATTCTCCCGTGCAAATCGGCTGCCCGTCCTCCTTTCATGCAGAATCTTAAGGTCCTAGCTCATGTCCAAGGCACCAAAGCCAGCTAAAAAGTCAATAATCGATACCTAAAACTTGAATTGTACTACTTCTTACTGGCTATTACATCAACTTAGAAGCTTCATCTGTGTTCTACTATGGTGCTTTTAGTGTCTCCGCATACCGCAGCACGCGACATAGCTTTGCAATCGATAAGTACAACCGTTTCAGAGAGAAGAGCGGCCAATGTGACGATCTAGCTTTAAGTTGATTCGATAACAAATGACGAAAACGGACGGATTTCTCATGTTTTTACTACATATGAACACTTTTCACATTCTCCCGTGCAACTCCGCTGCTAATCCTCCGTTCATGCAGAATCTTAAGGTCCTAGCTCATGTGCAAGGCACCAAAGATAGCTAAAAAGTCAATAATCGATACCTAAAACTTGAATTGTACTACTTCTTACTGGCTATTACATCAACTTAGAAGCTTCATCTGTGTTCTACTATGGTGATTTTAGTGTCTCGGCATACCGCAGCACGCGACAAAGCTTTGCAGACGATAAGTACAACCGTTTCAGAGAGAAGAGCGGCCAATGTGACGATCTGGCTTTAAGTCGATTCGATAACAAATGACGAAAACGGACGGATTTCTCAGGTTTTTACTACATTTGAACACTTTTCACATTCTCCCGTGCAACTCGGATGCTAGTCCTCCTTTCATGCAGAATATTAAGGTCCTAGCTCATGTCCACGGCACCAAAGCCAGCTAAAAATTCAATATTCAATACCTAAAACTTGAATTGTACTACTTCTTACTGGCTATTACATAAACTTAGAAGCTTCATCTGTGTTCTACTATGGTGCTTTTAGTGTCTCCGCATACCGCAGCACGCGACATAGTTTTGCAGTCGATAAGTACAACCGTTTCAGAGAGAAGAGCGACCAATGTGACGATCTGGCTTTAAGTCGATTCGATAACTAATGACGAAAACGGACGGATTTCTCAGGTTTTTACTACGTATGAACACTTTTCACATTCTCCCGTGCAACTCGGCTGCTAGTCCTCCTTTCATGCAGAATCTTAAGGTCCTAGCTCATGTCCAAGGCACCAAAGCCAGCTAAAAAGTCAATAATCGATACCTAAAACTTGAATTGTACTACTTCTTACTGGCTATTACATCAACTTAGAAGCTTCATCTGTGTTCTACTATGGTGCTTTTAGTGTGTCCGCATACCGCAGCACGCGACATAGCTTTGCAATCGATAAGTACAACCGTTTCAGAGAGAAGAGCGGGCAATGTGACGATCTGGCTTTAAGTCGATTCGATAACAAATGACGAAAACGGACGGATTTCTCAGGTTTTTACTACATATGAACACTTTTCACATTCTCCCGTGCAAATCGGCTGCCAGTCCTCCTTTCATGCAGAATCTTAAGGTCCTAGCTCATGTCCAAGGCACCAAAGCCAGCTAAAAAGTCAATAATCGATACCTAAAACTTGAATTGTACTATATCTTACTGGCTATTACATCAACTTAGAAGCTTCATCTGTGTTCTACTATGGTGCTTTTACTGTCTCCGCATACCGCAGAACGCCACATAGCTTTGCAATCGATAAGTACAACCGTTTCAGAGAGAAGAGCGGGCAATGTGACGATCTGGCTTTAAGTCGATTCGATAACAAATGACGAAAACGGACGGATTTCTCAGGTTTTTACTACATATGAACACTTTTCACATTCTCCCGTGCAACTCGGCTGCTAATCCTCCTTCATGCAAAATCTTAATTTCCTAGCTCATGTCCAAGGCACCAAAGAAGGGTAAAAAGTCAATAACCGATACCTAAAACTTGAATTGTACTACTTCTTACTGGCTATTACATCAACTTAGAAGCTTCATCTGTGTTCTACTATGGTGCTTTTAGTGTGTCCGCATACCGCAGCACGCGACACAGCTTTGCAGACGATAAGTACAACTTTTTCAGAGAGAAGAGCGGCCAATGTGACGATTTGGCTTA
Organism: Schistocerca gregaria; assembly: GCF_023897955.1. Lineage (NCBI taxonomy): Eukaryota > Metazoa > Arthropoda > Insecta > Orthoptera > Acrididae > Schistocerca > Schistocerca gregaria. The sequence goes on along the minus strand of NW_026061718.1, from coordinate 1,260,848 downwards.
AAGTCGATTCGATAACTAATGACGAAAACGGACGGATTTCTCAGGTTTTTACTACGTATGAACACTTTTCACATTCTCCCGTGCAACTCGGCTGCTAGTGCTCTTTCATGCAGAATGTTAAGGTCCTAGCTCATGTCCAAGGCACCAAAGCCAGCTAAAAAGTCAATAATCGATACCTAAAACTTGAATTGTACTACTTCTTACTGGCTATTACATCAACTTAGAAGCTTCATCTGTGTTCTACTATGGTGCTTTTAGTGTCTCCGCATCTCGGAGCACGCGACATAGCTTTGAAGTCGATAAGTACAACCGTTTCAGAGTGAAGAGCGGCTAATGTGACGATCTGACTTTAAGTCGATTCGATAACAAATGACGAAAACGGACGGATTTCTCAGGTTTTTACTACATTTGAACACTTTTCACATTCTCCCGTGCAACTCGGATGCTAGTCCTCCTTTCATGCAGAATATTAAGGTCCTAGCTCATGTCCAAGGCACCAAAGCCAGCTAAAAATTCAATATTCAATACCTAAAACTTGAATTGTACTACTTCTTACTGGCTATTACATCAACTTAGAAGCTTCATCTGTGTTCTACTATGGTGCTTTTAGTGTCTCCGCATACCGCAGCACGCGACATAGTTTTGCAGTCGATAAGTACAACCGTTTCAGAGAGAAGAGCGGCCAATGTGACGATCTGGCTTTAAGTCGATTCGATAACAAATGACGAAAACGGACGGATTTCTCAGGTTTTTACTACATATGAACACTTTTCACATTCTCCCGTGCAAATCGGCTGCTATTCCTATTTTCATGCAGAATGTTAAGGTCCTAGCTCATGTCCAAGGCACCAAAGCCAGCTAAAAGGTCAATAATCGATACCTAAAACTTGAATTGTACTACTTCTTCCTGGCTATTACATCAACATAGAAGCTTCATCTGTGTTCTACTATGGTCCTTTTAGTGTATCAGCATACCGTAGCACGCGACATAGCTTTGCAGACGATAAGTACTAGTGTTTCGGAGAGAAGAGCGGCCAATGTGACGATCTGGCTTGAAGTCGATTCGATATCTAATGACGAAAACGGACGGATTTCTCAGGTTTTTACTACATTTGAACACTTTTCACATTCTCCCGTGCAAATCGGCTGCCAGTCCTAATTTCATGCAGAATCTTAAGGTCCTACCTCATGTCCAAGGCACCAAAGCCAGCTAAAAAGTCAATAATCGATACCTAAAACTTGAAATGTACTATATCTTACTAGCTATTACATCAACTTAGAAGCATCATCTGTGTTCTAATATGGTGCTTTTACTGTCTCCGCATACCGCAGAACGCCACATAGCTTTGCAGACGATAAGTACAACCGTTTCAGAGAGAAGAGCGGCCAATGTGACGATCTGGCTTTAAGTCGATTCGATAACTAATGACGAAAACGGACGGATGTCTCAGGTTTTTACTACATATGAACACTATTCACATTCTCCCGTGCAACTCGGCTGCTAGTCCTCCTTCATGCAAAATCTTAATTTCCTAGCTCATGTCCAAGGCACCAAAGAAGGGTAAAAAGTCAATAACCGATACCTAAAACTTTAATTGTACTACTTCTTACTGGCTATTACATCAACTTAGAAGCTTCATCTGTGTTCTACTATGGTGCTTTTAGTGTGTCCGCATACCGCAGCACGCGACATAGCTTTGCAGACGATAAGTACAACTTTTTCAGAGAGAAGAGCGGCCAATGTGACGATCTGGCTTGAAGTCGATTCGATAACTAATGACGAAAACGGACGGATTTCTCAGGTTTTTACTACATTTGAACACTTTTCACATTCTCCCGTGCAAATCGGCTGCCCGTCCTCCTTTCATGCAGAATCTTAAGGTCCTAGCTCATGTCCAAGGCACCAAAGCCAGCTAAAAAGTCAATAATCGATACCTAAAACTTGAATTGTACTACTTCTTACTGGCTATTACATCAACATAGAAGCTTCATCTGTGTTCTACTATGGTGCTTTTAGTGTCTCCGCATACCGCAGCACGCGACATAGCTTTGCAATCGATAAGTACAACCGTTTCAGAGAGAAGAGCGGCCAATGTGACGATCTAGCTTTAAGTTGATTCGATAACAAATGACGAAAACGGACGGATTTCTCAGGTTTTTACTACATATGAACACTTTTCACATTCTCCCGTGCAACTCCGCTGCTAATCCTCCGTTCATGCAGAATCTTAAGGTATTAGCTCATGTGCAAGGCACCAAAGATAGCTAAAAAGTCAATAATCGATACCTAAAACTTGAATTGTACTACTTCTTACTGGCTATTACATCAACTTAGAAGCTTCATCTGTGTTCTACTATGGTGATTTTAGTGTCTCCGCATACCGCAGCACGCGACAAAGCTTTGCAGACGATAAGTACAACCGTTTCAGAGAGAAGAGCGGGCAATGTGACGATCTGGCTTTAAGTCGATTCGATAACAAATGACGAAAACGGACGGATTTCTCAGGTTTTTACTACATTTGAACACTTTTCACATTCTCCCGTGCAACTCGGATGCTAGTCCTCCTTTCATGCAGAATATTAAAGTCCTAGCTCATGTCCAAGGCACCAAAGCCAGCTAAAAATTCAATATTCAATACCTAAAACTTGAATTGTACTACTTCTTACTGGCTATTACATAAACTTAGAAGCTTCATCTGTGTTCTACTATGGTGCTTTTAGTGTCTCCGCATACCGCAGCACGCGACATAGTTTTGCAGTCGATAAGTACAACCGTTTCAGAGAGAAGAGCGACCAATGTGACGATCTGGCTTTAAGTCGATTCGATAACTAATGACGAAAACGGACGGATTTCTCAGGTTTTTACTACGTATGAACACTTTTCACATTCTCCCGTGCAACTCGGCTGCTAGTCCTCCTTTCATGCAGAATCTTAAGGTCCTAGCTCATGTCCAAGGCACCAAAGCCAGCTAAAAAGTCAATAATCGATACCTAAAACTTGAATTGTACTACTTCTTACTGGCTATTACATCAACTTAGAAGCTTCATCTGTGTTCTACTATGGTGCTTTTAGTGTGTCCGCATACCGCAGCACGCGACATAGCTTTGCAATCGATAAGTACAACCGTTTCAGAGAGAAGAGCGGGCAATGTGACGATCTGGCTTTAAGTCGATTCGATAACAAATGACGAAAACGGACGGATTTCTCAGGTTTTTACTACATATGAACACTTTTCACATTCTCCCGTGCAAATCGGCTGCCAGTCCTCCTTTCATGCAGAATCTTAAGGTCCTAGCTCATGTCCAAGGCACCAAAGCCAGCTAAAAAGTCAATAATCGATACCTAAAACTTGAATTGTACTATATCTTACTGGCTATTACATCAACTTAGAAGCATCATCTGTGTTCTACTATGGTGCTTTTACTGTCTCCGCATACCGCAGAACGCCACATAGCTTTGCAGACGATAAGTACAACCGTTTCAGAGAGAAGAGCGGCCAATGTGACGATCTGGCTTTAAGTCGATTCGATAACAAATGACGAAAACGGACGGATGTCTCAGGTTTTTACTACATATGAAAACTTTTCACATTCTCCCGTGCAACTCGGCTGCTAATCCTCCTTCATGCAAAATCTTAATTTCCTAGCTCATGTCCAAGGCACCAAAGAAGGGTAAAAAGTCAATAACCGATACCTAAAACTTGAATTGTACTACTTCTTACTGGCTATTACATCAACTTAGAAGCTTCATCTGTGTTCTACTATGGTGATTTAGTGTGTCCGCATACCGCAGCACGCGACACAGCTTTGCAGACGATAAGTACAACTTTTTCAGAGAGAAGAGCGGCCAATGTGACGATCTGGCTTAAAGTCGATTCGATAACTAATGACGAAAACGGACGGATTTCTCAGGTTTTTACTACGTATGAACACTTTTCACATTCTCCCGTGCAACTCGGCTGCTAGTGCTCTTTCATGCAGAATGTTAAGGTCCTAGCTCATGTCCAAGGCACCAAAGCCAGCTAAAAAGTCAATAATCGATACCTAAAACTTGAATTGTACTACTTCTTACTGGCTGTTACATCAACTTAGAAGCTTCATCTGTGTTCTACTATGGTGCTTTTAGTGTCTCCGCATCTCGGAGCACGCGACATAGCTTTGAAGTCGATAAGTACAACCGTTTCAGAGTGAAGAGCGGCTAATGTGACGATCTGACTTTAAGTCGATTCGATAACAAATGACGAAAACGGACGGATTTCTCAGGTTTTCACTACATTTGAACACTTTTCACATTCTCCCGTGCAACTCGGATGCTAGTCCTCCTTTCATGCAGAATATTAAGGTCCTAGCTCATGTCCAAGGCACCAAAGCCAGCTAAAAATTCAATATTCAATACCTAAAACTTGAATTGTACTACTTCTTACTGGCTATTACATCAACTTAGAAGCTTCATCTGTGTTCTACTATGGTGCTTTTAGTGTCTCCGCATACCGCAGCACGCGACATAGTTTTGCAGTCGATAAGTACAACCGTTTCAGAGAGAAGAGCGGCCAATGTGACGATCTGGCTTTAAGTCGATTCGATAACAAATGACGAATACGGACGGATTTCTCGGGTTTTTACTACATGTGAAGACTTTTCACATTCTCCCGTGCAAATCGGCTGCTAGTCCTCCTTTCATGCAGAATGTTAAGGTCCTAGCTCATGTCCAAGGCAACAAAGCCAGCTAAAAAGTCATTAATCGATACCTAAAACTTGAATTGTACTACTTCTTCCTTTGTATTACATCAACTTAAAAGCTTCATCTGTGTTCTACTATGGTGCTTTTAGTGTCTCCGCATACCGCAGCACGCGACATAGCTTTGCAATCGATAAGTACAACCGTTTTAGAGAGAAGAGCGGCCAATGTGACGATCTGGCTTTAAGTCGATTCGATAACAAATGACGAAAACGGACGGATTTCTCAGGTTTTTACTACATATGAACACTTTTCACATTCTCCCGTGCAAATCGGCTGCTATTCCTATTTTCATGCAGAATGTTAAGGTCCTAGCTCATGTCCAAGGCACCAAAGCCAGCTAAAAGGTCAATAATCGATACCTAAAACTTGAATTGTACTACTTCTTCCTGGCTATTACATCAACATAGAAGCTTCATCTGTGTTCTATTATGGTCCTTTTAGTGTATCAGCATACCGTAGCACGCGACATAGCTTTGCAGACGATAAGTACTAGTGTTTCGGAGAGAAGAGCGGCCAATGTGACGATCTGGCTTGAAGTCGATTCGATATCTAATGACGAAAACGGACGGATTTCTCAGGTTTTTACTACATTTGAACACTTTTCACATTCTCCCGTGCAAATCGGCTGCCAGTCCTAATTTCATGCAGAATCTTAAGGTCCTACCTCATGTCCAAGGCACCAAAGCCAGCTAAAAAGTCAATAATCGATACCTAAAACTTGAAATGTACTATATCTTACTAGCTATTACATCAACTTAGAAGCATCATCTGTGTTCTAATATGGTGCTTTTACTGTCTCCGCATACCGCAGAACGCCACATAGCTTTGCAGACGATAAGTACAACCGTTTCAGAGAGAAGAGCGGCCAATGTGACGATCTGGCTTTAAGTCGATTCGATAACAAATGACGAAAACGGACGGATGTCTCAGGTTTTTACTACATATGAACACTATTCACATTCTCCCGTGCAACTCGGCTGCTAGTCCTCCTTCATGCAAAATCTTAATTTCCTAGCTCATGTCCAAGGCACCAAAGAAGGGTAAAAAGTCAATAACCGATACCTAAAACTTTAATTGTACTACTTCTTACTGGCTATTACATCAACTTAGAAGCTTCATCTGTGTTCTACTATGGTGCTTTTAGTGTGTCCGCATACCGCAGCACGCGACATAGCTTTGCAGACGATAAGTACAACTTTTTCAGAGAGAAGAGCGGCCAATGTGACGATCTGGCTTGAAGTCGATTCGATAACTAATGACGAAAACGGACGGATTTCTCAGGTTTTTACTACATTTGAACACTTTTCACATTCTCCCGTGCAAATCGGCTGCCCGTCCTCCTTTCATGCAGAATCTTAAGGTCCTAGCTCATGTCCAAGGCACCAAAGCCAGCTAAAAAGTCAATAATCGATACCTAAAACTTGAATTGTACTATATCTTACTGGCTATTACATCAACTTAGAAGCATCACCTGTGTTCTAATATGGTGCTTTTACTGTCTCCGCATACCGCAGAACGCCACATAGCTTTGCAGACGATAAGTACAACCGTTTCAGAGAGAAGAGCGGCCAATGTGACGATCTGGCTTTAAGTCGATTCGATAACAAATGACGAAAACGGACGGATGTCTCAGGTTTTTACTACATATGAACACTATTCACATTCTCCCGTGCAACTCGGCTGCTAGTCCTCCTTCATGCAAAATCTTAATTTCCTAGCTCATGTCCAAGGCACCAAAGATGGGGTAAAAAGTCAATAACCGATACCTAAAACTTGAATTGTACTACTTCTTACTGGCTATTACATCAACTTAGAAGCATCATCTGTGTTCTACTATGGTGCTTTTACTGTCTCCGCATGCCGCAGCACTCGACATAGCTTTGCAGACGATAAGTACAACCGTTTCAGAGAGAAGAGCGGCCAATGAGACGATCTGGCTTTAAGTCGATTCGATAACAAGTGAAAAATCGGACCGATTTCTCAGGTTTTTACTACATATGAACACTTTTCACATTCTCCCGTGCAACTTGGCTCCTCGTCCTCCTTTCATGCAGAATCTTAAGGTCCTAGCTCATGTCCAAGGCACCAAAGCCAGCTAGAAAGTCAATAATCGATACCTAAAACTGGAATTGTACTACTTCTTAATGACTATTACATCATCTTAGAAGCTTCATCTGCGTTCTACTATGGTGCTTTTAGTGTCTCCGCATACCGCAGCACGCGACATAGCTTTGCAGTCGATAAGTACAACCGTTTCAGGGAGAAGAGCGGCTAATGTGACGATCTGGCTTTAAGTCGATTCGATAACAAATGACGATAACGAACGGATTTCTCAGGTTTTTACTACATAGGAACACTTTTCACATTCTCCCGTTCAACTCGGCTGCTAGTCCTCCTTTCATGCAGAATCTTAAGGTCCTAGCTCATGTCCAAGGCACCAAAGCCAGCTAGAAAGTCAATAATCGATACCTACAACTTGAATTGTACTACTTCTTACTGGATATTACATCAACTTAGAAGCTTCATCTGTGTTCTACTATGGTGCTTTTAGGGTCTCCGCATACCGCAGCACGACACGTAGCTTGGCAGACGATAAGTACCACCGTTTCAAAGAGAAGAGCGGCCAATGTGACGATCTGGCTTTAAGTCGATTCGACAACAAATGACGAAAACGGACGGATTTCTCAGGTTTTTACTACATATGAACACTTTTCACATTCTCACGTGCAACGCGGCTGCTAGACCTCCTATCATGCAAAATCTTAAGTTCCTAGCTCATGCCCAAGGCACCAAAGAAGGGTAAAAAGTCAACAATCGATACTTAAAACTTGAATTGTACTACTTCTTACTGGCTATTACATCAACTTAGAAGCTTCATCTGTGTTCTACTCTGGTGCTTTTAGTGTCTCCGCATGCCGCAGCACTCGACATAGCTTTGCAGACGATAAGTACAACCGTTTCAGAGAGAAGAGCGGCCAATGTTACGATCTGGCTTTAAGTCGATTCGATAACAAATGTCGAACACGGACGGATTTCTCTGGTTTTTACTACATATGAACAGTTTTCATATTCTCCCGTGCAACTCGGCTGCTAGTCCTCCTTTCATGCAGAATCCTAACGTCCTAGCTCATGTCCAAGGCACCAAAGCCAGCTAAAAAGTCAATAATCAATACCTAAAACTTGAATTGTACTACTTCTTACAGACTATTACATCAACTTAGAAGCTTCTCTGTGTTCTACTATGGTGCTTTTAGTGTCTCCGCATACCGCAGCACGCGACATAGTTTTGCAGTCGATAAGTACAACCGTTTGAGAGAGAAGAGCGGCCAATGTGACGATCTGGCTTTAAGTCGATTCGATAACAAATGTCGAACACGGACGGATTTCTCTGGTTTTTACTACATATGAACACTTTTCACATTCTCACGTGCAACGCGGCTGCTAGACCTCCTATCATGCAAAATCTTAAGTTCCTAGCTCATGCCCAAGGCACCAAAGAAGGGTAAGAAGCAACAATCGATACCTAAAACTTGAATTGTACTACTTCTTACTGGCTATTACATCAACTTAGAAGCTTCATCTGTGTTCTACTATGGTGCTCTTAGTGTCTCCGCATGCCGCAGCACTCGACATAGATTTGCAGACGATAAGTACAACCGTTTCAGAGAGAAGAGCGGCCAATGTGACGATCTGGCTTTAAGTCGATTCGATAACAAATGTTGAACACGGACGGATTTCTCTGGTTTTTACTACATATGAACACTTTTCACATTCTCCCGTGCAACTCGGCTGCTAGTCCTCCTTTCATGCAGAATCTTAAGGTCCTAGCTCATGTCCAAAGCACCAAAGCCAGCTAAAAAGTCAATAATCGATACCTAAAACTTGAATGGTACTACTTCTTACTGGCTATTACATCAACTTAGAAGCTTCATCTGTGTTCTACTACGGTGCTTTTAGTGTCTCCGCATACCGCAGCACGCGACATAGCTTTGCAGTCGATAAGTACAACCGTTTCAGAGAGAATTGCGGCTAATGTGACGATCTTGCTTTAAGTCGATTCGATAACAAATGACGAAAACGGACGGATTTCTCAGGTTTTTACTACATATGAACACTTTTTACATTCTCCCGTGCAAATCGGCTGCTAGTCCTAATTTCATGCAGAATCTTAAGGTCCTAGCTCATGTCCAAGGCACCAAAGCCAGCTAGAAAGTCAAAAATCGATACCTAAAACTTGAATGGTACTACTTCTTACTCTCTATTACATCAACTTAGAAGCTTCATCTGTGTTCTACTATGGTGCTTTTAGTGTCTCCACATACCGCAGCACGCGACATAGCTTTGCAGAAGATAAGTACAAATGTTTCAGAGAGAAGAGCGGCCAATGTGACGATCTGGCTTTAAGTCGTTCGATAACAAATGACGATAACGAACGGATTTCTCAGGTTTTTACTACATAGGAACACTTTTCACATTCTCCCGTTCAACTCGGCTGCTAGTCCTGCTTTCATGCAGAATCTTAAGGTCCTAGCTCATGTCCAAGGCGCCAAAGCCAGCTAGAAAGTCAATAATCGATATCTACAACTTGAATTGTACTACTTCTTACTGGCTATTACATCAACTTAGAAGCTTCATCTGTGTTCTACTATGGTGCTTTTAGTGTCTCCGCATACCGCAGCACGACACGTAGCTTTGCAGACAATAAGTACCACCGTTTCAAAGAGAAGAGCGGCCAATGTGACGATCTGGCTTAAAGTCGATTCGACAACAAATGACGAAAACGGACGGATTTCTAAGGTTTTTACTACATATGAACACTTTTCACATTCTCGCGTGCAACGCGGCTGCTAGACCTCCTATCATGCAAAATCTTAAGTTCCTAGCTCATGCCCAAGGCACCAAAGAAGGGTAAAAAGTCAACAATCGATACTTAAAACTTGAATTGTACTACTTCTTACTGGCTATTACATCTACTTAGAAGCTTCATCTGTGTTCTACTATGGTGCTTTTAGTGTCTCCGCATGCCGCAGCACTCGACATAGCTTTGCAGACGATAAGTACAACCGTTTCAGAGAGAAGAGCGGCCAATGTGACGATCTGGCTTTAAGTCGATTCGATAACAAATGTCGAACACGGACGGATTTCTCTGGATTTTACTACATATGAACACTTTTCACATTCTCCCGTGCAACTCGGCTGCTAGTCCTCCTTTCATGCAGAATCTTAAGGTCCTAGCTCATGTGCAAGACACCAAAGCCAGCTAAAAAGTCAATAATCGATACCTAAAACTTGAATGTTACTACTTCTTACTGGCTATTACATCAACTTAGAAGCTTCATCTGTGTTCTACTATGGTGCTTTTAGTGTCTCCGCATACCGCAGCACGCGACATAGCTTTGCAGTCGATAAGTACAACCGTTTCAGAGAGAATTGCGGCTAATGTGACGATCTGGCTTTAAGTCGATTCGATAACAAATGACGAAAACGGACGGATTTCTCAGGTTTTTACTACATATGAACACTTTTCAAATTCTCCCGTACAACTCGGCTGCTAGACCTCCTTTCATGCAGAATCTTAAGGTCCTAACTCATATCCAAGGCACCAAAGTCAGCTAAAAAGTCAATAATCGATACTTATAACTTTAATTGTACTACTTCTTACTGACTATTACATCATCTTAGAAGCTTCATCTGTGTTCTACTATGGTGCTTTTAGTGTCTCCGCATACTGCAGCACGCGACATAGCTTTGCAGTCGATAAGTACAACCGTTTCAGAGAGAAGAGCGGCTAATGTGACGATCTGGCTTTAAGTCGATTCGATAACAAATGACGATAACGAACGGATTTCTCAGGTTTTTACTACATATGAACACTTTTTACATTCTCCCGTGCAACTCGGCTGCTAGTCCTCCTTTCATGCAGAATCTTAAGGTTCTAGCTCATGTCCAAGGCACCAAAGCCAGCTAAAAAGTCAATAATCGATACCTAAAACTTGAATGGTACTACTTCTTACTGGCTATTACATCAACTTAGAAGCTTCATCTGTGTTCTACTATGATGCTTTTAGTGTCTCCGCATACCGCAGCACGCGACATAGCTTTGCAGACGATAAGTACAACCGTTTCAGAGAGAAGAGCGGCCAATGTGACGATCTGGCTTTAAGTCGATTCGACAACAAATGACGAAAACGGACCGATTTCTCAGGTTTTTACTACATATGAACACTTTTCACATTCTCACGTGCAACGCGGCTGCTAGACCTCCTATTATGCAAAATCTTAAGTTCCTGGCTCATGCCCAAGGCACCAAAGAAGTGTAAGAAGTCAACAATCGATACTTAAAACTTGAATTGTACTACTTCTTACTGGCTATTACATCAACTTGGAAGCTTCATCTGTGTTTTACTATGGTGCTTTTAGTGTCTCCGCAAACCGCAGCAATCGACATAGCTTTGCAGACGATAAGTACAACCGTTTCAGAGAGAAGAGCGGCCAATGTGACGATCTGGCTTTAAGTCGATTCGATAACAAATGTCGAACACGGACGGATTTCTCTGGTTTTTACTACATATGAACACTTTTCACATTCTCCCGTGCAACTCGGCTGCTAGTCCTCCTTTCATGCAGAATCTTAAGGTCCTAGCTCATGTCCAAGGCACCAAAGCCAGCTAAAAAGTCAATAATCGATACCTAAGACTTGAATGGTACTACTTCTTACTGGCTATTACATCAACTTAGAAGCAACATCTGTGTTCTACTATGGTGCTTTTAGTGTCTCCGCATACCCCTGCACGCGACATAGCTTTGCAGTCGATAAGTACAACCGTTTCAGAGAGAATTGCGGCTAATGTGACGATCTGGCTTTAAGTCGATTCGATTACAAATGACGAAAACGGACGGATTTCTCTGGTTTTTACTACATATGAACACTTTTCACATTCTCCCGTACAACTCGCCTGCTAGACCTCCGGTCATGCAGAATCTTAAGGTCCTAACACATGTCCAAGGCACCAAAGTCAGCTAAAAAGTCAATAATCGATACTTAAAACTTGAATTGTACTACTTCTTACTGACTATTACATCATCTTAGAAGCTTCATCTGTGTTCTACTATGGTGCTTTTAGTGTCTCCGCATACCGCAGCACGCGACATAGCTTTGCAGTCGATAAGTACAACCGTTTCAGAGAGAAGAGCGGCTAATGTGACGATCTTGCTTTAAGTCGATTCGATAACAAATGACGATAACGGACAGATTTCTCAGGTTTTTACTACATATGAACACTTGTTACATTCTCCCGTGCAACTCGGCTGCTAGTCCTCCTTTCATGCAGAATCTTAAGGTCCTAGCTCATGTCCAAGGAACCAAGGGCAGCTAAAAATTCAATAATCGATACCTAAAACTTGAATTGTACTACTTCTTACTGGCTATTACATCAATTAGAAGCTTCATCTGTGTTCTACTATGATGCTTTTAGTGTCTCCGCATACCGCAGCACGCGACATAGCTTTGCAGTCGATAAGTACAACCGTTTCAGAGAGAAGAGCGGCTAATGTGACGATCTGGCTTTAAGTCGATTCGATAACAAATGACGAAAACGGACGGATGTCTCAGGTTTTTACTACATATGAACACTATTCACATTCTCCCGTGCAACTCGGCTGCTAGTCCTCCTTCATGCAAAATCTTAATTTCCTAGCTCATGTCCAAGTCACCAAAGAAGGGTAAAAAGTCAATAACCGATACCTAAAACTTTAATTGTACTACTTCTTACTGGCTATTACATCAACTTAGAAGCTTCATCTGTGTTCTACTATGGTGCTTTTAGTGTGTCCGCATACCGCAGCACGCGACATAGCTTTGCAGACGATAAGTACAACTTTTTCAGAGAGAAGAGCGGCCAATGTGACGATCTGGCTTGAAGTCGATTCGATAACTAATGACGAAAACGGACGGATTTCTCAGGTTTTTACTACATTTGAACACTTTTCACATTCTCCCGTGCAAATCGGCTGCCAGTCCTCCTTTCATGCAGAATCTTAAGGTCCTAGCTCATGTCCAAGGCACCAAAGCCAGCTAAAAAGTCAATAATCGATACCTAAAACTTGAATTGTACTACTTCTTACTGGCTATTACATCAACTTAGAAGCATCACCTGTGTTCTAATATGGTGCTTTTACTGTCTCCGCATACCGCAGAACGCCACATAGCTTTGCAGACGATAAGTACAACCGTTTCAGAGAGAAGAGCGGCCAATGTGACGATCTGGCTTTAAGTCGATTCGATAACAAATGACGAAAACGGACGGATGTCTCAGGTTTTTACTACATATGAACACTATTCACATTCTCCCGTGCAACTCGGCTGCTAGTCCTCCTTCATGCAAAATCTTAATTTCCTAGCTCATGTCCAAGGCACCAAAGAAGGGTAAAAAGTCAATAACCGATACCTAAAACTTGAATTGTACTACTTCTTACTGGCTATTACATCAACTTAGAAGCTTCATCTGTGTTCTACTATGGTGATTTTAGTGTCTCCGCATACCGCAGCACGCGACATAGCTTTGCAGACGATAAGTACAACCGTTTCTGAGAGAAGAGCGGCCAATGAGACGATCTGGCTTTAAGTCGATTCGATAACAAGTGACAAAATCGGACCGATTTCTCAGGTTTTTACTACATATGAACACTTTACACATTCTCCCGTGCAACTTGGCTCCTCGTCCTCCTTTCATGCAGAATCTTAAGGTCCTAGCTCATGTCCAAGGCACCAAAGCCAGCTAGAAAGTCAATAATCGATACCTAAAACTGGAATTGTACTACTTCTTAATGACTATTACATCATCTTAGAAGCTTCATCTGCGTTCTACTATGGTGCTTTTAGTGTCTCCGCATACCGCAGCACGCGACATAGCTTTGCAGTCGATAAGTACAACCGTTTCAGGGAGAAGAGCGGCTAATGTGACGATCTGGCTTTAAGTCGATTCGATAACAAATGACGATAACGAACGGATTTCTCAGGTTTTTACTACATAGGAACACTTTTACATTCTCCCGTTCAACTCGGCTGCTAGTCCTCCTTTCATGCAGAATCTTAAGGTCCTAGCTCATGTCCAAGGCACCAAAGCCAGCTAGAAAGTCAATAATCGATATCTACAACTTGAATTGTACTACATCTTACTGGATATTACATCAACTTAGAAGCTTCATCTGTGTTCTACTATGGTGCTTTTAGTGTCTCCGCATACCGCAGCACGACACGTAGCTTGGCAGACGATAAGTACCACAGTTTCAAAGAGAAGAGCGGCCAATGTGACGATCTGGCTTTAAGTCGATTCGACAACAAATGACGAAAACGGACGGATTTCTCAGGTTATTACTACATATGAACACTTTTCACATTCTCACGTGCAACGCGGCTGCTAGACCTCCTATCATGCAAAATCTTAAGTTCCTAGCTCATGCCCAAGGCACCAAAGAAGGGTAAAAAGTCAACAATCGATACTTAAAACTTGAATTGTACTACTTCTTACTGGCTATTACATCAACTTAGAAGCTTCATCTGTGTTCTACTCTGGTGCTTTTAATGTCTCCGCATGCCGCAGCACTCGACATAGCTTTGCAGACGATAAGTACAACCGTTTCAGAGAGAAGAGCGGCCAATGTTACGATCTGGCTTTAAGTCGATTCGATAACAAATGTCGAACACGGGCGGATTTCTAAGGTTTTTACTACATATGAACACTTTTCATATTCTCCCGTGCAACTCGGCTGCTAGTCCTCCTTTCATGCAGAATCTTAAGGTCCTAGCTCATGTCCAAGGCACCAAAGCCAGCTAAAAAGTCAATAATCAATACCTAAAACTTGAATTGTACTACTTCTTACAGACTATTACATCAACTTAGAAGCTTCTCTGTGTTCTACTATGGTGCTTTTAGTGTCTCCGCATACCGCAGCACGCGACATAGTTTTGCAGTCGATAAGTACAACCGTTTGAGAGAGAAGAGCGGCCAATGTGACGATCTGGCTTTAAGTCGATTCGATAACAAATGTCGAACACGGACGGATTTCTCTGGTTTTTACTACATATGAACACTTTTCACATTCTCACGTGCAACGCGGCTGCTAGACCTCCTATCATGCAAAATCTTAAGTTCCTAGCTCATGCCCAAGGCACCAAAGAAGGGTAAGAAGCAACAATCGATACCTAAAACTTGAATTGTACTACTTCTTACTGGCTATTACATCAACTTAGAAGCTTCATCTGTGTTCTACTATGGTGCTTTTAGTGTCTCCGCATGCCGCAGCACTCGACATAGATTTGCAGACGATAAGTACAACCGTTTCAGAGAGAAGAGCGGCCAATGTGACGATCTGGCTTTAAGTCGATTCGATAACAAATATGGAACACGGACGGATTTCTCTGGTTTTTACTACATATGAACACTTTTCACATTCTCCCGTGCAACTCGGCTGCTAGTCCTCCTTTCATGCAGAATCTTAAGGTCCTAGCTCATGTCCAAAGCACCAAAGCCAGCTAAAAAGTCAATAATCGATACCTAAAACTTGAATGGTACTACTTCTTACTGGCTATTACATCAACTTAGAAGCTTCATCTGTGTTCTACTATGGTGCTTTTAGTGTCTCCGCATACCGCAGCACGCGACATAGCTTTGCAGTCGATAAGTACAACCGTTTCAGAGAGAATTGCGGCTAATGTGACGATCTTGCTTTAAGTCGATTCGATAACAAATGACGAAAACGGACGGATTTCTCAGGTTTTTACTACATATGAACACTTTTTACATTCTCCCGTGCAAATCGGCTGCTAGTCCTAATTTCATGCAGAATCTTAAGGTCCTAGCTCATGTCCAAGGCACCAAAGCCAGCTAGAAAGTCAATAATCGATACCTAAAACTTGAATTGTACTACTTCTTACTGGCTATTACATCAACTTAGAAGCTTCATCTGTGTTCTACTATGACGCTTTTAGTGTCCCGCATACCGCAGCACGCGACATAGCTTTGCAGACGAAAAGTACAACCGTTTCAGAGAGAAGAGCGGCCAATGTGACGATCTGGCTTTAAGTCGATTCGATAAGAAATGACGAAAACGGACGGATATCTCAGGTTTTCACTACACATGGACACTTTTCACATTCTCCCATGAAACTCGGCTGCTAGTCGTCCTTTCATGCAGAATCTTAAGGTCCTAGCTCATGTCCAAGGCACCAAAGCCAGCTAAAAAGTGAATAATCGATACCTAAAACTTGAATGGTACTACTTCTTACTCTCTATTACATCAACTTAGAAGCTTCATCTGTGTTCTACTATGGTGCTTTTAGTGTCTCCACATACCGCAGCACGCGACATAGCTTTGCAGAAGTTAAGTACAAATGTTTCAGAGAGAAGAGCGGCCAATGTGACGATCTGGCTTTAAGTCGTTCGATAACAAATGACGATAACGAACGGATTTCTCAGGTTTTTACTACATAGGAACACTTTTCACATTCTCCCGTTCAACTCGGCTGCTAGTCCTGCTTTCATGCAGAATCTTAAGGTCCTAGCTCATGTCCAAGGCACCAAAGCCAGCTAGAAAGTCAATAATCGATATCTACAACTTGAATTATACTACTTCTTACTGGCTATTACATCAACTTAGAAGCTTCATCTGTGTTCTACTATGGTGCTTTTAGTGTCTCCGCATACCGCAGCACGACACGTAGCTTTGCAGACGATAAGTACCACCGTTTCAAAGAGAAGAGCGGCCAATGTGACGATCTGGCTTAAAGTCGATTCGACAACAAATTACGAAAACGGACGGATTTCTAAGGTTTTTACTACATATGAACACTTTTCACATTCTCACGTGCAACGCGGCTGCTAGACCTCCTATCATGCAAAATCTTAAGTTCCTAGCTCATGCCCAAGGCACCAAAGAAGGGTAAAAAGTCAACAATCGATATTTAAAACTTGAATTGTACTACTTCTTACTGGCTATTACATCTACTTAGAAGCTTCATCTGTGTTCTACTATGGTGCTTTTAGTGTCTCCGCATGCCGCAGCACTCGACATAGCTTTGCAGACGATAAGTACAACCGTTTCAGAGAGAAGAGCGGCCAATGTGACGATCTGGCTTTAAGTCGATTCGATAACAAATGTCGAACACGGACGGATTTCTCTGGATTTTACTACATATGAACACTTTTCACATTCTCCCGTGCAACTCGGCTGCTAGTCCTCCTTTCATGCAGAATCTTAAGGTCCTAGCTCATGTGCAAGGCACCAAAGCCAGCTAAAAAGTCAATAATCGATACCTAAAACTTGAATGGTACTACTTCTTACTGGCTATTACATCAACTTAGAAGCTTCATCTGTGTTCTACTATGGTGCTTTTAGTGTCTCCGCATACCGCAGCACGCGACATAGCTTTACAGTCGATAAGTACAACCGTTTCAGAGAGAATTGCGGCTAATGTGACGATCTGGCTTTAAGTCGATTCGATAACAAATGACGAAAACGGACGGATTTCTCAGGTTTTTACTACATATGAACACTTTTTAAATTCTCCCGTAGAACTCGGCTGCTAGACCTCCTTTCATGCAGAATCTTAAGGTCCTAACTCATATCCAAGGCACCAAAGTCAGCTAAAAAGTCAATAATCGATACTTATAACTTTAATTGTACTACTTCTTACTGGCTATTACATCAACTTAGAAGCTTCATCTGTGTTCTACTATGGTGCTTTTAGTGTCTCCGCATACCGCAGCACGCGACATAGCTTTGCAGACGATAAGTACAACCGTTTCACAGAGAAGAGCGGACAATGTGACGATCTGGCTTTAAGTCGATTCGACAACAAATGACGAAAACGGACCGATTTCTCAGGTTTTTACCACATATGAACACTTTTCACATTCTCACGTGCAACGCGGCTGCTAGACCTCCTATTATGCAAAATCTTAAGTTCCTGGCTCATGCCCAAGGCACCAAAGAAGTGTAAGAAGTCAACAATCGATACTTAAAACTTGAATTGTACTACTTCTTACTGGCTATTACATCAACTTGGAAGCTTCATCTGTGTTTTACTATGGTGCTTTTAGTGTCTCCGCAAACCGCAGCAATCGACATAGCTTTGCAGACGATAAGTACAACCGTTTCAGAGAGAAGAGCGGCCAATGTGACGATCTGGCTTTAAGTCGATTCGATAACAAATGTCGAACACGGACGGATTTCTCTGGTTTTTACTACATATGAACACTTTTCACATTCTCCCGTGCAACTCGGCTGCTAGTCCTCCTTTCATGCAGAATCTTAAGGTCCTAGCTCATGTCCAAGGCACCAAAGCCAGCTAAAAAGTCAATAATCGATACCTAAGACTTGAATGGTACTACTTCTTACTGGCTATTACATCAACTTAGAAGCTACATCTGTGTTCTACTATGGTGCTTTTAGTGTCTCCGCATACCGCTGCACGCGACATAGCTTTGCAGTCGATAAGTACAACCGTTTCAGAGAGAATTGCGGCTAATGTGACGATCTGGCTTTAAGTCGATTCGATTACAAATGACGAAAACGGACGGATTTCTCTGGTTTTTACTACATATGAACACTTTTCACATTCTCCCGTACAACTCGCCTGCTAGACCTCCGGTCATGCAGAATCTTAAGGTCCTAACACATGTCCAAGGCACCAAAGTCAGCTAAAAAGTCAATAATCGATACTTAAAACTTGAATTGTACTACTTCTTACTGACTATTACATCATCTTAGAAGCTTCATCTGTGTTCTACTATGGTGCTTTTAGTGTCTCCGCATACCGCAGCACGCGACGTAGCTTTGCAGTCGATAAGTACAACCGTTTCAGAGAGAAGAGCGGCTAATGTGACGATCTTGCTTTAAGTCGATTCGATAACAAATGACGATAACGGACAGACTTCTGAGGTTTTTACTACATATGAACACTTTTTACATTCTCCCGTGCAACTCGGCTGCTAGTCCTCCTTTCATGCAGAATCTTAAGGTCCTAGCTCATGTCCAAAGAACCAAGGGCAGCTAAAAAGTCAATAATCGATACCTAAAACTTGAATTGTACTACTTCTTACTGGCTATTACATCAACTTAGAAGCTTCATCTGTGTTCTACTATGATGCTTTTAGTGTCTCCGCATACCGCAGCACGCGACATAGCTTTGCAGACGATAAGTACAACCGTTTCAGAGAGAAGAGCGGCCAATGTGACGATCTGGCTTTAAGTCGATTCGATAACAAATGACGAAAACGGACGGATTTCTCAGGTTTTTACTACATATGAACACTTTTCACATTCTCCCGCGCAACTCGGCTGCTAGTCCTCTTTTCATTCACAATCTTAAAGTCCTAGCTCATGTCCAAGGCACCAAAGCCAGCTAAAAAGTGAATAATCGATACCTAAAACTTGAATTGTACTACTTCTTACTGGCTATTACATCAACTTAGAAGCTTCATCTGTGTTCTACTATGGTGCTTTTAGTGTCTCCACATACCGCAGCACGCGACATAGCTTTGCAGAAGATAAGTACAACCGTTTCAGAGAGAAGAGCGACCATTGTGACGATCTGGCTTTAAGTCGATTCGATAACAAATGACGAAAACGGACGGATTTCTCAGGTTTTTACTACATATGAACACTTTTCACATTCTCCCATACAACTCGGCTGCTAGACCTCCTTTCATGCAGAATCTTAAGGTCCTAACTCATGTCCAAGGCACCAAAGACACCTAAAAAGTCAATAATCGATACCTAAAACTTGAATTGTACTACATCTTACTGACTATTACATCATCTTAGAAGCTTCATCTGTGTTCTACTATGGTGCTTTTGGTGTCTCCGCATATCGCAGCACGCGACATAGCTTTGCAGTCGATAAGTACAACCGTTTCAGAGAGAAGAGCGGCTAATGTGACGATCTGGCTTTAAGGCGATTCGATAACAAATGACGATAACGAACGGATTTCTCAGGTTTTTACTACATATGAACACTTTTTACATTCTCCCCTGCAACTCGGCTGCTAGTCCTCCGTTCATGCAGAATTTTAAGGTCCTAGCTCATGTCCAAGGCCCCAAAGAATGGTAAAAAGTCAATAATCGATACCTAAGACTTGAATTGTACTACATCTTTCTGGATATTACTTCAACTTAGAAGCTTCATCTGTGTTCTACTATGGTGATTTTAGTGTCTCCGCATACCGCAGCACGCGACATAGCTTTGCAGACGATAAGTACAACCGTTTCAGAGAGAAGAGCGGCCAATGTGACGATCTGGCTTTCAGTCGATTCGATAACAAATGACGAAAACGGACGGATTTCTCAGGTTTTTACTACATATGAACACTTTTCACTTTCTCCCTCGCAACTCGGCTGCTAGTCCTCCTTTCATGCAGAATCTTAAGGCCCTAGCTCATGTCCAAGACACCAAAGCCAGCTAAAAAGTCAATAATCGATACCTAAAACTTGAATTGTACTACTTCTTACTGGCTATTACATCAACTTAGAAGCTTCATCTGTGTTCTACTATGATGCTTTTAGTGTCTCCGCATACCGCAGCACGCGACATAGCTTTGCAGACGATAAGTACAACCGTTTCAGAGAGAAGAGCGGCCAATGTGACGATCTGGCTTTAAGTCGATTCGATAACAAATGACGAAAACGGACGGATTTCTCAGGTTTTTACTACATATGAACACTTTTCACATTCTCCCGCGCAACTCGGCTGCTAGTCCTCTTTTCATTCACAATCTTAAAGTCCTAGCTCATGTCCAAGGCACCAAAGCCAGCTAAAAAGTGAATAATCGATACCTAAAACTTGAATTGTACTACTTCTTACTGGCTATTACATCAACTTAGAAGCTTCATCTGTGTTCTACTATGGTGCTTTTAGTGTCTCCGCATACCGCAGCACGCGACATAGCTTTGCAGACGATAAGTACAACCGTTTCCGAGAGAAGAGCGGCCAATGTGACGATCTGGCTTTAAGTCGATTCGATAACAAATGAAGAAAACGGACGGATTTCTCAGCTTTTTACTACATATGAACATTTTCCACATTCTCCAGTGCAACTCGGCTGCTAGTCCTCCTTTCATGCAGAATCTTAAGGTCCTAGCTCATGTTCAAGTCACCAAAGCAAGCTAAGAATTTAATAATCGATACCTATAACATGAATTGTACTACTTCTTACTGGGTATTACATCAGCTTACAAGCTTCATCTGTGTTCTACTATGGTGCTTTTAGTGCCTCCGCATACCGCAGCACGCGACATAGCTTTGCAGACGATAAGTACAACCGTTTCAGAGAGAAGGGCGGACAATGTGAAGATCTGGCTTTAAGTCGATTCGATAACAAATGACGAAAACGGACGGATTTCTCAGGTTTTTACTACATATGAACACTTTTCACATTCTGCCGTGCAACTCGGCTGCTAGTCCTCGTTTCATGCAGAATCTTAAGGTCTTAGCTCATGTCCAAGTCACCAAAGCCAGCTAAAAATTTAATAATCGATACCTAACACTTGAATTGTACTACTTCTTACTGGCTATTACATCATCTTAGAAGCTTCATCTGTGTTCTACTATGGTGCTTTTAGTGTCTCCGCATACCGCAGCACGCGACATAGCAGTGCAGACGATAAGTACAACCGTTTCAAAGAGAAGAGCGCCAATGTGACGATCTGGCTTTAAGACGATTCGATAACAAATGACGAAAACGGACGGATTTCTCAGGTTTTTACTACATATGAACACTTTTCACATTCTCCCAAGCAACTCGGCTGCTAGTCCTCCGTTCATGCAGAATTTTAAGTTCCTAGCTCATGTCCAAGGCACCAAAGAATGGTAAAAAGTCAATAATCGATACCTAAGACTTGAATTGTACTACATCTTACTGGATATTACTTCAACTTAGAAGCTTCATCTGTGTTCTACTATGGTGCTTTTAGTGTCTCCGAATATCGCAGCACGCGACATAGCTTTGCAGTCGATAAGTACAACCGTTTCAGAGAGAAGAGCGGCTAATGTGACGATCTGGCTTTAAGGCGATTCGATAACAAATGACGATAACGAACGGATTTCTCAGGTTTTTACTACATATGAACACTTTTTACATTCTCCCCTGCAACTCGGCTGCTAGTCCTCCGTTCATGCAGAATCTTAAGGCCCTAGCTCATGTCCAAGACACCAAAGCCAGCTAAAAAGTCAATAATCGATACCTAAAACTTGAATTGTACTACTTCTTACTGGCTATTACATCAACTTAGAAGCTTCATCTGTGTTCTACTATGGTGCTTTTAGTGTCTCCACATACCGCAGCACGCGACATAGCTTTTCAGACGATAAGTACAACCGTTTCAGAGAGAAGAGCGGCCAATGTGACGATCTGGCTTTAAGTCGATTCGATAACAAATGACGAAAACGTAAGGATTTCTCAGGTTTTTACTACATATGAACATTTTCCACATTCTCCAGTGCAACTCGGCTGCTAGTCCTCCTTTCATGCAGAATCTTAAGGTCCTAGCTCATGTTCAAGTCACCAAAGCAAGCTAAGAATTTAATAATCGATACCTATAACATGAATTGTACTACTTCTTACTGGGTATTACATCAGCTTAGAAGCTTCATCTGTGTTCTACTATGGTGCTTTTAGTGTCTGCGCATACCGCAGCACGCGACATAGCTTTGCAGTCGATAAGTACAACCGTTTCGGAGAGAAGAGCGGCTAATGTGACGATCTGGCTTTAAGTCGATTCGATAACAAATGACGATAACGAACGGATTTCTCAGGTTTTTACTACATATGAACACTTTTTACATTCTCCCCTGCAACTCGGCTGCTAGTCCTCCTTTCATGCAGAATCTTAAGGTCCTAGCTCATGTCCAAGGCACCAAAGCCACCTAAAAAGTCAATAATCGATACCTAAAACTTGAATTGTACTACTTCTTACTGGCTATTACATCAACTTAGAAGCTTCATCTGTGTTCTACTATGATGCTTTTAGTGTCTCCGCATACCGCAGCACGCGACATAGCTTTGCAGACGATAAGTACAGCCGTTTCAGAGAGAAGAGCGGCCAATGTGACGATCTGGCTCTAAGTCGATTCGATAACAAGTGACGAAAACGGACGGATTTCTCAGGTTTTTACTACATATGAACACTTTTCACATTCTCCGTGCATCTCGGCTGCTTGTCCTCCTTTCATGCAGAATCTTAAGGTCCTAGCTCATGTCCAAGGCACCAAGGGCAGCTAAAAAGTCAATAATCGATACCTAAAACGTGAATTGTACTACTTCTTACTGACTATTACATCATCTTAGAAGCTTCATCTGTGTTTTACTATGGTGGTTTTAGTGTCTCCGCATACCGCAGCACGCGACATAGCTTTGCAGTCGATAAGTACAATCGTTTCAGAGAGAAGAGCGGCTAAGGTGACGATCTGGCTTTAAGTCGATTCGATAACAAATGACGATAACGAACATTATTCTAAGGCTTTTACTACATATGATCACTTTTTACATTCTGCCCTGCAACTCGGCTGCTAGTCCTCCTTTCATGCAGAATCTTAAGGTCCTAGCTCATGTCCAAGGCACCAAGGGCAGCTAAAAAGTCAATAATCGATACCAAAAACTTGAAATGTACTACTTCTTACTGGCTATTACATCATCTTAGAAGCTTCATCTGTGTTCTACTATGGTGCTTTTAGTGTCTCCGCATACCGCAGCACGCGACATAGCTTTGCAGACGATAAGTACAACCGTTTCAAAGAGAAGAGCGCCAATGTGACGCTCTGGCTTTAAGACGATTCGATAACAAATGACGAAAACGGACGGATTTCTCAGGTTTTTACTACATATGAACACTTTTCACATTCTCCCAAGCTACTCGGCTGCTAGTCCTCCGTTCATGCAGAATTTTAAGGTCCTAGCTCATGTCCAAGGCACCAAAGAATGGTAAAAAGTCAATAATCGATACCTAAGACTTGAATTGTAGTACATCTTACTGGATATTACTTCAACTTAGAAGCTTCATCTGTGTTCTACTATGGTGCTTTTAGTGTCTCCGAATATCGCAGCACGCGACATAGCTTTGCAGTCGATAAGTACAACCGTTTCAGAGAGAGATGAGCGGCTAATGTGACGATCTGGCTTTAAGGCGATTCGATAACAAATGACGTTAACGAACGGATTTCTCAGGTTTTTACTACATATGAACACTTTTTACATTCTCCCCTGCAACTCGGCTGCTAGTCCTCCGTTCATGCAGAATTTTAAGGTCCTAGCTCATGTCCAAGGCACCAAAGAATGGTAAAAAGTCAATAATCGATACCTAAGACTTGAATTGTACTACATCTTACTGGATATTACTTCAACTTAGAAGCTTCATCTGTGTTCTACTATGGTGCTTTTAGTGCCTCCGAATATCGCAGCACGCGACATAGCTTTGCAGTCGATAAGTACAACCGTTTCAGAGAGAAGAGCGGCTAATGTGACGATCTGGCTTTAAGGCGATTCGATAACAAATGACGATAACGAACGGATTTCTCAGGTTTTTACTACATATGAACACTTTTCACATTCTCCCGTGCAACTCGGCTGCTAGTCCTCGTTTCATGCAGAATCTTAAGGTCTTAGCTCATGTCCAAGTCACCAAAGCCAGCTAAAAAGTCAATAATCGATACCTAACACTTGACTTGTACTACTTCTTACTGGCTATTACATCATCTTAGAAGCTTCATCTGTGTTCTACTATGGTGCTTTTAGTGTCTCCGCATACCGCAACACGCGACATAGCTTTGCAGACGATAAGTACAACCGTTTCAAAGAGAAGAGCGCCAATGTGACGATCTGGCTTTAAGACGATTCGATAACAAATGACGAAAACGGACGGATTTCTCAGGTTTTTCCTACATATGAACACTTTTCACATTCTCCCAAGCAACTCGGCTGCTAGTCCTCCGTTCATGCAGAATTTTAAGTTCCTAGCTCATGTCCAAGGCACCAAAGAATGGTAAAAAGTCAATAATCGATACCCAAGACTTGAATTGTACTACATCTTACTGGATATTACTTCAACTTAGAAGCTTCATCTGTGTTCTACGATGGTGCTTTTAGTGTCTCCGAATATCGCAGCACGCGACATAGCTTTGCAGTCGATAAGTACAACCGTTTCAGAGAGAAGAGCGGCTAATGTGACGATCTGGCTTTAAGGCGATTCGATAACAAATGACGATAACGAACGGATTTCTCAGGTTTTTACTACATATGAACACTTTTTACATTCTCCCCTGCAACTCGGCTGCTAGTCCTCCGTTCATGCAGAATTTTAAGTTCCTAGCTCATGTCCAAGGCACCAAAGAATGGTAAAAAGTCAATAATCGATACCTAAGACTTGAATTGTACTACTTCTTACTGCCTATTACATCAACTTAGAAGCTTCATCTGTGATCTACTATGGTGCTTTTAGTGTCTCCGCATACCGCAGCACGCGACATAGCTTTGCAGACGATAAGTACAACTGTTTCAGAAAGGATAGCGGCCAATGTGACGATCTGGCTTTACGTCGATTCGATAACAAATGACGAAAACGGACGGATTTCTCAGGTTTTTACTACATATGAACAGTTTTCACTTTCTCCCTCGCAACTCGGCTGCTAGTCCTCCTTTCTTGCAGAATCTTAAGGCCCTAGCTCATGTCCAAGACACCAAAGCCAGCTTAAACGTCAATAATCGATACCTAAAACTTGAATTGTATTACTTCTTACTGGCTATTACATCAACTTAGAAGCTTCATCTGTGTTCTACTATGGTGCTTTTAGTGTCTCCGCATACCGCAGCACGCGACATAGCTTTGCAGACGATAAGTACAACCGTTTCAGAGAGAAGAGCGGCCAATGTGACGATCTGGCTTTAAGTCGATTCGATAACAAATGACGAAAACGTAAGGATTTCTCAGGTTTTTACTACATATGAACATTTTCCACATTCTCCAGTGCAACTCGGCTGCTAGTCCTCCTTTCATGCAGAATCTTAAGGTCCTAGCTCATGTTCAAGTCACCAAAGCAAGCTAAGAATTTAATAATCGATACCTATAATATGATTTGTACTACTTCTTACTGGGTATTACATCAGCATAGAAGCTTCATCTGTGTTCTACTATGGTGCTTTTAGTGTCTCCGCATACCGCAGCACGCGACATAGCTTTGCAGTCGATAAGTACAACCGTTTCAGAGAGAAGAGCGGCTAATGTGACGATCTGGCTTTAAGTCGATTCGATAACAAATGACGATAACGAACGGATTTCTCAGGTTTTTACTACATATGAACACTTTTTACATTCTCCCCCGCAACTCGGCTGCTAGTCCTCCTTTCATGCAGAATCTTAAGGTCCTAGCTCATGTCCAAGGCACCAAAGCCACCTAAAAAGTCAATAATCGATACCTAAAACTTGAATTGTACTACATCTTACTGGATATTACTTCAACTTAGAAGCTTCATCTGTGTTTTACTATGGTGGTTTTAGTGTCTCCGCATACCGCTGCACGCGACATAGCTTTGCAGTCGATAAGTACAATCGTTTCAGAGAGAAGAGCGGCTAAGGTGACGATCTGGCTTTAAGTCGATTCGATAACAAATGACGATAACGAACAGAATTCTCAGGCTTTTACTAGATATGATCACTTTTTACATTCTGCCCTGCAACTCGGCTGCTAGTCCTCCTTTCATGCAGAATCTTAAGGTCCTAGCTCATGTCCAAGGCACCAAGGGCAGCTAAAAAGTCAATAATCGATACCAAAAACTTGAAATGTACTACTTCTTACTGGCAATTACATCATCTTAGAAGCTTCATCTGTGTTCTACTATGGTGCTTTTAGTGTCTCCGCATACCGCAGCACGCGACATAGCTTTGCAGACGATAAGTACAACCGTTTCAAAGAGAAGAGCGCCAATGTGACGCTCTGGCTTTAAGACGATTCGATAACAAATGACGAAAACGGACGGATTTCTCAGGTTTTTACTACATATGAACACTTTTCACATTCTCCCAAGCAACTCGGCTGCTAGTCCTCTGTTCATGCAGAATTTTAAGGTCCTAGCTCATGTCCAAGGCACCAAAGAATGGTAAAAAGTCAATAATCGATACCTAAGACTTGAATTGTACTACATCTTACTGGATATTACTTCAACTTAGAAGCTTCATCTGTGTTCTACTATGGTGCTTTTAGTGTCTCCGAATATCGCAGCACGCGACATAGCTTTGCAGTCGATAAGTACAACCGTTTCAGAGAGAAGAGCGGCTAATGTGACGATCTGGCTTTAAGGCGATTCGATAACAAATGACGATAACGAACGGATTTCTCAGGTTTTTACTACATATGAACACTTTTTACATTCTCCCCTGAAACTCGGCTGCTAGTCCTCCGTTCATGCAGAATTTTAAGGTCCTAGCTCATGTCCAAGGCACCAAAGAATGGTAAAAAGTCAATAATCGATACCTAAGACTTGAATTGTACTACTTCTTACTGCCTATTACATCAACTGGGTATTACATCAGCTTAGAAGCTTCATCTTTGTTCTACTATGGTGCTTTTAGTGTCTCCGCATACCGCAGCACGCGACATAGCTTTGCAGACGATAAGTACAACCGTTTCAGAGAGAAGAGCGGCCAATGTGACGATCTGGCTTTAAGTCGATTCGATAACAAATGACCAAAACGTAAGGATTTCTCAGGTTTTTACTACATGTGAACATTTTCCACATTCTCCAGTGCAACTCGGCTGCTAGTCCTCCTTTCATGCAGAATCTTAAGGTCCTAGCTCATGTTCAAGTCACCAAAGCAAGCTAAGAATTTAATAATCGATAACTATAACATGAATTGTACTACTTCTTACTGGGTATTACATCAGCTTAGAAGCTTCATCTGTGTTCTACTATGGTGCTTTTAGTGTCTCCGCATACCGCAGCACGCGACATAGCTTTGCAGTCGATAAGTACAATCGTTTCAGAGAGAAGAGCGGCTAAGGTGACGATCTGGCTTTAAATCGATTCGATAACAAATGACGATAACGAACAGAATTCTCAGGCTTTTACTACATATGATCACTTTTTATATTCTCCCCTGCAACTCGGCTGCTAGTCCTCCTTTCATGCAGAATCTTAAGGTCCTAGCTCATGTCCAAGGCACCAAGGGCAGCTAAAAAGTCAATAATCGATACCTAAAACTTGAATTGTACTACTTCTTACTGGCTATTACATCAACTTAGAAGCTTCATCTGTGTTCTACTATGATGCTTTTAGTGTCTCCGCATACCGCAGCACGCGACATAGCTCTGCAGACGATAAGTACAACCGTTTCAAAGAGAAGAGCGCCAATGTGACGATCTGGCTTTAAGACGATTCGATAACAAATGACGAAAACGGACGGATTTCTCAGGTTTTTACTACATATGAACACTTTTCACATTCTCCCAAGCAACTCGGCTGCTAGTCCTCCGTTCATGCAGAATTTAAGGGTCCTAGCTCATGTCCAAGGCACCAAAGAATGGTAAAAAGTCAATAATCGATACCTAAGACTTGAATTGTACTACATCTTACTGGATAATACTTCAACTTAGAAGCTTCATCTGTGTTCTACTATGATGCTTTTAGTGTCTCCGCATACCGCAGCACGCGACATAGCTTTGCAGACGATAAGTACAACCGTTTCAGAGAGAAGAGCGGCCAATGTGACGATCTGGCTTTAAGTCGATTCGATAACAAGTGACGAAAACGGACGTATTTCTCAGGTTTTTACTACATATGAACACTTTTCACATTCTCCCGTGCAACTCGGCTGCTAGTCCTCCTTTCATGCAGAATCTTAAGGTCCTAGCTCATGTCCAAGGCACCAAGGGCAGCTAAAAAGTCAATAATCGATACCTAAAACTTGAATTGTACTACTTCTTACTGACTATTACATCATCTTAGAAGCTTCATCTGTGTTTTACTATGGTGGCTTTAGTGTCTCCGCATACCGCAGCACGCGACATAGCTTTGCAGTCGATAAGTACAATCGTTTCAGAGAGAAGAGCGGCTAAGGTGACGATCTGGCTTTAAGTCGATTCGATAACAAATGACGATAACGAACGGATTTCTCAGGCTTTTACTACATATGAACACTTTTTACATTCTCCCCTGCAACTCGGCTGCTAGTCCTCCTTTCATGCAGAATCTTAAGGTCCTAGCTCATGTCCAAGGCACCAAGGGCAGCTAAAAAGACAATAATCGATACCTAAAACTTGAATTGTACTACATCTTACTGGATATTACTTCAACTTAGAAGATTCATCTGTGTTCTACTATGGTGCTTTTAGTGTCTCCGCATACCGCAGCACGCGACATAGCTTTGCAGACGATAAGTACAACCGTTTCAGAGAGAAGAGCGGCCAATGTGACGATCTGGCTTTAAGTCGATTCGATAACAAATGACCAAAACGTAAGGATTTCTCAGGTTTTTACTACATGTGAACATTTTCCACATTCTCCAGTGCAACTCGGCTGCTAGTCCTCCTTTCATGCAGAATCTTAAGGTCCTAGCTCATGTTCAAGTCACCAAAGCAAGCTAAGAATTTAATAATCGATAACTATAACATGAATTGTACTACTTCTTACTGGGTATTACATCAGCTTAGAAGCTTCATCTGTGTTCTACTATGGTGCTTTTAGTGTCTCCGCATACCGCAGCACGCGACATAGCTTTGCAGTCGATAAGTACAATCGTTTCAGAGAGAAGAGCGGCTAAGGTGACGATCTGGCTTTAAGTCGATTCGATAACAAATGACGATAACGAACAGAATTCTCAGGCTTTTACTAGATATGATCACTTTTTACATTCTGCCCTGCAACTCGGCTGCTAGTCCTCCTTTCATGCAGAATCTTAAGGTCCTAGCTCATGTCCAAGGCACCAAGGGCAGCTAAAAAGTCAATAATCGATACCAAAAACTTGAAATGTACTACTTCTTACTGGCAATTACATCATCTTAGAAGCTTCATCTGTGTTCTACTATGGTGCTTTTAGTGTCTCCGCATACCGCAGCACGCGACATAGCTTTGCAGACGATAAGTACAACCGTTTCAAAGAGAAGAGCGCCAATGTGACGCTCTGGCTTTAAGACGATTCGATAACAAATGACGAAAACGGACGGATTTCTCAGGTTTTTACTACATATGAACACTTTTCACATTCTCCCAAGCAACTCGGCTGCTAGTCCTCTGTTCATGCAGAATTTTAAGGTCCTAGCTCATGTCCAAGGCACCAAAGAATGGTAAAAAGTCAATAATCGATACCTAAGACTTGAATTGTACTACATCTTACTGGATATTACTTCAACTTAGAAGCTTCATCTGTGTTCTACTATGGTGCTTTTAGTGTCTCCGAATATCGCAGCACGCGACATAGCTTTGCAGTCGATAAGTACAACCGTTTCAGAGAGAAGAGCGGCTAATGTGACGATCTGGCTTTAAGGCGATTCGATAACAAATGACGATAACGAACGGATTTCTCAGGTTTTTACTACATATGAACACTTTTTACATTCTCCCCTGAAACTCGGCTGCTAGTCCTCCGTTCATGCAGAATTTTAAGGTCCTAGCTCATGTCCAAGGCACCAAAGAATGGTAAAAAGTCAATAATCGATA
This sequence comes from Schistocerca gregaria, assembly GCF_023897955.1. Taxonomy (NCBI): domain Eukaryota; kingdom Metazoa; phylum Arthropoda; class Insecta; order Orthoptera; family Acrididae; genus Schistocerca; species Schistocerca gregaria. The sequence goes on along the minus strand of NW_026061718.1, from coordinate 1,230,407 downwards.
CCTAAGACTTGAATTGTACTACTTCTTACTGCCTATTACATCAACTGGGTATTACATCAGCTTAGAAGCTTCATCTTTGTTCTACTATGGTGCTTTTAGTGTCTCCGCATACCGCAGCACGCGACATAGCTTTGCAGACGATAAGTACAACCGTTTCAGAGAGAAGAGCGGCCAATGTGACGATCTGGCTTTAAGTCGATTCGATAACAAATGACCAAAACGTAAGGATTTCTCAGGTTTTTACTACATGTGAACATTTTCCACATTCTCCAGTGCAACTCGGCTGCTAGTCCTCCTTTCATGCAGAATCTTAAGGTCCTAGCTCATGTTCAAGTCACCAAAGCAAGCTAAGAATTTAATAATCGATAACTATAACATGAATTGTACTACTTCTTACTGGGTATTACATCAGCTTAGAAGCTTCATCTGTGTTCTACTATGGTGCTTTTAGTGTCTCCGCATACCGCAGCACGCGACATAGCTTTGCAGTCGATAAGTACAATCGTTTCAGAGAGAAGAGCGGCTAAGGTGACGATCTGGCTTTAAATCGATTCGATAACAAATGACGATAACGAACAGAATTCTCAGGCTTTTACTACATATGATCACTTTTTATATTCTCCCCTGCAACTCGGCTGCTAGTCCTCCTTTCATGCAGAATCTTAAGGTCCTAGCTCATGTCCAAGGCACCAAGGGCAGCTAAAAAGTCAATAATCGATACCTAAAACTTGAATTGTACTACTTCTTACTGGCTATTACATCAACTTAGAAGCTTCATCTGTGTTCTACTATGATGCTTTTAGTGTCTCCGCATACCGCAGCACGCGACATAGCTCTGCAGACGATAAGTACAACCGTTTCAAAGAGAAGAGCGCCAATGTGACGATCTGGCTTTAAGACGATTCGATAACAAATGACGAAAACGGACGGATTTCTCAGGTTTTTACTACATATGAACACTTTTCACATTCTCCCAAGCAACTCGGCTGCTAGTCCTCCGTTCATGCAGAATTTAAGGGTCCTAGCTCATGTCCAAGGCACCAAAGAATGGTAAAAAGTCAATAATCGATACCTAAGACTTGAATTGTACTACATCTTACTGGATAATACTTCAACTTAGAAGCTTCATCTGTGTTCTACTATGATGCTTTTAGTGTCTCCGCATACCGCAGCACGCGACATAGCTTTGCAGACGATAAGTACAACCGTTTCAGAGAGAAGAGCGGCCAATGTGACGATCTGGCTTTAAGTCGATTCGATAACAAGTGACGAAAACGGACGTATTTCTCAGGTTTTTACTACATATGAACACTTTTCACATTCTCCCGTGCAACTCGGCTGCTAGTCCTCCTTTCATGCAGAATCTTAAGGTCCTAGCTCATGTCCAAGGCACCAAGGGCAGCTAAAAAGTCAATAATCGATACCTAAAACTTGAATTGTACTACTTCTTACTGACTATTACATCATCTTAGAAGCTTCATCTGTGTTTTACTATGGTGGCTTTAGTGTCTCCGCATACCGCAGCACGCGACATAGCTTTGCAGTCGATAAGTACAATCGTTTCAGAGAGAAGAGCGGCTAAGGTGACGATCTGGCTTTAAGTCGATTCGATAACAAATGACGATAACGAACGGATTTCTCAGGCTTTTACTACATATGAACACTTTTTACATTCTCCCCTGCAACTCGGCTGCTAGTCCTCCTTTCATGCAGAATCTTAAGGTCCTAGCTCATGTCCAAGGCACCAAGGGCAGCTAAAAAGACAATAATCGATACCTAAAACTTGAATTGTACTACATCTTACTGGATATTACTTCAACTTAGAAGATTCATCTGTGTTCTACTATGGTGCTTTTAGTGTCTCCGCATACCGCAGCACGCGACATAGCTTTGCAGACGATAAGTACAACCGTTTCAGAGAGAAGAGCGGCCAATGTGACGATCTGGCTTTAAGTCGATTCGATAACAAATGACCAAAACGTAAGGATTTCTCAGGTTTTTACTACATGTGAACATTTTCCACATTCTCCAGTGCAACTCGGCTGCTAGTCCTCCTTTCATGCAGAATCTTAAGGTCCTAGCTCATGTTCAAGTCACCAAAGCAAGCTAAGAATTTAATAATCGATAACTATAACATGAATTGTACTACTTCTTACTGGGTATTACATCAGCTTAGAAGCTTCATCTGTGTTCTACTATGGTGCTTTTAGTGTCTCCGCATACCGCAGCACGCGACATAGCTTTGCAGTCGATAAGTACAATCGTTTCAGAGAGAAGAGCGGCTAAGGTGACGATCTGGCTTTAAGTCGATTCGATAACAAATGACGATAACGAACAGAATTCTCAGGCTTTTACTACATATGATCACTTTTTATATTCTCCCCTGCAACTCGGCTGCTAGTCCTCCTTTCATGCAGAATCTTAAGGTCCTAGCTCATGTCCAAGGCACCAAGTTCAGCTAAAAAGTCAATAATCGATACCTAAAACTTGAATTGTACTACTTCTTACTGGCTATTACATCAACTTAGAAGCTTCATCTGTGTTCTACTATGATGCTTTTAGTGTCTCCGCATACCGCAGCACGCGACATAGCTCTGCAGACGATAAGTACAACCGTTCCAGAGAGAAGAGCGGCCAATGTGACGATCTGGCTTTAAGTCGATTCGATAACAAATGACGAAAACGGACGGATTTCTCAGGTTTTTACTACATATGAACACTTTTCACATTCTCCCGTGCAACTCGGCTGCTAGTCCTCGTTTCATGCAGAATCTTAAGGTCTTAGCTCATGTCCAAGTCACCAAAGCCAGCTAAAAAGTCAATAATCGATACCTAACACTTGAATTGTACTACTTCTTACTGGCTATTACATCATCTTAGAAGCTTCATCTGTGTTCTACTATGGTGCTTTTAGTGTCTCCGCATACCGCAGCACGCGACATAGCTTTGCAGACGATAAGTACAACCGTTTCAAAGAGAAGAGCGCCAATGTGACGATCTGGCTTTAAGACGATTCGATAACAAATGACGAAAACGGACGGATTTCTCAGGTTTTTACTACATATGAACACTTTTCACATTCTCCCAAGCAACTCGGCTGCTAGTCCTCCGTTCATGCAGAATTTAAGGGTCCTAGCTCATGTCCAAGGCACCAAAGAATGGTAAAAAGTCAATAATCGATACCTAAGACTTGAATTGTACTACATCTTACTGGATAATACTTCAACTTAGAAGCTTCATCTGTGTTCTACTATGGTGCTTTTAGTGTCTCCGAATATCGCAGCACGCGACATAGCTTTGCAGTCGATAAGTACAACCGTTTCAGAGACAAGAGTGGCTAATGTGACGATCTGGCTTTAAGGCGATTCGATAACAAATGACGATAACGAACGGATTTCTCAGGTTTTTACTACATATGAACACTTTTTACATTCTCCCCTGTAACTCGGCTGCTAGTCCTCCGTTCATGCAGAATTTTAAGGTCCTAGCTCATGTCCAAGGCACCAAAGAATGGTAAAAAGTGAATAATCGATACCTAAGACTTGAATTGTACTACTTCTTACTGCCTATTACATCAACTTAGAAGCTTCATCTGTGATCTACTATGGTGCTATTAGTGTCTCCGCATACCGCAGCACGCGACATAGCTTTGCAGACGATAAGTACAACTGTTTCAGAGAGAAGAGCGGCCAATGTGACGATCTGGCTTTAAGTCGATTCGATAACAAATGACGAAAACGTAAGGATTTCTCAGGTTTTTACTACATATGAACATTTTCCACATTCCTCAGTGCAACTCGGCTGCTAGTCCTAATTTCATGCAGAATCTTAAGGTCCTAGCTCATGTTCAAGTTACCAAAGCAAGCTAAGAATTTAATAATCGATACCTATAACATGAATTGTACTACTTCTTACTGGGTATTACATCAGCTTAGAAGCTTCATCTGTGTCTACTATGGTGCTTTTAGTGTCTCCGCATACCGCAGCACGCGACATAGCTTTGCAGTCCTTAAGTACAACCGTTTCAGAGAGAAGAGCGGCTAGTGTGACGATCTGGCTTTAAGACGATTCGATAACAAATGACGATAACGAACGGATTTCTCAGGTTTTTACTACATATGAACACTTTTTACATTCTCCCCCGCAACTCGGCTGCTAGTCCTCCTTTCATGCAGAATCTTAAGGTCCTAGCTCATGTTCAAGTCACCAAAGCAAGCTAAGAATTTAATAATCGATACCTATAATATGAATTGTACTACGTCTTACTGGGTATTACATCAGCTTAGAAGCTTCATCTGTGTTCTACTATGGTGCTTTTAGTGTCTCCGCATACTGCAGCACGCGACATAGCTTTGCAGACGATAAGTACAACCGTTTCAAAGAGAAGAGCGCCAATGTGACGCTCTGGCTTTAAGACGATTCGATAACAAATGACGAAAACGGACGGATTTCTCAGGTTTTTACTACATATGAACACTTTTCACATTCTCCCAAGCAACTCGGCTGCTAGTCCTCTGTTCATGCAGAATTTTAAGGTCCTAGCTCATGTCCAAGGCACCAAAGAATGGTAAAAAGTCAATAATCGATACCTAAGACTTGAATTGTACTACATCTTACTGGATATTACTTCAACTTAGAAGCTTCATCTGTGTTCTACTATGGTGCTTTTAGTGTCTCCGAATATCGCAGCACGCGACATAGCTTTGCAGTCGATAAGTACAACCGTTTCAGAGAGAAGAGCGGCTAATGTGACGATCTGGCTTTAAGGCGATTCGATAACAAATGACGATAACGAACGGATTTCTCAGGTTTTTACTACATATGAACACTTTTTACATTCTCCCCTGAAACTCGGCTGCTAGTCCTCCGTTCATGCAGAATTTTAAGGTCCTAGCTCATGTCCAAGGCACCAAAGAATGGTAAAAAGTCAATAATCGATACCTAAGACTTGAATTGTACTACTTCTTACTGCCTATTACATCAACTGGGTATTACATCAGCTTAGAAGCTTCATCTTTGTTCTACTATGGTGCTTTTAGTGTCTCCGCATACCGCAGCACGCGACATAGCTTTGCAGACGATAAGTACAACCGTTTCAGAGAGAAGAGCGGCCAATGTGACGATCTGGCTTTAAGTCGATTCCATAACAAATGACCAAAACGTAAGGATTTCTCAGGTTTTTACTACATGTGAACATTTTCCACATTCTCCAGTGCAACTCGGCTGCTAGTCCTCCTTTCATGCAGAATCTTAAGGTCCTAGCTCATGTTCAAGTCACCAAAGCAAGCTAAGAATTTAATAATCGATAACTATAACATGAATTGTACTACTTCTTACTGGGTATTACATCAGCTTAGAAGCTTCATCTGTGTTCTACTATGGTGCTTTTAGTGTCTCCGCATACCGCAGCACGCGACATAGCTTTGCAGTCGATAAGTACAATCGTTTCAGAGAGAAGAGCGGCTAAGGTGACGATCTGGCTTTAAATCGATTCGATAACAAATGACGATAACGAACAGAATTCTCAGGCTTTTACTACATATGATCACTTTTTATATTCTCCCCTGCAACTCGGCTGCTAGTCCTCCTTTCATGCAGAATCTTAAGGTCCTAGCTCATGTCCAAGGCACCAAGGGCAGCTAAAAAGTCAATAATCGATACCTAAAACTTGAATTGTACTACTTCTTACTGGCTATTACATCAACTTAGAAGCTTCATCTGTGTTCTACTATGATGCTTTTAGTGTCTCCGCATACCGCAGCACGCGACATAGCTCTGCAGACGATAAGTACAACCGTTCCAGAGAGAAGAGCGGCCAATGTGACGATCTGGCTTTAAGTCGATTCGATAACAAATGACGAAAACGGACGGATTTCTCAGGTTTTTACTACATATGAACACTTTTCACATTCTCCCGTGCAACTCGGCTGCTAGTCCTCGTTTCATGCAGAATCTTAAGGTCTTAGCTCATGTCCAAGTCACCAAAGCCAGCTAAAAAGTCAATAATCGATACCTAACACTTGAATTGTACTACTTCTTACTGGCTATTACATCATCTTAGAAGCTTCATCTGTGTTCTACTATGGTGCTTTTAGTGTCTCCGCATACCGCAGCACGCGACATAGCTTTGCAGACGATAAGTACAACCGTTTCAAAGAGAAGAGCGCCAATGTGACGATCTGGCTTTAAGACGATTCGATAACAAATGACGAAAACGGACGGATTTCTCAGGTTTTTACTACATATGAACACTTTTCACATTCTCCCAAGCAACTCGGCTGCTAGTCCTCCGTTCATGCAGAATTTAAGGGTCCTAGCTCATGTCCAAGGCACCAAAGAATGGTAAAAAGTCAATAATCGATACCTAAGACTTGAATTGTACTACATCTTACTGGATAATACTTCAACTTAGAAGCTTCATCTGTGTTCTACTATGATGCTTTTAGTGTCTCCGCATACCGCAGCACGCGACATAGCTTTGCAGACGATAAGTACAACCGTTTCAGAGAGAAGAGCGGCCAATGTGACGATCTGGCTTTAAGTCGATTCGATAACAAGTGACGAAAACGAACGTATTTCTCAGGTTTTTACTACATATGAACACTTTTCACATTCTCCCGTGCAACTCGGCTGCTAGTCCTCCTTTCATGCAGAATCTTAAGGTCCTAGCTCATGTCCAAGGCACCAAGGGCAGCTAAAAAGTCAATAATCGATACCTAAAACTTGAATTGTACTACTTCTTACTGACTATTACATCATCTTAGAAGCTTCATCTGTATTTTACTATGGTGGCTTTAGTGTCTCCGCATACCGCAGCACGCGACATAGCTTTGCAGTCGATAAGTACAATCGTTTCAGAGAGAAGAGCGGCTAAGGTGACGATCTGGCTTTAAGTCGATTCGATAACAAATGACGATAACGAACGGATTTCTCAGGCTTTTACTACATATGAACACTTTTTACATTCTCCCCTGCAACTCGGCTGCTAGTCCTCCTTTCATGCAGAATCTTAAGGTCCTAGCTCATGTCCAAGGCACCAAGGGCAGCTAAAAAGTCAATAATCGATACCTAAAACTTGAATTGTACTACATCTTACTGGATATTACTTCAACTTAGAAGATTCATCTGTGTTCTACTATGGTGCTTTTAGTGTCTCCGCATACCGCAGCACGCGACATAGCTTTGCAGACGATAAGTACAACCGTTTCAGAGAGAAGAGCGGCCAATGTGACGATCTGGCTTTAAGTCGATTCGATAACAAATGACCAAAACGTAAGGATTTCTCAGGTTTTTACTACATGTGAACATTTTCCACATTCTCCAGTGCAACTCGGCTGCTAGTCCTCCTTTCATGCAGAATCTTAAGGTCCTAGCTCATGTTCAAGTCACCAAAGCAAGCTAAGAATTTAATAATCGATAACTATAACATGAATTGTACTACTTCTTACTGGGTATTACATCAGCTTAGAAGCTTCATCTGTGTTCTACTATGGTGCTTTTAGTGTCTCCGCATACCGCAGCACGCGACATAGCTTTGCAGTCGATAAGTACAATCGTTTCAGAGAGAAGAGCGGCTAAGGTGACGATCTGGCTTTAAGTCGATTCGATAACAAATGACGATAACGAACAGAATTCTCAGGCTTTTACTACATATGATCACTTTTTATATTCTCCCCTGCAACTCGGCTGCTAGTCCTCCTTTCATGCAGAATCTTAAGGTCCTAGCTCATGTCCAAGGCACCAAGTTCAGCTAAAAAGTCAATAATCGATACCTAAAACTTGAATTGTACTACTTCTTACTGGCTATTACATCAACTTAGAAGCTTCATCTGTGTTCTACTATGATGCTTTTAGTGTCTCCGCATACCGCAGCACGCGACATAGCTCTGCAGACGATAAGTACAACCGTTCCAGAGAGAAGAGCGGCCAATGTGACGATCTGGCTTTAAGTCGATTCGATAACAAATGACGAAAACGGACGGATTTCTCAGGTTTTTACTACATATGAACACTTTTCACATTCTCCCGTGCAACTCGGCTGCTAGTCCTCGTTTCATGCAGAATCTTAAGGTCTTAGCTCATGTCCAAGTCACCAAAGCCAGCTAAAAAGTCAATAATCGATACCTAACACTTGAATTGTACTACTTCTTACTGGCTATTACATCATCTTAGAAGCTTCATCTGTGTTCTACTATGGTGCTTTTAGTGTCTCCGCATACCGCAGCACGCGACATAGCTTTGCAGACGATAAGTACAACCGTTTCAAAGAGAAGAGCGCCAATGTGACGATCTGGCTTTAAGACGATTCGATAACAAATGACGAAAACGGACGGATTTCTCAGGTTTTTACTACATATGAACACTTTTCACATTCTCCCAAGCAACTCGGCTGCTAGTCCTCCGTTCATGCAGAATTTAAGGGTCCTAGCTCATGTCCAAGGCACCAAAGAATGGTAAAAAGTCAATAATCGATACCTAAGACTTGAATTGTACTACATCTTACTGGATAATACTTCAACTTAGAAGCTTCATCTGTGTTCTACTATGGTGCTTTTAGTGTCTCCGAATATCGCAGCACGCGACATAGCTTTGCAGTCGATAAGTACAACCGTTTCAGAGAGAAGAGTGGCTAATGTGACGATCTGGCTTTAAGGCGATTCGATAACAAATGACGATAACGAACGGATTTCTCAGGTTTTTACTACATATGAACACTTTTTACATTCTCCCCTGTAACTCGGCTGCTAGTCCTCCGTTCATGCAGAATTTTAAGGTCCTAGCTCATGTCCAAGGCACCAAAGAATGGTAAAAAGTGAATAATCGATACCTAAGACTTGAATTGTACTACTTCTTACTGCCTATTACATCAACTTAGAAGCTTCATCTGTGATCTACTATGGTGCTTTTAGTGTCTCCGCATACCGCAGCACGCGACATAGCTTTGCAGACGATAAGTACAACTGTTTCAGAGAGAAGAGCGGCCAATGTGACGATCTGGCTTTAAGTCGATTCGATAACAAATGACGAAAACGTAAGGATTTCTCAGGTTTTTACTACATATGAACATTTTCCACATTCCTCAGTGCAACTCGGCTGCTAGTCCTAATTTCATGCAGAATCTTAAGGTCCTAGCTCATGTTCAAGTTACCAAAGCAAGCTAAGAATTTAATAATCGATACCTATAACATGAATTGTACTACTTCTTACTGGGTATTACATCAGCTTAGAAGCTTCATCTGTGTCTACTATGGTGCTTTTAGTGTCTCCGCATACCGCAGCACGCGACATAGCTTTGCAGTCCTTAAGTACAACCGTTTCAGAGAGAAGAGCGGCTAGTGTGACGATCTGGCTTTAAGACGATTCGATAACAAATGACGATAACGAACGGATTTCTCAGGTTTTTACTACATATGAACACTTTTTACATTCTCCCCCGCAACTCGGCTGCTAGTCCTCCTTTCATGCAGAATCTTAAGGTCCTAGCTCATGTTCAAGTCACCAAAGCAAGCTAAGAATTTAATAATCGATACCTATAATATGAATTGTACTACTTCTTACTGGGTATTACATCAGCTTAGAAGCTTCATCTGTGTTCTACTATGGTGCTTTTAGTGTCTCCGCATACCGCAGCACGCGACATAGCTTTGCAGTCGATAAGTACAACCGTTTCAGAGAGAAGAGCGGCTAATGTGACGATCTGGCTTTAAGTCGATTCGATAACAAATGACGATAACGAACGGATTTCTCAGGTTTTTACTACATATGAACACTTTTTACATTCTCCCCCGCAACTCGGCTGCTAGTCCTCCTTTCATGCAGAATCTTAAGGTAATAGCTCATGTCCAAGGCACCAAAGCCACCTAAAAAGTCAATAATCGATACCTAAAACTTGAATTGTACTACATCTTACTGGATATTACTTCAACTTAGAAGCTTCATCTGTGTTTTACTATGGTGGTTTTAGTGTCTCCGCATACCGCTGCACGCGACATAGCTTTGCAGTCGATAAGTACAATCGTTTCAGAGAGAAGAGCGGCTAAGGTGACGATCTGGCTTTAAGTCGATTCGATAACAAATGACGATAACGAACAGAATTCTCAGGCTTTTACTAGATATGATCACTTTTTACATTCTGCCCTGCAACTCGGCTGCTAGTCCTCCTTTCATGCAGAATCTTAAGGTCCTAGCTCATGTCCAAGGCACCAAGGGCAGCTAAAAAGTCAATAATCGATACCAAAAACTTGAAATGTACTACTTCTTACTGGCTATTACATCATCTTAGAAGCTTCATCTGTGTTCTACTATGGTGCTTTTAGTGTCTCCGCATACTGCAGCACGCGACATAGCTTTGCAGACGATAAGTACAACCGTTTCAAAGAGAAGAGCGCCAATGTGACGCTCTGGCTTTAAGACGATTCGATAACAAATGACGAAAACGGACGGATTTCTCAGGTTTTTACTACATATGAACACTTTTCACATTCTCCCAAGCAACTCGGCTGCTAGTCCTCTGTTCATGCAGAATTTTAAGGTCCTAGCTCATGTCCAAGGCACCAAAGAATGGTAAAAAGTGAATAATCGATACCTAAGACTTGAATTGTACTACATCTTACTGGATATTACTTCAACTTAGAAGCTTCATCTGTGTTCTACTATGGTGCTTTTAGTGTCTCCGAATATCGCAGCACGCGACATAGCTTTGCAGTCGATAAGTACAACCGTTTCAGAGAGAAGAGCGGCTAATGTGACGATCTGGCTTTAAGGCGATTCGATAACAAATGACGATAACGAACGGATTTCTCAGGTTTTTACTACATATGAACACTTTTTACATTCTCCCCTGAAACTCGGCTGCTAGTCCTCCGTTCATGCAGAATTTTAAGGTCCTAGCTCATGTCCAAGGCACCAAAGAATGGTAAAAAGTCAATAATCGATACCTAAGACTTGAATTGTACTACTTCTTACTGCCTATTACATCAACTGGGTATTACATCAGCTTAGAAGCTTCATCTTTGTTCTACTATGGTGCTTTTAGTGTCTCCGCATACCGCAGCACGCGACATAGCTTTGCAGACGATAAGTACAACCGTTTCAGAGAGAAGAGCGGCCAATGTGACGATCTGGCTTTAAGTCGATTCGATAACAAATGACCAAAACGTAAGGATTTCTCAGGTTTTTACTACATGTGAACATTTTCCACATTCTCCAGTGCAACTCGGCTGCTAGTCCTCCTTTCATGCAGAATCTTAAGGTCCTAGCTCATGTTCAAGTCACCAAAGCAAGCTAAGAATTTAATAATCGATAACTATAACATGAATTGTACTACTTCTTACTGGGTATTACATCAGCTTAGAAGCTTCATCTGTGTTCTACTATGGTGCTTTTAGTGTCTCCGCATACCGCAGCACGCGACATAGCTTTGCAGTCGATAAGTACAATCGTTTCAGAGAGAAGAGCGGCTAAGGTGACGATCTGGCTTTAAGTCGATTCGATAACAAATGACGATAACGAACAGAATTCTCAGGCTTTTACTACATATGATCACTTTTTATATTCTCCCCTGCAACTCGGCTGCTAGTCCTCCTTTCATGCAGAATCTTAAGGTCCTAGCTCATGTCCAAGGCACCAAGTTCAGCTAAAAAGTCAATAATCGATACCTAAAACTTGAATTGTACTACTTCTTACTGGCTATTACATCAACTTAGAAGCTTCATCTGTGTTCTACTATGATGCTTTTAGTGTCTCCGCATACCGCAGCACGCGACATAGCTCTGCAGACGATAAGTACAACCGTTCCAGAGAGAAGAGCGGCCAATGTGACGATCTGGCTTTAAGTCGATTCGATAACAAATGACGAAAACGGACGGATTTCTCAGGTTTTTACTACATATGAACACTTTTCACATTCTCCCGTGCAACTCGGCTGCTAGTCCTCGTTTCATGCAGAATCTTAAGGTCTTAGCTCATGTCCAAGTCACCAAAGCCAGCTAAAAAGTCAATAATCGATACCTAACACTTGAATTATACTACTTCTTACTGGCTATTACATCATCTTAGAAGCTTCATCTGTGTTCTACTATGGTGCTTTTAGTGTCTCCGCATACCGCAGCACGCGACATAGCTTTGCAGACGATAAGTACAACCGTTTCAAAGAGAAGAGCGCCAATGTGACGATCTGGCTTTAAGACGATTCGATAACAAATGACGAAAACGGACGGATTTCTCAGGTTTTTACTACATATGAACACTTTTCACATTCTCCCAAGCAACTCGGCTGCTAGTCCTCCGTTCATGCAGAATTTAAGGGTCCTAGCTCATGTCCAAGGCACCAAAGAATGGTAAAAAGTCAATAATCGATACCTAAGACTTGAATTGTACTACATCTTACTGGATAATACTTCAACTTAGAAGCTTCATCTGTGTTCTACTATGATGCTTTTAGTGTCTCCGCATACCGCAGCACGCGACATAGCTTTGCAGACGATAAGTACAACCGTTTCAGAGAGAAGAGCGGCCAATGTGACGATCTGGCTTTAAGTCGATTCGATAACAAGTGACGAAAACGGACGTATTTCTCAGGTTTTTACTACATATGAACACTTTTCACATTCTCCCGTGCAACTCGGCTGCTAGTCCTCCTTTCATGCAGAATCTTAAGGTCCTAGCTCATGTCCAAGGCACCAAGGGCAGCTAAAAAGTCAATAATCGATACCTAAAACTTGAATTGTACTACTTCTTACTGACTATTACATCATCTTAGAAGCTTCATCTGTGTTTTACTATGGTGGCTTTAGTGTCTCCGCATACCGCAGCACGCGACATAGCTTTGCAGTCGATAAGTACAATCGTTTCAGAGAGAAGAGCGGCTAAGGTGACGATCTGGCTTTAAGTCGATTCGATAACAAATGACGATAACGAACGGATTTCTCAGGTTTTTACTACATATGAACACTTTTTACATTCTCCCCCGCAACTCGGCTGCTAGTCCTCCTTTCATGCAGAATCTTAAGGTAATAGCTCATGTCCAAGGCACCAAAGCCACCTAAAAAGTCAATAATCGATACCTAAAACTTGAATTGTACTACATCTTACTGGATATTACTTCAACTTAGAAGCTTCATCTGTGTTTTACTATGGTGGTTTTAGTGTCTCCGCATACCGCTGCACGCGACATAGCTTTGCAGTCGATAAGTACAATCGTTTCAGAGAGAAGAGCGGCTAAGGTGACGATCTGGCTTTAAGTCGATTCGATAACAAATGACGATAACGAACAGAATTCTCAGGCTTTTACTAGATATGATCACTTTTTACATTCTGCCCTGCAACTCGGCTGCTAGTCCTCCTTTCATGCAGAATCTTAAGGTCCTAGCTCATGTCCAAGGCACCAAGGGCAGCTAAAAAGTCAATAATCGATACCAAAAACTTGAAATGTACTACTTCTTACTGGCTATTACATCATCTTAGAAGCTTCATCTGTGTTCTACTATGGTGCTTTTAGTGTCTCCGCATACTGCAGCACGCGACATAGCTTTGCAGACGATAAGTACAACCGTTTCAAAGAGAAGAGCGCCAATGTGACGCTCTGGCTTTAAGACGATTCGATAACAAATGACGAAAACGGACGGATTTCTCAGGTTTTTACTACATATGAACACTTTTCACATTCTCCCAAGCAACTCGGCTGCTAGTCCTCTGTTCATGCAGAATTTTAAGGTCCTAGCTCATGTCCAAGGCACCAAAGAATGGTAAAAAGTGAATAATCGATACCTAAGACTTGAATTGTACTACATCTTACTGGATATTACTTCAACTTAGAAGCTTCATCTGTGTTCTACTATGGTGCTTTTAGTGTCTCCGAATATCGCAGCACGCGACATAGCTTTGCAGTCGATAAGTACAACCGTTTCAGAGAGAAGAGCGGCTAATGTGACGATCTGGCTTTAAGGCGATTCGATAACAAATGACGATAACGAACGGATTTCTCAGGTTTTTACTACATATGAACACTTTTTACATTCTCCCCTGAAACTCGGCTGCTAGTCCTCCGTTCATGCAGAATTTTAAGGTCCTAGCTCATGTCCAAGGCATCAAAGAATGGTAAAAAGTCAATAATCGATACCTAAGACTTGAATTGTACTACTTCTTACTGCCTATTACATCAACTGGGTATTACATCAGCTTAGAAGCTTCATCTTTGTTCTACTATGGTGCTTTTAGTGTCTCCGCATACCGCAGCACGCGACATAGCTTTGCAGACGATAAGTACAACCGTTTCAGAGAGAAGAGCGGCCAATGTGACGATCTGGCTTTAAGTCGATTCGATAACAAATGACCAAAACGTAAGGATTTCTCAGGTTTTTACTACATGTGAACATTTTCCACATTCTCCAGTGCAACTCGGCTGCTAGTCCTCCTTTCATGCAGAATCTTAAGGTCCTAGCTCATGTTCAAGTCACCAAAGCAAGCTAAGAATTTAATAATCGATAACTATAACATGAATTGTACTACTTCTTACTGGGTATTACATCAGCTTAGAAGCTTCATCTGTGTTCTACTATGGTGCTTTTAGTGTCTCCGCATACCGCAGCACGCGACATAGCTTTGCAGTCGATAAGTACAATCGTTTCAGAGAGAAGAGCGGCTAAGGTGACGATCTGGCTTTAAGTCGATTCGATAACAAATGACGATAACGAACAGAATTCTCAGGCTTTTACTACATATGATCACTTTTTATATTCTCCCCTGCAACTCGGCTGCTAGTCCTCCTTTCATGCAGAATCTTAAGGTCCTAGCTCATGTCCAAGGCACCAAGTTCAGCTAAAAAGTCAATAATCGATACCTAAAACTTGAATTGTACTACTTCTTACTGGCTATTACATCAACTTAGAAGCTTCATCTGTGTTCTACTATGATGCTTTTAGTGTCTCCGCATACCGCAGCACGCGACATAGCTCTGCAGACGATAAGTACAACCGTTCCAGAGAGAAGAGCGGCCAATGTGACGATCTGGCTTTAAGTCGATTCGATAACAAATGACGAAAACGGACGGATTTCTCAGGTTTTTACTACATATGAACACTTTTCACATTCTCCCGTGCAACTCGGCTGCTAGTCCTCGTTTCATGCAGAATCTTAAGGTCTTAGCTCATGTCCAAGTCACCAAAGCCAGCTAAAAAGTCAATAATCGATACCTAACACTTGAATTATACTACTTCTTACTGGCTATTACATCATCTTAGAAGCTTCATCTGTGTTCTACTATGGTGCTTTTAGTGTCTCCGCATACCGCAGCACGCGACATAGCTTTGCAGACGATAAGTACAACCGTTTCAAAGAGAAGAGCGCCAATGTGACGATCTGGCTTTAAGACGATTCGATAACAAATGACGAAAACGGACGGATTTCTCAGGTTTTTACTACATATGAACACTTTTCACATTCTCCCATGCAACTCGGCTGCTAGTCCTCCGTTCATGCAGAATTTAAGGGTCCTAGCTCATGTCCAAGGCACCAAAGAATGGTAAAAAGTCAATAATCGATACCTAAGACTTGAATTGTACTACATCTTACTGGATAATACTTCAACTTAGAAGCTTCATCTGTGTTCTACTATGATGCTTTTAGTGTCTCCGCATACCGCAGCACGCGACATAGCTTTGCAGACGATAAGTACAACCGTTTCAGAGAGAAGAGCGGCCAATGTGACGATCTGGCTTTAAGTCGATTCGATAACAAATGACCAAAACGTAAGGATTTCTCAGGTTTTTACTACATGTGAACATTTTCCACATTCTCCAGTGCAACTCGGCTGCTAGTCCTCCTTTCATGCAGAATCTTAAGGTCCTAGCTCATGTTCAAGTCACCAAAGCAAGCTAAGAATTTAATAATCGATAACTATAACATGAATTGTACTACTTCTTACTGGGTATTACATCAGCTTAGAAGCTTCATCTGTGTTCTACTATGGTGCTTTTAGTGTCTCCGCATACCGCAGCACGCGACATAGCTTTGCAGTCGATAAGTACAATCGTTTCAGAGAGAAGAGCGGCTAAGGTGACGATCTGGCTTTAAGTCGATTCGATAACAAATGACGATAACGAACAGAATTCTCAGGCTTTTACTACATATGATCACTTTTTATATTCTCCCCTGCAACTCGGCTGCTAGTCCTCCTTTCATGCAGAATCTTAAGGTCCTAGCTCATGTCCAAGGCACCAAGTTCAGCTAAAAAGTCAATAATCGATACCTAAAACTTGAATTGTACTACTTCTTACTGGCTATTACATCAACTTAGAAGCTTCATCTGTGTTCTACTATGATGCTTTTAGTGTCTCCGCATACCGCAGCACGCGACATAGCTCTGCAGACGATAAGTACAACCGTTCCAGAGAGAAGAGCGGCCAATGTGACGATCTGGCTTTAAGTCGATTCGATAACAAATGACGAAAACGGACGGATTTCTCAGGTTTTTACTACATATGAACACTTTTCACATTCTCCCGTGCAACTCGGCTGCTAGTCCTCGTTTCATGCAGAATCTTAAGGCCTTAGCTCATGTCCAAGTCACCAAAGCCAGCTAAAAAGTCAATAATCGATACCTAACACTTGAATTTTACTACTTCTTACTGGCTATTACATCATCTTAGAAGCTTCATCTGTGTTCTACT
Source organism: Schistocerca gregaria (assembly GCF_023897955.1). NCBI lineage: Eukaryota > Metazoa > Arthropoda > Insecta > Orthoptera > Acrididae > Schistocerca > Schistocerca gregaria. Next base: position 1,213,740 of record NW_026061718.1, on the reverse strand, counting down.
ATGGTGCTTTTAGTGTCTCCGCATACCGCAGCACGCGACATAGCTTTGCAGACGATAAGTACAACCGTTTCAAAGAGAAGAGCGCCAATGTGACGATCTGGCTTTAAGACGATTCGATAACAAATGACGAAAACGGACGGATTTCTCAGGTTTTTACTACATATGAACACTTTTCACATTCTCCCAAGCAACTCGGCTGCTAGTCCTCCGTTCATGCAGAATTTAAGGGTCCTAGCTCATGTCCAAGGCACCAAAGAATGGTAAAAAGTCAATAATCGATACCTAAGACTTGAATTGTACTACATCTTACTGGATAATACTTCAACTTAGAAGCTTCATCTGTGTTCTACTATGGTGCTTTTAGTGTCTCCGAATATCGCAGCACGCGACATAGCTTTGCAGTCGATAAGTACAACCGTTTCAGAGAGAAGAGTGGCTAATGTGACGATCTGGCTTTAAGGCGATTCGATAACAAATGACGATAACGAACGGATTTCTCAGGTTTTTACTACATATGAACACTTTTTACATTCTCCCCTGTAACTCGGCTGCTAGTCCTCCGTTCATGCAGAATTTTAAGGTCCTAGCTCATGTCCAAGGCACCAAAGAATGGTAAAAAGTGAATAATCGATACCTAAGACTTGAATTGTACTACTTCTTACTGCCTATTACATCAACTTAGAAGCTTCATCTGTGATCTACTATGGTGCTTTTAGTGTCTCCGCATACCGCAGCACGCGACATAGCTTTGCAGACGATAAGTACAACTGTTTCAGAGAGAAGAGCGGCCAATGTGACGATCTGGCTTTAAGTCGATTCGATAACAAATGACGAAAACGTAAGGATTTCTCAGGTTTTTACTACATATGAACATTTTCCACATTCCTCAGTGCAACTCGGCTGCTAGTCCTAATTTCATGCAGAATCTTAAGGTCCTAGCTCATGTTCAAGTTACCAAAGCAAGCTAAGAATTTAATAATCGATACCTATAACATGAATTGTACTACTTCTTACTGGGTATTACATCAGCTTAGAAGCTTCATCTGTGTCTACTATGGTGCTTTTAGTGTCTCCGCATACCGCAGCACGCGACATAGCTTTGCAGTCCTTAAGTACAACCGTTTCAGAGAGAAGAGCGGCTAGTGTGACGATCTGGCTTTAAGACGATTCGATAACAAATGACGATAACGAACGGATTTCTCAGGTTTTTACTACATATGAACACTTTTTACATTCTCCCCCGCAACTCGGCTGCTAGTCCTCCTTTCATGCAGAATCTTAAGGTCCTAGCTCATGTTCAAGTCACCAAAGCAAGCTAAGAATTTAATAATCGATACCTATAATATGAATTGTACTACTTCTTACTGGGTATTACATCAGCTTAGAAGCTTCATCTGTGTTCTACTATGGTGCTTTTAGTGTCTCCGCATACCGCAGCACGCGACATAGCTTTGCAGTCGATAAGTACAACCGTTTCAGAGAGAAGAGCGGCTAATGTGACGATCTGGCTTTAAGTCGATTCGATAACAAATGACGATAACGAACGGATTTCTCAGGTTTTTACTACATATGAACACTTTTTACATTCTCCCCCGCAACTCGGCTGCTAGTCCTCCTTTCATGCAGAATCTTAAGGTAATAGCTCATGTCCAAGGCACCAAAGCCACCTAAAAAGTCAATAATCGATACCTAAAACTTGAATTGTACTACATCTTACTGGATATTACTTCAACTTAGAAGCTTCATCTGTGTTTTACTATGGTGGTTTTAGTGTCTCCGCATACCGCTGCACGCGACATAGCTTTGCAGTCGATAAGTACAATCGTTTCAGAGAGAAGAGCGGCTAAGGTGACGATCTGGCTTTAAGTCGATTCGATAACAAATGACGATAACGAACAGAATTCTCAGGCTTTTACTAGATATGATCACTTTTTACATTCTGCCCTGCAACTCGGCTGCTAGTCCTCCTTTCATGCAGAATCTTAAGGTCCTAGCTCATGTCCAAGGCACCAAGGGCAGCTAAAAAGTCAATAATCGATACCAAAAACTTGAAATGTACTACTTCTTACTGGCTATTACATCATCTTAGAAGCTTCATCTGTGTTCTACTATGGTGCTTTTAGTGTCTCCGCATACTGCAGCACGCGACATAGCTTTGCAGACGATAAGTACAACCGTTTCAAAGAGAAGAGCGCCAATGTGACGCTCTGGCTTTAAGACGATTCGATAACAAATGACGAAAACGGACGGATTTCTCAGGTTTTTACTACATATGAACACTTTTCACATTCTCCCAAGCAACTCGGCTGCTAGTCCTCTGTTCATGCAGAATTTTAAGGTCCTAGCTCATGTCCAAGGCACCAAAGAATGGTAAAAAGTGAATAATCGATACCTAAGACTTGAATTGTACTACATCTTACTGGATATTACTTCAACTTAGAAGCTTCATCTGTGTTCTACTATGGTGCTTTTAGTGTCTCCGAATATCGCAGCACGCGACATAGCTTTGCAGTCGATAAGTACAACCGTTTCAGAGAGAAGAGCGGCTAATGTGACGATCTGGCTTTAAGGCGATTCGATAACAAATGACGATAACGAACGGATTTCTCAGGTTTTTACTACATATGAACACTTTTTACATTCTCCCCTGAAACTCGGCTGCTAGTCCTCCGTTCATGCAGAATTTTAAGGTCCTAGCTCATGTCCAAGGCACCAAAGAATGGTAAAAAGTCAATAATCGATACCTAAGACTTGAATTGTACTACTTCTTACTGCCTATTACATCAACTGGGTATTACATCAGCTTAGAAGCTTCATCTTTGTTCTACTATGGTGCTTTTAGTGTCTCCGCATACCGCAGCACGCGACATAGCTTTGCAGACGATAAGTACAACCGTTTCAGAGAGAAGAGCGGCCAATGTGACGATCTGGCTTTAAGTCGATTCGATAACAAATGACCAAAACGTAAGGATTTCTCAGGTTTTTACTACATGTGAACATTTTCCACATTCTCCAGTGCAACTCGGCTGCTAGTCCTCCTTTCTTGCAGAATCTTAAGGCCCTAGCTCATGTCCAAGGCACCAAAGCAAGCTAAGAATTTAATAATCGATAACTATAACATGAATTGTACTACTTCTTACTGGGTATTACATCAGCTTAGAAGCTTCATCTGTGTTCTACTATGGTGCTTTTAGTGTCTCCGCATACCGCAGCACGCGACATAGCTTTGCAGTCGATAAGTACAATCGTTTCAGAGAGAAGAGCGGCTAAGGTGACGATCTGGCTTTAAGTCGATTCGATAACAAATGACGATAACGAACAGAATTCTCAGGCTTTTACTACATATGATCACTTTTTATATTCTCCCCTGCAACTCGGCTGCTAGTCCTCCTTTCATGCAGAATCTTAAGGTCCTAGCTCATGTCCAAGGCACCAAGTTCAGCTAAAAAGTCAATAATCGATACCTAAAACTTGAATTGTACTACTTCTTACTGGCTATTACATCAACTTAGAAGCTTCATCTGTGTTCTACTATGATGCTTTTAGTGTCTCCGCATACCGCAGCACGCGACATAGCTCTGCAGACGATAAGTACAACCGTTCCAGAGAGAAGAGCGGCCAATGTGACGATCTGGCTTTAAGTCGATTCGATAACAAATGACGAAAACGGACGGATTTCTCAGGTTTTTACTACATATGAACACTTTTCACATTCTCCCGTGCAACTCGGCTGCTAGTCCTCGTTTCATGCAGAATCTTAAGGTCTTAGCTCATGTCCAAGTCACCAAAGCCAGCTAAAAAGTCAATAATCGATACCTAACACTTGAATTATACTACTTCTTACTGGCTATTACATCATCTTAGAAGCTTCATCTGTGTTCTACTATGGTGCTTTTAGTGTCTCCGCATACCGCAGCACGCGACATAGCTTTGCAGACGATAAGTACAACCGTTTCAAAGAGAAGAGCGCCAATGTGACGATCTGGCTTTAAGACGATTCGATAACAAATGACGAAAACGGACGGATTTCTCAGGTTTTTACTACATATGAACACTTTTCACATTCTCCCAAGCAACTCGGCTGCTAGTCCTCCGTTCATGCAGAATTTAAGGGTCCTAGCTCATGTCCAAGGCACCAAAGAATGGTAAAAAGTCAATAATCGATACCTAAGACTTGAATTGTACTACATCTTACTGGATAATACTTCAACTTAGAAGCTTCATCTGTGTTCTACTATGATGCTTTTAGTGTCTCCGCATACCGCAGCACGCGACATAGCTTTGCAGACGATAAGTACAACCGTTTCAGAGAGAAGAGCGGCCAATGTGACGATCTGGCTTTAAGTCGATTCGATAACAAGTGACGAAAACGGACGTATTTCTCAGGTTTTTACTACATATGAACACTTTTCACATTCTCCCGTGCAACTCGGCTGCTAGTCCTCCTTTCATGCAGAATCTTAAGGTCCTAGCTCATGTCCAAGGCACCAAGGGCAGCTAAAAAGTCAATAATCGATACCTAAAACTTGAATTGTACTACTTCTTACTGACTATTACATCATCTTAGAAGCTTCATCTGTGTTTTACTATGGTGGCTTTAGTGTCTCCGCATACCGCAGCACGCGACATAGCTTTGCAGTCGATAAGTACAATCGTTTCAGAGAGAAGAGCGGCTAAGGTGACGATCTGGCTTTAAGTCGATTCGATAACAAATGACGATAACGAACGGATTTCTCAGGTTTTTACTACATATGAACACTTTTCACATTCTCCCGTGCAACTCGGCTGCTAGTCCTCGTTTCATGCAGAATCTTAAGGTCTTAGCTCATGTCCAAGTCACCAAAGCCAGCTAAAAAGTCAATAATCGATACCTAACACTTGAATTGTACTACTTCTTACTGGCTATTACATCATCTTAGAAGCTTCATCTGTGTTCTACTATGGTGCTTTTAGTGTCTCCGAATACCGCAGCACGCGACATAGCTCTGCAGACGATAAGTACAACCGTTCCAGAGAGAAGAGCGGCCAATGTGACGATCTGGCTTTAAGTCGATTCGATAACAAATGACGAAAACGGACGGATTTCTCAGGTTTTTACTACATATGAACACTTTTCACATTCTCCCGTGCAACTCGGCTGCTAGTCCTCGTTTCATGCAGAATCTTAAGGTCTTAGCTCATGTCCAAGTCACCAAAGCCAGCTAAAAAGTCAATAATCGATACCTAACACTTGAATTGTACTACTTCTTACTGGCTATTACATCATCTTAGAAGCTTCATCTGTGTTCTACTATGGTGCTTTTAGTGTCTCCGCATACCGCAGCACGCGACATAGCTTTGCAGACGATAAGTACAACCGTTTCAAAGAGAAGAGCGCCAATGTGACGATCTGGCTTTAAGACGATTCGATAACAAATGACGAAAACGGACGGATTTCTCAGGTTTTTACTACATATGAACACTTTTCACATTCTCCCAAGCAACTCGGCTGCTAGTCCTCCGTTCATGCAGAATTTAAGGGTCCTAGCTCATGTCCAAGGCACCAAAGAATGGTAAAAAGTCAATAATCGATACCTAAGACTTGAATTGTACTACATCTTACTGGATAATACTTCAACTTAGAAGCTTCATCTGTGTTCTACTATGGTGCTTTTAGTGTCTCCGAATATCGCAGCACGCGACATAGCTTTGCAGTCGATAAGTACAACCGTTTCAGAGAGAAGAGTGGCTAATGTGACGATCTGGCTTTAAGGCGATTCGATAACAAATGACGATAACGAACGGATTTCTCAGGTTTTTACTACATATGAACACTTTTTACATTCTCCCCTGTAACTCGGCTGCTAGTCCTCCGTTCATGCAGAATTTTAAGGTCCTAGCTCATGTCCAAGGCACCAAAGAATGGTAAAAAGTGAATAATCGATACCTAAGACTTGAATTGTACTACTTCTTACTGCCTATTACATCAACTTAGAAGCTTCATCTGTGATCTACTATGGTGCTTTTAGTGTCTCCGCATACCGCAGCACGCGACATAGCTTTGCAGACGATAAGTACAACTGTTTCAGAGAGAAGAGCGGCCAATGTGACGATCTGGCTTTAAGTCGATTCGATAACAAATGACGAAAACGTAAGGATTTCTCAGGTTTTTACTACATATGAACATTTTCCACATTCCTCAGTGCAACTCGGCTGCTAGTCCTAATTTCATGCAGAATCTTAAGGTCCTAGCTCATGTTCAAGTTACCAAAGCAAGCTAAGAATTTAATAATCGATACCTATAACATGAATTGTACTACTTCTTACTGGGTATTACATCAGCTTAGAAGCTTCATCTGTGTCTACTATGGTGCTTTTAGTGTCTCCGCATACCGCAGCACGCGACATAGCTTTGCAGTCCTTAAGTACAACCGTTTCAGAGAGAAGAGCGGCTAGTGTGACGATCTGGCTTTAAGACGATTCGATAACAAATGACGATAACGAACGGATTTCTCTGGTTTTTACTACATATGAACACTTTTTACATTCTCCCCTGCAACTCGGCTGCTAGTCCTCCTTTCATGCAGAATCTTAAGGTCCTAGCTCATGTCCAAGGCACCAAAGCCACCTAAAAAGTCAATAATCGATACCTAAAACTTGAATTGTACTACTTCTTACTGGCTATTACATCAACTTAGAAGCTTCATCTGTTTTCTACTATGATGCTTTTAGTGTCTCCGCATACCGCAGCACGCGACATAGCTTTGCAGACGATAAGTACAACCGTTTCAGAGAGAAGAGCGGCCAATGTGACGATCTGGCTTTAAGTCGATTCGATAACAAGTGACGAAAACGGACGTATTTCTCAGGTTTTTACTACATATGAACACTTTTCACATTCTCCCGTGCAACTCGGCTGCTAGTCCTCCTTTCATGCAGAATCTTAAGGTCCTAGCTCATGTCCAAGGCACCAAGGGCAGCTAAAAAGTCAATAATCGATACCTAAAACTTGAATTGTACTACTTCTTACTGACTATTACATCATCTTAGAAGCTTCATCTGTGTTTTACTATGGTGGTTTTAGTGTCTCCGCATACCGCAGCACGCGACATAGCTTTGCAGTCGATAAGTACAATCGTTTCAGAGAGAAGAGCGGCTAAGGTGACGATCTGGCTTTAAGTCGATTCGATAACAAATGACGATAACGAACGGATTTCTCAGGCTTTTACTACATATGAACACTTTTTACATTCTCCCCTGCAACTCGGCTGCTAGTCCTCCTTTCATGCAGAATCTTAAGGTCCTAGCTCATGTCCAAGGCACCAAGGGCAGCTAAAAAGTCAATAATCGATACCTAAAACTTGAATTGTACTACATCTTACTGGATATTACTTCAACTTAGAAGATTCATCTGTGTTCTACTATGGTGCTTTTAGTGTCTCCGCATACCGCAGCACGCGACATAGCTTTGCAGACGATAAGTACAACCGTTTCAGAGAGAAGAGCGGCCAATGTGACGATCTGGCTTTAATTCAATTCGATAACAAATGACGAAAACGGAAGGATTTCTCAGGTTTTTAATACATATGAACATTTTCCACATTCTCCAGTGCAACTTGGCTGCTAGTCCTCCTTTCATGCAGAATCTTAAGGTCCTAGCTCATGTTCAAGTCACCAAAGCAAGCTAAGAAGTCAATAATCGATACCTATAACATGAATTGTACTACTTCTTACTGGCTATTACATCAACTTGGAAGCTTCATCTGTGTTCTACTATGGTGCTTTTAGTGTCTGCACATACCGCAGCACGCGACATAGCTTTGCAGACGATAAGTACAACCGTTTCAGAGAGAAGAGCGGCCAATGTGACGATCTGGCTTTAAGTCGATTCAATAACAAATGACGAAAACGGACGTATTTCTCAGGTTTTTACTATATATTAACACTTTTTACATTCTTCCGTGCAACTTGGCTGTTAGTCGTCCTTTCATGCAGAATTTTAAGGTCCTAGCTCATGTCCAAGGCACCAAAGCCAGCTAAAAAGTCAATAATCGATACCTATAACTTGAATTGTACTACTTCTTACTGGCTATTACATCAACTTAGAAGCTTCATCTGTGTTCTACTATGGTGCTTTTAGTGTCTCCGCATACCGCAGCACGCGACATAGCTTTGCAGACGATAAGTACAACCGTTTTAGAGAGTAGAGCGCCCAATGTGACGATCTGGCGTTAAGTCGATTCGATAACAAATGAGGAAAACTGACGGATGTCTCTGGTTTTTACTACATATGAACACTTTTCACATTCTCCCGTGCAACTCGGCTGCCTAGTCCTCCTTTCATGCAGAATCTTAAGGTCCTAGCTCATGTCCAAGGCACCAAAGCAAGCTAAGAATTTAATAATCGATAACAATAACATGAATTGTACTACTTCTTACTGGGTATTACATCAGCTTAGAAGCTTCATCTGTGTTCTACTATGGTGCTGTTAGTGTCTCCGCATACCGCAGCACGCGACATAGCTTTGCAGTCGATAAGTACAATCGTTTCAGAGAGAAGAGCGGCTAAGGTGACGATCTGACTTTAATTCGATTCGATAACAAATGACGATAACGAACAGAATTCTCAGGCTTTTACTACATATGATCACTTTTTATATTCTCCCCTACAACTCGGCTGCTAGTCCTCCTTTCATGCAGAATCTTAAGGTCCTAGCTCATGTCCAAGGCACCAAGGGCAGCTAAAAAGTCAATAATCGATACCTAAAACTTGAATTGTACTACTTCTTACTGGCTATTACATCAACTTAGAAGCTTCATCTGTGTTCTACTATGATGCTTTTAGTGTCTCCGCATACCGCAGCACGCGACATAGCTTTGCAGACGATAAGTACAACCGTTTCAGATAGAAGAGCGGCCAATGTGACGATCTGGCTTTAAGTCGATTCGATAACAAATGACGAAAACGTAAGGATTTCTCAGGTTTTTACTACATATGAACACTTTTCGCATTCTCCCGTGCAACTCGGCTGCTAGTCCTCGTTTCATGCAGAATCTTAAGGTCCTAGCTCATGTCCAAGGCACCAAAGAATGGTAAAAAGTCAATAATCGATACCTAAGACTTGAATTGTACTACATCTTACTGGATATTACTTCAACTTAGAAGCTTCATCTGTGTTCTACTATGGTGCTTTTAGTGTCTCCGAATATCGCAGCACGCGACATAGCTTTGCAGTCGATAAGTACAACCGTTTCAGAGAGAAGAGCGGCTAATGTGACGATCTGGCTTTAAGGCGATTCGATAACAAATGACGATATCGAACGGATTTCTCAGCTTTTTACTACATATGAACACTTTTTACATTCTCCCCTGCAACTCGGCTGCTAGTCCTCCGTTCATGCAGAATTTTAAGGTCCTAGCTCATGCCCAAGGCACCAAAGAATGGTAAAAAGTCAATAATCGATACCTAAGACTTGAATTGTACTACTTCTTACTGCCTATTACATCAACTTAGAAGCTTCATCTGTGATCTACTATGGTGCTTTTAGTGTCTCCGCATACCGCAGCACGCGACATAGCTTTGCAGACGATAAGTACAACTGTTTCAGAGAGAAGAGCGGCCAATGTGACGATCTGGCTTTACGTCGATTCGATAACAAATGACGAAAACGTAAGGATTTCTCAGGTTTTTACTACATATGAACACTTTTCACTTTCTCCCTCGCAACTCGGCTGCTAGTCCTCCTTTCTTGCAGAATCTTAAGGCATTAGCTCATGTCCAAGACAACAAAGATAGCTAAAGAGTCAATAATCGATACCTAAAACTTGAATTGTACTACTTCAACTGGCTATTACATCAACTTAGAAGCTTCATCTGTGTTCTACTATGGTGCTTTTAGTGTCTCCGCATACCGCAGCACGCGACATAGCTTTGCAGACGATAAGTACAACCGTTTCAGAGAGAAGAGCGGCCAATGTGACGATCTGGCTTTAAGTCGATTCGATAACAAATGACGAAAACGTAAGGATTTCTCAGGTTTTTACTACATATGAACATTTTCCACATTCTCCCCTGCAACTCGGCTGCTAGTCCTCCTTTCATGCAGAATCTTAAGGTCCTAGCTCATGTCCAAGGCACCAAAGCCACCTAAAAAGTCAATAATCGATACCTAAAACTTGAATTGTACTACTTCTTACTGGCTATTACATCAACTTAGAAGCTTCATCTGTGTTCTACTATGATGCTTTTAGTGTCTCCGCATACCGCAGCACGCGACATAGCTTTGCAGACGATAAGTACAACCGTTTCAGAGAGAAGAGCGGCCAATGTGACGATCTGGCTTTAAGTCGATTCGATAACAAGTGACGAATACGGACGGATTTCTCAGGTTTTTACTACATATGAACACTTTTCACATTCTCCCGTGCAACTCGGCTGCTAGTCCTCCTTTCATGCAGAATCTTAAGGTCCTAGCTCATGTCCAAGGCACCAAGGGCAGCTAATAAGTCAATAATCGATACCTAAAACTTGAATTGTACTACTTCTTACTGGCTATTACATCAACTTAGAAGCTTCATCTGTGTTCTACTATGATGCTTTTAGTGTCTCCGCATACCGCAGCACGCGACATAGCTCTGCAGACGATAAGTACAACCGTTTCAGAGAGAAGAGCGGCCAATGTGACGATCTGGCTTTAAGTCGATTCGATAACAAATGACGAAAACGGACGGATTTCTCAGGTTTTTACTACATATGAACACTTTTCACATTCTCCCGTGCAACTCGGCTGCTAGTCCTCGTTTCATGCAGAATCTTAAGGTCTTAGCTCATGTCCAAGTCACCAAAGCCAGCTAAAAAGTCAATAATCGATACCTAACACTTGAATTGTACTACTTCTTACTGGCTATTACATCATCTTAGAAGCTTCATCTGTGTTCTACTATGGTGCTTTTAGTGTCTCCGCATACCGCAGCACGCGACATAGCTTTGCAGACGATAAGTACAACCGTTTCAAAGAGAAGAGCGCCAATGTGACGATCTGGCTTTAAGACGATTCGATAACAAATGACGAAATCGGACGGATTTCTCAGGTTTTTACTACATATGAACACTTTTCACATTCTCCCAAGCAACTCGGCTGCTAGTCCTCCGTTCATGCAGAATTTAAGGGTCCTAGCTCATGTCCAAGGCACCAAAGAATGGTAAAAAGTCAATAATCGATACCTAAGACTTGAATTGTACTACATCTTACTGGATATTACTTCAACTTAGAAGCTTCATCTGCGTTCTACTATGGTGCTTTTAGTGTCTCCGAATATCGCAGCACGCGACATAGCTTTGAAGTCGATAAGTACAACCGTTTCAGAGAGAAGAGTGGCTAATGTGACGATCTGGCTTTAAGGCGATTCGATAACAAATGACGATAACGAACGGATTTCTCAGGTTTTTACTACATATGAACACTTTTTACATTCTCCCCTGCAACTCGGCTGCTAGTCCTCCGTTCATGCAGAATTTTAAGGTCCTAGATCATGTCCAAGGCAACAAAGAATGGTAAAAAGTCAATAATCGATACCTAAGACTTGAATTGTACTACTTCTTACTGCCTATTACATCAACTTAGAAGCTTCATCTGTGATCTACTATGGTGCTTTTAGTGTCTCCGCATACCGCAGCACGCGACATAGCTTTGCAGACGATAAGTACAACTGTTTCAGAGAGAAGAGCGGCCAATGTGACGATCTGGCTTTACGTCGATTCGATAACAAATGACGAAAACGGACGGATTTCTCAGGTTTTTACTACATATGAACAGTTTTCACTTTCTCCCTCGCAACTCGGCTGCTAGTCCTCCTTTCTTGCAGAATCTTAAGGCCCTAGCTCATGTCCAAGACACCAAAGCCAGCTAAAAAGTCAATAATCGATACCTAAAACTTGAATTGTACTACTTCTTACTGGCTATTACATCAACTTAAAAGCTTCATCTGTGTTCTACTATGGTGCTTTTAGTGTCTCCGCACACCGCAGCACGCGACATAGCTTTGCAGACGATAAGTACAACCGTTTCAGAGAGAAGAGCGGCCAAAGTGACGATCTGGCTTTAAGTCGATTCGATAACAAATGACGAAAACGTAAGGATTTCCCAGGTTTTTACTACATATGAACATTTTCCACATTCCCCAGAGCAACTCGGCTGCTAGTCCTCCTTTCATGCAGAATCTTAAGGTCCTAGCTCATGTTCGAGTCACCAAAGCAAGCTAAGAATTTAATAATCGATACCTATAACATGAATTGTACTACTTCTTACTGGGTATTACATCAGCTTAGAAGCTTCATCTGTGTTCTACTATGGTGCTTTTAGTGTCTCCGCATACCGCAGCACGCGACATAGCTTTGCAGACGATAAGTACAACCGTTTCAGAGAGAAGAGCGGCCAATGTGACGATCTGGCTTTAAGTCGATTCGATAACAAGTGACGAAAACGGACGTATTTCTCAGGTTTTTACTACATATGAACACTTTTCACATTCTCCCGTGCAACTCGGCTGCTAGTCCTCCTTTCATGCAGAATCTTAAGGTCCTAGCTCATGTCCAAGGCACCAAGGGCAGCTAAAAAGTCAATAATCGATACCTAAAACTTGAATTGTACTACTTCTTACTGACTATTACATCATCTTAGAAGCTTCATCTGTGTTTTACTATGGTGGTTTTAGTGTCTCCGCATACCGCAGCACGCGACATAGCTTTGCAGTCGATAAGTACAATCGTTTCAGAGAGAAGAGCGGCTAAGGTGACGATCTGGCTTTAAGTCGATTCGATAACAAATGACGATAACGAACGGATTTCTCAGGCTTTTACTACATATGAACACTTTTTACATTCTCCCCTGCAACTCGGCTGCTAGTCCTCCTTTCATGCAGAATCTTAAGGTCCTAGCTCATGTCCAAGGCACCAAAGCCAGCTGAAAAGTCAATAATCGATACCTAACACTTGAATTGTAGTACTTCTTACTGGCTATTACATCATCTTAGAAGCTTCATCTGTGTTCTACTATGGTGCTTTTAGTGTCGCCGCATACCGCAGCACGCGACATAGCTTTGCAGACGATAAGTACAACCGTTTCAGAGAGAAGAGCGCCAATGTGACGATCTGGCTTTAAGACGATTCGATAACAAATGACGAAAACGGACGGATTTCTCAGGTTTTTACTACATATGAACACTTTTCACATTCTCCCAAGCAACTCGGCTGCTAGTCCTCCGTTCATGCAGAATTTTAAGGTCCTAGCTCATGTCCAAGGCACCAAAGAATGGTAAAAAGTCAATAATCGATACCTAAGACTTGAATTGTACTACATCTTACTGGATATTACTTCAACTTAGAATCTTCATCTGTGTTCTACTATGGTGCTTTTAGTGTCTCCACATACCGCAGCACTCGACATAGCTTTGCAGACGATAAGTACAACCGTTTCAGAGAGAAGAGCGGCCAATGTGACTATCTGGCTTTAAGTCGATTCGATAACAAATGACGAAAACGGTCGGATTTCTCAGGTTTTTACTACATGTGAACACTTTTCACATTCTCACGTGCAAGGCGGCTGTTAGTCCTCCTTTCATGCAGAATCTTAAGGTCCTAGCTCATGTCCAAGGAACCAAAGCCAGCTAAAAAGTCTATAATCGATACCTAAAACTTGACTTGTACTACTTCTTACTGGCTATTACATCAACTTAGAATCTTCATCTGTGTTCTACTATGGTGCTTTTAGTGTCTCCACATACCGCAGCACGCGACATAGCTTTGCAGACGATAAGTACAACCGTCTCCGAGAGGAGAGCGGCCAATGTGACGATCTGGCTTTAAGTAGATTCGTTAACAAATGACGATGGCGAACGGATCTCTTAGGTTTTTACTACATATGAACACTTTTCACAATCTCCCGTGCAACTCGGCTGCTAGTCCTCCTTTCATGCAGAATCTTAAGGTCCTAGCTCATGTCCAAGGCACCAAAGCCAGCTACAAAGTCAATAATCGATACCTAGAACTTGAATTGTACTACTTCTTACTGGCTATTACATCAACTTAGAAGCTTCATCTGTGTTCTACTATGGTGCTTTAAGTGTCTGCGCATACCGCAGCACGCGACATAGCATTGCAGATGATAAGTACAACAGCGTCAGAGGGAAGAGCGGCCAATGTGACGATCTGGCTTTAAGTCGATTCCATAACAAATGACGAAAACGGACGGATTTCTCAGGTTTTTATTACATATGAACACTTTTCACATTCTCCCGTGCAACTCGGCTGCTAGTCCTCCTTTCATGCAGAATCTTAAGGTCCTAGCTCATGTCCAAGGCACCAAAGCCAGCTAAAAATTTAATAATCGATACCTTAAACTTGAATTGTAGTACCTCTTACTGGCTATTACATCAACTTATAAGCTTCATCTGTGTTCTACTATGGTGCTTTTAGTGTCTCCACATACCGCAGCACTCGACATAGCTTTGCAGACGATAAGTACAACCGTTTCAGAGAGAAGAGCGGCCAATGTGACGATCTGGCTTTAAGTCGATTCGATAACAAATGACGAAAACGTAAGGATTTCTCAGGTTTTTACTACATATGAACATTTTCCACATTCCTCAGTGCAACTCGGCTGCTAGTCCTAATTTCATGCAGAATCTTAAGGTCCTAGCTCATGTTCAAGTTACCAAAGCAAGCTAAGAATTTAATAATCGATACCTATAACATGAATTGTACTACTTCTTACTGGGTATTACATCAGCTTAGAAGCTTCATCTGTGTCTACTATGGTGCTTTTAGTGTCTCCGCATACCGCAGCACGCGACATAGCTTTGCAGTCGATAAGTACAACCGTTTCAGAGAGAAGAGCGGCTAATGTGACGATCTGGCTTTAAGTCGATTCGATAACAAATGACGATAACGAACGGATTTCTCTGGTTTTTACTACATATGAACACTTTTTACATTCTCCCCTGCAACTCGGCTGCTAGTCCTCCTTTCATGCAGAATCTTAAGGTCCTAGCTCATGTCCAAGGCACCAAAGCCACCTAAAAAGTCAATAATCGATACCTAAAACTTGAATTGTACTACTTCTTACTGGCTATTACATCAACTTAGAAGCTTCATCTGTGTTCTACTATGATGCTTTTAGTGTCTCCGCATACCGCAGCACGCGACATAGCTTTGCAGACGATAAGTACAACCGTTTCAGAGAGAAGAGCGGCCAATGTGACGATCTGGCTTTAAGTCGATTCGTTAACAAGTGACGAAAACGGACGTATTTCTCAGGTTTTTACTACATATGAACACTTTTCACATTCTCCCGTGCAACTCGGCTGCTAGTCCTCCTTTCATGCAGAATCTTAAGGTCCTAGCTCATGTCCAAGGCACCAAGGGCAGCTAAAAAGTCAATAATCGATACCTAAAACTTGAATTGTACTACATCTTTCTGGATATTACTTCAACTTAGAAGCTTCATCTGTGTTCTACTATGGTGCTTTTAGTGTCTCCGCATACCGCAGCACGCGACATAGCTTTGCAGACGATAAGTACAACCGTTTCAGAGAGAAGAGCGGCCAATGTGACGATCTGGCTTTAATTCAATTCGATAACAAATGACGAAAACGGAAGGATTTCTCAGGTTTTTAATACATATGAACATTTTCCACATTCTCCAGTGCAACTTGGCTGCTAGTCCTCCTTTCATGCAGAATCTTAAGGTCCTAGCTCATGTTCAAGTCACCAAAGCAAGCTAAGAAGTCAATAATCGATACCTATAACATGAATTGTACTACTTCTTACTGGCTATTACATCAACTTGGAAGCTTCATCTGTGTTCTACTATGGTGCTTTTAGTGTCTCCGCATACCGCAGCACGCGACATAGCTTTGCAGACGATAAGTACAACCGTTTTAGAGAGTAGAGCGCCCAATGTGACGATCTGGCTTTAAGTCGATTCGATAACAAATGAGGAAAACTGACGGATGTCTCTGGTTTTTACTACATATGAACACTTTTCACATTCTGCCGTGCAACTCGGCTGCTAGTCCTCCTTTCATGCAGAATCTTAAGGTCCTAGCTCATGTCCAAGGCACCAAAGCAAGTTAAGAATTTAATAATCGATAACTATAACATGAATTGTACTACTTCTTACTGGGTATTACATCAGCTTAGAAGCTTCATCTGTGTTCTACTATGGTGCTTTTAGTGTCTCCGCATACCGCAGCACGCGACATAGCTTTGCAGTCGATAAGTACAATCGTTTCAGAGAGAAGAGCGGCTAAGGTGACGATCTGGCTTTAAGTCGATTCGATAACAAATGACGATAACGAACAGAATTCTCAGGCTTTTACTACATATGATCACTTTTTATATTCTCCCCTGCAACTCGGCTGCTAGTCCTCCTTTCATGCAGAATCTTAAGGTCCTAGCTCATGTCCAAGGCACCAACGGCAGCTAAAAAGTCAATAATCGATACCTAAAACTTGAATTGTACTACTTCTTACTGGCTATTACATCAACTTAGAAGCTTAATCTGTGTTCTACTATGATGCTTTTAGTGTCTCCGCATACCGCAGCACGCGACATAGCTTTGCAGACGATAAGTACAACCGTTTCAGAGAGAAGAGCGGCCAATGTGACGATCTGGCTTTAAGTCGATTCGATAACAAATGACGAAAACGTAAGGATTTCTCAGGTTTTTACTACATATGAACACTTTTCGCATTCTCCCGTGCAACTCGGCTGCTAGTCCTCGTTTCATGCAGAATCTTAAGGTCCTAGCTCATGTCCAAGGCACCAAAGAATGGTAAAAAGTCAATAATCGATACCTAAGACTTGAATTGTACTACATCTTACTGGATATTACTTCAACTTAGAAGCTTCATCTGTGTTCTACTATGGTGCTTTTAGTGTCTCCGAATATCGCAGCACGCGACATAGCTTTGCAGTCGATAAGTACAACCGTTTCAGAGAGAAGAGCGGCTAATGTGACGATCTGGCTTTAAGGCGATTCGATAACAAATGACGATATCGAACGGATTTCTCAGGTTTTTACTACATATGAACACTTTTTACATTCTCCCCTGCAACTCGGCTGCTAGTCCTCCGTTCATGCAGAATTTTAAGGTCCTAGCTCATGTCCAAGGCACCAAAGAATGGTAAAAAGTCAATAATCGATACCTAAGACTTGAATTGTACTACTTCTTACTGACTATTACATCAACTTAGAAGCTTCATCTGTGATCTACTATGGTGCTTTTAGTGTCTCCGCATACCGCAGCACGCGACATAGCTTTGCAGACGATAAGTACAACTGTTTCAGAGAGAAGAGCGGCCAATGTGGCGATCTGGTTTTACGTCGATTCGATAACAAATGACGAAAACGTAAGGATTTCTCAGGTTTTTACTACATATGAACACTTTTCACTTTCTCCCTCGCAACTCGGCTGCTAGTCCTCCTTTCTTGCAGAATCTTAAGGCCCTAGCTCATGTCCAAGACAACAAAGATAGCTAAAGAGTCAATAATCGATACCTAAAACTTGAATTGTACTACTTCTTACTGCCTATTACATCAACTTAGAAGCTTCATCTGTGTTCTACTACGGTGCTTTTAGTGTCTCCGCATACCGCAGCACGCGACATAGCTTTGCAGACGATAAGTACAACCGAAACAGAGAGAAGAGCGGCCAATGTGACGATCTGGCTTTAAGTCGATTCGATAACAAATGACGAAAACGTAAGGATTTCTCAGGTTTTTACTACATATGAACATTTTCCACATTCTCCCCTGCAACTCGGCTGCTAGTCCTCCTTTCATGCAGAATCTTAAGGTCCTAGCTCATGTCCAAGGCACCAAAGCCACCTAAAAAGTCAATAATCGATACCTAAAACTTGAATTGTACTACTTCTTACTGGCTATTACATCAACTTAGAAGCTTCATCTGTGTTCTACTATGATGCTTTTAGTGTCTCCGCATACCGCAGCACGCGACATAGCTTTGCAGACGATAAGTACAACCGTTTCAGAGAGAAGAGCGGCCAATGTGACGATCTGGCTTTAAGTCGATTCGATAACAAGTGACGAAAACGGACGGATTTCTCAGGTTTTTACTACATATGAACACTTTTCACATTCTCCCGTGCAACTCGGCTGCTAGTCCTCCTTTCATGCAGAATCTTAAGGTCCTAGCTCATGTCCAAGGCACCAAGGGCAGCTAAAAAGTCAATAATCGATACCTAAAACTTGAATTGTACTACTTCTTACTGACTATTACATCATCTTAGAAGCTTCATCTGTGTTTTACTATGGTGGTTTTAGTGTCTCCGCATACCGCAGCACGCGACATAGCTTTGCAGTCGATAAGTACAATCGTTTCAGAGAGAAGAGCGGCTAAGGTGACGATCTGGCTTTTAGTCGATTCGATAACAAATGACGATAACGAACAGAATTCTCAGGCTTTTACTACATATGATCACTTTTTATATTCTCCCCTGCAACTCGGCTGCTAGTCCTCCTTTCATGCAGAATCTTAAGGTCCTAGCTCATGTCCAAGGCACCAAGGGCAGCTAAAAAGTCAATAATCGATACCTAAAACTTGAATTGTACTACTTCTTACTGGCTATTACATCAACTTAGAAGCTTCATCTGTGTTCTACTATGATGCTTTTAGTGTCTCCGCATACCGCAGCACGCGACATAGCTCTGCAGACGATAAGTACAACCGTTTCAGAGAGAAGAGCGGCCAATGTGACGATCTGGCTTTAAGTCGATTCGATAACAAATGACGAAAACGGACGGATTTCTAAGGTTTTTACTACATATGAACACTTTTCACATTCTCCCGTGCAACTCGGCTGCTAGTCCTCGTTTCATGCAGAATCTTAAGGTCTTAGCTCATGTCCAAGTCACCAAAGCCAGCTAAAAAGTCAATAATCGATACCTAACACTTGAATTGTACTACTTCTTACTGGCTATTACATCATCTTAGAAGCTTCATCTGTGTTCTACTATGGTGCTTTTAGTGTCTCCGCATACCGCAGCACGCGACATAGCTTTGCAGACGATAAGTACAACCGTTTCAAAGAGAAGAGCGCCAATGTGACGATCTGGCTTTAAGACGATTCGATAACAAATGACGAAATCGGACGGATTTCTCAGGTTTTTACTACATATGAACACTTTTCACATTCTCCCAAGCAACTCGGCTGCTAGTCCTCCGTTCATGCAGAACTTAAGGGTCCTAGCTCATGTCCAAGGCACCAAAGAAGGGTAAAAAGTCAATAATCGATACCTAAGACTTGAATTGTACTACATCTTACTGGATATTACTTCAACTTAGAAGCTTCATCTGCGTTCTACTATGGTGCTTTTAGTGTCTCCGAATATCGCAGCACGCGACATAGCTTTGAAGTCGATAAGTACAACCGTTTCAGAGAGAAGAGTGGCTAATGTGACGATCTGGCTTTAAGGCGATTCGATAACAAATGACGATAACGAACGGATTTCTCAGGTTTTTACTACATATGAACACTTTTTACATTCTCCCCTGCAACTCGGCTGCTAGTCCTCCGTTCATGCAGAATTTTAAGGTCCTAGCTCATGTCCAAGGCACCAAAGAATGGTAAAAAGTCAATAATCGATACCTAAGACTTGAATTGTACTACTTCTTACTGCCTATTACATCAACTTAGAAGCTTCATCTGTGATCTACTATGGTGCTTTTAGTGTCTCCGCATACCGCAGCACGCGACATAGCTTTGCAGACGATAAGTACAACTGTTTCAGAGAGAAGAGCGGCCAATATGACGATCTGGCTTTACGTCGATTCGATAACAAATGACGAAAACGGACGGATTTCTCAGGTTTTTACTACATATGAACAGTTTTCACTTTCTCCCTCGCAACTCGGCTGCTAGTCCTCCTTTCTTGCAGAATCTTAAGGCATTAGCTCATGTCCAAGACACCAAAGCCAGCTAAGAATTTAATAATCGATACCTATAACATGAATTGTACTACTTCTTACTGGGTATTACATCAGCTTAGAAGCTTCATCTGTGTTCTACTATGGTGCTTTTAGTGTCTCCGCATACCGCAGCACGCGACATAGCTTTGCAGACGATAAGTACAACCGTTTCAGAGAGAAGAGCGGCCAATGTGACGATCTGGCTTTAAGTCGATTCGATAACAAGTGACGAAAACGGACGTATTTCTCAGGTTTTTACTACATATGAACACTTTTCACATTCTCCCGTGCAACTCGGCTGCTAGTCCTCCTTTCATGCAGAATCTTAAGGTCCTTGCTCATGTCCAAGGCACCAAGGGCAGCTAAAAAGTCAATAATCGATACCTAAAACTTGAATTGTACTACTTCTTACTGGCTATTACATCAACTTAAAAGCTTCATCTGTGTTCTACTATGGTGCTTTTAGTGTCTCCGCACACCGCAGCACGCGACATAGCTTTGCAGACGATAAGTACAACCGTTTCAGAGAGAAGAGCGGCCAATGTGACGATTGGGCCACCCTCTCCCCAAGGGGAGTGGCGGGTTCAGCGGCGTTCGCGGCGCACGAGGCGGAGGGTCAATGTGGAGGCTGGCCGTGTGGCATCGCCCGCTCTGCCTGTGAGTGGACATGTGGCTGCTCCTTCAGCAAGGTCCGAGCAGGCACACGGGGGGAGGGGTTTATTAGTTATTGGGAGCTCCAACGTTAGGCGGGTGATGGAGCCCCTTAGGGAAATAGCGGAAAGGTCGGGGAAGAAGGCCAGTGTTCACTCTGTCTGCTTGCCGGGGGGTCTCATCCGAGATGTGGAGGAGGCCCTACCGGCGGCGATAGAGAGCACTGGGTGCACCCGACTGCAAATTGTTGCTCATGTCGGCACCAATGACTCTTGCCGTCTGGGTTCAGAGGTCATCCTCAGTTCGTACAGGCGGTTGGCGGAGTTGGTGAAGGTGGAAAGCCTCGCTCGCGGGGTGGAATCAGAGCTAACTATTTGTAGTATCGTTCCGAGAACCGATCGCGGTCCTCTGGTTTGGAGCCGAGTGGAAGGCTTAAACCAGAGGCTCAGACGATTCTGCGGAGAGCTGGGGTGCAAATTTCTCGACCTCCGCTATCGGGTGGAGAAATGTAGGGTCCCCCTGAATAGGTCAGGCGTGCACTACACGCCGGAAGCGGCTACGAGGGTAGCGGAGTACGTGTGGAGTGCACATGGGGTTTTTTTAGGTTAGAGAATTCCCTCCCTAGGCCCGACAAGACGCCTCCTGAGACGCGGCAAGGCAGGAGTAGGCAAAATGCAACAAGGAATAACAATATTAATGTGCTAATAGTAAACTGCAGGAGCGTCTATAGAAAGGTCCCAGAACTGCTCTCATTAATAAACGGTCACAACGCCCATATAGTACTAGGAACAGAAAGTTGGCTGAAACCAGACGTAAACAGTAATGAAATCCTAAACTCTGATTGGAATGTATACCGCAGAGATAGGCTGGACAGTGAAGGGGGAGGCGTGTTTATAGCGATAAGAAGTGCAATAGTATCGAAGGAAATTGACGGAGATTCGAATTGTGAAATGATTTGGGTGAAGGTCACGGTTAAAGCAGGCTCAGACATGGTAATTGGATGTCTCTATAGGCCCCCGGGCTCAGCAGCTGTTGTGGCTCAGCACCTGAAGAATAATTTGGAAAATATTTCGAGTAGATTTCCCCACCATGTTATAGTTCTGGGTGGAGATTTTAATTTGCCGGATATAGACTGGGAGACTCAAACGTTCATAACGGGTGGCAGGGACAAAGAATCCAGTGAAATATTTTTAAGTGCTTTATCTGAAAACTACCTTGAGCAATTAAACAGAGAACCGACTCGTGGCGATAACATATTAGACCTTCTGGTGACAAACAGACCCGAACTATTTGAATCAGTTAATGCAGAACAGGGAATCAGCGATCATAAAGCGGTTATTGCATCGATGATTTCAGCCGTAAATAGAAATATTAAAAAAGGTAGGAAGATTTTTCTGTTTAGCAAAAGTGACAAAAAGCAGATTTCAGAGTACTTGATGGCTCAACACACAAGTTTTGTCTCAAGTACAGATAGTGTTGAGCATCAGTGGACGAAGTTCAAAACCATGGTACAATATGCGTTAGATGAGTATGTGCCAAGCAAGATCGTAAGAGATGGAAAAGAGCCACCGTGGTACAACAACCGAGTTAGAAAACTGCTGCGGAAGCAAAGGGAACTTCACAGCAAACATAAACATAGCCAAAGCCTTGCAGACAAACAAAAATTACGCGAAGCGAAATGTAGTGTGAGGAGGGCTATGCGAGAGGCTTTCAATGAATTCGAAAGTAAAGTTCTATGTACTGACTTGGCAGAAAATCCTAAGAAATTTTGGTCCTATATCAAAGCGGTAGGTGGATCAAAACAAAATGTCCAGACACTCTGTGACCAAAATGGTACTGAAACAGAGGATGACAGACTAAAGGCCGAAATACTAAATGTCTTCTTCCAAAGCTGTTTCACAGAGGAAGACTGCACTGTGCTTCCTTCTCTAGATTGTCGCACAGTTGACAAAATGGTAGATATCGAAGTAGACGACAGAGGGATAGAGAAACAATTAAAATCGCTCAAAAGAGGAAAGGCCGCTGGTCCTGATGGGATACCAGTTCGATTTTACACAGAGTACGCGAAGGAACTTGCCCCCCTTCTTGCAGCGGTGTACCGTAGGTCTCTAGAAGAGCGAAGCGTTCCAAAGGATTGGAAAAGGGCACACGTCATCCCCGTTCTCAAGAAGGGACGTCGAACAGATGTGCAGAACTATAGACCTATATCTCTAACGTCGATCAGTTGTAGAATTTTGGAACACGTATTATGTTCGAGTATAATGTCTTTTCTGGAGACTAGAAATCTACTCTGTAGGAATCAGCATGGGTTTCGAAAAAGACGATCGTGTGAAACCCAGCTCGCGCTATTCGTCCACGAGACTCAGAGGGCCTTAGACACGGGTTCACAGGTAGATGCCGTGTTTCTTGACTTCCGCAAGGCGTTTGACACAGTTCCCCACAGTCGTTTAATGAACAAAGTAAGAGCATACGGACTATCAGATCAATTGTGTGATTGGATTGAGGAGTTCCTAGATAACAGAACGCAGCACGTCATTCTCAATGGAGAGAAGTCTTCCGAAGTAAGAGTGATTTCAGGTGTGCCGCAGGGGAGTGTCATAGGACCGTTGCTATTCACAATATACATAAATGACCTGGTGGATGACATCGGAAGTTCACTGAGGCTTTTTGCAGATGATGCTGTGGTGTATCGAAAGGTTGCAACAATGGAAAATTGTACTGAAATGCAGGAGGATCTGCAGCGAATTGACGCATGGTGCACGGAATGGCAATTGAATCTCAATGTAGCGAAGTGTAATGTGATGCGAATACATAGAAAGATAGGTCCCTTATCATTTAGCTACAAAATAGCGGGTCAGCAACTGGAAGCAGTTAATTCCATAAATTATCTGGGAGTACGCATTAGGAGTGATTTAAAATGGAATGATCATATGAAGTTGATCGTCGGTAAAGCAGATGCCAGACTGAGATTCATTGGAAGAATCCTAAGGAAATGCAATCCGACAACAAAGGAAGTAGGTTACAGTACGCTTGTTCGCCCAATGCTTGAATACTGCTCAGCAGTGTGGGATCCGCACCAGGTAGGGTTGATAGAAGAGATAGAGAAGATCCAACGGAGAGCAGCGCGCTTCGTTACAGGATCATTTAGTAATTGCGAAAGCGTTACGGAGATGATAGATAAACTCCAGTGGAAGACTCTGCAGGAGAGACGCTCAGTAGCTCGGTACGGGCTTTTGTTAAAGTTTCGAGAACATACCTTCACCGAAGAGTCAAGCAGTATATTGCTCCCTCCTACGTATATCTCGCGAAGAGACCATGAGGATAAAATCAGAGAGATTAGAGCCCACACAGAAGCATACCGACAATCCTTCTTTCCACGTACAATACGAGACTGGAATAGAAGGGAGAACCGATAGAGGTACTCAGGGTACCCTCCGCCACACACCGTCAGGTGGCTTGCGGAGTACGGATGTAGATGTAGATGTAGATGTAGATCTGGCTTTAAGTCGATTCGATAACAAATGACGAAAACGTAAGGATTTCTCAGGTTTTTACTACATATGAACATTTTCCACATTCCCCAGAGCAACTCGGCTGCTAGTCCTCCTTTCATGCAGAATCTTAAGGTCCTAGCTCATGTTCAAGTCACCAAAGCAAGCTAAGAATTTAATAATCGATACCTATAACATGAATTGTACTACTTCTTACTGGGTATTACATCAGCTTAGAAGCTTCATCTGTGTTCTACTATGGTGCTTTTAGTGTCTCCGCATACCGCAGCACGCGACATAGCTTTGCAGTCGATAAGTACAACCGTTTCAGAGAGAAGAGCGGCTAATGTGACGATCTGGCTTTAAGTCGATTCGATAACAAATGACGATAACGAACGGATTTCTCTGGTTTTTACTACATATGAACACTTTTTACATTCTCCCCTGCAACTCGGCTGCTAGTCCTCCTTTCATGCAGAATCTTAAGGTCCTAGCTCATGTCCAAGGCACCAAAGCCACCTAAAAAGTCAATAATCGATACCTAAAACTTGAATTGTACTACTTCTTACTGGCTATTACATCAACTTAGAAGCTTCATCTGTGTTCTACTATGATGCTTTTAGTGTCTCCGCATACCGCAGCACGCGACATAGCTTTGCAGACGATAAGTACAACCGTTTCAGAGAGAAGAGCGGCCAATGTGACGATCTGGCTTTAAGTCGATTCGATAACAAGTGACGAAAACGGACGTATTTCTCAGGTTTTTACTACATATGAACACTTTTCACATTCTCCCGTGCAACTCGGCTGCTAGTCCTCCTTTCATGCAGAATCTTAAGGTCCTAGCTCATGTCCAAGGCACCAAGGGCAGCTAAAAAGTCAATAATCGATACCTAAAACTTGAATTGTACTACTTCTTACTGACTATTACATCATCTTAGAAGCTTCATCTGTGTTTTACTATGGTGGTTTTAGTGTCTCCGCATACCGCAGCACGCGACATAGCTTTGCAGTCGATAAGTACAATCGTTTCAGAGAGAAGAGCGGCTAAGGTGACGATCTGGCTTTAAGTCGATTCGATAACAAATGACGATAACGAACGAATTTCTCAGGCTTTTACTACATATGAACACTTTTTACATTCTCCCCTGCAACTCGGCTGCTAGTCCTCCTTTCATGCAGAATCTTAAGGTCCTAGCTCATGTCCAAGGCACCAAGGGCAGCTAAAAAGTCAATAATCGATACCTAAAACTTGAATTGTACTACTTCTTACTGGCTATTACATCAACTTAGAAGCTTCATCTGTGTTCTACTATGGTGCTTTTAGTGTCTCCGCATACCGCAGCACGCGACATAGCTTTGCAGACGATAAGTACAACCGTTTCAGAGAGAAGAGCGGCCAATGTGACGATCTGGCTTTAAGTCGATTCGATAACAAATGACGAAAACGGACGGATTTCTCACGTTTTTACTACATATGAACACTTTTCACATTCTCCCGTGCAACTCGGCTGCTAGTCCTCCTTTCATGCAGAATCTTAAGGTCTTAGCTCATGTCCAAGTCACCAAAGCCAGCTAAAAAGTCAATAATCGATACCTAACACTTGAATTGTAATACTTCTTACTGGCTATTACATCATCTTAGAAGCTTCATCTGTGTTCTACTATGGTGCTTTTAGTGTCTCCGCATACCGCAGCACGCGACATAGCTTTGCAGACGATAAGTACAACCGTTTCAGAGAGAAGAGCGCCAATGTGACGATCTGGCTTTAAGACGATTCGATAACAAATGACGAAAACGGACGGATTTCTCAGGTTTTTACTACATATGAACACTTTTCACATTCTCCCAAGCAACTCGGCTGCTAGTCCTCCGTTCATGCAGAATTTTAAGGTCCTAGCTCATGTCCAAGGCACCAAAGAATGGTAAAAAGTCAATAATCGATACCTAAGACTTGAATTGTACTACATCTTACTGGATATTACTTCAATTTAGAAGCTTCATCTGTGTTCTACTATGGTGCTTTTAGTGTCTCCACATACCGCAGCACTCGACATAGCTTTGCAGACGATAAGTACAACCGTTTCAGAGAGAAGAGCGGCCAATGTGACTATCTGGCTTTAAGTCGATTCGATAACAAATGACGAAAACGGTCGGATTTCTCAGGTTTTTACTACATGTGAACACTTTTCACATTCTCACGTGCAAGGCGGCTGTTAGTCCTCCTTTCATGCAGAATCTTAAGGTCCTAGCTCATGTCCAAGGAACCAAAGCCAGCTAAAAAGTCAATAATCGATACCTAAAACTTGAATTGTACTACTTCTTACTGGCTATTACATCAACTTAGAAGCTTCATCTGTGTTCTACTATGGTGCTTTAAGTGTCTGCGCATACCGCAGCACGCGATATAGCATTGCAGATGATAAGTACAACAGCGTCAGAGGGAAGAGCGGCCAATGTGACGATCTGGCTTTAAGTCGATTCCATAACAAATGACGAAAACGGACGGATTTCTCAGGTTTTTATTACATATGAACACTTTTCACATTCTCCCGTGCAACTCGGCTGCTAACCCTCCTTTCATGCAGAATCTTAAGGTCCTAGCTCATGTCCAAGTCATCAAAGCCAGCTAGAAGTCAATAATCGATACCCAAAACTGGTATTGTACTAATTCTTACTGGCTATTACATCATCTTTGAAGCTTCATCTGTGTTCTACTATGGTGCTTTTAGTGTCTCCGCATACCGCAGCACGCGACATAGCTTTCAGACGATAAGTACAACCGATTCGGAGAGAAGAGCGGCCAATGTGACGATCTGGCTTTAAGTCGATTCGATAACAAACGACGAAAACCGACGGATTTCTCAGGTTTTTACTACATATGAACACTTTTCACATTCTCCAGTGCAACTCGGCTGCTAGTCCTGCTTTCATGCAGAATCTTAAGGTCCTAGCTCATGTCCAAGGCACCAAAGCCAGCTAAAAAGTCAATAATCGATATCTAAAATTTCAATTGTACTACTTCTTACTAGCTATTACATCAACTTAGAAGCTTCATCTGTGTTCTACTATGCTGCTTTTAGTGTCTCCGCATACTGCAGCACGCGACATAGCTTTGCAGACGATAAGTGCAACCGTTTCAGAGAGAAGAGCGCCCAATGTGACGATCAGGCTTTAAGTCGATTCGATAATGAACGACGAAAACGGACGGATTTCTCAGGTTTTTACTACATATGAACACTTTTCACATTCTCCAGTGCAACTCGGCTGCTAGTCCTGCTTTCATGCAGAATCTTAAGGTCCTAGCTCATGTCCAAGGTACCAAAGCCAGCTAAAAAGTCAATAATCGATACCTAAAACTTGACTTGTACTACTTCTTACTGGCTATTACATCAACTTAGAAGCTTCATCTGTGTCCTACTAAGGTGATTTTAGTGTCTCCACATACCGCAGCACGCGACATAGCTTTGCAGACGATAAGTACAACCGTTTCAGAGAGAAAACCGGCCAATGTGACGATCCGGCTTTAAGTCGATTCGGTAATATATGACGATAACGAACGGATTTCTCAGGTTTTTACTACATATGAACACTTTCCACATTCTCCCATGCTTCTCGGCTGCTAGTCCTCCTTTCATGCAGAATCTTAAGGTCCTAGCTCATGTACAAGGCACCAAAGCCAGCTAAAAATTTAATAATCGATACCTTAAACTTGAATTGTAGTACCTCTTACTGGCTTTTACATCAACTTATAAGCTTCATCTGTGTTCTACTATGGTGCTTTTAGTGTCTCCACATACCGCAGCACTCGACATAGCTTTGCAGACGATAAGTACAACCGTTTCAGAGAGAAGAGCGGCCAATGTGACGATCTGGCTTTAAGTCGATTCGATAACAAATGACGAAAACGGTCGGATTTCTCAGGTTTTTACTACATGAGAACACTTTTCACATTCTCACGTGCAAGGCGGCTGTTAGTCCTCCTTTCATGCAGAGTCTTAAGGTCCTAGCTCATGTCCAAGGAACCAAAGCCAGCTTAAAAGTCTATAATCGATACCTAAAACTTGACTTGTACTACTTCTTACTGGCTATTACATCAACTTAGAATCTTCATCTGTGTTCTACTATGGTGCTTTAAGTGTCTGCGCATACCGCAGCACGCGACATAGCTTTCAGACGATAAGTTCAACCGTTTCGGAGAGAAGAGCGGCCAATTTGACGATCTGGCTTTAAGTCGATTCGATAACAAATGACAAAACGGACGGACTTCTCAGGTTTTTACTACATATGAACACTTTTCACATTCTCCCGTGCAACTCGGCTGCTAGTCCTCCTTTCATGCAGAATCTTAAGGTCCTAGCTCATGTCCAAGGCACCAAAGCCAGCTAAAAAGTCAATAATCGATATCTAAAATTCCAATTATACTACTTCTTACTAGCTATTACATCAACTTAGAAGCTTCATCTGTGTTCTACTATGGTGATTTTAGTGTCTCCGCATACCGCAGCACGCGACATTGCTTTGCAGACGATAAGTACAACCGGTTCAGAGAGAAGAGCGGCCAATGTCACGATCCTGTTTTAAGTCGATTCGATTACATATTACGAAAATGGACGGATTTCTCAGGTTTTTACTACATATGAAAACTTTTCACATCCTCCCGTGCAACTCGGCTGCTAGTCCTCCTTTCATGCAGATTCTTAAGGTCCTAGCTCATGTCCAATGCACCAAAGCCAGCTAACAAGTCAATAATCGATACCTAAAACTTGAATTGTACTACCTCTTACTAGCTACTACATCAACTTAGAACCTTCATCTGTGTTCTACTATGGTGCTTTTAGTGTCTCCACATGCCGCAGCACGCGACATAGCATTGCAGACGATAAGTACAACAGTTTCAGAGAGAAGAGCAGCCAGTGTGACGATCTGGCTTTAGGACGAATCGATAACCAATGACGAAAACGTATGGATTTCTCAGGTTTTTACTACATATGAACACTTTTCACATTCTCCCGTACAACTCGGCTGCTAGTCCTTCTTTCATGCAGAATCTTAAGGTCCTAGCTCATGTCCAAGGCACCAAAGCCAGCTACAAAGTCAATAATCGATACCTTAAACTTGAATTGTACTACTTCTTACTGGCTATTACATCAACTTAGAATCTTCATCTGTGTTCTACTATGGTGCTTTTAGTGTCTCCACATACCGCAGCAAGCGACATAGCTTTGCAGACGATAAGTACAACCGTTTCAGAGTGGAGAGCGGCCAATGTGACGATCTGGCTTTAAGTCGATTCGTTAACAAATGACGATGGCGAACGGATCTCTTAGGTTTTTACTACATATGAACACTTTTCACAATCTCCCGTGCAACTCGGCTGCTAGTCCTCCTTTCATGCAGAATCTTAAGGTCCTAGCTCATGTCCAAGGCACCAAAGCCAGCTACAAAGTCAATAATCGATACCTAAAACTTGAATTGTACTACTTCTTACTGGCTATTACATCAACTTAGAATCTTCATCTGTGTTCTACTATGGTGCTTTAAGTGTCTGCGCATACCGCAGCACGTGACATAGCTTTCAGACGATAAGTACAACCGTTTCGGAGAGAAGAGCGGCCAATTTGACGATCTGGCTTTAAGTCGATTCGATAAAAAATGACAAAACGGACGGACTTCTCAGGTTTTTACTACATATGAACACTTTTCACATCCTCCCGTGCAACTCGGCTGCTAGTCCTCCTTTCATGCAGATTCTTAAGGTCCTAGCTCATGTCCAAGGCACCAAAGCCAGCTAACAATTCAATAATCGATACCTAAAACTTGAATTGTACTACCTCTTACTAGCTATTACATCAACTTAGAACCTTCATCTGTGTTCTACTATGGTGCTTTTAGTGTCTCCACATGCCGCAGCACGCTACATAGCTTTGCAGACGATAAGTACAACCGTTTCAAAGAGAAGAGCAGCCAATGTGACGATCTGGCTTTAAGACGAATCGATAACCAATGACGAAAACGCATGGATTTCTCAGGTTTTTAATACATATGAACACTTTTCACATTCTCCCGTACAACTCGGCTGCTAGTCCTTCTTTCATGCAGAATCTTAAGGTCCTAGCTCATGTCCAAGGCACCAAAGCCAGCTACAAAGTCAATAATCGATACCTTAAACTTGAATTGTACTACTTCTTACTGCTATTACATCAACTTAGAAGCTTCATCCGTGTTTTACTATGGTATTTTTAGTGTCTCCGCATACCGCAGCACACGACATAGCTTTGCAGACGATAAGTACAACCGTTTTAGAGAGAAGGGCGGACAATTTGACGATCTGGCTTATAGTCGATTCGATAACAAAAGACGAAAACGGACGGATTTCTCAGGTTAAAACTACATATTATCACATTTCACATTCTCCCGTGCAACTTTTCTTCTAGTCCTCCTCTCATGCAGATTCGTAAGGTCATAGCTCATGTCCAAGGCACCAAAGCCAGCTAAAAAGTCAATAATCGATACCTAAAACTTGAATTGTACTACTTCTTACTGGCTATTACATCAACTTAGAAGCTTCATCTGTGTTCTGCTATGGTGCTTTTAGTGTCTCCACATACCGCAGCACGCGACATAGCTTTGCAGACGATAAGTACAACCGTTTCAGAGAGAAGAGCGGCCAATGTGACGATCTGGCTTTAAGTCGATTCGATAACAAATGACGAAAACGGACGGATTTCTCAGGTTTTTACTACATATGAACACTTTTCACATTCTCCCGTGCAACTCGGCTGCTAGTCCTCCTTTCATGCCGAATCTTATGGTCCTAGCTCATGTCCAAGGCACCAAAGCCAGCTAAAAAGTCAATAATCGATATCTAAAATTTCAATTGTACTACTTCTTACTAGCTATGACATCAACATAGAAGCTTCATCTGTGTTCTAGTATGGTGCTTTTAGTGTCTCCACATACCGCAGCACGCGACATAGCTTTGCAGACGATATGTACAACCGTTTCAGAGAGAAAAGATGCCAATGTGACGACCTGGCTTTAAGTCGATTCTATAAAAAATGACGAAAACGGACGGATTTCTCAGGTTTTTACTACATATGAACACTTTTCACAATCTCCCATG
Source organism: Schistocerca gregaria (assembly GCF_023897955.1). NCBI lineage: Eukaryota > Metazoa > Arthropoda > Insecta > Orthoptera > Acrididae > Schistocerca > Schistocerca gregaria. The sequence continues at coordinate 1,182,502 of NW_026061718.1, read as the reverse complement.
CAATTCGGCTGCTAGTCCTCCTTTCATGCAGAATCTTAAGGTCCTAGCTCATGTGCAAGGCACCAAAGCCAGCTAAACACTTAATAATCGATACCTAAAACTGGTATTGTACTAATTCTTACTGGCTATTACATCATCTTAGAAGCTTCATCTGTGTTCTACTATGGTGCTTTTAGTGTCTCCGCATACCGCAGCACGCGACATAGCTTTGCAGACGATAAGTACAACCGTTTCAGAGAGAAGAGCGGCCAATGTGACGATCTGGCTTTACGTCGATTCGATAACAAATGACGAAAACGGACGGATTTCTCAGGTTTTTATTACATATGAACACTTTTCACATTCTCCCGTGCAATTCGGCTGCTAGTCCTCCTTTCATGCAGAATCTGAAGGTCCTAGCTCATGTCCAAGGCACCAAAGCCAGCTAAAAAGTCAATAATCGATACCTAAAACTGGTATTGTACTAATTCTTACTGGCTATTACATCATCTTAGAAGCTTCATCTGTGTTCTACTATGGTCCTTTTAGTGTCTCTGCATACCGCAGCACGCGACATACCTTTCAGACGATAAGTACAACCGTTTCGGAGAGAAGAGCTGCCAATGTGACGATCTGGCTTTAAGTCGATTCGATAACAAATGACGAAAACGGACGGGTTTCTCAGGTTTTTACTACATATGAACACCTTTCACATTCTCCTATGCAACTCGGCTGCTAGTCCCCCTTTCATGCACATTCTTAAGGTCCTAGCTCATGTCCAAGGCACCAAAGCCAGCTAAAAAGTCAATAATCGATATTTAAAATTTAAATTGTACTACTTCTTACTAGCTATTACATCAACTTAGAAGCTTCATCTGTGTTCTACTATGGTGCTTTTAGTGTCTCCACATACCGCAGCACGCGACATAGATTTGCAGACGGTAAGTACAACCGTTTCAGAGAGAAGAGCAGCCAATGTGACGATCTGGCTTTAAGTCGATTCGATAACAAAAGACGAAAACGGACGGATTTCTCAGGTTAATACTACATATTAACACTTTTCACTTTCTCCTGTGCACCTTTTCTGCTAGTCCTCCTCTCATGAAGATTCGTAAGGACATAGCTCATGTCCAAGGCACCAAAGCCAGCTAAAAAGTCAATAATCGATACCTAAAACTTGAATTGTACCACTTCTTACTGGCTATTACATCAACTTAGAAGCTTTATCTGTGTCCTACTATGGTGATTTTAGTGTCTCCGCATACCACAGCATGTGACATAGCTTTGCAGACGATAAGTACAACCGTTTCAGAGAGAAGAGCGGCCAATGTGACGATCTGTCTTTAAGTCGATTCGATAACAAATGACGAAAACGGACGGATTTCTCAGGTTTTTACTACATATGAACACTTTTCACATTCTCCCGTAAAACTCGGCTGCCAGTCCTCCTTTCATGCCGAATCTTAAGGTCCTAGCTCATGTCCAAGGCACCAAAGCCAGCTAAAAATTCAATAATCGATACCCAAATCTTGAATTGTACTACTTCTTACTGGATATTACATCAACTTAGAAGCTTCATCTGTGTTCTACTATGGTTATTTTGGTGTCTCCGCATACCGCAGCACGCGACATAGCTTTGAAGACGATAAGTACAACCGTTTCAGAGAGAAGAGTGGCCAATGTGACGATCCGGCTATAAGTCGATTCGATAACAAATGACGAAAATGGACGGATTTCTCAGGTTTTTACTACATATGAAAACTTTTCACATCCTAACGTGCAGCTCGGCTGCTAGTCCTCCTTTCATGCAGAATCTTAAGGTCCTAGCTCATGTCCAAGGCACCAAAGCCAGCTACAAAGTCAATAATCGATACCTAAAACTTGAATTGTACTACTTCTTACTGGCTATTACATCAACTTAGAAGCTTCATCTGTGTTCTACTATGGTGCATTTAGTGTCTCTACATACCGCAGCACGCGACATAGCTTTGCAGACGATAAGTACAACCGTTTCAGAGAGGAGAGCGGCCAATGTGACGATCTGGCTTTAAGTCGATTCGTTAACAAAAGACGATGGCGAACGGATCTCTCAGGTTTTTACTACATATGAACACTTTTCACAATCTCCCGTGCAACTCGGCTGCTAGTCCTCCTTTCATGCAGAATCTTAAGGTCCTAGCTCATGTCCATGGCACCAAAGCCAGCTGAAAGTCAGTAATCGATAAGTAAAACTTGAATTGTACTACTTCTTACTGGCTATTACATCAACTTAGAAACTTCATCCGTGTTTTACTATGGTATTTTTAGTGTCTCCGCATACCGCAGCACACGACATAGCTTTGCAGACGATAAGTACAACCGTTTCAGAGAGAAGTGCGGCCAATGTGACGATCTGGCTTTAAGTCGATTCGATAACAAATGACGAAAACGGACGGATTTCTCAGGTTTTTATTACATATGAACACTTTTCACATTCTCCCGTGCAATTCGGCTGCTAGTCCTCCTTTCATGCAGAATCTGAAGGTCCTAGCTCATGTCCAAGGCACCAAAGCCAGCTAAAAAGTCAATAATCGATACCTAAAACTGGTATTGTACTAATTCTTACTGGCTATTACATCATCTTAGAAGCTTCATCTGTGTTCTACTATGGTCCTTTTAGTGTCTCTGCATACCGCAGCACGCGACATACCTTTCAGACGATAAGTACAACCGTTTCGGAGAGAAGAGCTGCCAATGTGACGATCTGGCTTTAAGTCGATTCGATAACAAATGACGAAAACGGACGGGTTTCTCAGGTTTTTACTACATATGAACACCTTTCATATTCTCCTATGCAACTCGGCAGCTAGTCCCCCTTTCATGCACATTCTTAAGGTCCTAGCTCATGTCCAAGGCACCAAAGCCAGCTAAAAAGTCAATAATCGATATTTAATATTTAAATTGTACTACTTCTTACTAGCTATTACATCAACTTAGAAGCTTCATCTGTGTTCTACTATGGTGCTTTTAGTGTCTCCACATACCGCAGCACGCGACATAGATTTGCAGACGGTAAGTACAACCGTTTCAGAGAGAAGAGCAGCCAATGTGACGATCTGGCTTTAAGGCGATTCGATAACAAAAGACGAAAACGGACGGATTTCTCAGGTTAATACTACATATTAACACTTTTCACTTTCTCCTGTGCACCTTTTCTGCTAGTCCTCCTCTCATGCAGATTCGTAAGGACATAGCTCATGTCCAAGGCACCAAAGCCAGCTAAAAAGTCAATAATCGATACCTAAAACTTGAATTGTACCACTTCTTACTGGCTATTACATCAACTTAGAAGCTTTATCTGTGTCCTACTATGGTGATTTTAGTGTCTCCGCATACCACAGCATGTGACATAGCTTTGCAGACGATAAGTACAACCGTTTCAGAGAGAAGAGCGGCCAATGTGACGATCTGTCTTTAAGTCGATTCGATAACAAATGACGAAAACGGACGGATTTCTCAGGTTTTTACTACATATGAACACTTTTCACATTCTCCCGTAAAACTCGGCTGCCAGTCCTCCTTTCATGCCGAATCTTAAGGTCCTAGCTCATGTCCAAGGCACCAAAGCCAGCTAAAAATTCAATAATCGATACCCAAATCTTGAATTGTACTACTTCTTACTGGATATTACATCAACTTAGAAGCTTCATCTGTGTTCTACTATGGTTATTTTGGTGTCTCCGCATACCGCAGCACGCGACATAGCTTTGAAGACGATAAGTACAACCGTTTCAGAGAGAAGAGTGGCCAATGTGACGATCCGGCTATAAGTCGATTCGATAACAAATGACGAAAATGGACGGATTTCTCAGGTTTTTACTACATATGAAAACTTTTCACATCCTAACGTGCAGCTCGGCTGCTAGTCCTCCTTTCATGCAGAATCTTAAGGTCCTAGCTCATGTCCAAGGCACCAAAGCCAGCTACAAAGTCAATAATCGATACCTAAAACTTGAATTGTACTACTTCTTACTGGCTATTACATCAACTTAGAAGCTTCATCTGTGTTCTACTATGGTGCATTTAGTGTCTCTACATACCGCAGCACGCGACATAGCTTTGCAGACGATAAGTACAACCGTTTCAGAGAGGAGAGCGGCCAATGTGACGATCTGGCTTTAAGTCGATTCGTTAACAAAAGACGATGGCGAACGGATCTCTCAGGTTTTTACTACATATGAACACTTTTCACAATCTCCCGTGCAACTCGGCTGCTAGTCCTCCTTTCATGCAGAATCTTAAGGTCCTAGCTCATGTCCATGGCACCAAAGCCAGCTGAAAGTCAGTAATCGATAAGTAAAACTTGAATTGTACTACTTCTTACTGGCTATTACATCAACTTAGAAACTTCATCCGTGTTTTACTATGGTATTTTTAGTGTCTCCGCATACCGCAGCACACGACATAGCTTTGCAGACGATAAGTACAACCGTTTCAGAGAGAAGTGCGGCCAATGTGACGATCTGGCTTTAAGTCGATTCGATAACAAATGACGAAAACGGACGGATTTCTCAGGTTTTTATTACATATGAACACTTTTCACATTCTCCCGTGCAATTCGGCTGCTAGTCCTCCTTTCATGCAGAATCTGAAGGTCCTAGCTCATGTCCAAGGCACCAAAGCCAGCTAAAAAGTCAATAATCGATACCTAAAACTGGTATTGTACTAATTCTTACTGGCTATTACATCATCTTAGAAGCTTCATCTGTGTTCTACTATGGTCCTTTTAGTGTCTCTGCATACCGCAGCACGCGACATACCTTTCAGACGATAAGTACAACCGTTTCGGAGAGAAGAGCTGCCAATGTGACGATCTGGCTTTAAGTCGATTCGATAACAAATGACGAAAACGGACGGGTTTCTCAGGTTTTTACTACATATGAACACCTTTCACATTCTCCTATGCAACTCGGCTGCTAGTCCCCCTTTCATGCACATTCTTAAGGTCCTAGCTCATGTCCAAGGCACCAAAGCCAGCTAAAAAGTCAATAATCGATATTTAATATTTAAATTGTACTACTTCTTACTAGCTATTACATCAACTTAGAAGCTTCATCTGTGTTCTACTATGGTGCTTTTAGTGTCTCCACATACCGCAGCACGCGACATAGATTTGCAGACGGTAAGTACAACCGTTTCAGAGAGAAGAGCAGCCAATGTGACGATCTGGCTTTAAGGCGATTCGATAACAAAAGACGAAAACGGACGGATTTCTCAGGTTTATACTACATATTAACACTTTTCACTTTCTCCTGTGCACCTTTTCTGCTAGTCCTCCTCTCATGCAGATTCGTAAGGACATAGCTCATGTCCAAGGCACCAAAGCCAGCTAAAAAGTCAATAATCGATACCTAAAACTTGAATTGTACCACTTCTTACTGGCTATTACATCAACTTAGAAGCTTTATCTGTGTCCTACTATGGTGATTTTAGTGTCTCCGCATACCACAGCATGTGACATAGCTTTGCAGACGATAAGTACAACCGTTTCAGAGAGAAGAGCGGCCAATGTGACGATCTGGCTTTAAGTCGATTCGATAACAAATGACGAAAACGGACGGATTTCTCAGGTTTTTACTACATATGAACACTTTTCACATTCTCCCGTGCAACTCGGCTGCTAGTCCTCCTTTCATGCCGAATCTTAAGGTCCTAGCTCATGTCCAAGGCACCAAAGCCAGCTAAAAATTCAATAATCGATACCCAAATCTTGAATTGTACTACTTCTTACTGGATATTACATCAACTTAGAAGCTTCATCTGTGTTCTACTATGGTTATTTTGGTGTCTCCGCATACCGCAGCACGCGACATAGCTTTGAAGACGATAAGTACAACCGTTTCAGAGAGAAGAGTGGCCAATGTGACGATCCGGCTATAAGTCGATTCGATAACAAATGACGAAAATGGACGGATTTCTCAGGTTTTTACTACATATGAAAACTTTTCACATCCTAACGTGCAGCTCGGCTGCTAGTCCTCCTTTCATGCAGAATCTTAAGGTCCTAGCTCATGTCCAAGGCACCAAAGCCAGCTACAAAGTCAATAATCGATACCTAAAACTTGAATTGTACTACTTCTTACTGGCTATTACATCAACTTAGAAGCTTCATCTGTGTTCTACTATGGTGCATTTAGTGTCTCTACATACCGCAGCACGCGACATAGCTTTGCAGACGATAAGTACAACCGTTTCAGAGAGGAGAGCGGCCAATGTGACGATCTGGCTTTAAGTCGATTCGTTAACAAATGACGATGGCGAACGGATCTCTCAGGTTTTTACTACATATGAACACTTTTCACAATCTCCCGTGCAACTCGGCTGCTAGTCCTCCTTTCATGCAGAATCTTAAGGTCCTAGCTCATGTCCATGGCACCAAAGCCAGCTGAAAGTCAGTAATCGATATGTAAAACTTGAATTGTACTACTTCTTACTGGCTATTACATCAACTTAGAAACTTCATCCGTGTTTTACTATGGTATTTTTAGTGTCTCCGCATACCGCAGCACACGACATAGCTTTGCAGACGATAAGTACAACCGTTTCAGAGAGAAGTGCGGCTAATGTGACGATCTGGCTTTAAGTCGATTCGATAACAAACGACGAAAACGGACGGATTTCTCAGGTTTTTACTACATATGAACACTTTTCACATTCTCCAGTGCAACTCGGCTGCTAGTCCTGCTTTCATGCAGAATCTTAAGGTCCTAGCTCATGTCCAAGGCACCAAAGCCAGCTAAAAAGTCAATAATCGATATCTAAAATTTCAATTGTACTACTTCTTACTAGCTATTACATCAACTTAGAAGCTTCATCTGTGTTCCACTATGCTGCTTTTAGTGTCTCCGCATACTGCAGGACGCGACATAGCTTTGCAGACGATAAGTGGTACCGTTTCAGAGAGAAGAGCGCCCAATGTGACGATCAGGCTTTAAGTCGATTCGATAACAAACGACGAAAACGGACGGATTTCTCAGGTTTTTACTACATATGAACACTTTTCACATTCTCCAGTGCAACTCGGCTGCTAGTTCTGCTTTCATGCAGAATCTTAAGGTCCTAGCTCATGTCCAAGGCACCAAAGCCAGCTAAAAAGTCAATAATCGATACCTAAAACTTGACTTGTACTACTTCTTACTGGCTATTACATCAACTTAGAAGCTTCATCTGTGTCCTACTAAGGTGATTTTAGTGTCTCCACATACCGCAGCACGCGACATAGCTTTGCAGACGATAAGTACAACCGTTTCAGAGAGAAAACCGGCCAATGTGACGATCCGGCTTTAAGTCGATTCGGTAATATATGACGATAACGAACGGATTTCTCAGGTTTTTACTACATATGAACACTTTTCACATTCTCCCATGCATCTCGGCTGCTAGTCCTCCTTTCATGCAGAATCTTAAGGTCCTAGCTCATGTCCAAGGCACCAAAGCCAGCTAAAAATTTAATAATCGATACCTTAAACTTGAATTGTAGTACCTCTTACTGGCTATTACATCAACTTATAAGCTTCATCTGTGTTCTACTATGGTGCTTTTAGTGTCTCCACATACCGCAGCACTCGACATAGCTTTGCAGACGATAAGTACAACCGTTTCAGAGAGAAGAGCGGCCAATGTGACGATCTGGCTTTAAGTCGATTCGATAACAAATGACGAAAACGGTCGGATTTCTCAGGTTTTTACTACATGAGAACACTTTTCACATTCTCACGTGCAAGGCGGCTGTTAGTCCTCCTTTCATGCAGAGTCTTAAGGTCCTAGCTCATGTCCAAGGAACTAAAGCCAGCTTAAAAGTCTATAATCGATACCTAAAACTTGACTTGTACTACTTCTTACTGGCTATTACATCAACTTAGAATCTTCATCTGTGTTCTACTATGGTGCTTTAAGTGTCTGCGCATACCGCAGCACGCGACATAGCTTTCAGACGATAAGTTCAACCGTTTCGGAGAGAAGAGCGGCCAATTTGACGATCTGGCTTTAAGTCGATTCGATAACAAATGACAAAACGGACGGACTTCTCAGGTTTTTACTACATATGAACACATTTCACATTCTCCCGTGCAACTCGGCTGCTAGTCCTCCTTTCATGCAGAATCTTAAGGTCCTAGCTCATGTCCAAGGCACCAAAGCCAGCTAAAAAGTCAATAATCGATATCTAAAATTCCAATTATACTACTTCTTACTAGCTATTACGTCAACTTAGAAGCTTCATCTGTGTTCTACTATGGTGATTTTAGTGTCTCCGCATACCGCAGCACGCAACATAGCTTTGCAGACGATAAGTACAACCGGTTCAGAGAGAAGAGCGGCCAATGTCACGATCCGGTTTTAAGTCGATTCGATTACATATTACGAAAATGGACGGATTTCTCAGGTTTTTACTACATATGAAAACTTTTCACATCCTCCCGTGCAACTCGGCTGCTAGTCCTCCTTTCATGCAGATTCTTAAGGTCCTAGCTCATGTCCAAGGCACCAAAGCCAGCTAACAAGTCAATAATCGATACCTAAAACTTGAATTGTACTACCTCTTACTAGCTACTACATCAACTTAGAACCTTCATCTGTGTTCTACTATGGTGCTTTTAGTGTCTCCACATGCCGCAGCACGCGACATAGCATTGCAGACGATAAGTACAACCGTTTCAGGAAGAAGAGCAGCCAATGTGACGATCTGGCTTTAAGACGAATCGATAACCAATGACGAAAACGTATGGATTTCTCAGGTTTTTACTACATATGAACACTTTTCACATTCTCCCGTACAACTCGGCTGCTAGTCCTTCTTTCATGCAGAATCTTAAGGTCCTAGCTCATGTCCAAGGCACCAAAGCCAACTACAAAGTCAATAATCGATACCTTAAACTTGAATTGTACTACTTCTTACTGGCAATTACATCAACTTAGAATCTTCATCTGTGTTCTACTATGGTGCTTTTAGTGTCTCCACATACCGCAGCAAGCGACATAGCTTTGCAGACGATAAGTACAACCGTTTCAGAGTGGAGAGCGGCCAATGTGACGATCTGGCTTTAAGTCGATTCGTTAACAAATGACGATGGCGAACGGATCTCTTAGGTTTTTACTACATATGAACACTTTTCACAATCTCCCGAGCAACTCGGCTGCTAGTCCTCCTTTCATGCAGAATCTTAAGGTCCTAGCTCATGTCCAAGGCACCAAAGCCAGCTACAAAGTCAATAATCGATACCTAAAACTTGAATTGTACTACTTCTTACTGGCTATTACATCAACTTAGAATCTTCATCTGTGTTCTACCATGGTGCTTTAAGTGTCTGCGCATACCGCAGCACGCGACGTAGCTTTCAGACGATAAGTACAACCGTTTCGGAGAGAAGAGAGGCCAATTCGACGATCTGGCTTTAAGTCGATTCGATAACAAATGACAAAACGGACGGACTTCTCAGGTTTTTACTACATATGAACACTTTTTACATCCTCCCATGCAACTCGGCTGCTAGTCCTCCTTTCATGCAGATTCTTAAGGTCCTAGCTCATGTCCAAGGCACCAAAGCCAGCTAACAAGTCAATAATCGATACCTAAAACTTGAATTGTACTACTTCTTACTGGCTATTACATCAACTTAGAAGCTTCATCTGTGTTCTGCTATGGTGCTTTTAGTGTCTCCACATACCGCAGCACGCGACATAGCTTTGCAGACGATAAGTACAACCGTTTCAGAGAGAAGAGCGGCCAATGTGACGATCTGGCTTTAAGTCGATTCGATAACAAATGACGAAAACGGACGGATTTCTCAGGTTTTTACTACATATGAACACTTTTCACATTCTCCCTTAAACTCGGCTGCTAGTCCTCCTTTCATGCCGAATCTTATGGTCCTAGCTCATGTCCAAGGCACCAAAGCCAGCTAAAAAGTCAATAATCGATATCTAAAATTTCAATTGTACTACTTCTTACTAGCTATGACATCAACATAGAAGCTTCATCTGTGTTCTAGTATGGTGCTTTTAGTGTCTCCACATACCGCAGCACGCGACATAGCTTTGCAGACGATATGTACAACCGTTTCAGAGAGAAGAGTTGCCAATGTGACGACCTGGCTTTAAGTCGATTCTATAAAAAATGACGAAAACGGACGGATTTCTCAGGTTTTTACTACCAATGAACACTTTTCACAATCTCCCATGCAATTCGGCTGCTAGTCCTCCTTTCATGCAGAATCTTAAGGTCCTAGCTCATGTGCAAGGCACCAAAGCCAGCTAAACACTTAATAATCGATACCTAAAACTGGTATTGTACTAATTCTTACTGGCTATTACATCATCTTAGAAGCTTCATCTGTGTTCTACTATGGTGCTTTTAGTCTCTCCGCATACCGCAGCACGCGACATAGCTTTGCAGACGATAAGTACAACCGTTTCAGAGAGAAGAGCGGCCAATGTGACGATCTGGCTTTAAGTCGATTCGATAACAAATGACGAAAACGGACGGATTTCTCAGGTTTTTATTACATATGAACACTTTTCACATTCTCCCGTGCAATTCGGCTGCTAGTCCTCCTTTCATGCAGAATCTTAAGGTCCTAGCTCATGTCCAAGGCACCAAAGCCAGCTAAAAAGTCAATAATCGATACCTAAAACTGGTATTGTACTAATTCTTACTGGCTATTACATCATCTTAGAAGCTTCATCTGTGTTCTACTATGGTCCTTTTAGTGTCTCTGCATACCGCAGCACGCGACATACCTTTCAGACGATAAGTACAACCGTTTCGGAGAGAAGAGCGGCCAATGTGACGATCTGGCTTTAAGTCGATTCGATAACAAATGACAAAAACGGACGGGTTTCTCAGGTTTTTACTACATATGAACACCTTTCACATTCTCCTGTGCAACTCGGCTGCTAGTCCCCCTTTCATGCACATTCTTAAGGTCCTAGCTCATGTCCAAGGCACCAAAGCCAGCTAAAAAGTCAATAATCGATATCTAAAATTTAAATTGTACTACTTCTTACTAGCTATTACATCAACTTAGAAGCTTCATCTGTGTTCTACTATGGTGCTTTTAGTGTCTCCACATACCGCAGCACGCGACATAGATTTGCAGACGGTAAGTACAACCGTTTCAGAGAGAAGAGCGGCCAATGTGACGATCTGGCTTTAAGTCGATTCGATAACAAAAGACGAAAACGGACGGATTTCTCAGGTTAATACTACATATTAACACTTTTCACTTTCTCCTGTGCACCTTTTCTGCTAGTCCTCCTCTCATGCAGATTCGTAAGGACATAGCTCATGTCCAAGGCACCAAAGCCAGCTAAAAAGTCAATAATCGATACCTAAAACTTGAATTGTACCACTTCTTACTGGCTATTACATCAACTTAGAAGCTTTATCTGTGTCCTACTATGGTGATTTTAGTGTCTCCGCATACCACAGCATGTGACATAGCTTTGCAGACGATAAGTACAACCGTTTCAGAGAGAAGAGCGGCCAATGTGACGATCTGGCTTTAAGTCGATTCGATAACAAATGACGAAAACGGACGGATTTCTCAGGTTTTTACTACATATGAACACTTTTCACATTCTCCCGTACAACTCGGCTGCTAGTCCTCCTTTCATGCCGAATCTTAAGGTCCTAGCTCATGTCCAAGGCACCAAAGCCAGCTAAAAATTCAATAATCGATACCCAAATCTTGAATTGTACTACTTCTTACTGGATATTACATCAACTTAGAAGCTTCATCTGTGTTCTACTATGGTTATTTTGGTGTCTCCGCATACCGCATCACGCGACATAGCTTTGAAGACGATAAGTACAACCGTTTCGGAGAGAAGAGCGGCCAATGTGACGATCTGGCTTTAAGTCGATTCGATAACAAATGACAAAAACGGACGGGTTTCTCAGGTTTTTACTACATATGAACACCTTTCACATTCTCCTGTGCAACTCGGCTGCTAGTCCCCCTTTCATGCACATTCTTAAGGTCCTAGCTCATGTCCAAGGCACCAAAGCCAGCTAAAAAGTCAATAATCGATACCTAAAACTTGAATTGTACTACTTCTTACTGGCTATTACATCAACTTAGAAGCTTCATCTGTGTTCTACTATGGTGCATTTAGTGTCTCTACATACCGCAGCACGCGACATAGCTTTGCAGACGATAAGTACAACCGTTTCAGAGAGAAGAGCGGCCAATGTGACGATCTGGCTTTAAGTCGATTCGTTAACAAATGACGATGGCGAACGGATCTCTCAGGTTTTTACTACATATGAACACTTTTCACAATCTCCCGTGCAACTCGGCTGCTAGTCCTCCTTTCATGCAGAATCTTAAGGTCCTAGCTCATGTCCATGGCACCAAAGCCAGCTGAAAGTCAGTAATCGATAAGTAAAACTTGAATTGTACTACTTCTTACTGGCTATTACATCAACTTAGAAACTTCATCCGTGTTTTACTATGGTATTTTTAGTGTCTCCGCATACCGCAGCACACGACATAGCTTTGCAGACGATAAGTACAACCGTTTCAGAGAGAAGAGCGGCTAATGTGACGATCTGGCTTTAAGTCGATTCGATATCAAATGACGAAAACGGACGGATTTCTCAGATTTTTACTACATATGAACACTTTTCACATTCTCCCGTGCAACTCGGCTGCTAGTCCTCCTTTCATGCCGAATCTTATGGTCCTAGCTCATGTCCAAGGCTCCAAAGCCAGCTAAAAAGTCAATAATCGATATCTAAAATTTCAATTGTACTACTTCTTACTAGCTATGACATCAACATAGAAGCTTCATCTGTGTTCTAGTATGGTGCTTTCAGTGTCTCCACATACCGCAGCACGCGACATAGCTTTGCAGACGATATGTACAACCATTTCAGAGAGAAGAGATGCCAATGTGACGACCTGGCTTTAAGTCGATTCCATAAAAAATGACGAAAACGGAAGGATTTCTCAGGTTTTTACTACATATGAACACTTTTCACAATCTCCCATGCAATTCGGCTGCTAGCCCTCCTTTCATGCAGAATCTTAAGGTCCTAGCTCATGTGCAAGGCACCAAAGCCAGCTAAACACTTAATAATCGATACCTAAAACTGGTATTGTACTAATTCTTACTGGCTATTACATCATCTTAGAAGCTTCATCTCTGTTCTACTATGGTGCTTTTAGTGTCTCCGCATACCGCAGCACGCGACATAGCTTTGCAGACGATAAGTACAACCGTTTCAGAGAGAAGAGCGGCCAATGTGACGATCTGGCTTTAAGTCGATTCGATAACAAATGACGAAAACGGACGGGTTTCTCAGTTTTTTACTACATATGAACACTTTTCACATTCTCCTGTGCAACTCGGCTGCTAGTCCCCCTTTCATGCACATTCTTAAGGTCCTAGCTCATGTCCAAGGCACCAAAGCCAGCTAAAAAGTCAATAATCGATATCTAAAATTTAAATTGTACTACTTCTTACTAGCTATTACATCAACTTAGAAGCTTCATCTGTGTTCTACTATGGTGCTTTTAGTGTCTCCACATACCGCAGCACGCGACATAGATTTGCAGACGATAAGTACAACCGTTTCAGAGAGAAGAGCGGCCAATGTGACGATCTGGCTTTAAGTCGATTCGATAACAAATGACGAAAACGGACGGATTTCTCAGGTTTTTACTACATATGAACACTGTTCACATTCTCCCGTGCAACTCGGCTGCTAGTCCTCCTTTCATGCCGAATCTTAAGGTCCTAGCTCATGTCCAAGGCACCAAAGCCAGCTAAAAATTCAATAATCGATGCCCAAATCTTGAATTGTACTACTTCTTACTTTCTATTACATCAACTTAGAAGCTTCATCTGTGTTCTACTATGGTTATTTTGGTGTCTCCGCATACCGCAGCACGCGACATAGCTTTGCAGACGATAAGTACAACCGTTTCAGAGACAAGAGTGGCCAATGTGACGATCCGGCTTTAAGTCGATTCGATAACAAATTTCGAAAACGGACGGATTTCTCAGGATTTTACTACATATGAACACTTTTCACTTTCTCCCGTGCAACTCGGCTGCTAGTCCTCCTTTCATGCAGAATCTTATGGTCCTAGCTCATGTCCAAGGCACCAAAGCCAGCTAAAAAGTCAATAATCGATATCTAAATTTTCAATTGTACTACTTCTTACTAGCTATTACATCAACTTAGAAGCTTCATCTGTGTTCTACTATGCTGCTTTTAGTGTCTCCGCATACTGCAGCACGCGACATAGCTTTGCAGACGATAAGTGCAACCGTTTCAGAGAGAAGAGCGCCCAATGTGACGAACAGGCTTTAAGTCGATTCTATAACAAACGACGAAAACGGACGGATTTCTCAGGTTTTTACTACATATGAACACTTTTCACATTCTCCAGTGCAACTCGGCTGCTAGTCCTCCTTTCATGCCGAATCTTATGGTCCTAGCTCATGTCCAAGGCACCAAAGCCAGCTAAAAAGTCAATAATCGATATCTAAAATTTCAATTGTACTTCTTCTTACTAGCTATGACATCAACATAGAAGCTTCATCTGTGTTCTAGTATGGTGCTTATAGTGTCTCCACATACCGCAGCACGCGACATAGCTTTGCAGACGATATGTACAACCGTTTCAGAGAGAATAGATGCCAATGTGACGACCTGGCTTTAAGTCGATTCGATAACAAATGACGAAAACGGACGGATTTCTCAGGTTTTTACTACATATGAACACTTTTCACAATCTCCCATGCAATTCGGCTGCTAGTCCTCCTTTCATGGAGAATCTTAAGATCCTAGCTCATGTGCAAGGCACCAAAGCCAGCTAAACACTTAATAATCGATACCTAAAACTGGTATTGTACTAAATCTTACTGGCTATTACATCATCTTAGAAGCTTCATCTGTGTTCTACTATGGTGCTTTTAGAGTCTCCGCATACCGCAGCACGCGACATAGCTTTGCAGACGATAAGTACAACCGTTTCAGAGAGAAGAGCGTACAATGTGACGATCTGGCTTTAAGTCGATTCGATAACAAATGACTAAAACGGACGGATTTCTCAGGTTTTTATTACATATGAACACTTTTCACATTCTCCCGTGCAACTCGGCTGCTAGTCCTCCTTTCATGTCTTATCTTAAGGTCCTAGCTCATGTCCAAGGCACCAAAGCCAGCTAAAAATTCAATAATCGATGCCCAAATCTTGAATTGTACTACTTCTTACTGGCTATTACATCAACTTAGAAGCTTCATCTGTGTTCTACTATGGTTATTTTGGTGTCTCCACATACCGCAGCACGCGACATAGCTTTGCAGACTATAAGTACAGCCGTTTCAGAGAGAAGGGCGGACAATGTTAAGATCTGGCCTTCAGTCGACTCGATAACAAATGACGAAAACGGACGGATTTCTCAGGTTTCTACTACATATGAACACATTTCACATTCTCCCGTGCAACGTGGCTGCTAGTCCTCCTTTAATGCAGAATCTTAAGGTCCTAGCTCATGTCCAAGGCACCAAAGCCAGCTAAAAAGTCAATAATCGATACCTAAAACTTGAATTGTACTACTTCTTACTGGCTATTACATCAACTTAGAAGCTTCATCTGAGTCCTACTAAGGTGATTTTAGTGTCTCCACATACCGCAGCACGCGACATAGCTTTTCAGACGATAAGTACAACCGTTTCAGAGAGAAGAGCGGCCAATGTGACGATCCGGCTTTAAGTCGATTCGGTAATATATGACTATAACGAACGTATTTCTCAGGTTTTTACTACATATGAACACTTTTCACATTCTCCCATGCATCTCGGCTGCTAGTCCTCCTCTCATGCAGAATCTTAAGGTCCTAGCTCATGTCCAAGGCACCAAAGCCAGCTAAAATTTAATAATCGATACCTTAAACTTTAATTGTACTACCTCTTACTGGCTATTACATCAACTTATAAGCTTCATCTGTGTTCTACTATGGTGCTTTTAGTGTCTCCACATACCGCAGCACTCGACATAGCTTTGCAGACGATAAGTACAACCGTTTCAGAGAGAAGAGCGTCCAATGTGACGATCTGGCTTTAAGTCGATTCGATAACAAATGTCGAAAACGGTCGGATTTCTCAGGTTTTTACTACATATGAACACTTTTTACATTCTCACGTGCAAGGCGGCTGTTAGTCCTCCTTTCATGCAGAATCTTAAGGTCCTAGCTCATGTCCAAGGCACCTAAGCCAGCTAAAAAGTCAATTATCGATATCTAAAATTTCAATTGTACTACTTCTTACTAGCTATTACATCAACTTAGAAGCTTCATCTGTGTTCTACTATACTGATTTTAGTGTCTCCGCATACTGCAGCACGTGACATAGCTTTGCAGACGATAAGTGCAACCGTTTCAGAGAGAAGGGCGGCCAATGTCACGATCTGGCTTTAGGTCGATTCGACAACAAATGACGAAAACGGAAGGATTTCTCAGGTTTTTACTACATGTGAACACTTTTCATATTCTCCCAGGCAAGTCGGCTGCTAGTCCTCCTTTCATGCCGAATCTTAAGGTCCTAGCTCATGTCCAAGTCGCGAAAGCCAGCTAAAACGTCAATAATCGATACCTAAAACTTGAATTGTACTACCTCTTACTGGCTATTACATCAACTTAGAAGCTTCATCTGTGTTCTACTATGGTGATTTTAGTGTCTCCACATACCGCAGCACTCGACATAGCTTTGATGACGATAAGTACAACCGTTTCAGAGAGAAGAGCGGCCAATGTGACGATCTGGCTTTAAGACGATTCGATAACCAATGACGAAAACGTACGGATTTCTCGGGTTTTTACTACATATGAACACTTTTCACTTTCTCCCGTGCAACTCGGCTGCTAGTCCTCCTTTCATGCAGAATCTTAAGGTCCTAGCTCATGTCCAAGGCACCAAAGCCAGCTAAAAAGTCAATAATCGATATCTAAAATTTCAATTGTACTACTTCTTACTAGCTATTACATCAACTTAGAAGCCTCATCTGTGTTCTACTATGCTGCTTTTAGTGTCTCCGCATACTGCAGCACGCGACATAGCTTTGCAGACGATAAGTGCAACCGTTTCAGAGAGAAGGGCGGCCAATGTCACGATCTGGCTTTAGGTCGATTCGATAACAAATGACGAAAACGGAAGGATTTCTCAGGTTTTTACTACATATGAACACTTTTCATATCTCCCAGGCAAGTCAGCTGCTAGTCCTCCTTTCATGCAGAATCTTAAGGTCCTAGCTCATGTCCAAGACACGAAAGCCAGCTAAAACGTCAATAATCGATACCTAAAACTTAAATTGTACTACCTCTTACTGGCTATTACATCAACTTAGAAGCTTCATCTGTGTTCTACTATGGTGATCTTAGTGTCTCCACATACCGCAGCAATCGACATAGCTTTGCAGACGATAAGTACAACCGTTTCAGAGAGAAGAGCGTCCAATGTGACGATCTGGCTTCAAGTCGATTCGATAACAAATGACGAAAACGGTCGGATTTCTCAGGTTTTTACTACATATGAACACTTTTCACATTCTCACGTGCAAGGCGGCTGTTAGTCTTCCTTTCATGCAGAATCTTAAGGTCCTAGCTCATGTGCAAGGCACCAAAGCCAGCTAAAAAGTCAATAATCGATATCTAAAACTGGAATTGTACTACTTCTTACTAGCTATTACATCAACTTAGAAGCTTCATCTGTGTTCTACTATGCTGCTTTTAGTGTGTCCACAAACCGCAGCACGCGACATAGCATTGCAGACGATAAGTACAACAGCGTCAGAGGAAAGAGCGGCCAATGTGACGATCTGGCTTTAAGTCGATTCCATAACAAATGACGAAAACGGACGGATTTCTCAGGTTTTTACTACATATGAACACTTTTCACATTCTCCCGTGCAACTCGGCTGCTAACCCTCCTTTCATGCAGAATCTTAAGGTCCTAGCTCATGTCCAAGTCACCAAAGCCAGCTAAAAGTCAATAATCGATACCCAAAACTGGTATTGTACTAATTCTTACTGGCTATTACATCATCTTAGAAGCTTCATCTGTGTTCTACTATGGTGCTTTTAGTGTCTCCACATGCCGCAGCACGCGACATAGCTTTGTAGACGATAAGTACAACCGTTTCAGAGAGAAGAGCAGCCAATGTGACGATTGGCTTTAAGACGAATCGATAACCAATGACGAAAACGTATGGATTTCTCAGGTTTTTACTACATATGAACACTTTTCACATTCTCCCGTACAACTCGGCTGCTAGTCCTTCTTTCATGCAGAATCTTAAGGTCCTAGCTCATGTCCAAGGCACCATAGCCAGCTAAAAAGTCAATAATCGATACCTAAAACTTGAATTGTACTACTTCTTACTGGCTATTACATCAACTTAGAAGCTTCATCTGTGTTCTACTATGGTGATTTTAGTGTCTCCACATACCGCAGCACTCGACATAGCTTTGCAGACGATAAGTACAACCGTTTCAGAGAGAAGAGCGGCCAATGTGACGATCAGGCTTTAAGTCGATTCGATAACCAATGACGAAAACGTATGGATTTCTCAGGTTTTTACTACATATGAACACTTTTCACATTCTCCCGTACAACTCGGCTGCTAGTCCTTCTTTCATGCAGAATCTTAAGGTCCTAGCTCATGTCCAAGGCACCAAAGCCAGCTACCAAGTCAATAATCGATACCTAAAACTTGAATTGTAGTACTTCTTACTGGCTATTACATCAACTTAGAAGCTTCATCTGTGTTCTACTATGGTGCATTTAGTGTCTCTACATACCGCAGCACGCTACATAGCTTTGCAGACGATAAGTACAACCGTTTCAGAGAGGAGAGCGGCCAATGTGACGATCTGGCTTTAAGTCGATTCGTTAACAAATGACGATGGCGAACGGATCTCTCAGGTTTTTACTACATATGAACACTTTTCACAATCTCCCGTGCAACTCGGCTGCTAGTCCTCCTTTCATGCAGATTCTTAAGGTCCTAGCTCATGTCCAAGGCACCAAAGCCAGCTAAAAAGTCAATAATCGATACTTAAACCTTGAATTGTACTACCTCTTACTAGCTATTACGTCAACTTAGAAGCTTCATCTGTGTTCTACTATGGTGCTTTTAGTGTCTCCACATACCGCAGCACGCGACATAGCTTTGCAGACGATAAGTACAACCGTTTCAGAGAAAAGAGCAGCCAATGTGACGATCTTGCTTTAAGACGAATCGATAACCAATGACGAAAACGTATGGATTTCTCAGGTTTTTACTACATATGAACACTTTTCACATTCTCCCTTAAACTCGGCTGCTAGTCCTTCTTTCATGCAGAATCTTAAGGTCCTAGCTCATGTCCAAGGCACCAAAGCCAGCTACAAAGTCAAAAATCGATACCTAAAACTTGAATTGTACTACTTCTTACAGGCTATTACATCAACTTAGAAGCTTCATCTGTGTTCTACTATGGTGCATTTAGTGTCTCTGCATACCGCAGCACGCGACATAGCTTTGCAGACGATAAGTACAACCGTTTCAGAGAGGAGAGCGGCCAATGTGACGATCTGGCTTTAAGTCGATTCCATAACAAATGACGAAAACGGACGGATTTCTCAGGTTTTTACTACATATGAACACTTTTCACATTCTCCCGTGCAACTCAGCTGCTAGCCCTCCTTTCATGCAGAATCTTAAGGTCCTAGCTCATGTCCAAGGCACCAAAGCCAGCTAAAAGTCAATAATCTATACCTAAAACTGGTATTGTACTAATTCTTACTGGCTATTACATCAACTTAGAAGCTTCATCTGTGTTCTACTATGGTGCTTTTAGTGTCTCCACATACCGCAGCACTCGACATAGCTTTGCAGACGATAAGTACAACCGTTTCAGAGAGAGGAGCGTCCAATGTGACGATCTGGCTTTAAGTCGATTCGATAACAAATGACGAAAACGGTCGGATTTCTCAGGTTTTTACTACATATGAACACTTTTCACATTCTCACGTGCAAGGCGGCTGTTAGTCCTCCTTTCATGCAGAATCTTAAGGTCCTAGCTCATGTCCAAGGCACCAAAGCCAGCTAAAAAGTCAATAATCGATATCTAAAACTGGAATTGTACTACTTCTTACTAGCTATTACATCAACTTAGAAGCTTCATCTGTGTTCTACTATGCTGCTTTTAGTGTGTCCACAAACCGCAGCACGCGACATAGCATTGCAGACGATAAGTACAACAGCGTCAGAGGAAAGAGCGGCCAATGTGACGATCTGGCTTTAAGTCGATTCCATAACAAATGACGAAAACGGACGGATTTCTCAGGTTTTTACTACATATGAACACTTTTCACATTCTCCCGTGCAACTCGGCTGCTAACCCACCTTTCATGCAGAATCTTAAGGTCCTAGCTCATGTCCAAGTCACCAAAGCCAGCTAAAAGTCAATAATCGATACCCAAAACTGGTATTGTACTAATTCTTACTGGCTATTACATCATCTCAGAAGCTTCGTCTGTGTTCTACTATGGTGCTTTTAGTGTCTCCACATGCCGCAGCACGCGACATAGCTTTGCAGACGATAAGTACAACCGTTTCAGAGAGAAGAGCAGCCAATGTGACGATTGGCTTTAAGACGAATCGATAACCAATGACAAAAACGTATGGATTTCTCAGGTTTTTACTACATATGAACACTTTTCACATTCTCCCGTACAACTCGGCTGCTAGTCCTTCTTTCATGCAGAATCTTAAGGTCCTAGCTCATGTCCAAGGCACCAAAGCCAGCTAAAAAGTCAATAATCGATACCTAAAACTTGAATTGTACTACTTCTTACTGGCTATTACATCAACTTAGAAGCTTCATCTGTGTTCTACTATGGTGATTTTAGTGTCTCCACATACCGCAGCACTCGACATAGCTTTGCAGACGATAAGTACAACCGTTTCAGAGAGAAGAGCGGCCAATGTGACGATCAGGCTTTAAGTCGATTCGATAACCAATGACGAAAACGTATGGATTTCTCAGGTTTTTACTACATATGAACACTTTTCACATTCTCCCGTACAACTCGGCTGCTAGTCCTTCTTTCATGCAGAATCTTAAGGTCCTAGCTCATGTCCAAGGCACCAAAGCCAGCTACCAAGTCAATAATCGATACCTAAAACTTGAATTGTACTACTTCTTACTGGCTATTACATCAACATAGAAGCTTCATCTGTGTTCTAGTATGGTGCTTATAGTGTCTCTACATACCGCAGCACGCTACATAGCTTTGCAGACGATAAGTACAACCGTTTCAGAGAGGAGAGCGGCCAATGTGACGATCTGGCTTTAAGTCGATTCGTTAACAAATGACGATGGCGAACGGATCTCTCAGGTTTTTACTACATATGAACACTTTTCACAATCTCCCGTGCAACTCGGCTGCTAGTCCTCCTTTCATGCAGAATCTTAAGGTCCTAGCTCATGTCCAAGGCACCAAAGCCAGCTAAAGAGTCAATAATCGATACTTAAACCTTGAATTGTACTACCTCTTACTAGCTATTACGTCAACTTAGAAGCTTCATCTGTGTTCTACTATGGTGCTTTTAGTGTCTCCACATACCGCAGCACGCGACATAGCTTTGCAGACGATAAGTACAACCGTTTCAGAGAAAAGAGCAGCCAATGTGACGATCTTGCTTTAAGACGAATCGATAACCAATGACGAAAACGTATGGATTTCTCAGGTTTTTACTACATATGAACACTTTTCACATTCTCCCTTAAACTCGGCTGCTAGTCCTTCTTTCATGCAGAATCTTAAGGTCCTAGCTCATGTCCAAGGCACCAAAGCCAGCTACAAAGTCAAAAATCGATACCTAAAACTTGAATTGTACTACTTCTTACAGGCTATTACATCAACTTAGAAGCTTCATCTGTGTTCTACTATGGTGCATTTAGTGTCTCTGCATACCGCAGCACGCGACATAGCTTTGCAGACGATAAGTACAACCGTTTCAGAGAGGAGAGCGGCCAATGTGACGATCTGGCTTTAAGTCGATTCCATAACAAATGACGAAAACGGACGGATTTCTCAGGTTTTTACTACATATGAACACTTTTCACATTCTCCCGTGCAACTCAGCTGCTAGCCCTCCTTTCATGCAGAATCTTAAGGTCCTAGCTCATGTCCAAGGCACCAAAGCCAGCTAAAAGTCAATAATCTATACCTAAAACTGGTATTGTACTAATTCTTACTGGCTATTACATCAACTTAGAAGCTTCATCTGTGTTCTACTATGGTGCTTTAAGTGTATCCACATACCGCAGCACTCGACATAGCTTTGCAGACGATAAGTACAACCGTTTCAGAGAGAGGAGCGTCCAATGTGACGAACTGGCTTTAAGTCGATTCGATAACAAATGACGAAAAC
The DNA here is from genome assembly GCF_023897955.1 of Schistocerca gregaria. Taxonomy (NCBI): domain Eukaryota; kingdom Metazoa; phylum Arthropoda; class Insecta; order Orthoptera; family Acrididae; genus Schistocerca; species Schistocerca gregaria. The sequence continues at coordinate 1,160,051 of NW_026061718.1, read as the reverse complement.
GGTCGGATTTCTCAGGTTTTTACTACATATGAACACTTTTCACATTCTCACGTGCAAGGCGGCTGTTAGTCCTCCTTTCATGCAGAATGGTAAGGTCCTAGCTCATGTCCAAGGCACCAAAGCCAGCTAAAAAGTCAATAATCGATATCTAAAACTGGAATTGTACTACTTCTTACTAGCTATTACATCAACTTAGAAGCTTCATCTGTGTTCTACTATGCTGCTTTTAATGTGTCCACAAACCGCAGCACGCGACATAGCATTGCAGACGATAAGTACAACAGCGTCAGAGGAAAGAGCGGCCAATGTGACGATCTGGCTTTAAGTCGATTCCATAACAAATGACGAAAACGGACGGATTTCTCAGGTTTTTACTACATATGAACACTTTTCACATTCTCCCGTGCAACTCGGCTGCTAACCCACCTTTCATGCAGAATCTTAAGGTCCTAGCTCATGTCCAAGTCACCAAAGCCAGCTAAAAGTCAATAATCGATACCCAAAACTGGTATTGTATTAATTCTTACTGGCTATTACATCATCTTAGAAGCTTCGTCTGTGTTCTACTATGGTGCTTTTAGTGTCTCCACACGCCGCAGCACGCGACATAGCTTTGCAGACGATAAGTACAACCGTTTCAGAGAGAAGAGCAGCCAATGTGACGATTGGCTTTAAGACGAATCGATAACCAATGACAAAAACGTATGGATTTCTCAGGTTTTTACTACATATGAACACTTTTCACATTCTCCCGTACAACTCGGCTGCTAGTCCTTCTTTCATGCAGAATCTTAAGGTCCTAGCTCATGTCCAAGGCACCAAAGCCAGCTAAAAAGTCAATAATCGATACCTAAAACTTGAATTGTACTACTTCTTACTGGCTATTACATCAACTTAGAACCTTCTTCTGTGTTCTACTATGGTGATTTTAGTGTCTCCACATACCGCAGCACTCGACATAGCTTTGCAGACGATAAGTACAACCGTTTCAGAGAGAAGAGCGGCCAATGTGACGATCAGGCTTTAAGTCGATTTGATAACCAATGACGAAAACGTATGGATTTCTCAGGTTTTTACTACATATGAACACTTTTCACATTCTCCCGTACAACTCGGCTGCTAGTCCTTCTTTCATGCAGAATCTTAAGGTCCTAGCTCATGTCCAAGGCACCAAAGCCAGCTACCAAGTCAATAATCGATACCTAAAACTTGAATTGTACTACTTCTTACTGGCTATTACATCAACTTAGAAGCTTCATCTGTGTTCTACTATGGTGCATTTAGTGTCTCTACATACCGCAGCACGCTACATAGCTTTGCAGACGATAAGTACAACCGTTTCAGAGAGGAGAGCGGCCAATGTGACGATCTGGCTTTAAGTCGATTCGTTAACAAATGACGATGGCGAACGGATCTCTCAGGTTTTTACTACATATGAACACTTTTCACAATCTCCCGTGCAACTCGGCTGCTAGTCCTCCTTTCATGCAGAATCTTAAGGTCCTAGCTCATGTCCAAGGCACCAAAGCCAGCTAAAGAGTCAATAATCGATACTTAAACCTTGAATTGTACTACCTCTTACTAGCTATTACGTCAACTTAGAAGCTTCATCTGTGTTCTACTATGGTGCTTTTAGTGTCTCCACATACCGCAGCACGCGACATAGCTTTGCAGACGATAAGTACAACCGTTTCAGAGAAAAGAGCAGCCAATGTGACGATCTTGCTTTAAGACGAATCGATAACCAATGACGAAAACGTATGGATTTCTCAGGTTTTTACTACATATGAACACTTTTCACATTCTCCCTTAAACTCGGCTGCTAGTCCTTCTTTCATGCAGAATCTTAAGGTCCTAGCTCATGTCCAAGGCACCAAAGCCAGCTACAAAGTCAAAAATCGATACCTAAAACTTGAATTGTACTACTTCTTACAGGCTATTACATCAACTTAGAAGCTTCATCTGTGTTCTACTATGGTGCATTTAGTGTCTCTGCATACCGCAGCACGCGACATAGCTTTGCAGACGATAAGTACAACCGTTTCAGAGAGGAGGGCGGCCAATGTGACGATCTGGCTTTAAGTCGATTCCATAACAAATGACGAAAACGGACGGATTTCTCAGGTTTTTACTACATATGAACACTTTTCACATTCTCCCGTGCAACTCAGCTGCTAGCCCTCCTTTCATGCAGAATCTTAAGGTCCTAGCTCATGTCCAAGGCACCAAAGCCAGCTAAAAGTCAATAATCTATACCTAAAACTGGTATTGTACTAATTCTTACTGGCTATTACATCAACTTAGAAGCTTCATCTGTGTTCTACTATGGTGCTTTTAGTGTCTCCACATACCGCAGCACTCGACATAGCTTTGCAGACGATAAGTACAACCGTTTCAGAGAGAGGAGCGTCCAATGTGACGATCTGGCTTTAAGTCGATTCGATAACAAATGACGAAAACGGTCGGATTTCTCAGGTTTTTACTACATATGAACACTTTTCACATTCTCACGTGCAAGGCGGCTGTTAGTCCTCCTTTCATGCAGAATGGTAAGGTCCTAGCTCATGTCCAAGGCACCAAAGCCAGCTAAAAAGTCAATAATCGATATCTAAAACTGGAATTGTACTACTTCTTACTAGCTATTACATCAACTTAGAAGCTTCATCTGTGTTCTACTATGCTGCTTTTAGTGTGTCCACAAACCGCAGCACGCGACATAGCATTGCAGACGATAAGTACAACAGCGTCAGAGGAAAGAGCGGCCAATGTGACGATCTGGCTTTAAGTCGATTCCATAACAAATGACGAAAACGGACGGATTTCTCAGGTTTTTACTACATATGAACACTTTTCACATTCTCCCGTGCAACTCGGCTGCTAACCCACCTTTCATGCAGAATCTTAAGGTCCTAGCTCATGTCCAAGTCACCAAAGCCAGCTAAAAGTCAATAATCGATACCCAAAACTGGTATTGTACTAATTCTTACTGGCTATTACATCATCTTAGAAGCTTCGTCTGTGTTCTACTATGGTGCTTTTAGTGTCTCCACATGCCGCAGCACGCGACATAGCTTTGCAGACGATAAGTACAACCGTTTCAGAGAGAAGTGCAGCCAATGTGACGATTGGCTTTAAGACGAATCGATAACCAATGACGAAAACGTATGGATTTCTCAGGTTTTTACTACATATGAACACTTTTCACATTCTCCCGTACAACTCGGCTGCTAGTCCTTCTTTCATGCAGAATCTTAAGGTCCTAGCTCATGTCCAAGGCACCAAAGCCAGCTAAAGAGTCAATAATCGATACTTAAACCTTGAATTGTACTACCTCTTACTAGCTATTACGTCAACTTAGAAGCTTCATCTGTGTTCTACTATGGTGCTTTTAGTGTCTCCACATACCGCAGCACGCGACATAGCTTTGCAGACGATAAGAACGACCATTTCAGAGAAAAGAGCAGCCAATGTGACGATCTTGCTTTAAGAAGAATCGATAACCAATGACGAAAACGTATGGATTTCTCAGGTATTTACTACATATGAACACTTTTCACATTCTCCCTTAAACTCGGCTGCTAGTCCTTCTTTCATGCAGAATCTTAAGGTCCTAGCTCATGTCCAAGGCACCAAAGCCAGCTACCAAGTCAATAATCGATACCTAAAACTTGAATTGTACTACTTCTTACTGGCTATTACATCAACTTAGAAGCTTCATCTGTGTTCTACTATGGTGCATTTGTTGTCTCTGCATACCGCAGCACGCGACATAGCTTTGCAGACGATAAGTACAACCGTTTCAGAGAGGAGAGCGGCCAATGCGACGATCTGGCTTTAAGTCGATTCCATAACAAATGACGAAAACGGACGGATTTCTCAAGTTTTTTACTACATATGAACACTTTTCACATTCTCCCGTGCAACTCAGCTGCTAGCCCTACTTTCATGCAGAATCTTAAGGTCCTAGCTCATGTCCAAGGCACCAAAGCCAGCTAAAAGTCAATAATCGATACCTAAAACTGGTATTGTACTAATTCTTACTGGCTATTACATCATCTTACAAGCTTCATCTGTGTACTACTATGGTGCTTTTAGTGTCTCCGCATACCGCAGCACGCAACATAGCTTTCAGACGATAAATACAACCGTTTCGGAGAGACGAGCGGGCAATGTGACGATCTGGCTTTAAGTCGATTCGATAACAAATAACGAAAACCGACGGATTTCTCAGGTTTTTACCACATATGAACACTTTTCACATTCTCCCGTGCAACTCGGCTGCTAGTCCTCCTTTCATGCAGAATCTTAAGGTCCTAGCTCATGTCCAAGGCACCAAAGCCAGCTAAAAAGTCAATAATCGATATCTAAAATTCCAATTGTACTACTTCTTACTAGCTATTACATCAACTTGGAAGCTTCATCTGTGTTCTACTATGGTGCTTTTAGTGTCTCCGCATACCGCAGCACGCGACATAGCTTTGCAGACGATAAGTACAACCGTTTCAGGGAGAAGAGCGGCCAATGTCACGATCCGGTTTTAAGTCGATTCGATAACAAATGACGAAAATGGACCGATTTCTCAGGTTTTTACTACATATGAAAACATTTCACATTCTCCCGTGCAACTCGGCTGCTGGTCCTCCTTTCATGCTGAATCTTAAGGTCCTAGCTCATGTCCAACGCACCAAAGCCAGCTAAAAGTCAATAATCGATACCTAAAACTGGTATTGTACTAATTCTTACTGGCTATTACATCATCTTAGAAGCTGCATCTGTGTTCTACTATGGTGCTTTAAGTGTCTCCGCATACCGCAGCACGCGACATAGCTTTCAGACGATAAGTACAACCGTTTCGGAGAGAAGAGCGGCCAATGTGACGATCTGGCTTTAAGTCGATTCGATAACAAATGACAAAACGGACGGACTTCTCACGTTTTTACTACATATGAACACTTTTCACATTCTTCCGTGCAACTCGGCTGCTAGTCCTCCTTTCATGCAGAATCTTAAGGTCCTAGCTCATGTCCAAGGCACCAAAGCCAGCTAAAATGTCAATAATCGATATCTAAAATTCCAATTGTACTACTTCTTACTAGCTATTACATCAACGTAGAAGCTTCATCTGTGTTCTACTATGGTGCTTTTAGTGTCTCCGCATACCGCAGCACGCGACATAGCTTTGCAGACGATAAGTACAACCGTTTCAGAGAGAAGAGCGGCCAATGTCACGATCCGGTTTTAAGTCGATTCGATAACAAATGACGAAAATGGACCGATTTCTCAGGTTTTTACTACATATGAAAACTTTTCACATTCTCCCGTGCAACTCGGCTGCTAGTCCTCCTTTCATGCAGAATCTTAAGGTCCTAGCTCATGTCCAATTCACCAAAGCCAGCTAAAAAGTCAATAATCGGTACTTAAAACTTGAATTGTACTACCTCTTACTGGCTATTACATCAACTTAGAAGCTTCATCTGTGTTCTACTATGGTGCATTTAGTGTCTCTGCATACCGCAGCACGCGACATAGCTTTGCAGACGATAAGTACAACCGTTTCAGCGAGGAGAGCGGCCAATGTGACGATCTGGCTTTAAGTCGATTCCATAACAAATGACGAAAACGGACGAATTTCTCAGGTTTTTACTACATATGAACACTTTTCACATTCTCCCGTGCAACTCAGCTGCTAGCCCTCCTTTCATGCAGAATCTTAAGGTCCTAGCTCATGTCCAAGGCACCAAAGCCAGCTAAAAGTCAATAATCGATAAGTAAAACTTGAATTGTACTACTTCTTACTGGCTATTACATCAAATTAGAAGCTTGATCTGTGGTCTACTAGGGTGCCTTTAGTGTCTCCGCATACCGCAGCAATGCGACATAGCTTTGCAGACGATAAGTACAACCGTTTCAGAGAGTAGAGCGGAAAATGTGACGATCTGGCTTTAAGTCGATTCGATAACAAATGACGATGGCGAACGGATCTCTCAGGTTTTTACTACATATGAGCACTTTTCACATTCTCTCGTGCAACGTGGCTGCTAGTCCTCCTCTCATGCAGATTCTTAGGGTCCTAGTTCATGTCCAAGGCACCAAAGCCAGCTAAAAAGTCAATAATCGATACCTAAAACTTGAATTGTACTACTTCTTACTGGCTATTAAATCAACACAGAAGCTTCATCTGTGTTCTACTATGGTGATTTTAGTGTCTCCGCATACCGCAGAACGCGACATAGCTTTGCAGACGATAAGTACAACCGTTTCAGAGAGCAGAGCGGCCAATGTGACGATCTGGCTTAAGGTCCATTCGATAACAAATGACGATAACGAACGGAATTCTCAGGTTTTTACCACGTATGAACACTTTTCACATTGTCCCGTGCAACTCGGCTGCTAGTCCTCCTTTCATGCAGAATCTTATGGTCCTAGCTCATGTCCAAGGCACCAAAGCCAGCTAAAAAGTCAATAATCGATACCTAAAACTTGAGTTCTACTACTTCTTACTGGCTATTACATCAACTTAGAAGCTTCATCTGTGTTCTGCTATGGTGCTTTTAGAGTCTCCACATACCGCAGCACTGCGACATAGCTTTGCGGACGATAAGTACAACCGTTTCAGAGAGAAGAGCGGCCAATGTGACGATCTGGCTTTAAGTCGATTCGATAACAAATGACGAAAACGGACGGATTTCACAGGTTTTTACTACATACGAACACTTTTCACATTCTCCCATGCAACTCGGCTGCTAGTCCTCCTTTTATGTAGAATCTTAAGGTCCTAGCTCATGTCCAAGGCACCAAAGCCAGCTAAAAAGTCAATAATCGATACCTAAAACTTGAAGTGTACTACATCTTACTGGCTATTACATCAACTCAGAAGCTTCATCTGTGTTCTACTATGGTGCTTTTAGTGTCTCCGCATACCGCAGCACGCGACATAGCTTTGCAGACGATAAGTACAACCGTTTCAGAGAGAAGAGCGCCAATGTGACGATCTGGTTTTACGTCTATTCGATAGCAAATGACGAAAACGAACGGATTTCTCAGGTTTTTACTACATATGAACACTTTTCACATTCTCCCTTGCAATTCGGCTGCTAGTCCTCCTTTCATGCAGAATCTTAAGGTCCTAGCTCATGTCCAAGGCACCAAAGCCAGCTGAAAAGTCAATAATCGATACCTAAAACTTGAATTGTACTACTTCTTACTGGCTATTACATCATCTTAGAAGCTTCATCTGTGTTGTACTATGGTGCTTTTAGTGTGTCCACAAACCGCAGCACGCGACATAGCTTTGCAGACGATAAGTACAACCGTTTCAGAGAGCAGAGCGGCCAATGTGACGATCTGGCTTTAAGTCGATTCCATAACAAATGACGAAAACGGACGGATTTCTCAGTTTTTTAATACATATGAACACTTTTCACAATCTCCCATGCAATTCGGCTGCTAGTCCTCCTTTCATGCAGAATCTTAATGTCCTAGCTCATGTCCAAGGCACCAAAGCCAGCTAAAAAGTCAATAATCGATACCTAAAACTGGTATTGTACTAATCCTTACTGGCTATTACATCAACTTAGAAGCATCATCTGTGTTCTACTATGGTGATTTTAGTGTCTCCGCATACCGCTGCACGCGACATATCTTTGCAGACGATAAGTACAACCGTTTCAGAGAGAAGAGTGGCCAATGTGTCGATCTGGCTTTAAGTCGATTCGATAACAAATGACGAAAACGGACGGATTTCTCAGGTTTTTACTCCATATGAACACTTTTCACATTTTCCCGTGCAATTCGGCTGGTGGTCCTCCTTTCATGCAGAATCTTAAGGTCCTAGCTCATGTCCAAGGCACCAAAGCCAGCTAAAAAGTCAATAATCGATATCTAAAATTTCAATTGTACTACTTCTTACTGGCTATTACATCAACTTAGAAGCTTCATCTGTGTTCTGCTATGGTGCTTTTAGAGTCTCCACATACCGCAGCACGCGACATAGCTTTGCAGACGATAAGTACAACCGTTTCAGAGAGAAGAGCGGCCAATGTGACGATCTGGCTTTAAGTCGATTCGATAACAAATGACGAAAACGGACGGATTTCTCAGGTTTTTACTACATATGAACACTTTTCACAATCTTCCGTGCAATTCGGCTGCTAGTCCTCCTTTCATGCAGAATCTTAAGGTCCTAGATCATGTCCAAGGCTCCAAAGCCAGCTAAAAAGTCAATAATCGATACCTAAAACTGGTACTATTTCTTACTGGCAATTACATCATCTTAGAAGCTTCATCTGTGTTCTACTATGGTGCTTTTAGTCTCTCCGAATACCGCAGCACGCGACATAGCTTTCAGACGATAAGTACAACCGTTTCAGAGAGAAGTGCGGCCAATGTGACGATCTGGCTTTAGGTCGATTCGATAACAAATGATGGAAGCGGACGGATTTCTCAGGTTTTTACTACATATGAACACTTTTCACATTCTCCCATCCAACTCGGCTGCTAGTCCTCCTTTCATGCAGAATCTTAAGGTCCTAGCTCATGTCCAAGGCACCAAAGCCAGCTAAAAAGTCAATAATCGATACCTAAAACTGGTCATGTACTAACCTTACTGGCTATTACATCATCTTTGAAGCTTCATCTGTGTTCTACTATGGTGCTTTTAGTGTCTTCGCATACCCCAGCACGCGACGTAGCTTTCAGACGATAAGTACAACCGTTTCAGAGAGAGGAGCGGCCAATGTGACGATCTGGCTTTAAGTCGATTCAATAACAAATGACGAAAACGTACGGATTTCTCAGGTTTTTACTACATATGAACACTTTTCACATCCTCCTGTGCAACTCGGCTGCTAGTCCTCCGTTCATGCAGAATCTTAGGGTCCTAGCTCATGTCCAAGGCACCAAAGCCAGCTAAAAAGTCAATAATCGATACCTAAAACTGGTATTGTACTAATTCTTACTGGCTATTACATCATCTTATAAGCTTCATCTGTGTTTTACTATGGTGCTTTTAGTGTCTCCGCATACTGCAGCACGCGACATAGCTTTCAGACGATAAGTACAACCGTTTCAGAGAGAAGAGCGGCCAATGTGACGATCTGGCTTTAAGTCGATTCGACAACAAATGACGAAAACGGACGGATTTCTCAGGTATTTACTACATGTGAACACTTTTCACATTCTCCCATGCAACTCGGCTGCTAGTCCTCCTTTCATGCAAAATCTTATGGTCCTAGCTCATGTCCAAGGCACCAAAGCCGGCTAAAAAGTCAATAATCGATACCTAAAACTTGAGTTGTACTACTTCTTACTAGCTATTACATCTACTTAGAAGTTTCGTCTGTGTTCTACAATGGTGCTTTTAGTGTCTCCACATACCACAGCACGCGACATAGCTTTGCAGACGATAAGTACAACCGTTTCAGAGAGAAGAGCGGCTAATGTGACGATCTGGCTTTCAGTCGATTCGATAACAAATGACGAAAACGGACGGATTTCTCAGGTTTTTAATACATATGAACACTTTTCACATTCTCCCTTGCTACTCGGCTGCTAGTCCTCCTTTCATGCAGAATCTTAAGGTCCTAGCTCATGTCCAAGGCACCAAAGAATGGTAAAAAGTCAATAATCGATATCTAAAATTTCACTTGCACTACTTCTTACTGGCTATTACATCAACTTAGAAGCTTCATCTGTGTTTTACTATGGTGCTTTTAGTGCCTCCACATACCGCAGCTCGCGACATAGCTTTGCAGGCAATAAGTACAACCGTTTCAGAGCGAAGAGCGGCCAATGTGACGATCTGGCTTTATGTCGATTCGATAACAAATGACGAAAACGGACGGATGTCTCAGGTTTTTACTACATATGAACACTTTTCACATCCTCCCGTGCAACTCGGCTGCTAGTCCTCCTTTCATGCAGAATCTTAAGGTCCTAGCTCATGTCCAAGGCACCAAAGCCAGCTAAAAAGTCAATAATCGATACTTAAAACTTGAATTGTACTACTTCTTACTGGCTATTACATCATCTTAGAAGCTTCATCTGTGTTCTACTATGGTGCTTTTAGTGTCTCCGCATACCGCAGCACGCGACATAGCTTTGCAGACGATAAGTACAACCGTTTCAGAGAGAAGAGCGGCCAATGTGACGGTCTGGCTTTAAGTCGATTCGATAACAAATGACGAAAACGGACGGATTTCTCAGGTTTTTACTACATATGAACACTTTTCACAATCTCGCGTGCAATTCGGCTGCTAGTCCTCCTTTAATGCAGAATCTTAAGGTCCTAGCTCATGTCCAAGGCACCAGAGCAAGCTAAAAAGTCAATAATCGATACCTAAATCTGGTATTGTACTAATTCTTACTGGCTATTACATCATCTTAGAAGTTTCATCTGTGTCCTACTATGGTGCTTTTAGTGTCTCCGCATACTGCAGCACGCGACATAGCTTTCAGACGATAAGTACAACCGTTTCAGAGAGAAGAGCGGCCAATGTGACGATCTGGCTTTAAGTCGATTCGATAACAAATGACGAAAACGGACGGATTTCTCAGGTTTTTACTACATATGAACACTTTTCACATTCTCCCTTGCAACTCGGCTGCTAGTCCTCCTTTCATGCAGAATCTTATGGTCCTAGCTCATGTCCAAGGCACCAAAGCCAGCTAAAAAGTCAATAATGGACACTTAAAACTTGAATTGTACTACTTCTTACTGGTTATTACATCAACTTAGAAGCTTCATCTGTGTTTTACTATGGTGCTTTTAGTGCCTCCACATACCGCAGCACGCGACATAGCTTTGCAGACGATAAGTACAACCGTTTCAGAGAGAAGAGCGGCCAATGTGACGATCTGGCTTTAAGTCGATTCGATAACAAATAACGAAAACCGACGGATTTCTCATGTTTTTACTACATATGAACACTTTTCACATTCTCCCATGCAACTCGGCTGCTAGTCCTCCTTTCATGCAGAATCTTATGGTCCTAGCTCATGTCCAAGGCACCAAAGCCAGCTAAAAAGTCAATAATCGACACTTAAAACTTGAATTGTACTACTTCTTATTGGCTATTACATCATCTTAGAAGCTTCATCTGTGTTCTACTATGGTGCTTTTAGAGTCTCCACACACCGCAACACGCGACATAGCTTTGCAGACGATATGTACAACCGTTTCAGGCAGAAGAGCGGCCAATGTGACGACCTGGCTTTAAGTCGATTCGATAACAAATGACGGAAACGGACGGATTTCTCAGGTTTTTAGTACATATGAACACTTTTCACATTCTCCCGTGCAACTCGGCTGCTTTTCCTCCTTTCATGCAGAATCCTAAGGTCCTGGCTCATGTCCAAGGCACCAAAGCCAGCTAAAAAGTCAATAATCGACACTTAAAACTTGAATTGTACTACTTCTTACTGGTTATTACATCAACTTAGAAGCTTCATCTGTGTTTTACTATGGTGCTTTTAGTGTCTCCGCATACTGCAGCACGCGACATAGCTTTCAGACGATAAGTACAACCGTTTCAGAGAGAAGAGCGGCCAATGTGACGATCTGGCTTTAAGTCGATTCGACAACAAATGACGAAAACGGACGGATTTCTCAGGTATTTACTACATGTGAACACTTTTCACATTCTCCCATGCAACTCGGCTGCTAGTCCTCCTTTCATGCAAAATCTTATGGTCCTAGCTCATGTCCAAGGCACCAAAGCCGGCTAAAAAGTCAATAATCGATACCTAAAACTTGAGTTGTACTACCTCTTACTAGCTTTTACATCTACTTAGAAGTTTAGTCTGTGTTCTACAATGGTGCTTTTAGTGTCTCCACATACCGCAGCACGCGACATAGCTTTGCAGACGATAAGTACAACCGTTTCAGAGAGAAGAGCGGCTAATGTGACGATCTGGCTTTCAGTCGATTCGATAACAAATGACGAAAACGGACGGATTTCTCAGGTTTTTAATACATATGAACACTTTTCACATTCTCCCTTGCAACTCGGCTGCTAGTCCTCCTTTCATGCAGAATCTTAAGGTCCTAGCTCATGTCCAAGGCACCAAAGAATGGTAAAAAGTCAATAATCGATATCTAAAATTTCACTTGCACTACTTCTTACTGGCTATTACATCAACTTAGAAGCTTCATCTGTGTTTTACTATGGTGCTTTTAGTGCCTCCGCATACCGCAGCACGCGACATAGCTTTGCAGACGATAAGTACAACCGTTTCAGAGAGAAGAGCGGCCAATGTGACGGTCTGGCTTTAAGTCGATTCGATAACAAATGACGAAAACGGACGGATTTCTCAGGTTTTTACTACATATGAACACTTTTCACAATCTCGCGTGCAATTCGGCTGCTAGTCCTCCTTTAATGCAGAATCTTAAGGTCCTAGCTCATGTCCAAGGCACCAAAGCAAGCTAAAAAGTCAATAATCGATACCTAAATCTGGTATTGTACTAATTCTTACTGGCTATTACATCATCTTAGAAGTTTCATCTGTGTCCTACTATGGTGCTTTTAGTGTCTCCACATACCGCAGCACGCGACATAGCTTTGCAGACGATAAGTACAACCGTTTCAGAGAGAAGAGCGGCTAATGTGACGATCTGGCTTTCAGTCGATTCGATAACAAATGACGAAAACGGACGGATTTCTCAGGTTTTTAATACATATGAACACTTTTCACATTCTCCCTTGCAACTCGGCTGCTAGTCCTCCTTTCATGCAGAATCTTAAGGTCCTAGCTCATGTCCAAGGCACCAAAGAATGGTAAAAAGTCAATAATCGATATCTAAAATTTCACTTGCACTACTTCTTACTGGCTATTACATCAACTTAGAAGCTTCATCTGTGTTTTACTATGGTGCTTTTAGTGCCTCCGCATACTGCAGCACGCGACATAGCTTTCAGACGATAAGTACAACCGTTTCAGAGAGAAGAGCGGCCAATGTGACGATCTGGCTTTAAGTCGATTCGATAACAAATGACGAAAACGGACGGATTTCTCAGGTTTTTACTACATATGAACACTTTTCACATTCTCCCTTGCAACTCGGCTGCTAGTCCTCCTTTCATGCAGAATCTTATGGTCCTAGCTCATGTCCAAGGCACCAAAGCCAGCTAAAAAGTCAATAATCGACACTTAAAACTTGAATTGTACTACTTCTTACTGGTTATTACATCAACTTAGAAGCTTCATCTGTGTTTTACTATGGTGCTTTTAGTGCCTCCACATACCGCAGCACGCGACATAGCTTTGCAGACGATAAGTACAACCGTTTCAGAGAGAAGAGCGGCCAATGTGACGATCTGGCTTTAAGTCGATTCGATAACAAATAACGAAAACCGACGGATTTCTCATGTTTTTACTACATATGAACACTTTTCACATTCTCCCATGCAACTCGGCTGCTAGTCCTCCTTTCATGCAGAATCTTATGGTCCTAGCTCATGTCCAAGGCACCAAAGCCAGCTAAAAAGTCAATAATCGACACTTAAAACTTGAATTGTACTACTTCTTACTGGCTATTACATCATCTTAGAAGCTTCATCTGTGTTCTACTATGGTGCTTTTAGAGTCTCCACACACCGCAACACGCGACATAGCTTTGCAGACGATATGTACAACCGTTTCAGGCAGAAGAGCGGCCAATGTGACGACCTGGCTTTAAGTCGATTCGATAACAAATGACGGAAACGGACGGATTTCTCAGGTTTTTAGTACATATGAACACTTTTCACATTCTCCCGTGCAACTCGGCTGCTTTTCCTCCTTTCATGCAGAATCCTAAGGTCCTAGCTCATGTCCAAGGCACCAAAGCCAGCTAAAAAGTCAATAATCGACACTTAAAACTTGAATTGTACTACTTCTTACTGGTTATTACATCAACTTAGAAGCTTCATCTGTGTTTTACTATGGTGCTTTTAGTGCCTCCAAATACCGCAGCACGCGACATAGCTTTGCAGACGATAAGTACAACCGTTTCAGAGAGAAGAGCGGCCAATGTGACGATCTGGCTTTAAGTCGATTCGATAACAAATGACGAAAACGGACGGATTTCTCAGGTTTTTACTACATATGAACACTTTTCACCTTCTCCCGTGCAACTTGGCTGCTAGTCCTCCTTTCATGCAGAATCTTAAGGTCTTAGCTCACGTCCAATGCACCAAAGCCAGCTATAAGTCAAAAATCGATACCTAAAACTTGGATTGTACTACTTCTTACTGGCTATCACATCAACTTAGAAGCTTCATCTGTGTTCTACTATGGTGCTATTAGTGTCTCCGCATAACGTAGCACGCGACATAGCTTTGCAGGCGATAAGTACAACCGTTTCAGAGCGAAGAGCGGCCAATGTGACGATCTGGCTTTAAGTCGATTCGATAACAAATGACGAAAACGGACGGATGTCCAGGTTTTTACTACATATGAACACTTTTCACATCCTCCTGTGCAACTCGGCTGCTAGTCCTCCTTTCATGCAGAATCTTAAGGTCCTAGCTCATGTCCAAGGCACCAAAGCCAGCTAAAAAGTCAATAATCGATACTTAAAACTTGAATTGTACTACTTCTTACTGGCTATTACATCATCTTAGAAGCTTCATCTGTGTTCTACTATGGTGCTTTTAGTGTCTCCGCATACCGCAGCACGCGACATAGCTTTGCAGACGATAAGTACAACCGTTTCAGAGAGAAGAGCGGCCAATGTGACGATCTGGCTTTAAGTAGATTCCATAACAAATGACGAATACGGACGAATTTCTCAGGTTTTTACTACATATGAACACTTTTCACACTCTCTCGTGCAACTCGGCATGCTAGTCCTCGTTTCATGCAGAATCTTATGGTCCTAGCTCATGTCCAAGGCACCAAAGCCAGCTAAAAAGTCAATAATCGATACCTAAATCTGGTATTGTACTATTTCTTACTGGCTATTACATCATATTAGATGCTTCATCTGTGTTATACTATTGGTCTTTTAGTGTCTCCGCATACTGCAGCAAGCGACATAGCTTTCAGACAATAAGTACAACCGTTTCAGAGAGAAGAGCAGCTAATGTGACGATCTGGCTTTAAGTCGATTCGATAACAAATGACGAAAACGGACGGATTTCTCAGGTTTTTACTACATATGAACACTTTTCACATTGTCTCGTGCAACTCGGCTGCTAGTCCTCGTTTCATGCAGAATCTTGTGGTCCTAGCTCATGTCCAAGGCACCAAAGCCAGCTAAAAAGTCAATAATCGATACCTAGAACTTGAGATGTACTACTTCTTACAGGCTATTACATCAACTTAGAAGCTTCATCTGTGTTCTACTATGGTGCTTTTAGTGTCTCCGCATACCGCAGCACGCGACATAGCTTTGCAGACGATAAGTACAACCGTTTCAGAGCGAAGAGTGGCCAATATGACGATCTTTCTTTAAGGCGATTCGATAACAAATGACGAAAACAGACGGATGTCTCAGGTTTTTAGTACATATGAACACTTTTCACAATCTCGCGTGCAATTCGGCTGCTAGTCCTCCTTACATGCAGAATCTTAAGGTCCTAGCTCATGTCCAAGGCACCAAATCCAGCTAAAAAGTCAATAATCGATACCTAAATCTGGTATTGTACTAATTCTTACTAGCTATTACATCAACTTAGAAGCTTCATCAATGTTCTACTATGGTGATTTTAGTGTCCCCGCATATCGCAGCACGCGACATAGCTTTGCAGACGATATGTACAACCGTTTCAGAGAGAAGAGCGGACAATGTGACGACCTGGCTTTAAATCGATTCCGTAACAAATGAATAAAACGGACGGATTTCTCAGGGTTTTACTACATATGAACACTTTTCACATTCTCCCGTGCAATTCGGCTGCTAGTACTCCTTTCATGCAGAATCTTAAGGTCCTAGCTCATGTCCAAGGCACCAAAGCCAGCTAAAAAGTCAATAACCGATACGTAAAACTGGTATTGTACTAATTCTTACTGGCTATTACATCATCGTAGAAGCTTCATCTGTGTTCTACTATGGTGCTTTTAGTGTCTCCGCATACCGCAGCACGCGACATAGCTTTCAGACGATAAGTACAACCGTTTCAGAGAGAAGAGCGGCCAATGCGACGATCAGGCTTTAAGTCGATTCGATAACAAATGACGAAAACGGACGGATTTCTCAGGTTTTTAATACACATGAACACGTTTCACATTCTCTCATGCAACTCGGCTGCTAGTCCTCCTTTCATGCAGAATCTTAAGGTCCTAGCTCACGTCCAATGCACCAAGGCCAGCGAAAAAGTCAATAATCGATACCTAAAACTTGAATTGTACTACTTCTTACTGGCTATTACATCAACTTAGAAGCTTCATCTGTGTTCTACTATGGTGCTTTTAGTGTCTCCACAAACCGCAGCACGCGACATAGCTTTGCAGACGATAAGTACAACCGTTTCAGAGAGAAGAGCGGCCAATGTGACGATCTGGCTTTAAGTCGATTCGATAACAAATGACGAAAACGGACGGATCTCTCAGGATTTTACTACATATGAACACTTTTCACATTCTCCCGTGCAACTCGGCAGCTAGTCCTCCTTTTATTCAGAATCTTATGGTCCTAGCTCATGTCCAAGGCACCAAAGCCAGCTAAAAAGTCAATAATCGATACCTAGAACTTGAGATGTACTACTTCTTACTGGCTATTACATCAACTTAGAAGCTTCATCTGTGTTCTACTATGGTGCTTTTAGTGTCTCCGCATACTGCAGCACGCGACATAGCTTTCAGACGATAAGTACAACCGTTTCAGAGAGAAGAGTGGCCAATGTGACGATCTGGCTTTAAGTCGATTCGATAACAAATGACGAAAACGGACGGATTTCTCAGGTTTTTACTACATATGAACACTTTTCACATTCTCGCGTGCAACTCGGCTGCTAGACCGCGTTTCATGCAGAATCTTATGGTCCTAGCTCATGTCCAAGGCACCAAAGCCAGCTAAAGAGGCAATAATCGATACCTAGAACTTCAGATGTACTACTTCTTACTGGCTATTACATCAACTTAGAAGCTTCAGCTGTGTTCTGCTATGGTGCTTTTAGTGTCGCCGCATTCCGCAGCACGCGACATAGCTTTCAGACGATAAGTACAACCGTTTCAGAGAGAAGAGCGGCCAATGTGACGATCTGGCTTTAAGTCGATTCGATAACAAATGACGAAAACGGACGGATTTCTCAGGTTTTTACTACATATGAACACTTTTCACATTCTCGCGTGCAACTCGGCTGCTAGTCCGCGTTTCATGCAGAATCTTATGGTCCTAGCTCATGTCCAAGGCACCAAAGCAAGCTAAAAAGTCAATAATCGATACCTAGAACTTGTGTTGTACTACTTCTTACTGGCTATTACATCATCTTAGAAGCTTCATCTTTGTTCTACTATGGTGCTTTTAGTGTCTCCGCATTCCGCAGCACGCGACATAGCTTTCAGACGATAAGTACAACCGTTTCAGAGAGAAGAGCGGCCAATGTGACGATCTGGCTTTAAGTCCATTCGATAACAAATGACGAAAACGGACGAATTTCTCAGGTTTTTACTACATATGAACACTTTTCACATTCTCCCGTGCAACTCACCTGCTAGTGCTCCTTTCATGCAGAATCTTAAGGTCCTAGCTCATGTCCAAGGCACCAAAGCCAGCTAAAAATTCAAAAATCTAAACTTAAAACTTGAATTGTACTACTTCTTACTGGTTATTACATCAACTTAGAAGCTTCATCTGTGTTCTACAATGGTGCTTTTAGTGTCTCCGCATACCGCAGCACGCGACATAGCTTTGCAGACGATAAGTACAACCGTTTCAGAGCGAAGAAAGGCCAATTAGACGATCTGGCTTTAAGGCGATTCGATAACAATTGACGAAAACGGACGGATTTCTCAGGTTTTTACTACATATGTACACTTTTCACATCCTCCCATGCAACTCGGCTGCTAGTCCTCCTTTCATGCAGAGTCTTAAGGTCCTAGCTCATGTCCAAGGCACCAAAGCCAGCTAAAAAGTCAATAATCGATACTTAAAACTTGAATTCTACTACTTCTTACTGGCTATTACATCATCTTAGAAGCTTCATCTGTGTTCTACTATGGTGCTTTTAGTGTCTCCACAAACAGCAGCACGCAACATAGCTTTGCAGACAATAAGTACAACCGTTTCAGAGAGAAGAGCGGCCAATGTGATGATCTGGCTTTAAGTCGATTCCATAACAAATGACGTATACGGACGGATTTCTCAGGTTTTTACTACATATGAACACTCTTCACAATCTCGCGTGCAATTCGGCTGCTAGTCCTCCTTTCATGCAGAATCTTAAGGTCCTAGCTCATGTCGAAGGCACCAAA
The DNA here is from genome assembly GCF_023897955.1 of Schistocerca gregaria. NCBI lineage: Eukaryota > Metazoa > Arthropoda > Insecta > Orthoptera > Acrididae > Schistocerca > Schistocerca gregaria. Next base: position 1,141,655 of record NW_026061718.1, on the reverse strand, counting down.
TCCAGCTAAAAAGTCAATAATCGATACCTAAATCTGGTATTGTACTAATTCTTACTAGCTATTACATCAACTTAGAAGCTTCATCATTGTTCTACTATGGTGATTTTAGTGTCCCCGCATATCGCAACACGCGAAATAGCTCTGCAGACGATATGTACAACCGTTTCAGAGAGAAGAGCGGACAATGTGTCGTCCTGGCTTTAAATCGATTCCATAACAAATGAAGAAAACGGACGGATTTCTCAGGTTTTCACTACATATGAACACTTTTCACATTCTCCCTTGCTACTCGGCTGCTAGTCCTCCTTTCATGCAGAATCCTAAGGTCCTAGCTCACGTCCAATGCACCAAGGCCAGCTAAAAAGTCAATAATCGATACCTAAAACTTGAATTGTACTACTTCTTACTGGCTATTACATCAACTTAGAAGCTTCATCTGTGTTCTACTATGGTGCTATTAGTGTCTCCGCTTACTGCAGCACGCGACATAGCTTTGCAGACGATAAGTACAACCGTTTCAGAGCGAAGAGCGGCCAATGTGACGATCTGGCTTTAAGTCGATTCGATAACAAATGACGAAAACGGACGTATTTCTCAGGTTTTTACTACATATGAACACTTTTCACATTCTCCCGTGCAACTCGGCAGCTAGTCCTCCTTTCATGCAGAATCTTAAGGTCCTAGCTCATGTCCAAGGCACCAAAGCCAGCTAAAAAGTCAATAATCGATACCTAACACTTGAATTGTACTACATCTTACTGGCTATTACATCATCTTAGAAGCTTCATCTGTGTTCTACTATGGTGCTTTTAGTGTCTCCGCATACCGCAGCACGCGACATAGCTTTCAGACTATAAGTACAACCGTTTCAGAGAGAAGAGCGACAATGCGACGATCTGGCTTTAAGTCGATTCGATAACAAATGACGAAAACGGACGAATTTCTCAGGTTTTTACTACATATGAACACGTTTCACATTCTCCCATGCCACTCGGCTGCTAGTCCTCCTTTCATGCAGAATCTTATGGTCCTAGCTCATGTCCAAGGCACCAAATATAGCTAAAAAGTCAATAATCGATACCTAAACCTCGAGTTGTACTACTTCTTACTGACTATTACATCAACTTAGAAGCTTCATCTGTGTTCGACAATGGTGCTTTTAGCGTCTCCACATACCGCAGCACGCGACATAGCTTTGCAGACGATAAGTACAACCGTTTCAGAGAGAAGAGCGGCCAATGTGACGATCTGGCTTTAAGTCGATTCGATAACAAATGACGAAAACGGACGGATTTCTCATTTTTTTAATACATATGAACACTTTTCACATTCTCCCTTGCTACTCGGCTGCTAGTCCTCCTTTCATGCAGAGTCTTAAGGTCCTAGCTCACGTCCAATGCACCAAGGCCAGCTAAAAAGTCAATAATCGATACCTAAAACTCGAGTTGTACTACTTCTTACTGACTATTACATCAACTTAGAAGCTTCATCTGTGTTCGACAATGGTGCTTTTAGCGTCTCCACATACCGCAGCACGCGACATAGCTTTGCAGACGATAAGTACAACCGTTTCAGAGAGAAGAGCGGCCAATGTGACGATCTGGCTTTAAGTCGATTCCATACCAAATGACGAATACAGACGGATTTCTCAGGTTTTTACTACATATGAACACTTTTCACATTCTCCCTTGCAACTCGGCAGCTAGTCCTCCTTTCATGCAGAATCTTATGGTCGTAGCTCATGTCCAAGGCACCAAAGCCAGCTAAAAAGTCAATAATCGATACCTAACACTTGAATTGTACTACATCTTACTGGCTATTACATCATCTTAGAAGCTTCATCTGTGTTTTACTATGGTGCTTTTAGTGTCTCCACAAACCGCAGCACGCGACATAGCTTTGCAGACGATAAGTACAACCGTTTCAGAGAGAAGAGCGGCCAATGTGACAATCTGGCTTTAAGTCGATTCCATACCAAATGACGAATACAGACGGATTTCTCAGGTTTTTACAACATATGAACACTTTTCACAATCTCGCGTGCAATTCGGCTGCTAGTCCTCCTTTCATGCAGAAACTTAAGGTCCTAGCTCATGTCCAAGGCACCAAATCCAGCTGAAAATTAAATAATCGATACCTAAATCTGGTATTGTACTAATTCTTACTGGCTATTACACCATCTTAGAAGCTTCATCTGTGTTCTACTATGGTGCTTTTAGTGTCTCCGCATACCGCAGCACGCGACATAGCTTTCAGACTATAAGTACAACCGTTTCAGAGAGAAGAGCGGCCAATGCGACGATCTGGCTTTAAGTCGATTCGATAACAAATGACGAAAACAGACGAATTTCTCAGGTTTTTACTACATATGAACTCGTTTCACATTCTCCCATGCAACTCGGCTGCTAGTCCTCCTTTCATGCAGAATCTTATGGTCCTAGCTCATGTCCAAGGCACCAAAGCCAGCTAAAAAGTCAATAATCGATACCTAAAACTTGAGTTTACTACTTCTTACTGACTATTACATCAACTTAGAAGCTTCATCTGTGTTCGACAATGGTGCTTTTAGTGTCTCCACATACCGCAGCACGCGACATAGCTTTGCAGACGATAAGTACAACCGTTTCAGAGAGAAGAAGCGGCCAATGTGACGATCTGGCTTTAAGTCGATTCGATAACAAATGACGAAAACGGACGGATTTCTCAGGTTTTTACTACATATGAACACTTTTCACATTCTCCCTTGCTACTCGGCTGCTAGTCCTCCTCTCATGCAGAGTCTTAAGGTCCTAGCTCACGTCCAATGCACCAAGGCCAGCTAAAAATTCAATAATCGATACCTGAAACTTGAATTGTACTACTTCTTACTGGCTATTACATCAACTTAGAAGGTTCATCTGTGTTCTACTATGGTGCTTTTAGTGTCTCCACAAACCGCAGCACGCGACATAGCTTTGCAGACGATAAGTACAACCGTTTCAGAGAGGAGAGCGGCCAATGTGACGATCTGGCTTTAAGTCGATTCCATACGAAATGACGAATACAGACGGATTTCTCTGGTTTTTACTACATATGAACACTTTTCACAATCTTGCGTGCAATTCGGCTGCTAGTCCTCCTTTCATGCAGAATCTTAAGGTCCTAGCTCATGTCCAAGGCACCAAATCCAGCTAAAATGTCAATAATCGATACCTAAAACTGGTATTGTACTAATTCTTACTGGCTATTACATCATCTTGGAAGCATCATCTATGTTCTACTATGGTGCTTTTAGTGTCTCCGCATACTGGAGCAGGCGACATAGCTTTCAGACGATAAGTACAACTGTTTCAGCGAGAAGAGCGGCCAATGTGACGATCTGGCTTTAAGTCGATTCGATAACAAATGACGAAAACGGACGGATTTCTCAGGTTTTTACTACATATGAACACTTTTCACATTCTCCCGTGCAACTCGGCTGCTAGTCCTCCTTTCATGCAGAATCTTATGGTGCTAGCTCATGTCCAAGGCACCAAAGCCAGCTAAAAAGTCAATAATCGATACCTAGAACTTGAGTTGTACTACTTCTTACTGGCTATTATATCAACTTACAAGCATCATCTGTGTTCTACTATGGTGCTTTTAGAGTCTCCACATACCGCAACACGTGACATAGCTTTGCAGACGATATGTACAACCGTTTCAGAGAGAAGAGCGGCCAATGTGACGACCTGGCTTTAAGTCGATTCGATAACAAATGACGAAAACGGACGGATTTCTCAGGTTTTTACTACATATTAACACTTTTCACATCCTCCCGTGCAACTCTTCTGCTAGTCCTCCTTTCAAGCAGAATCTTAAGGTCCTAGCTCATGTCCAAGGCACCAAAGCCTGCTAAAAAGTCAATAATCGATACCTAAAACTGGTATTGTACTAATTCTTACTGGCTATTTCATCATCTTAGAAGCTTCATCTGTGTCCTACTATGGTGCTTTTAGTGTCTCCGCATACCGCAGCACTCGACATAGCTTTCAGACGATATGTACAACCGTTTCAGAGAGAAGAGCGGACAATGTGACGACCTGGCTTTAAATCGATTCAGTAACAAATGAAGAAAACGGACGGATTTCTCAGGTTTTTACTACATATGAACACTTTTCACATTCTCCCGTGCAATTCGGCTGCTAGTCCTCCTTTCATGCAGAATCTTAAGGTCCTAGCTCATGTCCAAGGCACCAAATCCAGCTGAAAATTCAATAATCGATACCTAAATCTGGTATTGTACTAATTCTTACTGGCTATTACATCATCTTAGAATCTTCATCTGTGTTCTACTATGGTGCTTTTAGTGTCTCCGCATACCGCAGCACGCGACATAGCTTTCAGACGATAAGTACAACCGTTTCAGAGAGAAGAGCGGCCAATGTGACGATATGGCTTTAAGTCGATTCGATAACAAATGACGAAAACGGACGGATTTCTCCGGTTTTTACTACATATGAACACTTTTCACATTCTCCCGTGCAACTCGGCTGCTAGTCCTCCTTTCATGCAGAATCTTATGGTGCTAGCTCATGTCCAAGGCACCAAAGCCAGCTAAAAAGTCAATAATCGATACCTAGAACTTGAGTTGTACTACTTCTTACTGGCTATTACATCAACATACAAGCATCATCTGTGTTCTACTATGGTGCTTTTAGAGTCTCCACATACCGCAATACGTGACATAGCTTTGCAGACGATATGTACAACCGTTTCAGAGAGAAGAGCGGCCAATGTGACGATCTGGCTTTAAGTTGATTCGATAACAAATGACGAAAACGGACGGATTTCTCAGGTTTTTACTACATATGAACACTTTTCACATCCTCCCGTGCAACTCGGCTGCTAGTCCTCCTTTCATGCAGAATCTTAAGGTCCTAGCTCATGTCCAAGGCACCAAAGCCTGCTAAAAAGTCAATAATCGATACCTAAAACTGGTATTGTACTAATTCTTACTGGCTATTTCATCATCTTAGAAGCTTCATCTGTGTCCTACTATGGTGCTTTTAGTGCCTCCGCATACCGCAGCACGCGACATAGCTTTCAGACGATAAGTACAACCGTTTCAGAGAGGAGAGCGGCCAATGTGACGATCTGGCTTTAAGTCGATTCGATAACAAATGACGAAAACGGACGGATTTCTCAGGATTTTACTACATATGAACACTTTTCACATTCTCCCGTGCAACTCGGCTGCTAGTCCTCCTTTCTTGCAGAATCTTATGGTCCTAGCTATGTCCAAAGCACCAAAGCCAGCTAAAAAGTCAATAATCGATACCTAAAACTTGAGTTGTACTACTTCTTACTGGCTATTACATCAACTTAGAAGCTTCATCTGTGTTCTACTATGGTGCTTTTAGTGTCTCCACATACCGCAGCACGCGACATAGCTTTGCAGACAATAAGTACAACCGTTTCAGAGAGTTGAGTTGCCAATGTGACGATCCGGCTTTAAGTCGATTCGATAACAAATGACGAAAATGGGCGGATTTCTCAGGTTTTTACTACACATGAACACTTTTCACATCCTCCCGGGCAACTCGGCTGCTAGTCCTCCTTTCATGCAGAATCTTAAGGTCGTAGCTCATGTCCAAGGCACCAAAGCCAGCTAAAAAGTCAATAATCGATACTTAAAACTTGAATTGTACTACTTCTTATTGGCTATTACATCATCTTAGAATCTTCATCTGTGTTCTACTATAGTGCTTTTAGTGTCTCCGCATACCGTAGCACGCGACATAGCTTTGCAGACGATAAGTACAACCGTTTCAGAGAGAAGAGCGACCAATTTGACGACCTGGCTTTAAGTCGATTCCGTAACAAATGACGAAAACGGAGGGATTTCTCAGGTTTTTACTACATATGAACACTTTTCACATCCTCCCATGTAACTCGGCTGCTAGTCCTCCTTTCATGCAGAATCTTATGGTCCTAGCTCATGTCCATGGCACCAAAGCAAGCTAAAAAGTCAATAATCGATACCTAGAACTTGAGTTGTACTACTTCTTACTGGCTATTACATCAACTTACAAGCATTATCTGTGTTCTACTATGGTGCTTTTAGAGTCTCCACATACCGCAAACACGCGACATAGCTTTGCAGACGATATGTACAACCGTTTCAGAGAGAAGAGCGGCCAATGTGACGACCTGGCTTTAAGTCGATTCGATAACAAATGACGAAAACGGACGGATTTCGCAGGTTTTTACTACATATGAACACTTTTCACATCCTCCCATGTAACTCGGCTGCTAGTCCTCCTTTCATGCAGAATCTTAAGGTCCTACCTCATGTCCAAGGCACCAAAGCCTGCTAAAAAGTCAATTATCGATACTTAAAACTGGTATTGTACTAATTCTTACTGGCTATTTCATCATCTTAGAAGCTTCATCTGTGTCCTACTATGGTGCTTTTAGTGTCTCCGCATACCGCAGCACGCGACATAGCTTTCAGACGATAAGTACAACCGTTTCAGAGAGAAGAGTGGCCAATGTGACGATCTGGCTTTAAGTCGATTCGATAACAAATGACGAAAACGGACGGATTTCTCAGGTTTTTACTACATATGAACACTTTTCACATTCTCCCGTGCAACTCGGCTGCTAGTCCTCCTTTCATGCAGAATCTTATGGTGCTAGCTCATGTCCAAGGCACCAAAGCCAGCTAAAAAGTCAATAATCGATACCTAGAACTTGAGTTGTACTAGTTCTTACTGGCTATTACATCAACTTACAAGCATCATCTGTGTTCTACTATGGTGCTTTTAGAGTCTCCACATACCGCAACACGTGACATAGCTTTGCAGACGATATGTACAACCGTATCAGAGAGAAGAGCGGCCAATGTGACGACCTGGCTTTAAGTCGATTCGATAACAAATGACGAAAACGGACGGATTTCTCAGGTTTTTACTACATATGAACACTTTTCACATTCTCCCGTGCAACTCGGCTGCTAGTCCTCCTTTCATGCAGAATCTTAAGGTCCTAGCTCATGTCCAAGGCACCAAAGCCTGCTAAAAAGTCAATTATCGATACCTAAAACTGGTATTGTACTAATTCTTACTGGCTATTTCATCATCTTAGAAGCTTCATCTGTGTCCAACTATGGTGCTTTTAGTGTCTCCGCATACCGCAGCACACGACATAGCTTTGCAGACGATAAGTACAACCGTTTCAGAGAGAAGAGCGGCCAATGTGACAATCTGGCTTTAAGTCGATTCCATACCAAATGACGAATACAGACGGATTTCTCAGGTTTTTACTACATATGAACACTTTTCACAATCTCGCGTGCAATTCGGCTGCTAGTCCTCCTTTCATGCAGAAACTTAAGGTCCTAGCTCATGTCCAAGGCACCAAATCCAGCTGAAAATTAAATAATCGATACCTAAATCTGGTATTGTACTAATTCTTACTGGCTATTACACCATCTTAGAAGCTTCATCTGTGTTCTACTATGGTGCTTTTAGTGTCTCCGCATACCGCAGCACGCGACATAGCTTTCAGACTATAAGTACAACCGTTTCAGAGAGAAGAGCGGCCAATGCGACGATCTGGCTTTAAGTCGATTCGATAACAAATGACGAAAACAGACGAATTTCTCAGGTTTTTACTACATATGAACTCGTTTCACATTCTCCCATGCAACTCGGCTGCTAGTCCTCCTTTCATGCAGAATCATATGGTCCTAGCTCATGTCCAAGGCACCAAAGCCAGCTAAAAAGTCAATAATCGATACCTAAAACTTGAGTTTACTACTTCTTACTGACTATTACATCAACTTAGAAGCTTCATCTGTGTTCGACAATGGTGCTTTTAGTGTCTCCACATACCGCAGCACGCGACATAGCTTTGCAGACGATAAGTACAACCGTTTCAGAGAGAAGAAGCGGCCAATGTGACGATCTGGCTTTAAGTCGATTCGATAACAAATGACGAAAACGGACGGATTTCTTAGGTTTTTACTACACATGAACACTTTTCACATTCTCCCTTGCTACTCGGCTGCTAGTCCTCCTTTCATGCAGAGTCTTAAGGTCCTAGCTCACGTCCAATGCACCAAGGCCAGCTAAAAATTCAATAATCGATACCTGAAACTTGAATTGTACTACTTCTTACTGGCTATTACATCATCATATTACTACATATCAACACTTTTCACATTCTCCCTTGCTACTCGCCTGCTAGTCCTCCTTTCATGCAGAGTCTTAAGGTCCTAGCTCACGTCCAATGCACCAAGGCCAGCTAAAAATTCAATAATCGATACCTGAAACTTGAATTGTACTACTTCTTACTGGCTATTACATCAACTTAGAAGGTTCATCTGTGTTCTACTATGGTGCTTTTAGTGTCTCCACAAACCGCAGCACGCGACATAGCTTTGCAGACGATAAGTACAACCGTTTCAGAGAGGAGAGCGGCCAATGTGACGATCTGGCTTTAAGTCGATTCCATACGAAATGACGAATACAGACGGATTTCTCTGGTTTTTACTACATATGAACACTTTTCACAATCTTACGTGCAATTCGGCTGCTAGTCCTCCTTTCATGCAGAATCTTAAGGTCCTAGCTCATGTCCAAGGCACCAAATCCAGCTAAAATGTCAATAATCGATACCTAAAACTGGTATTGTACTAATTCTTACTGGCTATTACATCATCTTGGAAGCATCATCTATGTTCTACTATGGTGCTTTTAGTGTCTCGGCATACTGGAGCACGCGACATAGCTTTCAAACGATAAGTACAACCGTTTCAGCGAGAAGAGCGGCCAATGTGACGATCTGGCTTTAAGTCGATTCGATAACAAATGACGAAAACGGACGGATTTCTCAGGTTTTTACTACATATGAACACTTTTCACATTCTCCCGTGCAACTCGGCTGCTAGTCCTCCTTTCATGCAGAATCTTATGGTGCTAGCTCATGTCCAAGGCACCAAAGCCAGCTAAAAAGTCAATAATCGATACCTAGAACTTGAGTTGTACTACTTCTTACTGGCTATTATATCAACTTACAAGCATCATCTGTGTTCTACTATGGTGCTTTTAGAGTCTCCACATACCGCAACACGTGACATAGCTTTGCAGACGATATGTACAACCGTTTCAGAGAGAAGAGCGGCCAATGTGACGACCTGGCTTTAAGTCGATTCGATAACAAATGACGAAAACGGACGGATTTCTCAGGTTTTTACTACATATTAACACTTTTCACATCCTCCCGTGCAACTCTTCTGCTAGTCCTCCTTTCAAGCAGAATCTTAAGGTCCTAGCTCATGTCCAAGGCACCAAAGCCTGCTAAAAAGTCAATAATCGATACCTAAAACTGGTATTGTACTAATTCTTACTGGCTATTTCATCATCTTAGAAGCTTCATCTGTGTCCTACTATGGTGCTTTTAGTGTCTCCGCATACCGCAGCACTCGACATAGCTTTCAGACGATATGTACAACCGTTTCAGAGAGAAGAGCGGACAATGTGACGACCTGGCTTTAAATCGATTCAGTAACAAATGAAGAAAACGGACGGATTTCTCAGGTTTTTACTACATATGAACACTTTTCACATTCTCCCGTGCAATTCGGCTGCTAGTCCTCCTTTCATGCAGAATCTTAAGGTCCTAGCTCATGTCCAAGGCACCAAATCCAGCTGAAAATTCAATAATCGATACCTAAATCTGGTATTGTACTAATTCTTACTGGCTATTACATCATCTTAGAATCTTCATCTGTGTTCTACTATGGTGCTTTTAGTGTCTCCGCATACCGCAGCACGCGACATAGCTTTCAGACGATAAGTACAACCGTTTCAGAGAGAAGAGCGGCCAATGTGACGATATGGCTTTAAGTCGATTCGATAACAAATGACGAAAACGGACGGATTTCTCCGGTTTTTACTACATATGAACACTTTTCACATTCTCCCGTGCAACTCGGCTGCTATTCCTCCTTTCATGCAGAATCTTATGGTGCTAGCTCATGTCCAAGGCACCAAAGCCAGCTAAAAAGTCAATAATCGATACCTAGAACTTGAGTTGTACTACTTCTTACTGGCTATTACATCAACTTACAAGCATCATCTGTGTTCTACTATGGTGCTTTTAGAGTCTCCACATACCGCAATACGTGACATAGCTTTGCAGACGATATGTACAACCGTTTCAGAGAGAAGAGCGGCCAATGTGACGATCTGGCTTTAAGTTGATTCGATAACAAATGACGAAAACGGACGGATTTCTCAGGTTTTTACTACATATGAACACTTTTCACATCCTCCCGTGCAACTCGGCTGCTAGTCCTCCTTTCATGCAGAATCTTAAGGTCCTAGCTCATGTCCAAGGCACCAAAGCCTGCTAAAAAGTCAATAATCGATACCTAAAACTGGTATTGTACTAATTCTTACTGGCTATTTCATCATCTTAGAAGCTTCATCTGTGTCCTACTATGGTGCGTTTAGTGCCTCCGCATACCGCAGCACGCGACATAGCTTTCAGACGATAAGTACAACCGTTTCAGAGAGGAGAGCGGCCAATGTGACGATCTGGCTTTAAGTCGATTCGATAACAAATGACGAAAACGGACGGATTTCTCAGGATTTTACTACATATGAACACTTTTCACATTCTCCCGTGCAACTCGGCTGCTAGTCCTCCTTTCATGCAGAATCATATGGTCCTAGCTCATGTCCAAAGCACCAAAGCCAGCTAAAAAGTCAATAATCGATACCTAAAACTTGAGTTTACTACTTCTTACTGACTATTACATCAACTTAGAAGCTTCATCTGTGTTCGACAATGGTGCTTTTAGTGTCTCCACATACCGCAGCACGCGACATAGCTTTGCAGACGATAAGTACAACCGTTTCAGAGAGAAGAAGCGGCCAATGTGACGATCCGGCTTTAAGTCGATTCGATAACAAATGACGAAAATGGGCGGATTTCTCAGGTTTTTACTACACATGAACACTTTTCACATTCTCCCTTGCTACTCGGCTGCTAGTCCTCCTTTCATGCAGAGTCTTAAGGTCCTAGCTCACGTCCAATGCACCAAGGCCAGCTAAAAATTCAATAATCGATACCTGAAACTTGAATTGTACTACTTCTTACTGGCTATTACATCAACTTAGAAGGTTCATCTGTGTTCTACTATGGTGCTTTTAGTGTCTCCACAAACCGCAGCACGCGACATAGCTTTGCAGACGATAAGTACAACCGTTTCAGAGAGGAGAGCGGCCAATGTGACGATCTGGCTTTAAGTCGATTCCATACGAAATGACGAATACAGACGGATTTCTCTGGTTTTTACTACATATGAACACTTTTCACAATCTTGCGTGCAATTCGGCTGCTAGTCCTCCTTTCATGCAGAATCTTAAGGTCCTAGCTCATGTCCATGGCACCAAAGCAAGCTAAAAAGTCAATAATCGATACCTAGAACTTGAGTTGTACTACTTCTTACTGGCTATTACATCAACTTACAAGCATTATCTGTGTTCTACTATGGTGCTTTTAGAGTCTCCACATACCGCAAACACGCGACATAGCTTTGCAGACGATATGTACAACCGTTTCGGAGAGAAGAGCGGCCAATGTGACGACCTGGCTTTAAGTCGATTCGATAACAAATGACGAAAACGGACGGATTTCGCAGGTTTTTACTACATATGAACACTTTTCACATCCTCCCATGTAACTCGGCTGCTAGTCCTCCTTTCATGCAGAATCTTAAGGTCCTACCTCATGTCCAAGGCACCAAAGCCTGCTAAAAAGTCAATAATCGATACTTAAAACTGGTATTGTACTAATTCTTACTGGCTATTTCATCATCTTAGAAGCTTCATCTGTGTCCTACTATGGTGCTTTTAGTGTCTCCGCATACCGCAGCACGCGACATAGCTTTCAGACGATAAGTACAACCGTTTCAGAGAGAAGAGTGGCCAATGTGACGATCTGGCTTTAAGTCGATTCGATAACAAATGACGAAAACGGACGGATTTCTCAGGTTTTTACTACATATGAACACTTTTCACATTCTCCCGTGCAACTCGGCTGCTAGTCCTCCTTTCATGCAGAATCTTATGGTGCTAGCTCATGTCCAAGGCACCAAAGCCAACTAAAAAGTCAATAATCGATACCTAGAACTTGAGTTGTACTAGTTCTTACTGGCTATTACATCAACTTACAAGCATCATCTGTGTTCTACTATGGTGCTTTTAGAGTCTCCACATACCGCAACACGTGACATAGCTTTGCAGACGATATGTACAACCGTTTCAGAGAGAAGAGCGGCCAATGTGACGACCTGGCTTTAAGTCGATTCGATAACAAATGACGAAAACGGACGGATTTCTCAGGTTTTTACTACATATGAACACTTTTCACATTCTCCCGTGCAACTCGGCTGCTAGTCCTCCTTTCATGCAGAATCTTAAGGTCCTAGCTCATGTCCAAGGCACCAAAGCCTGCTAAAAAGTCAATTATCGATACCTAAAACTGGTATTGTACTAATTCTTACTGGCTATTTCATCATCTTAGAAGCTTCATCTGTGTCCAACTATGGTGCTTTTAGTGTCTCCGCATACCGCAGCACACGACATAGCTTTCAGACGATAAGTACAACCGTTTCAGAGAGGAGAGCGGCCAATGTGACGATCTGGCTTTAAGTCGATTCGATAACAAATGACGAAAACGGACGGATTTCTCAGGATTTTACTACATATGAACACTTTTCACATTCTCCCGTGCAACTCGGCTGCTAGTCCTCCTTTCTTGCAGAATCTTATGGTCCTAGCTATGTCCAAAGCACCAAAGCCAGCTAAAAAGTCAATAATCGATACCTAAAACTTGAGTTGTACTACTTCTTACTGGCTATTACATCAACTTAGAAGCTTCATCTGTGTTCTACTATGGTGCTTTTAGTGTCTCCACATACAGCAGCACGCGACATAGCATTGCAGACAATAAGTACAACCGTTTCAGAGAGTTGAGTTGCCAATGTGACGATCCGGCTTTAAGTCGATTCGATAACAAATGACGAAAATGGGCGGATTTCTCAGGTTTTTACTACACATGAACACTTTTCACATCCTCCCGGGCAACTCGGCTGCTAGTCCTCCTTTCATGCAGAATCTTAAGGTCGTAGCTCATGTCCAAGGCACCAAAGCCAGCTAAAAAGTCAATAATCGATACTTAAAACTTGAATTGTACTACTTCTTACTGGCTATTACATCATCTTAGAATCTTCATCTGTGTTCTACTATAGTGCTTTTAATGACTTCGCATACCGCAGCACGCGACATAGCTTTGCAGACGATAAGTACAACCGTTTCAGAGAGAAGAGCGACCAATGTGACGACCTGGCTTTAAGTCGATTCCGTAACAAATGACGAAAACGGAGGGATTTCTCAGGTTTTTACTACATATGAACACTTTTCACATCCTCCCATGTAACTCGGCTGCTAGTCCTCCTTTCATGCAGAATCTTATGGTCCTAGCTCATGTCCAAGGCACCAAAGCCAGCTAAAAAGTCAATAATCGATACCTAGAACTTGAGTTGTACTACTTCTTACTGGCTATTACATCAACTTACAAGCATTATCTGTGTTCTACTATGGTGCTTTTAGAGTCTCCACATACCGCAAACACGCGACATAGCTTTGCAGACGATATGTACAATCGTTTCAGAGAGAAGAGCGGCCAATGTGACGACCTGGCTTTAAGTCGATTCGATAACAAATGACGAAAACGGACGGATTTCGCAGGTTTTTACTACATATGAACACTTTTCACATCCTCCCGTGTAACTCGGCTGCTAGTCCTCCTTTCATGCAGAATCTTAAGGTCCTACCTCATGTCCAAGGCACCAAAGCCTGCTAAAAAGTCAATAATCGATACTTAATACTGGTATTGTACTAATTCTTACTGGCTATTTCATCATCTTAGAAGCTTCATCTGTGTCCTACTATGGTGCTTTTAGTGTCTCCGCATACCGCAGCACGCGACATAGCTTTCAGACGATAAGTACAACCGTTTCAGAGAGAAGAGTGGCCAATGTGACGATCTGGCTTTAAGTCGATTCGATAACAAATGACGAAAACGGACGGATTTCTTAGGTTTTTACTACATATGAACACTTTTCACATTCTCCCGTGCAACTCGGCTGCTAGTCCTCCTTTCATGCAGAATCTTATGGTGCTAGCTCATGTCCAAGGCACCAAAGCCAGCTAAAAAGTCAATAATCGATACCTAGAACTTGAGTTGTACTAGCTCTTACTGGCTATTACATCAACTTACAAGCATCATCTGTGTTCTACTATGGTGCTTTTAGAGTCTCCACATACCGCAACACGTGACATAGCTTTGCAGACGATATGTACAACCGATTCAGAGAGAAGAGCAGCCAATGTGACGACCTGGCTTTAAGTCGATTCGATAACAAATGACGAAAACGGACGGATTTCTCAGGTTTTTACTACATATGAACACTTTTCACATTCTCCCGTGCAACTCGGCTGCTAGTCCTCCTTTCATGCAGAATCTTAAGGTCCTAGCTCATGTCCAAGGCACCAAAGCCTGCTAAAAAGTCAATAATCGATAACTAAAACTGGTATTGTACTAATTCTTACTGGCTATTTCATCATCTTAGAAGCTTCATCTGTGTCCTACTATGGTGCTTTTAGTGTCTCCGCATACCGCAGCACGCGACATAGCTTTCAGACGATATGTACAACCGTTTCAGAGAGAAGAGCGGCCAATGTGACGATCTGGCTTTAAGTCGATACGATAACAAATGACGAAAACGGACGGATTTCTCAGGTTTTTACTACATATGAACACTTTTCACATCCTCCCGTGAAACTCGGCTGCTAGTCCTCCTTTCATGCAGAATCTTAAGGTCCTAGCTCATGTCCAAGGCACCAAAGCCAGCTAAAAAGTCAATAATCGATACCTAGAACTTGAGATGTACTACTTCTTACTGGCTATTACATCAACTTAGAAGCTTCATCTGTGTTCTACTATGGTGCTTTTAGTGTCTCCGCATACCGCAGCACGCGACATAGCTTTGCAGACGATAAGTACAACCGTTTCAGAGCGAAGAGAGGCCAATATGACGATCTTTCTTTAAGGCGATTCGATAACAAATGACGAAAACGGACGGATGTCTCAGGTTTTTACTACATATGAACACTTTTCACATTCTCCTGTGCAACTCGGCAGCTAGTCCTCCTTTCATGCAGAGTCTTAAGGTCCTAGCTCACGTCCAATGCACCAAGGCCAGCTAAAAAGTCAATAATCGATACCTGAAACTTGAATTGTACTACTTCTTACTGGCTATTACATCAACTTAGAAGCTACATCTGTGTTCTACTATGGTGCTTTTAGTGTCTCCACAAACCGCAGCATGCGACATAGCTTTGCAGACGATAAGTACAACCGTTTCAGAGAGAAGAGCGGCCAATGTGACGATCTGGCTTTAAGTCGATTCCATACCAAATGACGAATACAGACGGATTTCTCAGGTTTTTACTACATATGAACACTTTTCACAATCTCGCGTGCAATTCGGCTGCTAGTCCTCCTTACATGCAGAATCTTAAGGTCCTAGCTCATGTCCAAGGCACCAAATCCAGCTAAAAAGTCAATAATCGATACCTAAATCTGGTATTGTACTAATTCTTACTAGGTATTACATCAACTTAGAAGCTTCATCAATGTTCTACTATGGTGATTTTACTGTCCCCGCATATCGCAGCACGCGACATAACTTTGCAGACGATATGTACAACCGTTTCAGAGAGAAGAGCGGACAATGTGACGACCTGGCTTTAAATCGATTCCGTAACAAATGAAGAAAACGGACGGATTTCTCAGGTTTTTACTACATATGAACACTTTTCACATTCTCCCGTGCAATTCGGCTGCTAGTCCTCCTTTCATGCAGAATCTTAAGGTCCTAGCTCATGTCCAAGGCACCAAAGCCAGCTAAAAAGGCAATAACCGATACGTAAAACTGGTATTGTACTAATTCTTACTGGCTATTACATCATCGTAGAAGCTTCATATGTGTTCTACTATGGTGCTTTTAGTGTCTCCGCATACCGCAGCACGCGACATAGCTTTCAGACGATAAGTACAACCGTTTCAGAGAGAAGAGCGGCCAATGCGACGATCTGGCTTTAAGTCGATTCGATAACAAATGACGAAAACGGACGGATTTCTCAGGTTTTTAATACATATGAACACGTTTCACATTCTCCCATGCAACTCGGCTGCTAGTCATCCTTTCATGCAGAATCTTAAGGTCCTAGCTCACGTCCAATGCACCAAGGCCAGCTAAAAAGTCAATAATCGATACCAAAAACTTGAATTGTACTACTTCTTACTGGCTATTACATCAACTTAGAAGCTTCATCTGTGTTCTACTATGGTGCTTTTAGTGTCTCCACAAACCGCAGCACGCGACATAGCTTTGCAGACGATAAGTACAACCGTTTCAGAGAGAAGAGCGGCCAATGTGACGATCTGGCTTTAAGTCGATTCCATACCAAATGACGAATACAGACGGATTTCTCAGGTTTTTACTACATATGAACACTTTTCACAATCTCGCGTGCAATTCGGCTGCTAGTCCTCCTTTCATGCAGAATCTTATGGTCCTAGCTCATGTCCAAGGCACCAAAGCCTGCTAAAAAGTCAATAATCGATACCTAAAACTGGTATTGTACTAATTCTTACTGGCTATTTCATCATCTTAGAAGCTTCATCTGTGTCCTACTATGGTGCTTTTAGTGTCTCCGCATACCGCAGCACGTGACATAGCTTTCAGACGATAAGTACAACCGTTTCAGAGAGGAGAGCGGCCAATGTGACGATCTGGCTTTAAGTCGATTCGATAACAAATGACGAAAACGGACAGATTTCTCAGATTTTTACTACATATGAACACTTTTCACATTCTCCCGTGCAACTCGGCTGCTAGTCCTTCTTTCAAGCAAGAATCTTATGGTCCTAGCTATGTCCAAGGCACCAAAGCCAGCTAAAAAGTCAATAATCGATACCTAAAACTTGAGTTGTACTACTTCTTACTGGCTATTACATCAACTTAGAAGCTTCATCTGTGTTCTACTATGGTGCTTTTAGTGTCTCCACAAACCGCAGCACGCGACATAGCTTTGCAGACGATAAGTACAACCGTTTCGGAGAGTTGAGTTGCCAATGTGACGATCCGCCTTTAAGTCGATTCGATAACAAATGACGAAAATGGGCGGATTTCTCAGGTTTTTACTACATATGAACACTTTTCTCATTCTCCCGATCAACTCGGCTGCTAGTCCTCCTTTCATGCTGAATCGTAAGGTCCTAGCTCATGTCCAAGGCACCAAAGCCAGCTAAAAAGGCAATAACCGATACGTAAAACTGGTATTGTACTAATTCTTACTGGCTATTACATCATCGTAGAAGCTTCATATGTGTTCTACTATGGTGCTTTTAGTGTCTCCGCATACCGCAGCACGCGACATAGCTTTCAGACGATAAGTACAACCGTTTCAGAGAGAAGAGCGGCCAATGCGACGATCTGGCTTTAAGTCGATTCGATAACAAATGACGAAAACGGACGGATTTCTCAGGTTTTTACTACATATGAACACTTTTCACATTCTCCCGTGCAACTCGGCTGCTAGTCCTCCTTTCATGCAGAATCTTATGGTCCTAGCTATGTCCGAGGCACCAAAGCCAGCTAAAAAGTCAATAATCGATACTTAAAACTTGAATTGTACTACTTCTTACTGGCTATTACATCATCTTAGAATCTTCATCTGTGTTCTACTATAGTGCTTTTAGTGTCTCCGCATACCGCAGCACGCGACATAGCTTTGCAGACGATAAGTACAACCGTTTCAGAGAGAAGAGCGGCCAATGTGACGATCTGGCTTTAAGTCGATTCCATACCAAATGACGAATACAGACGGATTTCTCAGGTTTTTACTACATATGAACACTTTTCACAATCTCGCGTGCAATTCGGCTGCTAGTCCTCCTTTCATGCAGAATCTTAAGGTCCTAGCTCATGTCCAAGGCACCAAAGCCAGCTAAAAAGTCAATAATCGATACCTAAAACTTGAGTTGTACTACTTCTTACTGGCTATTACATCAACTTAGAAGCTTCATCTGTGTTCTACTATGGTGCTTTTAGTGTCTCCACAAACCGCAGCACGCGACATAGCTTTGCAGACGATAAGTACAACCGTTTCGGAGAGTTGAGTTGCCAATGTGACGATCCGCCTTTAAGTCGATTCGATAACAAATGACGAAAATGGGCGGATTTCTCAGGTTTTTACTACATATGAACACTTTTCTCATTCTCCCGATCAACTCGGCTGCTAGTCCTCCTTTCATGCAGAATCTTATGGTCCTAGCTCATGCCCATGGCACCAAAGCCAGCTAAAAAGTCAATAATCGATACCTAGAACTTGAGTTGTACTACTTCTTACTGGCTATTACATCAACTTACAAGCATCATCTGTGTTCTACTATGGTGCTTTTAGAGTCTCCACATACCGCAAACACGCGACATAGCTTTGCAGACGATATGTACAACCGTTTCAGAGAGAAGAGCGGCCAATGTGACGACCTGGCTTTAAGTCGATTCGATAACAAATGACGAAAACGGACGGATTTCGCAGGTTTTTACTACATATGAACACTTTTCACATCCTCCCGTGTAACTCGGCTGCTAGTCCTCCTTTCATGCAGAATCTTATGGTCCTAGCTATGTCCAAGGCACCAAACCCAGCTAAAAAGTCAATAATCGATACCTAAAACTTGAGTTGTACTACTTCTTACTGGCTATTACATCAACTTGGAAGCTTCATCTGTGTTCTACTATTGTGCTTTTAGTGTCTCCACATACCGCAGCACGCGACATAGCTTTGCAGACGATAAGTACAACCGTTTCAGAGAGTTGAGTTGCCAATGTGACGATCCGGCTTTAAGTCGATTCGATAACAAATGACGAAAATGGGCGGATTTCTCAGGTTTTTACTACATATGAACACCTTTCACATTCTCCCGGGCAACTCGGCTGCTAGTCCTCCTTTCATGCAGAATCTTAAGGTCCTAGCTCATGTCCAAGGCACCAAAGCCAGCTAAAAAGTCAATAATCGATACTTAAAACTTGAATTGTACTACATCTTACTGGCTATTACATCATCTTAGAATCTTCATCTGTGTTCTACTATAGTGCTTTTAGTGTCTCCGCATACCGCAGCACGCGACATAGCTTTGCAGACGATAAGTACAACCGTTTCAGAGAGAAGAGCGACCAATGTGACGACCTGGCTTGAAGTCGATTCCGTAACAAATGACGAAAACGGACGGATTACTCTGGTTTTTACTACATATGAACACTTTTCTCATTCTCCCGATCAACTCGGCTGCTAGTCCTCCTTTCATGCAGAATCTTATGGTCCTAGCTCATGTCCATGGCACCAAAGCCAGCTAAAAAGTCAATAATCGATACCTAGAACTTGAGTTGTACTACTTCTTACTGGCTATTACATCAACTTACAAGCATCATCTGTGTTCTACTATGGTGCTTTTAGAGTCTCCACATACCGCAAACACGCGACATAGCTTTGCAGACGATATGTACAACCGTTTCAGAGAGAAGAGCGGCCAATGTGACGACCTGGCTTTAAGTCGATTCGATAACAAACGACGAAAACGGACGGATTTCGAAGGTTTTTACTACATATGAACACTTTTCACATCCTCCCGTGTAACTCGGCTGCTAGTCCTCCTTTCATGCAGAATCTTAAGGTCCTAGCTCATGTCCAAGGCACCAAAGCCTGCTAAAAAGTCAATAATCGATACTTAAAACTGGTATTGTACTAATTCTTACTGGCTATTTCATCATATTAGAAGCTTCATCTGTGTCCTACTATGGTGCTTTTAGTGTCTCCGCATACCGCAGCACGCGACATAGCTTTCAGACGATAAGTACAACCGTTTCAGAGAGAAGAGTGGCCAATGTGACGATCTGGCTTTAAGTCGATTCGATAACAAATGACGAAAACGGACGGATTTCTCTGGTTTTTACTACATATGAACACTTTTCACATTCTCCCGTGCAACTCGGCTGCTAGTCCTCCTTTCATGCAGAATCTTATGGTCCTAGCTATGTCCAAGGCACCAAAGCCAGCTAAAAAGTCAATAATCGATACCTAAAACTTGAGTTGTACTACTTCTTACTGGCTATTACATCAACTTAGAAGCTTCATCTGTGTTCTACTATGGTGCTTTTAGTGTCTCCACATACCGCAGCACGCGACATAGCTTTGCAGACGATAAGTACAACCGTTTCAGAGAGAAGAGCGGTCAACGTGACGATCCGGCTTTAAGTCGATTCGGTAACAAATGACGAAAATGGACGGATTTCTTAGGTTTTTACTACATATGAACACTTTTCACATCCTCCCTTGCAACTCGGCTGCTAGTCCTCCTTTCATGCAGAATCTTAAGGTCCTAGCTCATGTCCAAGGCACCAAAGCCAACTAAAAAGTCAATAATCGATACTTAAAACTAGAATTGTACTACATCTTACTGGCTATTTCATCATCTTAGAAGCTTCATCTGTGTCCTACTATGGTGCTTTTAGTGTCTCCGCATAACGCATCACGCGACATAGCTTTCAGACGATAAGTACAACCGTTTCAGAGAGAAGAGCGGCCAATGTGACGATCTGGCTTTAAGTCAATTCCATACCAAATGACGAATACAGACGGATTTCTCAGGTTTTTACTACATATGAACACTTTTCACAATCTCGCGTGCAATTCGGCTGCTAGTCCTCCTTTCATGCAGAATCTTAAGGTCCTAGCTCATGTCCAAGGCACCAAAGCCAGCTAAAAAGTCAATAATCGATACCTAAAACTTGAGTTGTACTACTTCTTACTGGCTATTACATCAACTTAGAAGCTTCATCTGTGTTCTACTATGGTGCTTTTAGTGTCTCCGCATACCGCAGCACGCGACATAGCTTTGCAGGCGATAAGTACAACCGTTTCAGAGAGATGAGCGGCTAATGTGACGACCTGGCTTTAAGTCGATTCCGTAACAAATGACGACAACGGACGGATTTCTCAGGTTTTTACTACATATGAACACTTTTCACATTCTCCCGTGCAACTCGGCTGCTAGTCCTCCTTTCATGCAGAATCTTAAGGTCCTAGCTCATGTCCAAGGCACCAAAGCCAGCTAAAAAGTCAATAATCGATACCTAAAACTGGTATTGTACTAATTCTTACTGGCTATTACATCATCTTAGAAGCTTCATCTGTGTTCTACTATGGTGCTTCTAGTGTCTCCGCATACCGCAGCACGCGACATAGCTTTCAGACGATAAGTACAACCGTTTCAGAGAGAAGAGCGGCTAATGTGACGATCTGGCTTTCAGTCGATTCGATAACAATTGACGAAAACGGACGGATTTCTCAGGTTTTTACTACATATGAACACTTTTCACACTCTCACATACAACTCGGCTGCTAGTCCTCCTTTCATGCAGAATCTTAAGGTCCTAGCTCATGTCCAAGGCACCAAAGCCAGCTAAAAAGTCAATAATCGACACTTAAAACTTGAATTGTACTTCTTCTTACTGGCTATTACATCATCTTAGAAGCTTCATATGTGTTCTACTATGGTGCTTTTAGTGTCTCCACAAACCGCAGCACGCGACATAGCTTTGCAGACGATAAGTACAACCGTTTCAGAGAGAAGAGCGGCCAATGTGACGCGCTGCTTGAAGTCGATTCGATAATAAATTACGAAAACGGACGGATTCCTCACGTTTTTACTACATATGAACACTTTTCACATTCTCCCTTGCAACTCGGCTGCTAGTCCTCCTTTCATGCAGAATCTTAAGGTCCTAGCCTGTGTCCAAGGCACCAAAGCCAGCAAAAAGTCCATAATCGATACCTAAAACTTGAATTGTACTACTTCTTACTGGCTATTTCATCAACTTAAAAGCTTAATCTGTGTTCTACTATAGTGCTTTTAGTGTCTCCGCATACCGCAGCACGCGACATAGCTTTGCAGACGATAAGTACAACCGTTTCAGAGAGAAGAGCGGCCAATGTGACGCACTGCTTTAAGTCGATTCGATAATAAATTACGAAAATGGTCGGATTTCGAAGGTTTTTACTACATATGAACACTTTTCACATCCTCCCGTGCAACTCGGCTGCTAGTCCTCCTTTCATGCAGAATCTTAAGGTCCTAGCTCATGTCCAAGGCACCAAAGCCAGCAAAAAGTACATAATCGATACCTAAAACTTGAATTGTACTACTTCTTACTTGCTATTACATCAACTTAGAAGCTTAATCTGCGTTCTACTATGGTGCTTTTAGTGTCTCCGCATACCGCAGCACGCGACATAGCTTTGCAGACGATAAGTACAACCGTTTCAGAGAGAAGAGCGGCCAATGTGACGATCTGGCTTTAAGTCGATTCGATAACAAATGACGAAAACGGACAGATTTCTCAGGTTTTTACTACATATGAACACTTTTCACATTCTCCCTTACTACTCGGCTGCTAGTCCTCCTTTCATGCAGAATCTTAAGGTCCTAGCTCACGTCCAATGCACCAAAGCCAGCTAAAAAGTCAATAATCGATATCTAAAACTTGAATTGTACTACTTCTTACTGGCTATTACATCAACTTAAAAGCTTCATCTCTGTTCTACTATGGTGCTATTAGTGTCTCCGCATACCGCAGCACGCGACATAGCTTTGCAGACGATAAGTACAACCGTTTCAGAGCGAAGAGCGGCCAATGTGACGATCTGGTTTTAAGTCGATTCGATAACAAATGACGAAAACGGACGGATTTCTCAAGTTTTTACTACATATGAACACTTTTCACATCCTCCCGTGCAACTCGGCTGCTAGTCCTCCTTTCATGCAGAATCTTAAGGTCCTAGCTCATGTCCAAGGCACCAAAGCCAGCTAAAAAGTCAATAATCGACACTTAAAACTTGAATTGTACTTCTTCTTACTGGCTATTACATCATCTTAGAAGCTTCATCTGTGTTCTACTATGGTGCTTTTAGTGTCTCCACAAACCGCAGCACGCGACATAGCTTTGCAGACGATAAGTACAACCGTTTCAGAGAGAAGAGCGGCCAATGTGACGCGCTGCTTGAAGTCGATTCGATAATAAATTACGAAAACGGACGGATTCCTCACGTTTTTACTACATATGATCACTTTTCACATTCTCCCTTGCACCTCGGCTGCTAGTCCTCCTTTCATGCAGAATCTTAAGGTCCTAGCCTGTGTCCAAGGCACCAAAGCCAGCAAAAAGTCCATAATCGATACCTAAAACTTGAATTGTACTACTTCTTACTGTTTATTTCATCAACTTAAAAGCTTAATCTGTGTTCTACTATAGTGCTTTTAGTGTCTCCGCATACCGCAGCACGCGACATAGCTTTGCAGACGATAAGTACAACCGTTTCAGAGAGAAGAGCGGCCAATGTGACGCACTGCTTTAAGTCGATTCGATAATAAATTACGAAAATGGTCGGATTTCTCAGGTTTTTACTACATATGAACACTTTTCTCATCCTCCCGTGCAACTCGGATGCTAGTCCTCCTTTCATGCAGAATCTTAAGGTCCTAGCTCATGTCCAAGGCACCAAAGCCAGCAAAAAGTACATAATCGATACCTAAAACTTGAATTGTACTACTTCTTACTTGCTATTACATCAACTTAGAAGCTTAATCTGCGTTCTACTATGGTGCTTTTAGTGTCTCCGCATACCGCAGCACGCGACATAGCTTTGCAGACGATAAGTACAACCGTTTCAGAGAGAAGAGCGGCCAATGTGACGATCTGGCTTTAAGTCGATTCGATAACAAATGACGAAAACGGACGGATTTCTCAGGTTTTTACTACATATGAACACTTTTCAGATACTCCCGTGCAACGCGGCTGCTAGTCCTCCTTTCATGCGAAATCTTAAAGTCCTAGCTCATGTCCAAGGCACCAAAGCCAGCTAAAAAGTCAATAATCGATACCTAAAACTTGAGTTGTACTACATCTCACTGGCTATCACATCAACTTAGAAGCTTCATCTGTGTTCTACTATGGTGCTTTTAGTGTCTCCGCATACCGCAGCACGCGACATAGCTTTGCAGACGATAAGTACAACCGTTTCAGAGAGAAGAGCGGGCAATGTGACGATCTGGCTTCAAGTTGATTCGATAACAAATGACGAAAACGGACGGATTTCTCAGGTTTTTACTACATATGAACACTTTTCACATTCTCCCATGCAACTCGGCTGCTAGTCCTCCTTTCATGCAGAATCTTAAGGACATAGCTCATGTCCAAGGCACCAAAGCCAGCTAAAAAGTCAATAATCGATATATAAAACTTGAATTGTACTACTTCTTACTGGCTATTACATCAACTCTGAAGCTTCATCTGTGTTCTACTATGGTGCTTTCAGTGTCTCTGAATACTGCAGCACGCGACTTAGCTTTGCAGACGATAAGTACAACCGTTTCAGAGAGAAGAGCGGCCAATGTGACGCACTGCTTTAAGTCGATTCGATAATAAATTACGAAAACGGACGGATTTCTCAGGTTTTTACTACATATGAACACTTTTCGTATCCTCCCGTGCAACTCGGCTGCTAGTCCTCCTTTCATGCAGAATCTTAAGGTCCTAGCTCATGTCCAAGGCACCAAAGCCAGCTAAAAAGTCAATATTCGATACCTAAAACTTGAATTGTACTACTCCTTACTGGCTATTAAATCAACTTAGAAGCTTCTTCTGTGTTCTACTATGGTGCTTTTAGTGTCTCCGCATATCGCAGCACGCGATATAGCTTTGCAGACGATAAGTACAACCGTTTCAGAGAGAAGAGCGGCCAATGTGACGATCTGTCTTCAAGTTGATTCGATAACAAATGACGAAAATGGACGGATTTCTCAGGTTTTTACTACATATGAACACTTTTCACATACTCCCGATCAACTCGGCTGCTAGTCCTCCTTTCATGCAGAATCTTAAGGTCCTAGCTCAGGTCCAAGGCACCACAGCCAGCTAAAAAGTCAATAATCGATACCTAAAACTTGAATTGTACTATTTCTGACTGGCTATTACATCAACTTAGAAGCTTAATCTGTGTTCTACTATGGTGCTTTAAGTGTCTCCGCATACCGCAGCACGCGACATAGCTTTGCAGACGATAAGTACAACCGTTTCAGAGAGAAGAGCGGCCAATGTGACGCGCTGCTTGAAGTCGATTCGATAATAAATTACGAAAACGGACGGATTCCTCACGTTTTTACTACATATGAACACTTTTCACATTCTCCCTTGCAACTCGGCTGCTAGTCCTCCATTCATGCAGAATCATAAGGTCCTAGCCTGTGTCAGAGGCTCCAAAGCCAGCAAAAAGTCCATAATCGATACCTAAAACTTGAATTGTACTACTTCTTACTGGCTATTTCATCAACTTAAAAGCTTAATCTGTGTTCTACTATAGTGCTTTTAGTGTCTCCGCATACCGCAGCACGCGACATAGCTTTGCAGACGATAAGTACAACCGTTTCAGAGAGAAGAGCGGCCAATGTGACGCACTGCTTTAACTCGATTCGATAATAAATTACGAAAACGGTCGGATTTCTCAGTTTTTTACTACATTTGAACACTTTTCACATCCTACCGTGCAACTCGGCTGCTAGTCCTCCTTTCATGCAGAATCTTAAGGTCCTAGCTCATGTCCAAGGCACCAAAGCCAGCTAAAAAGTCAATAATCGATACCTAAAACTTGAATTGTACTACTTCTTATTGGCTATTACATCAACTTAGAAGCTTAATCCGTGTTCTACTATGGTGCTTTTAGTGTCTCCGCATACCGCAGCACGCGACATAGCTTTGCAGACGATAAGTACAACCGTTTCAGAGAGAAGAGCGGCCAATGTGACGCACTGCTTGAAGTCGATTCGATAATAAATTACGAAAACGGACGGGTTCCGCACGTTTTTACTACATATGAACACTTTTCACATTCTCCCTTGCAACTCGGCTGCTAGTCCTCCTTTCATGCAGAATCTTAAGGTAATAGCTCGTGTCCAAGGCACCAAAGCCAGCTAAAAAGTCAATAATCGATACCTAAAACTTGAATTGAACTACTTCAAACTTGCTATTACATCAACTTAGAAGCTTCATCTGTCTTCCACTATGGTTATTTTAGTGCCTCCGCATACCGGAGCACGTGACATAGTTTTGCAGACGATAAGTACAACCGTTTCATATAGAGGAGCGGCCAATGTGACGATCTGGCTTCAAGTTGATTCGATAACAAATGACGAAAACGGACGGATTTCTCAGGTTTTTACTACATATGAACACTTTTCACATTCTCCCATGCAACTCGGCTGCTAGTCCTCCTTTCATGCAGAATCTTAAAGACCTAGCTCATGTCCAAGGCACAAAAGCCAGCTAAAAAGTCAATAATCGATACCTAAAACTTGAATTGTACTACTTCTTACTGGCTATTACATCAACTTAGAAGCTTAATCTGTGTTCTACTATAGTGCTTTTAGTGTCTCCGCATACCGCAGCACGCGACATAGCTTTGCAGACGGTAAGTACAACCGTTTCAGAGAGAAGAGCGGCCAATGTGACGATCTGGCTTTCAGTCGATTCGATAACAAATGACGAAAACGGACGGATTCCTCACGTTTTTACTACATATGAACACTTTTCACATTCTCCCTTGCAACTGGGCTGCTAGTCCTCCTTTCATGCAGAATCTTAAGGTCCTAGCTCATGTCCAAGGCACCAAAGCCAGCAAAAAGTCCATAATCGATACCTAAAACTTGAATTGTACTACTTCTTACTTGCTATTACATCAACTTAGAAGCTTCATCTGTGTTCTACTATGGTGCTTTTAGTGTCTCCGCATACCGCAGCAAGCGACATAGCTTTGCAGACGATAAGTACAACCGTTTCAGAGAGAAGAGCGGCCAATGTGACGCACTGCTTTAAGTCGATTCGATAATAAATTACGAAAACGGACGGATTTCTCAGGTTTTTACTACATGTGAACACTTTTCGCATCCTCCCGTGCAACTCGGCTGCTAGCCCTCCTTTCATGCATAATCTTAAGCTCCTAGCTCATGTCCAAGGCACAAAAGCCAGCAAAATAGTCAATAATCGATACCTAAAACTTGAATTGTACTACTTCTTACTGGCTATTACATCAACTTAGAAGCTTCATCTGTGTTCTACTATGGTGCTTTTAGTGTCTCCGCATACCGCAGCACGCGACATAGCTTTGCAGACGATAAGTACAACCGTTTCAGAGAGAAGAGCGGCCAATGTGACGATCTGGCTTGAAGTCGATTCGGTAATAAATTACGTAAACGGACAGATTTCTCAGGATTTTACTACACATGAACACTTTCGCATTCTCCCGTTCAACTCGGCTGCTAGTCCTCCTTTCATGCAGAATCTTAAGGTCCTAGCTCATGTCCAAGGCTCCAAAGCCAGATAAAAAGTCAATATTCGATACCTAAAACTTGAATTGTACTACTCCTTACTGGCTATTCCATCAACTTAGGTGCTTCATCTGTGTTCTACTATGGTGCTTTTAGTTTCTCCGCATACCGCATCACGCGACATAGCTTTGCAGACGATAAGTACAACCGTTTCAGAGAGAAGAGCGGCCAATGTGACGATCTGGCTTTAAGTCGATTCGATAATAAATTGCGAAAACGGAATGATTTCTCAGGTTTTTACTACACATGAACACTTTTCGCATTCTCCCGTTCAACTCGGCTGCTAGTCCTCCTTTCATGCAGAATCTTAAGGTCCTAGCTCATGTCCAAGGCACCAAAGCCAGCTACAAAGTCAATAATCGTTACCTAAAACTTGAATCGTACTACTTCTTACTGGCTATTACATCAATTTAGAAGCTTCATCTGTGTTCATTTATGATGATTTTAGTGTCTCCGCATACCGCAGCACGCGACATAGCTTTGCAGACGATAAGTACAACCGTTTCAGAGAGAAGAGCGGCCAATGTGACGATCTGGCTTTAAGTCGATTCGATAACAAATGACGAAAATGGACGGATTTCTCAGGTTTTTACTACATATAAACACTTTTCACATACTCCCGTGCAACTCGGCTGCTAGTCCTCCTATCATGCAGAATCTTAAGGTCCTAGCTCATGACCAAGGCACCAAAGCCAGCTAAAAAGTCAATAATCGATACCTAAAACTTGAATTGTACTACTTCTTACTGGCTATTACATCAACTTAGAGGCTTCATCTGTGTTCCGCTATGGTGATTTTAGTGACTCCGCATACCGCAGCACGCGACATAGCTTTGCAGACGATAAGTCAACCGTTTCAGAGAGAAGAGGGGCCAATATGACGATCTGGCTTTAAGTCGATTCGATAACAAATGACTAAAATGGACGGATTGCTCAGGTTTTTACTACATATGAACACTTTTCACATACTCCCGTCCAACGCAGCTGCTAGTCCTCCTTTCATGCAGAATCTTAAGGTCCTAGCTCATGTCCAAGGCACCAAAGCCAGCAAAAAGTCCATAATCGATACCTAAAACTTGAATTATACTACTTCTTACTGGCTATTACATCAACTTAGAAGCTTAATCTGTGTTCTACTATGGTGCTTTTAGTGTCTCCGCATACCGCAGCACGCGACATAGCTTTGCAGACGATAAGTACAACCGTTTCAGAGAGAAGAGCGGCCAATGTGACGATCTGGCTTTAAGTCGATTCGATAATAAATTGCGAAAACGGAATGATTTCTCAGGTTTTTACTACACATGAACACTTTTCGCATTCTCCCGTTCAACTCGGCTGCTAGTCCTCCTTTCATGCAGAATCTTAAGGTCCTAGCTCATGTCCAAGGCACCAAAGCCAGCTACAAAGTCAATAATCGTTACCTAAAACTTGAATCGTACTACTTCTTACTGGCTATTACATCAATTTAGAAGCTTCATCTGTGTTCATTTATGGTGATTTTAGTGTCTCCGCATACCGCAGCACGCGACATAGCTTTGCAGACGATAAGTACAACCGTTTCAGAGAGAAGAGCGGCCAATGTGACGATCTGGCTTTAAGTCGATTCGATAACAAATGACGAAAATGGACGGATTTCTCAGGTTTTTACTACATATAAACACTTTTCACATACTCCCGTGCAACTCGGCTGCTAGTCCTCCTATCATGCAGAATCTTAAGGTCCTAGCTCATGACCAAGGCACCAAAGCCAGCTAAAAAGTCAATAATCGATACCTAAAACTTGAATTGTACTACTTCTTACTGGCTATTACATCAACTTAGAGGCTTCATCTGTGTTCCGCTATGGTGATTTTAGTGACTCCGCATACCGCAGCACGCGACATAGCTTTGCAGACGATAAGTCAACCGTTTCAGAGAGAAGAGGGGCCAATATGACGATCTGGCTTTAAGTCGATTCGATAACAAATGACTAAAATGGACGGATTGCTCAGGTTTTTACTACATATGAACACTTTTCACATACTCCCGTCCAACGCAGCTGCTAGTCCTCCTTTCATGCAGAATCTTAAGGTCCTAGCTCATGTCCAAGGCACCAAAGCCAGCAAAAAGTCCATAATCGATACCTAAAACTTGAATTGTACTACTTCTTACTGGCTATTACATCAACTTAGAAGCTTAATCTGTGTTCTACTATGGTGCTTTTAGTGTCTCCGCATACCGCAGCACGCGACATAGCTTTGCAGACGATAAGTACAACCGTTTCAGAGAGAAGAGCGGCCAATGTGACGATCTGGCTTTAAGTCGATTCGATAACAAATGACGATAACGGATGGATTTCTCAGGTTTTTACTACATATGAACACTTTTCACATTCTCCCATTCAACTCGGCTGCTAGTCCTCCTTTCATGCAGAATCATAAGGACCTAGCTCATGCCAAGGGCACCAAAGCCAGCTAAAAAGTCAATAATCGATACCTAAAACTTGAATTGTACTTCTTCTTACTGGCTATTACATCAACTTAGAAGCTTCATCTGTGTTCTACTATGGTGCTTTTAGTGTCTCCGCATACCGCAGCACGCGACATAGCTTTGCAGACGATAAGTACAACCGTTTCAGAGAGAAGAGCGGCCAATGTGACGCACTGCTTTAAGTCGATTCGATAACAAATGACGAAAATGGACAGATTTCTCAGGTTTTTACTACATATGAACACTTTTCGCATCCTCGAGTGCAACTCGGCTGCTAGTCCTCCTTTCATGCAGAATCATAAGGTCCTAGCTCATGTCCAAGGCACCAAAGCCATCTAAAAATTCAATAATCGATACCTAAATCTTGAATTGTACTACTTCTTACTGGGTATTACATCAACTTTGAAGCTTCATCTGTGTTCTACTATGGTGCTTTCAGAGTCTCCGCATACCGTAGCACGCGACATAGCTTTGCAGACGATAAGTACAACCGTTTCAGAGAGAAGAGCTGCCAATGTGACGATCTGGCTTTAAGCCGATTCGATAACAAATGACGAAAACGGACGGATTTCTCAGGTTTTTACTACGTATGAACACTTTTCACATTCTCCCATGCAACTCGGCTGCTAGTCCTCCTTTCATGCAGAATCATAAAGTCCTATCTCATGTCCAAGGCAGAAAAGCCAGCTAAAAAGTAAATAATTGATACCTAAAACTTGATTTGTACTACTTCTTACTGGGTATTACATCAACTTAGAAGCTTAATCTGTGTTCTACTATGGTGCTTCTAGTGTCTCCGCATACCGCAGCACGCAACATAGCTTTGCAGACGATAAGTACAACCGTTTCAGAGAGAAAAGCGGCCAATGTGACGTACTGCTTTAAGTCGATTCGATAATAAATTACGAAAACGGACGGATTTCTCAGGTTTTTACTACATATGAACACTTTTCGCATCCTCCCGTGCAACTCGGCTGCTAGTCCTCCTTTCATGCAGAATCTTAAGGTCCTAGCTCATGTCCAAGGCACCAAAGCCAGCTAAAAAGTCAATATTCGATACATAAAACTTGAATTGTACTACTCCTTACAGGCTATTCCATCAACTTAGAAGCTTCATCTATGTTCTACTATGGTGCTTTTAGTGTCTCCGCATACCGCATCACGCGACATAGGTTTGCAGACGATAAGTACAACCGTTTCAGAGAGAAGAGCGGCCAATGTGACGATCTGGCTTCAAGTTGATTCGATAACAAATGACGAAATCGGACGGATTTCTCAGGTTTTTACTACATATGAACACTTTTCACATTTTCCCATGCAATTCGGCTGCTAGTCCTCCTTTCATGCAGAATCTTAAAGACATAGATCATGACCAGGGCACCAAAGCCAGCTAAAAAGTCAATTATCGATACCTAAAACTTGAATTGTACTACTTCTTACTGGCTATTACATCAACTTAGAAGCTTCATCTGTGTTCCGCTATGGTGATTTTAGTGCCTCCGCATACCCCAGCACGCGACATAGCTTTGCAGACTTTAGGTACAACCGTTTCAGAGAGAAGAGGGGCAAATGTGACGATCTGGCTTTAAGTCGATTCGATAACAAATGACAAAAACGAACGGATTTCTCAGGTTTTTACTACATATGAACACTTTTAACATTGTCCCTTGCAACTCGGCTGCTAGTCCTCCTTTCATACTGAATCCTAAGGTCCTAGCTCATGTCCAAGGCACCAAAGCCAGCAAAAAGTCCATAATCGATACCTAAAACCTGAATTGTACTACTTCTTACTATCTATTACATCAACTTAGAAGCTTAATCTGTGTTCTACTATGGTGCTTTTAGTGTCTCCGCATACCACAGCACGCGACATAGCTTTGCAGACGATAAGTGCAACCGTTTCAGAGAGAAGAGCGGCCAATGTGACGCACTGCTTTAAGTCGATTCTATAATAAATTACGAAAACGGACGGATTTCTCAGGTTTTTACTACATATGAACACTTTTCACATACTCCCGATCAACTCGGCTGCTAGTCCTTTCATGCAGAATCTTAAGGTCCTACCTCAGGTCCAGGGCACCAAAGCCAGCTAAAAAGTCAATAATCGATACCTAAAACTTGAATTGTACTACTTCTGACTGGCTATTACATCAACTTAGAAGCTTCATCTATGTTCTACTATGGTGCTTTTAGTGTCTCCACATACCGCAGCACGCGACATAGCTTTGCAGACGATAAGTACAACCGTTTCAGAGAGAAGACTGGCCAATGTGACGATCTGGCTTTAAGTCGATTCGATAACAAATGACGAAAACGAACGGATTTCTCAGGTTTTTACTACATATGAACACTTTTAACATTCTCCCTTGCACCTCGGCTGCTAGCCCTCCTTTCATGCAGAATCTTAAGGTCCTACCTCATGTCCAAGGCACCAAAGCCAGCAAAAAGTCAATAATCGATACCTAAAACTTGAATTATACTACTTCTTACTGGCTATTACATCAACTTAGAAGCTTAATCTGTGTTCTACTATGGTGCTTTTAGTGTCTACGCATACCACAGCAAGCGACATAGCTTTGCAGACGATAAGTACAACCGTTTCAGAGAGAAGAGCGGCCAATGTGACGCACTGCTTTAAGTCGATTCGATAATAAATTACGAAAACGGACGGATTTCTCAGGTTTTTACTACATATGAACACTTTTCGCATCCTCCCGTGCAACTCGGCTGCTAGTCCTCCTTTCATGCATAATCTTAAGCTCCTAGCTCATGTCCAAGGCACAAAAGCCAGCAAAATAGTCAATAATCGATACCTAAAACTTGAACTGTACTACTTCTTACTGGCTATTACATCAACTTAGAAGCTTCATCTGTGTTCTACTATGGTGCTTTTAGTGTCTCCGCATACCGCAGCACGCGACATAGCTTTGCAGACGATAAGTACAACCGTTTCAGAGAGACGAGCGGCCAATGTGACGATCTGGCTTGAAGTCGATTCGGTAATAAATTACGTAAACGGACAGATTTCTCAGGATTTTACTACACATGAACACTTTCGCATTCTCCCGTTCAACTCGGCTGCTAGTCCTCCTTTCATGCAGAATCTTAAGGTCCTAGCTCATGTCCAAGGCTCCAAAGCCAGCTAAAAAGTCAATATTCGATACCTAAAACTTGAATTGTACTACTCCTTACTGGCTATTCCATCAACTTAGGTGCTTCATCTGTGTTCTACTATGGTGCTTTTAGTTTCTCCGCATACCGCATCACGCGACATAGCTTTGCAGACGATAAGTACAACCGTTTCAGATAGAGGAGCGGCCAATGTGACGATCTGGCTTTAAGTCGATTCGATAACAAATGACGAAAATGGACGGATTTCTCAGGTTTTTACTACATATAAACACTTATCACATACTCCCGTGCAACGCGGCTGCTAGTCCTCCTTTAATGCAGAATCTTAAGGTCCTAGCTCATGTCCAATGTACCAAAGCCAGCTAAAATGTCAATAATCGATACCTAAAACTTGAATTGTACTACTCCTTATTGGCCATTACGTCAACTTAGAAGCTTCATCTGTGTTCTACTATAGTGCTTTTAGTGTCTCCGCATACCGAAGCACGCGACATAGCTTTGCAGACGATAAGTACAACCGTTTCAGAGAGAAGAGCGTCCAATGTGACGATCTGGCTTTAAGTCGATTCGATAACAAATGACGAAAACGAACGGATTTCTCAGGTTTTTACTACATATGAACACTTTTCACATACTCCCGATCAACTCGGCTGCTAGTCCTCCTTTCATGCAGAATCTTAAGGTCCTAGCTCAGGTCCAGGGCACCAAAGCCAGCTAAAAAGTCAATAATCGATACCTAAAACTTGAATTGTACTACTTCTGACTGGCTATTACATCAACTTAGAAGCTTCATCTATGTTCTACTATGGTGCTTTTAGTGTCTCCGCATACCACAGCACGCGACATAGCTTTGCAGACGATAAGTACAACCGTTTCAGAGAGAAGAGTGGCCAATGTGACGATCTGGCTTTAAGTCGATTCGATAACAAATGACGAAAACGAACGGATTTCTCAGGTTTTTACTACATATGAACACTTTTAACATTCTCCCTTACAACTCGGCAGCTAGCCCTCCTTTCATGCAGAATCTTAAGGTCCTACCTCATGTCCAAGGCACCAAAGCCAGAAAAAGTCAATAATCGATACCTAAAACTTGAATTATACTACTTCTTACTGGCTATTACATCAACTTAGAAGCTTAATCTGTGTTCTACTATGGTGCTTTTAGTGTCTCCGCATACCGCAGCACGCGACATAGCTTTGCAGACGATAAGTACAACCGTTTCAGAGAGAAGAGCGGCCAATGTGACGATCTGGCTTTAAGTCGATTCGATAATAAATTGCGAAAACGGAATGATTTCTCAGGTTTTTACTACACATGAACACTTTTCGCATTCTCCCGTTCAACTCGGCTGCTAGTCCTCCTTTCATGCAGAATCTTAAGGTCCTAGCTCATGTCCAAGGCACCAAAGCCAGCTACAAAGTCAATAATCGTTACCTAAAACTTGAATCGTACTACTTCTTACTGGCTATTACATCAATTTAGAAGCTTCATCTGTGTTCATTTATGGTGATTTTAGTGTCTCCGCATACCGCAGCACGCGACATAGCTTTGCAGACGATAAGTACAACCGTTTCAGAGAGAAGAGCGGCCAATGTGACGATCTGGCTTTAAGTCGATTCGATAACAAATGACGAAAATGGACGGATTTCTCAGGTTTTTACTACATATAAACACTTTTCACATACTCCCGTGCAACTCGGCTGCTAGTCCTCCTATCATGCAGAATCTTAAGGTCCTAGCTCATGACCAAGGCACCAAAGCCAGCTAAAAAGTCAATAATCGATACCTAAAACTTGAATTGTACTACTTCTTACTGGCTATTACATCAACTTAGAGGCTTCATCTGTGTTCCGCTATGGTGATTTTAGTGACTCCACATACCGCAGCACGCGACATAGCTTTGCAGACGATAAGTCAACCGTTTCAGAGAGAAGAGGGGCCAATATGACGATCTGGCTTTAAGTCGATTCGATAACAAATGACTAAAATGGACGGATTGCTCAGGTTTTTACTACATATGAACACTTTTCACATACTCCCGTCCAACGCAGCTGCTAGTCCTCCTTTCATGCAGAATCTTAAGGTCCTAGCTCATGTCCAAGGCACCAAAGCCAGCAAAAAGTCCATAATCGATACCTAAAACTTGAATTGTACTACTTCTTACTGGCTATTACATCAACTTAGAAGCTTAATCTGTGTTCTACTATGGTGCTTTTAGTGTCTCCGCATACCGCAGCACGCGACATAGCTTTGCAGACGATAAGTACAACCGTTTCAGAGAGAAGAGCGGCCAATGTGACGATCTGGCTTTAAGTCGATTCGATAACAAATGACGAAAACGGATGGATTTCTCAGGTTTTTACTACATATGAACACTTTTCACATTCTCCCATTCAACTCGGCTGCTAGTCCTCCTTTCATGCAGAATCATAAGGACCTAGCTCATGCCAAGGGCACCAAAGCCAGCTAAAAAGTCAATAATCGATACCTAAAACTTGAGTTGTACTACTTCTGACTGGCTATTACATCAACTTAGAAGCTTCATCTATGTTCTACTATGGTGCTTTTAGTGTCTCCGCATACCACAGCACGCGACATAGCTTTGCAGACGATAAGTACAACCGTTTCAGAGAGAAGAGTGGCCAATGTGACGATCTGGCTTTAAGTCGATTCGATAACAAATGACGAAAACGAACGGATTTCTCAGGTTTTTACTACATATGAACACTTTTAACATTCTCCCTTACAACTCGGCAGCTAGCCCTCCTTTCATGCAGAATCTTAAGGTCCTACCTCATGTCCAAGGCACCAAAGCCAGAAAAAGTCAATAATCGATACCTAAAACTTGAATTATACTACTTCTTACTGGCTATTACATCAACTTAGAAGCTTAATCTGTGTTCTACTATGGTGCTTTTAGTGTCTCCGCATACCGCAGCACGCGACATAGCTTTGCAGACGATAAGTACAACCGTTTCAGAGAGAAGAGCGGCCAATGTGACGATCTGGCTTTAAGTCGATTCGATAATAAATTGCGAAAACGGAATGATTTCTCAGGTTTTTACTACACATGAACACTTTTCGCATTCTCCCGTTCAACTCGGCTGCTAGTCCTCCTTTCATGCAGAATCTTAAGGTCCTAGCTCATGTCCAAGGCACCAAAGCCAGCTACAAAGTCAATAATCGTTACCTAAAACTTGAATCGTACTACTTCTTACTGGCTATTACATCAATTTAGAAGCTTCATCTGTGTTCATTTATGATGATTTTAGTGTCTCCGCATACCGCAGCACGCGACATAGCTTTGCAGACGATAAGTACAACCGTTTCAGAGAGAAGAGCGGCCAATGTGACGATCTGGCTTTAAGTCGATTCGATAACAAATGACGAAAATGGACGGATTTCTCAGGTTTTTACTACATATAAACACTTTTCACATACTCCCGTGCAACTCGGCTGCTAGTCCTCCTATCATGCAGAATCTTAAGGTCCTAGCTCATGACCAAGGCACCAAAGCCAGCTAAAAAGTCAATAATCGATACCTAAAACTTGAATTGTACTACTTCTTACTGGCTATTACATCAACTTAGAGGCTTCATCTGTGTTCCGCTATGGTGATTTTAGTGACTCCGCATACCGCAGCACGCGACATAGCTTTGCAGACGATAAGTCAACCGTTTCAGAGAGAAGAGGGGCCAATATGACGATCTGGCTTTAAGTCGATTCGATAACAAATGACTAAAATGGACGGATTGCTCAGGTTTTTACTACATATGAACACTTTTCACATACTCCCGTCCAACGCAGCTGCTAGTCCTCCTTTCATGCAGAATCTTAAGGTCCTAGCTCATGTCCAAGGCACCAAAGCCAGCAAAAAGTCCATAATCGATACCTAAAACTTGAATTGTACTACTTCTTACTGGCTATTACATCAACTTAGAAGCTTAATCTGTGTTCTACTATGGTGCTTTTAGTGTCTCCGCATACCGCAGCACGCGACATAGCTTTGCAGACGATAAGTACAACCGTTTCAGAGAGAAGAGCGGCCAATGTGACGATCTGGCTTTAAGTCGATTCGATAACAAATGACGAAAACGGATGGATTTCTCAGGTTTTTACTACATATGAACACTTTTCACATTCTCCCATTCAACTCGGCTGCTAGTCCTCCTATCATGCAGAATCATAAGGACCTAGCTCATGCCAAGGGCACCAAAGCCAGCTAAAAAGTCAATAATCGATACCTAAAACTTGAATTGTACTTCTTCTTACTGGCTATTACATCAACTTAGAAGCTTCATCTGTGTTCTACTATGGTGCTTTTAGTGTCTCCGCATACCGCAGCACGCGACATAGCTTTGCAGACGATAAGTACAACCGTTTCAGAGAGAAGAGCGGCCAATGTGACGCACTGCTTTAAGTCGATTCGATAACAAATGACGAAAATGGACAGATTTCTCAGGTTTTTACTACATATGAACACTTTTCGCATCCTCGAGTGCAACTCGGCTGCTAGTCCTCCTTTCATGCAGAATCATAAGGTCCTAGCTCATGTCCAAGGCACCAAAGCCATCTAAAAAGTCAATAATCGATACCTAAATCTTGAATTGTACTACTTCTTACTGGGTATTACATCAACTTTGAAGCTTCATCTGTGTTCTACTATGGTGCTTTCAGAGTCTCCGCATACCGTAGCACGCGACATAGCTTTGCAGACGATAAGTACAACCGTTTCAGAGAGAAGAGCTGCCAATGTGACGATCTGGCTTTAAGTCGATTCGATAACAAATGACGAAAACGGACGGATTTCTCAGGTTTTTACTACGTATGAACACTTTTCACATTCTCCCATGCAACTCGGCTGCTAGTCCTCCTTTCATGCAGAATCATAAAGTCCTATCTCATGTCCAAGGCAGAAAAGCCAGCTAAAAAGTAAATAATTGATACCTAAAACTTGATTTGTACTACTTCTTACTGGGTATTACATCAACTTAGAAGCTTAATCTGTGTTCTACTATGGTGCTTCTAGTGTCTCCGCATACCGCAGCACGCGACATAGCTTTGCAGACGATAAGTACAACCGTTTCAGAGGGAAAAGCGGCCAATGTGACGTACTGCTTTAAGTCGATTCGATAATAAATTACGAAAACTGTCGGATTTCTCAGGTTTTTACTACATATGAACACTTTTCGCATCCTCCCGTGCACCTCGGCTGCTAGTCCTCCTTTCATGCAGAATCTTAAGGTCCTAGCTCATGTCCAAGGCACCAAAGCCAGCTAAAAAGTCAATATTCGATACATAAAACTTGAATTGTACTACTCCTTACAGGCTATTCCATCAACTTAGAAGCTTCATCTATGTTCTACTATGGTGCTTTTAGTGTCTCCGCATACCGCATCACGCGACATAGGTTTGCAGACGATAAGTACAACCGTTTCAGAGAGAAGAGCGGCCAATGTGACGATCTGGCTTCAAGTTGATTCGATAACAAATGACGAAATCGGACGGATTTCTCAGGTTTTTACTACATATGAACACTTTTCACATTTTCCCATTTAATTCGGCTGCTAGTCCTCCTTTCATGCAGAATCTTAAAGACATAGATCATGACCAGGGCACCAAAGCCAGCTAAAAAGTCAATAATCGATACCTAAAACTTGAATTGTACTACTTCTTACTGGCTATTACATCAACTTAGAAGCTTCATCTGTGTTCCGCTATGGTGATTTTAGTGCCTCCGCATACCCCAGCACGCGACATAGCTTTGCAGACTTTAGGTACAACCGTTTCAGAGAGAAGAGGGGCAAATGTGACGATCTGGCTTTAAGTCGATTCGATAACAAATGACAAAAACGAACGGATTTCTCAGGTTTTTACTACATATGAACACTTTTAACATTGTCCCTTGCAACTCGGCTGCTAGTCCTCCTTTCATACTGAATCCTAAGGTCCTAGCTCATGTCCAAGGC
The DNA here is from genome assembly GCF_023897955.1 of Schistocerca gregaria. Taxonomy (NCBI): domain Eukaryota; kingdom Metazoa; phylum Arthropoda; class Insecta; order Orthoptera; family Acrididae; genus Schistocerca; species Schistocerca gregaria. The sequence goes on along the minus strand of NW_026061718.1, from coordinate 1,102,476 downwards.
ACCAAAGCCAGCAAAAAGTCCATAATCGATACCTAAAACCTGAATTGTACTACTTCTTACTATCTATTACATCAACTTAGAAGCTTAATCTGTGTTCTACTATGGTGCTTTTAGTGTCTCCGCATACCACAGCACGCGACATAGCTTTGCAGACGATAAGTACAACCGTTTCAGAGAGAAGAGCGGCCAATGTGACGCACTGCTTTAAGTCGATTCTATAATAAATTACGAAAACGGACGGATTTCTCAGGTTTTTACTACATATGAACACTTTTCACATACTCCCGATCAACTCGGCTGCTAGTCCTTTCATGCAGAATCTTAAGGTCCTACCTCAGGTCCAGGGCACCAAAGCCAGCTAAAAAGTCAATAATCGATACCTAAAACTTGAATTGTACTACTTCTGACTTGCTATTACATCAACTTAGAAGCTTCATCTATGTTCTACTATGGTGCTTTTAGTGTCTCCACATACCGCAGCACGCGACATAGCTTTGCAGACGATAAGTACAACCGTTTCAGAGAGAAGACTGGCCAATGTGACGATCTGGCTTTAAGTCGATTCGATAACAAATGACGAAAACGAACGGATTTCTCAGGTTTTTACTACATATGAACACTTTTAACATTCTCCCTTGCACCTCGGCTGCTAGCCCTCCTTTCATGCAGAATCTTAAGGTCCTACCTCATGTCCAAGGCACCAAAGCCAGCAAAAAGTCAATAATCGATACCTAAAACTTGAATTATACTACTTCTTACTGGCTATTACATCAACTTAGAAGCTTAATCTGTGTTCTACTATGGTGCTTTTAGTGTCTACGCATACCACAGCAAGCGACATAGCTTTGCAGACGATAAGTACAACCGTTTCAGAGAGAAGAGCGGCCAATGTGACGCACTGCTTTAAGTCGATTCGATAATAAATTACGAAAACGGACGGATTTCTCAGGTTTTTACTACATATGAACACTTTTCGCATCCTCCCGTGCAACTCGGCTGCTAGTCCTCCTTTCATGCATAATCTTAAGCTCCTAGCTCATGTCCAAGGCACAAAAGCCAGCAAAATAGTCAATAATCGATACCTAAAACTTGAACTGTACTACTTCTTACTGGCTATTACATCAACTTAGAAGCTTCATCTGTGTTCTACTATGGTGCTTTTAGTGTCTCCGCATACCGCAGCACGCGACATAGCTTTGCAGACGATAAGTACAACCGTTTCAGAGAGAAGAGCGGCCAATGTGACGATCTGGCTTGAAGTCGATTCGGTAATAAATTACGTAAACGGACAGATTTCTCAGGATTTTACTACACATGAACACTTTCGCATTCTCCCGTTCAACTCGGCTGCTAGTCCTCCTTTCATGCAGAATCTTAAGGTCCTAGCTCATGTCCAAGGCTCCAAAGCCAGCTAAAAAGTCAATATTCGATACCTAAAACTTGAATTGTACTACTCCTTACTGGCTATTCCATCAACTTAGGTGCTTCATCTGTGTTCTACTATGGTGCTTTTAGTTTCTCCGCATACCGCATCACGCGACATAGCTTTGCAGACGATAAGTACAACCGTTTCAGATAGAGGAGCGGCCAATGTGACGATCTGGCTTTAAGTCGATTCGATAACAAATGACGAAAATGGACGGATTTCTCAGGTTTTTACTACATATAAACACTTATCACATACTCCCGATCAACTCGGCTGCTAGTCCTCCTTTCATGCAGAATCTTAAGGTCCTAGCTCAGGTCCAGGGCACCAAAGCCAGCTAAAAAGTCAATAATCGATACCTAAAACTTGAATTGTACTACTTCTGACTGGCTATTACATCAACTTAGAAGCTTCATCTATGTTCTACTATGGTGCTTTTAGTGTCTCCGCATACCACAGCACGCGACATAGCTTTGCAGACGATAAGTACAACCGTTTCAGAGAGAAGAGTGGCCAATGTGACGATCTGGCTTTAAGTCGATTCGATAACAAATGACGAAAACGAACGGATTTCTCAGGTTTTTACTACATATGAACACTTTTAACATTCTCCCTTACAACTCGGCAGCTAGCCCTCCTTTCATGCAGAATCTTAAGGTCCTACCTCATGTCCAAGGCACCAAAGCCAGAAAAAGTCAATAATCGATACCTAAAACTTGAATTATACTACTTCTTACTGGCTATTACATCAACTTAGAAGCTTAATCTGTGTTCTACTATGGTGCTTTTAGTGTCTCCGCATACCGCAGCACGCGACATAGCTTTGCAGACGATAAGTACAACCGTTTCAGAGAGAAGAGCGGCCAATGTGACGATCTGGCTTTAAGTCGATTCGATAATAAATTGCGAAAACGGAATGATTTCTCAGGTTTTTACTACACATGAACACTTTTCGCATTCTCCCGTTCAACTCGGCTGCTAGTCCTCCTTTCATGCAGAATCTTAAGGTCCTAGCTCATGTCCAAGGCACCAAAGCCAGCTACAAAGTCAATAATCGTTACCTAAAACTTGAATCGTACTACTTCTTACTGGCTATTACATCAATTTAGAAGCTTCATCTGTGTTCATTTATGGTGATTTTAGTGTCTCCGCATACCGCAGCACGCGACATAGCTTTGCAGACGATAAGTACAACCGTTTCAGAGAGAAGAGCGGCCAATGTGACGATCTGGCTTTAAGTCGATTCGATAACAAATGACGAAAATGGACGGATTTCTCAGGTTTTTACTACATATAAACACTTTTCACATACTCCCGTGCAACTCGGCTGCTAGTCCTCCTATCATGCAGAATCTTAAGGTCCTAGCTCATGACCAAGGCACCAAAGCCAGCTAAAAAGTCAATAATCGATACCTAAAACTTGAATTGTACTACTTCTTACTGGCTATTACATCAACTTAGAGGCTTCATCTGTGTTCCGCTATGGTGATTTTAGTGACTCCGCATACCGCAGCACGCGACATAGCTTTGCAGACGATAAGTCAACCGTTTCAGAGAGAAGAGGGGCCAATATGACGATCTGGCTTTAAGTCGATTCGATAACAAATGACTAAAATGGACGGATTGCTCAGGTTTTTACTACATATGAACACTTTTCACATACTCCCGTCCAACGCAGCTGCTAGTCCTCCTTTCATGCAGAATCTTAAGGTCCTAGCTCATGTCCAAGGCACCAAAGCCAGCAAAAAGTCCATAATCGATACCTAAAACTTGAATTGTACTACTTCTTACTGGCTATTACATCAACTTAGAAGCTTAATCTGTGTTCTACTATGGTGCTTTTAGTGTCTCCGCATACCGCAGCACGCGACATAGCTTTGCAGACGATAAGTACAACCGTTTCAGAGAGAAGAGCGGCCAATGTGACGATCTGGCTTTAAGTCGATTCGATAACAAATGACGAAAACGGATGGATTTCTCAGGTTTTTACTACATATGAACACTTTTCACATTCTCCCATTCAACTCGGCTGCTAGTCCTCCTTTCATGCAGAATCATAAGGACCTAGCTCATGCCAAGGGCACCAAAGCCAGCTAAAAAGTCAATAATCGATACCTAAAACTTGAATTGTACTTCTTCTTACTGGCTATTACATCAACTTAGAAGCTTAATCTGTGTTCTACTATGGTGCTTTTAGTGTCTCCGCATACCGCAGCACGCGACATAGCTTTGCAGACGATAAGTACAACCGTTTCAGAGAGAAGAGCGGCCAATGTGACGATCTGGCTTTAAGTCGATTCGATAACAAATGATAAAAACGGACGGATTTCTCAGGTTTTTACTATATATGAACACTTTTCACATTCTCATATGCAACTCGGCTGCTAGTCCTCCTTTCATGCAGAATCATTAGGTGATAGCTCATGTCCAAGGCAAAAATGCAAGCTGAAAAGTAATAATCGATACCTAAAACTTGAATTGTACTACTTCTTACTGGCTATTACATCAACTTAGAAGCTTCATCTGTGTTCTACTACGGTGCTTTTAGTGTCTCCACATACCGCAGCACGCGACATAGCTTTGCAGACGATAAGTACAACCGTTTCAGAGAGAAGAGCTGCCAATGTGGAGCACTGCTTTAAGTCGATTCGATAAGAAATTAAGAAAACGTACGGATTTCTCAGGTTTTTACTACATATGAACACTTTTCGCATCCTCCAGTGCAACTCGGCTGCTAGTCCTCCTTTCATGCCGAATCTTAAGGTCCTAGCTCATGTCCAGGGCACGAAAGCCAGCTAAAAGGTCAATATTCGATACCTAAATCTTGAATTGTACTACTCGTTACTGGCTATTACATCAACTTAGAAGCTTCATCTGTGTTCTACTATGGTGCTTTTAGTGTCTCCGCCTACCGCAGCACGCGACATAGCTTTGCAGACGATAAGTACAACCGTTTCAGAGAGAAGATCGGCCAATGTGACGATCAGGCTTCAAGTTGATTCGGTAACAAATGACGAAAACGGACGGATTTCTCAGGTTTTCACTACATATGAACATTTTTCACATACTCCCGTGCAACGCTGCTGCTAGTCCTCCTTTCATGCAGAATATTAAGGTCCTAGCTCATGCCAAAGGCACCAAAGCCAACTACAAAGTTAATAATCGATACCTAAAACTTGAATTGTACTACTTCTCACTGGCTATCACATCAACTTAGAAGCTTCATCTGTGTTCTACTATGGTGCTTTTAGTGTCTCCGAATACTGTAGCACGCGACATAGCTTTGCAGACGATAAGTACAACCGTTTCAGAGAGGAGAGGGGCCAATGTGATGATCTGGCTTTAAGTCGATTCGATAACAAATGACGAAAACGGACGGATTTCTCAGGTTTTTACTACATATGAACACTATTTACATTCTCCCGTGCAACTCGGCTGCTAGTCCTCCTTTTATGCAGAATCGTAATGTCCTAGCTCATGTCCGAGGCACCAAAGCTAGCAAAAAAGTTAATAATCGATACCTAAATCTTGAATTGTACTACTTCTTACTGGCTATTACATTAACTTTGAAGCTTCATCTGTGTTCTACTATGGTGCTTTTAGTGTCTCCGCATACCGCAGCACGCGACATAGCTTTGCAGACGATAAGTACAACCGTTTCAGAGAGAAGAGCGGCCAATGTGACGCACTGCTTTAAGTCGATTCGATAATAAATTACGAAAACGGACGGATTTCTCAGGTTTTTACTACATATGAACACTTTTCGCATCCTCCCGTGCAACTCGGCTGCTAGTCCTCCTTTCATGCAGAGTCTTAAGGTCCTAGCTCATGTCCAAGGCACCAAAGCCATCTAAAAAGTCAATATTCGATACCTAAAACGTGAATTGTACTACTCCTTACTGGCTATTACATCAACTTAGAAGCTTAATCTGTGTTCTACTAAGGTGCTTTTAGTGTCTCCGCATTCCGCAGCACGCGACATAGCTTTGCAGACGATAAGTACAACCGTTTCAGAGAGAAGAGCGGCCAATATGACGATCTGGCTTCAAGTTGATTCGATAACAAATGACGAAAAAGGACGGATTTCTCAGGTTTTTACTACATATGAACACTTTTCACATTCTCCCATGCAACTCGGCTGCTAGTCCTCCTTTCATGCTGAATCTTAAGGACATAGCCCATGACCAAGGCACCAAAGCCAGCTAAAAAGTCAATATTCGATACCTAAAACTTGAATTGTACTACTTCTTACTGGCTATTACATCAACTTAGAAGCTTCATCTATGTTCTACTATGGTGCTTTTAGTGTCTCCGCATACCACAGCACGCGACATAGCTTTGCAGACGATAAGTACAACCGTTTCAGAGAGAAGAGTGGCCAATGTGACGATCTGGCTTTAAGTCGATTCGATAACAAATGACGAAAACGAACGGATTTCACAGGTTTTTACTACATATGAACACTTTTAACATTCTCCCTTACAACTCGGCAGCTAGCCCTCCTTTCATGCAGAATCTTAAGGTCCTACCTCATGTCCAAGGCACCAAAGCCAGAAAAAGTCAATAATCGATACCTAAAACTTGAATTATACTACTTCTTACTGGCTATTACATCAACTTAGAAGCTTAATCTGTGTTCTACTATGGTGCTTTTAGTGTCTCCGCATACCGCAGCACGCGACATAGCTTTGCAGACGATAAGTACAACCGTTTCAGAGAGAAGAGCGGCCAATGTGACGATCTGGCTTTAAGTCGATTCGATAATAAATTGCGAAAACGGAATGATTTCTCAGGTTTTTACTACACATGAACACTTTTCGCATTCTCCCGTTCAACTCGGCTGCTAGTCCTCCTTTCATGCAGAATCTTAAGGTCCTAGCTCATGTCCAAGGCACCAAAGCCAGCTACAAAGTCAATAATCGTTACCTAAAACTTGAATCGTACTACTTCTTACTGGCTATTACATCAATTTAGAAGCTTCATCTGTGTTCATTTATGGTGATTTTAGTGTCTCCGCATACCGCAGCACGCGACATAGCTTTGCAGACGATAAGTACAACCGTTTCAGAGAGAAGAGCGGCCAATGTGACGATCTGGCTTTAAGTCGATTCGATAACAAATGACGAAAATGGACGGATTTCTCAGGTTTTTACTACATATAAACACTTTTCACATACTCCCGTGCAACTCGGCTGCTAGTCCTCCTATCAAGCAGAATCTTAAGGTCCTAGCTCATGACCAAGGCACCAAAGCCAGCTAAAAAGTCAATAATCGATACCTAAAACTTGAATTGTACTACTTCTTACTGGCTATTACATCAACTTAGAGGCTTCATCTGTGTTCCGCTATGGTGATTTTAGTGACTCCGCATACCGCAGCACGCGACATAGCTTTGCAGACGATAAGTCAACCGTTTCAGAGAGAAGAGGGGCCAATATGACGATCTGGCTTTAAGTCGATTCGATAACAAATGACTAAAATGGACGGATTGCTCAGGTTTTTACTACATATGAACACTTTTCACATACTCCCGTCCAACGCAGCTGCTAGTCCTCCTTTCATGCAGAATCTTAAGGTCCTAGCTCATGTCCAAGGCACCAAAGCCAGCAAAAAGTCCATAATCGATACCTAAAACTTGAATTGTACTACTTCTTACTGGCTATTACATCAACTTAGAAGCTTAATCTGTGTTCTACTATGGTGCTTTTAGTGTCTCCGCATACCGCAGCACGCGACATAGCTTTGCAGACGATAAGTACAACCGTTTCAGAGAGAAGAGCGGCCAATGTGACGATCTGGCTTTAAGTCGATCCGATAACAAATGACGAAAACGGATGGATTTCTCAGGTTTTTACTACATATGAACACTTTTCACATTCTCCCATTCAACTCGGCTGCTAGTCCTCCTTTCATGCAGAATCATAAGGACCTAGCTCATGCCAAGGGCACCAAAGCCAGCTAAAAAGTCAATAATCGATACCTAAAACTTGAATTGTACTTCTTCTTACTGGCTATTACATCAACTTAGAAGCTTAATCTGTGTTCTACTATGGTGCTTTTAGTGTCTCCGCATACCGCAGCACGCGACATAGCTTTGCAGACGATAAGTACAACCGTTTCAGAGAGAAGAGCGGCCAATGTGACGATCTGGCTTTAAGTCGATTCGATAACAAATGATAAAAACGGACGGATTTCTCAGGTTTTTACTATATATGAACACTTTTCACATTCTCATATGCAACTCGGCTGCTAGTCCTCCTTTCATGCAGAATCATTAGGTGATAGCTCATGTCCAAGGCAAAAATGCAAGCTGAAAAGTAATAATCGATACCTAAAACTTGAATTGTACTACTTCTTACTGGCTATTACATCAACTTAGAAGCTTCATCTGTGTTCTACTACGGTGCTTTTAGTGTCTCCGCATACCGCAGCACGCGACATAGCTTTGCAGACGATAAGTACAACCGTTTCAGAGAGAAGAGCTGCCAATGTGGAGCACTGCTTTAAGTCGATTCGATAAGAAATTAAGAAAACGTACGGATTTCTCAGGTTTTTACTACATATGAACACTTTTCGCATCCTCCAGTGCAACTCGGCTGCTAGTCCTCCTTTCATGCCGAATCTTAAGGTCCTAGCTCATGTCCAGGGCACGAAAGCCAGCTAAAAGGTCAATATTCGATACCTAAATCTTGAATTGTACTACTCGTTACTGGCTATTACATCAACTTAGAAGCTTCATCTGTGTTCTACTATGGTGCTTTTAGTGTCTCCGCCTACCGCAGCACGCGACATAGCTTTGCAGACGATAAGTACAACCGTTTCAGAGAGAAGATCGGCCAATGTGACGATCAGGCTTCAAGTTGATTCGGTAACAAATGACGAAAACGGACGGATTTCTCAGGTTTTCACTACATATGAACATTTTTCACATACTCCCGTGCAACGCTGCTGCTAGTCCTCCTTTCATGCAGAATATTAAGGTCCTAGCTCATGCCAAAGGCACCAAAGCCAACTACAAAGTTAATAATCGATACCTAAAACTTGAATTGTACTACTTCTCACTGGCTATCACATCAACTTAGAAGCTTCATCTGTGTTCTACTATGGTGCTTTTAGTGTCTCCGAATACTGTAGCACGCGACATAGCTTTGCAGACGATAAGTACAACCGTTTCAGAGAGGAGAGGGGCCAATGTGATGATCTGGCTTTAAGTCGATTCGATAACAAATGACGAAAACGGACGGATTTCTCAGGTTTTTACTACATATGAACACTATTTACATTCTCCCGTGCAACTCGGCTGCTAGTCCTCCTTTTATGCAGAATCGTAATGTCCTAGCTCATGTCCAAGGCACCAAAGCTAGCAAAAAAGTTAATAATCGATACCTAAATCTTGAATTGTACTACTTCTTACTGGCTATTACATTAACTTTGAAGCTTCATCTGTGTTCTACTATGGTGCTTTTAGTGTCTCCGCATACCGCAGCACGCGACATAGCTTTGCAGACGATAAGTACAACCGTTTCAGAGAGAAGAGCGGCCAATGTGACGCACTGCTTCAAGTCGATTCGATAATAAATTACGAAAACGGACGGATTTCTCAGGTTTTTACTACATATGAACACTTTTCGCATCCTCCCGTGCAACTCGGCTGCTAGTCCTCCTTTCATGCAGAGTCTTAAGGTCCTAGCTCATGTCCAAGGCACCAAAGCCATCTAAAAAGTCAATATTCGATACCTAAAACGTGAATTGTACTACTCCTTACTGGCTATTACATCAACTTAGAAGCTTAATCTGTGTTCTACTAAGGTGCTTTTAGTGTCTCCGCATTCCGCAGCACGCGACATAGCTTTGCAGACGATAAGTACAACCGTTTCAGAGAGAAGAGCGGCCAATGTGACGATCTGGCTTCAAGTTGATTCGATAACAAATGACGAAAAAGGACGGATTTCTCAGGTTTTTACTACATATGAACACTTTTCACATTCTCCCATGCAACTCGGCTGCTAGTCCTCCTTTCATGCTGAATCTTAAGGACATAGCCCATGACCAAGGCACCAAAGCCAGCTAAAAAGTCAATATTCGATACCTAAAACTTGAATTGTACTACTTCTTACTGGCTATTACATCAACTTAGAAGCTTCATCTATGTTCTACTATGGTGCTTTTAGTGTCTCCGCATACCACAGCACGCGACATAGCTTTGCAGACGATAAGTACAACCGTTTCAGAGAGAAGAGTGGCCAATGTGACGATCTGGCTTTAAGTCGATTCGATAAAAAATGACGAAAACGAACGGATTTCTCAGGTTTTTACTACATATGAACACTTTTAACATTCTCCCTTACAACTCGGCAGCTAGCCCTCCTTTCATGCAGAATCTTAAGGTCCTACCTCATGTCCAAGGCACCAAAGCCAGAAAAAGTCAATAATCGATACCTAAAACTTGAATTATACTACTTCTTACTGGCTATTACATCAACTTAGAAGCTTAATCTGTGTTCTACTATGGTGCTTTTAGTGTCTCCGCATACCGCAGCACGCGACATAGCTTTGCAGACGATAAGTACAACCGTTTCAGAGAGAAGAGCGGCGAATGTGACGATCTGGCTTTAAGTCGATTCGATAATAAATTGCGAAAACGGAATGATTTCTCAGGTTTTTACTACACATGAACACTTTTCGCATTCTCCCGTTCAACTCGGCTGCTAGTCCTCCTTTCATGCAGAATCTTAAGGTCCCAGCTCATGTCCAAGGCACCAAAGCCAGCTACAAAGTCAATAATCGTTACCTAAAACTTGAATCGTACTACTTCTTACTGGCTATTACATCAATTTAGAAGCTTCATCTGTGTTCATTTATGGTGATTTTAGTGTCTCCGCATACCGCAGCACGCGACATAGCTTTGCAGACGATAAGTACAACCGTTTCAGAGAGAAGAGCGGCCAATGTGACGATCTGGCTTTAAGTCGATTCGATAACAAATGACGAAAATGGACGGATTTCTCAGGTTTTTACTACATATAAACACTTTTCACATACTCCCGTGCAACTCGGCTGCTAGTCCTCCTATCATGCAGAATCTTAAGGTCCTAGCTCATGACCAAGGCACCAAAGCCAGCTAAAAAGTCAATAATCGATACCTAAAACTTGAATTGTACTACTTCTTACTGGCTATTACATCAACTTAGAGGCTTCATCTGTGTTCCGCTATGGTGATTTTAGTGACTCCGCATACCGCAGCACGCGACATAGCTTTGCAGACGATAACTCAACCGTTTCAGAGAGAAGAGGGGCCAATATGACGATCTGGCTTTAAGTCGATTCGATAACAAATGACTAAAATGGACGGATTGCTCAGGTTTTTACTACATATGAACACTTTTCACATACTCCCGTCCAACGCAGCTGCTAGTCCTCCTTTCATGCAGAATCTTAAGGTCCTAGCTCATGTCCAAGGCACCAAAGCCAGCAAAAAGTTCATAATCGATACCTAAAACTTGAATTGTACTACTTCTTACTGGCTATTACATCAACTTAGAAGCTTAATCTGTGTTCTACTATGGTGCTTTTAGTGTCTCCGCATACCGCAGCACGCGACATAGCTTTGCAGACGATAAGTACAACCGTTTCAGAGAGAAGAGCGGCCAATGTGACGATCTGGCTTTAAGTCGATTCGATAACAAATGACGAAAACGGATGGATTTCTCAGGTTTTTACTACATATGAACACTTTTCACATTCTCCCATTCAACTCGGCTGCTAGTCCTCCTTTCATGCAGAATCATAAGGACCTAGCTCATGCCAAGGGCACCAAAGCCAGCTAAAAAGTCAATAATCGATACCTAAAACTTGAATTGTACTTCTTCTTACTGGCTATTACATCAACTTAGAAGCTTAATCTGTGTTCTACTATGGTGCTTTTAGTGTCTCCGCATACCGCAGCACGCGACATAGCTTTGCAGACGATAAGTACAACCGTTTCAGAGAGAAGAGCGGCCAATGTGACGATCTGGCTTTAAGTCGATTCGATAACAAATGATAAAAACGGACGGATTTCTCAGGTTTTTACTATATATGAACACTTTTCACATTCTCATATGCAACTCGGCTGCTAGTCCTCCTTTCATGCAGAATCATTAGGTGATAGCTCATGTCCAAGGCAAAAATGCAAGCTGAAAAGTAATAATCGATACCTAAAACTTGAATTGTACTACTTCTTACTGGCTATTACATCAACTTAAAAGCTTCATCTGTGTTCTACTACGGTGCTTTTAGTGTCTCCGCATACCGCAGCACGCGACATAGCTTTGCAGACGATAAGTACAACCGTTTCAGAGAGAAGAGCTGCCAATGTGGAGCACTGCTTTAAGTCGATTCGATAAGAAATTAAGAAAACGTACGGATTTCTCAGGTTTTTACTACATATGAACACTTTTCGCATCCTCCAGTGCAACTCGGCTGCTAGTCCTCCTTTCATGCCGAATCTTAAGGTCCTAGCTCATGTCCAGGGCACGAAAGCCAGCTAAAAGGTCAATATTCGATACCTAAATCTTGAATTGTACTACTCGTTACTGGCTATTACATCAACTTAGAAGCTTCATCTGTGTTCTACTATGGTGCTTTTAGTGTCTCCGCCTACCGCAGCACGCGACATAGCTTTGCAGACGATAAGTACAACCGTTTCAGAGAGAAGATCGGCCAATGTGACGATCAGGCTTCAAGTTGATTCGGTAACAAATGACGAAAACGGACGGATTTCTCAGGTTTTCACTACATATGAACATTTTTCACATACTCCCGTGCAACGCTGCTGCTAGTCCTCCTTTCATGCAGAATATTAAGGTCCTAGCTCATGCCAAAGGCACCAAAGCCAACTACAAAGTTAATAATCGATACCTAAAACTTGAATTGTACTACTTCTCACTGGCTATCACATCAACTTAGAAGCTTCATCTGTGTTCTACTATGGTGCTTTTAGTGTCTCCGAATACTGTAGCACGCGACATAGCTTTGCAGACGATAAGTACAACCGTTTCAGAGAGGAGAGGGGCCAATGTGATGATCTGGCTTTAAGTCGATTCGATAACAAATGACGAAAACGGACGGATTTCTCAGGTTTTTACTACATATGAACACTATTTACATTCTCCCGTGCAACTCGGCTGCTAGTCCTCCTTTTATGCAGAATCGTAATGTCCTAGCTCATGTCCAAGGCACCAAAGCTAGCAAAAAAGTTAATAATCGATACCTAAATCTTGAATTGTACTACTTCTTACTGGCTATTACATTAACTTTGAAGCTTCATCTGTGTTCTACTATGGTGCTTTTAGTGTCTCCGCATACCGCAGCACGCGACATAGCTTTGCAGACGATAAGTACAACCGTTTCAGAGAGAAGAGCGGCCAATGTGACGCACTGCTTTAAGTCGATTCGATAATAAATTACGAAAACGGACGGATTTCTCAGGTTTTTACTACATATGAACACTTTTCGCATCCTCCCGTGCAACTCGGCTGCTAGTCCTCCTTTCATGCAGAGTCTTAAGGTCCTAGCTCATGTCCAAGGCACCAAAGCCATCTAAAAAGTCAATATTCGATACCTAAAACGTGAATTGTACTACTCCTTACTGGCTATTACATCAACTTAGAAGCTTAATCTGTGTTCTACTAAGGTGCTTTTAGTGTCTCCGCATTCCGCAGCACGCGACATAGCTTTGCAGACGATAAGTACAACCGTTTCAGAGAGACGAGCGGGCAATGTGACGATCTGGCTTCAAGTTGATTCGATAACAAATGACGAAAAAGGACGGATTTCTCAGGTTTTTACTACATATGAACACTTTTTACATTCTCCCATGCAACTCGGCTGCTAGTCCTCCTTTCATGCTGAATCTTAAGGACATAGCCCATGACCAAGGCACCAAAGCCAGCTAAAAAGTCAATAATCGATACCTAAAACTTGAATTGTACTACTTCTTACTGGCTATTACATCAACTTAGAAGCTTCATCTGTGTTCCACTATGGTGATTTTAGTGTCTCCGCATACCGCAGCACGCGACATAGCTTTGCAGACGATAAGTACAACCGTTTCAGAGAGGAGAGCGACCAATGTGACGATTAGGCTTTGAGTCGATTCGATAACAAATGACGAAAACGAACGGATTTCTCAGGTTTTTAATACATATGAACACTTTTCACATTCTCCCGTGCAACTCGGCTGCTAGTCCTCGTTTCATGCAGAATCTTAAGGCCCCAGCTCATGTCCAAGGCACCAAAGAAGTGTAAAAAGTCAATAATCGATACCTAAATCTTGAATTGTACTACTTCTTACTGGCTATTACATCAACTTAGAAGCTTCATCTGTGTCCTACTATGGTGCTTTATGTATCTCCGCATACCGCAGCAGACGACATAGCTTTGCAGACGATAAGTACAACCGTTTCAGAGAGAAGAGCGGCCAAAATAACGATCTGGCTTTAAGTCGATTCGATAACAAATGACGAAAACGGACGGATTTCTCAGTTTTCTACTACATATGAACAATTTTTACTTTCTCCCGTGCAACTCGGCTGCTAGTCCTCCTTTCATGCAGAATATTAAGGTCCTAGCTCATGTCCAAGGCACCAAAGCCAGCTACAAAGTCAATAATCGATACCTAAAACTTGAATTGTACTACTTCTCACTGGCTATCACTCAACATAGAAGCTTCATCTGTGTTCTACTATGGTGCTTTTAGTGTCTCCGCATACTGCAGCACGCGACATAGCTTTGCAGACGATAAGTACAACCGTTTCAGAGAGGAGAGGGGCCAATGTGATGATCTGGCTTTAAGTCGATTCGATAACAAATGACGAAAACGGACGGATTTCTCAGGTTTTTACTACATATGAACACTATTTACATTCTCCCGTGCAACTCGGCTGCTAGTCCTCCTTTTATGCAGAATCGTAATGTCCTAGCTCATGTCCAAGGCACCAAAGCTAGCAAAAAAGTTAATAATCGATACCTAAATCTTGAATTGTACTACTTCTTACTGGCTATTACACTAACTTTGAAGCTTCATCTGTGTTCTACTATGGTGCTTTTAGTGTCTCCGCATACCGCAGCACGCGACATAGCTTTGCAGACGATAAGTACAACCGTTTCAGAGAGAAGAGCGGCCAATGTGACGCACTGCTTTAAGTCGATTCGATAATAAATTACGAAAACGGACGGATTTCTCAGGTTTTTACTACATATGAACACTTTTCGCATCCTCCCGTGCAACTCGGCTGCTAGTCCTCCTTTCATGCAGAGTCTTAAGGTCCTAGCTCATGTCCAAGGCACCAAAGCCATCTAAAAAGTCAATATTCGATACCTAAAACGTTAATTGTACTACTCCTTACTGGCTATTACATCAACTTAGAAGCTTAATCTGTGTTCTACTATGGTGCTTTTAGTGTCTCCGCATTCCGCAGCACGCGACATAGCTTTGCAGACGATAAGTACATCCGTTTCAGAGAGAAGAGCGTGCAATGTGACGATCTGGCTTCAAGTTGATTCGATAACAAATGACGATAACGGACGGACATCTCAGTTTTTTACTACATATGAACACTTTCCAAATTCTCCCATGCAACTCGGCTGCTAGTCCTCCTTTCATGCAGAATCTTAAGGACATAGTTCATGTCCAAGGCACCAAAGCCAGCTAAAAAGTCAATAATCGATACCTAAAACTTGAATTTTACTACTCCTTACTGGCTATTACATCAACTTAGAAGCTTTATCTGTGTTCTACTATGGTGCTTTTAGTGTCTCCGCATACCGCAGCACGCGACATAGCTTTGCAGACGATAAGTACAACCGTTTCAGAGAGAAGAGGGGCCAATGTGACGATCTGGCTTTAAGTCGATTCGATAACAAATGACTAAAATGGACGGATTTCTCAGGTTTTTACTACATATGAACACTTTTCACATACTCCCGTCCAACGCAGCTGCTAGTCCTCCTTTCATGCAGAATCTTAAGGTCCTAGCTCATGTCCAAGGCACCAAAGCCAGCTACAAAGTCAACAATCGATACCTAAAACTTGAATTGTACTACTCCTTACTGGCTATTACATCAACTTAGAAGCTTCATCTGTGTTCCACTATGGTGCTTTTAGTGTCTCCGCATACCGCAGCACGCGACATAGCTTTGCAGACGATACGTACATCCGTTTCAGAGAGAAGAGCGTGCAATGTGACGATCTGGTTTCAAGTTGATTCGATAACAAATGACGATAACGGACGGACTTCTCAGATTTTTACTACATATGAACACTTTCCAAATTCTCCCATGCAACTCGGCTGCTAGTCCTCCTTTCATGCAGAATCTTAAGGACATAGTTCATGTCCAAGGCACCAAAGCCAGCTAAAAAGTCAATAATCGATACCTAAAACTTGAATTGTACTACTCCTTACTGGCTATTACATCAACTTAGAAGCTTTATCTGTGTTCTGCTATGGTGCTTTTAGTGTCTCCGCATACCGCAGCACACGACATAGCTTTGCAGACGATAAGTACAACCATTTCAGAGAGATGAGCGGCCAATGTGACGCAATGCTTTAAGGCGATTCGATAATAAATTACGAAAACAGACGGATTTCTCAGGTTTTTACTACATATGAACACTTTTCACATTCTCCCATGCAACTCGGCTGCTAGGCCTCCTTTCATGGAGAATCTTAAGGACATAGCTCATGTCCAAGGCACCAAAGCCAGCTAAAAAGTAAATAATCGATACTTAAACTTGAATTGTACTACTTCTTACTGGCTATTACATCAACTTAGAAGCTTCATCTGTGTTCCACTATGGTGATTTTAGTGTCTCCGCATTCCGCAGCACGCGACATAGCTTTGCAGACGATAAGTACAACCGTTTCAGAGAGAAGAGCGGCCAATGTGACGATCTGGCTTTAAGTCGATTCGATAACAAATGACGAAAATGGACGGATTTCTCAGGTTTTTACTACATATGAACACTTTTCACATACTCCCGTACAGCGCAGCTGCTAGTCCTCCTTTTATGCAGAATCTTAAGGTCCTAGCTCATGTCCAAGGCACCAAGGCCAGCTAAAAAGTCAATAATCGATACCTAAAACTTGAATTGTACTACTTCTTACTGGCTATTACATCAACTTAGAAGCTTCATCTGTGTTCCACTATGGTGATTTTAGTGTCTCCGCATACCGCAGCACGCGACATAGCTTTGCAGACGATAAGTACAACCGTTTCAGAGAGAAGAGCGGCCAATGTGACGATCTGGCTTTAAGTCGATTCGATAATAAATTGCGAAAACGGAATGATTTCTCAGGTTTTTACTACACATGAACACTTTTCGCATTCTCCCGTTCAACTCGGCTGCTAGTCCTCCTTTCATGCAGAATCTTAAGGTCCTAGCTCATGTCCAAGGCACCAAAGCCAGCTACAAAGTCAATAATCGTTACCTAAAACTTGATTTGTACTACTTCTTACTGGCTATTACATCAATTTAGAAGCTTCATCTGTGTTCATTTATGGTGATTTTAGTGTCTCCGCATACCGCAGCACGCGACATAGCTTTGCAGACGATAAGTACAACCGTTTCAGAGAGAAGAGGGGCCAATGTGACGATCTGGCTTTAAGTCGATTCGATAACAAATGACTAAAATGGACGGATTTCTCAGGTTTTTACTACATATGAACACTTTTCACATACTCCCGTCCAACGCAGCTGCTAGTCCTCCTTTCATGCAGAATCTTAAGGTCCTAGCTCATGTCCAAGGCACCAAAGCCAGCAAAAAGTCCATAATCCATACCAAAAACTTGAATTGTACTACTTCTTACTGGCTATTACATCAACTTAGAAGCTTAATCTGTGTTCTACTATGGTGCTTTTAGTGTCTCCGCATACCGCAGCACGCGACATAGCTTTGCAGACGATAAGTACAACCGTTTCAGAGAGAAGAGCGGCCAATGTGACAATCTGGCTTTAAGTCGATTCGATAACAAATGACGAAAACGGATGGATTTCTCAGCTTTTTACTACATATGAACACTTTTCACATTCTCCCATGCAACTCGGCTGCTAGTCCTCCTTTCATGCAGAATCATAAGGACCTAGCTCATGCCAAAGGCACCAAAGCCAGCTAAAAAGTCAACAATCGATACCTAAAACTTGAATTGTACTTCTTCTTACTGGCTATTACATCAACTTAGAAGCTTCATCTGTGTTCTACTATGGTGCTTTTAGTGACTCCGCATACCGCAGCACGCGACATAGCTGTGCAGACGATAAGTACAACCGTTTCAGAGAGAAGAGCGGCCAATGTGACGATCTGGCTTTGAGTTGATTCGATAACAAATGACGAAAATGGACGGATTTCTCAGGTTTTTACTACATATGAACACTTTTCGCATCCTCCCGTGCAACGCGGCTGCTAGTCCTCCTTTCATGCGGAATCGTAAGGTCCTAGCTCATGTCCAAGGCACCAAAGCCAGCTACAAAGTCAATAATCGATACCTAAAACTTGAGTTGTACTACTTCTTACTGGCTATTACATCAACGTAGAAGCTTAATCTTTGTTCTACTATGGTGCTTTTAGTGTCTCCGCATACCGCAGCACGCGACATAGCTTTGCAGACGATAAGTACAACCGTTTCAGAGAGAAGAGCGGCCAATGTGACGCACTGCTTTATGTCGATTCGATAATTAATTACGAAAACGGACGGATTTCTCAGGTTTTTACTACATATGAACACTTTTCGCATCCTCCCGTGCAACTCGGCTGCTAGTATTCCTTTCATGCCGAATCTTAAGGTCCTAGCTCATATCCAAGGCACCAAAGCCAGCTAAAAAGTCAATAATCGATACCTAAATCTTGAATTGTACTACTTCTTACTGGCTATTACATCAACTTTGAAGATTCATCTGTGTTCTACTATGGTGCTTTCAGTGTCTCCGCATCCCGCAGCACGCGTCATAGCTTTGCAAACGATAAGTACAACCGTTTCACAGAGAAGAGCGGCCAATGTGACGATCTGGCTTTAAGTCGATTGATAACAAATGACGAAAACGGACGGATTTCTCAGGTTATTACTACATATGAACACTTTTCACATTCTCCCATGCAACTCGGCTGCTAGTCCTCCTTTCATGCAGAATCATTAGGTCCTAGCTCATGTCCAAGGCACCAAAGCCAGCTAAAAAGTCAATAATCGATACCTAAAACTTGAATTGTACTACTTCTTACTGGGTATTACATCAACTTAGAAGCTTAATCTGTGTTCTACTATGGTGCTTTTAGCGTCTCCGCATACCGCAGCACGCGACATAGCTTTGCAGACAATAAGTACAACCGTTTCAGAGAGAAGAGCGGCCAATGTTACGCACTGGTTTAAGTCGATTCGATAATAAATTACGAAAACGGACGGATTTCTCAGGTTCTTACTACATATGAACACTTTTCGCATCCTCCCGTGCAACTCGGCTGCTAGTCGTCCTTTCATGCAGAATCTTACGGTCCTAGCTCATGTCCAAGGCACCAAAGCCAGCTAAAAAGTCAATATTCGACACCTAAAACTTGAATTGTACTACTCCTTACTGGCTATCACATTAACTTTGAAGCTTCATCTGTGTTCTACTATGGTGCTTTTAGTGTCTCCGCATACCGCAGCACGCGACATAGCTTTGCAGACGATAAGTACAACCGTTTCAGAGAGAAGAGCGGCCAATGTGACGCACTGCTTGAAGTCGATTCGATAATAAATTACGAAAACGGAGGGATTCCTCACGTTTTTACTACATATGTACACTTTTCGCATCCTCCCGTGCAACTCGGCTGCTAGTCCTCCTTTCATGCAGGTATCTTAAGGTCCTAGCTCATGTCCAATGCACCAAAGCCAGCGAAAAAGTCAATAATCGATACCTAAAACTTGAATTGTACTACTTCTTACTTGCTATTACATCAACTTAGAAGCTTAATCTGCGTTCTACTATGGTGCTTTTAGTGTCTCCGCATACCGCAGCAGGCGACATAGCTGTGCAGACGATAAGTACAACCGTTTCAGAGAGTAGAGCGGCCAATGTGACGATCTGGCTTTAAGTCGATTCAAAAAAAAATGACGAAAATGGACGGAGTTCTCAGGTTTTTACTACATATGAACACTTTTCACATACTCCCGTGCAACGCGGCTGCTAGTCCTCCTTTCATGCGGAATCTTAAGGTCCTAGCTCATATCCAAGGCACCAAAGCCAGCTAAACAGTCCATAATCGATACCTAAAACTTGAATTGTACTACTTCTTACTGGCTATTACATCAACTTAGAAGCTTAATCTGTGTTATACTATGGTGCTTTTAGTGTCTCCGCATACTACAGCACACTACATAGCTTTGCAGACGATACGTACAACCGTTTCAGAGAGAAGAGGGGCCAATGTGACGATCTGGCTTTAAGTCGATTCGATAACATATGACGAAAACGGACGGATTTCTCAGGTTTTTACTACATATGAACACTTTTCACATTCTCCCATGCAACCCGGCTGCTAGTCCTCCTTTCATGCAGAATCGTAAGGTCCTAGCTCATAGCCAAGGCACCAAAGCCAGCTAAAAAGTCAATAATCGATACCTAAAACTTGAATTGTACTACTTCTTACTGGCTATTACATCAACTTAGAAGCTTAATCTGTGTTCTACTATGGTGCTTTTAGTGTCTCCGCATACCGCAGCAGGCGACATAGCTTTGCAGACGATAAGTACAACCGTTTCAGAGAGAAGAGCGGCCAATGTGACGCACTGCTTTAAGTCGATTCGATAATAAATTACGAAAACGGAAGGATGTCACAGGTTTTTACTACATATGAACACTTTTCGCATCCTCCCGTGCAACTCGGCTGCTAGTCCTCCTTTCATGCAGAATCATAAGGTCCTAGCTCATGTCCAAGGCACCAAAGCCAACTAAAAAGTCAATATTCGACACCTAAAACTTGAATTGTACTACTCCTTACTGGCTATTACATCAACTTAGAAGCTTCATCTGTGTTCTACTATGGTGCTTTTAGTGTCTCCGCATACTGCAGCACGCTACATAGCTTTGCAGACGATAAGTACAACCGTTTCAGCGAGGAGATGGGCAAATGTGACGATCTGGCTTTAAGTCGATTCGATAACAAATGACGAAAACGGACGGATTTATCAGGTTTTTACTACATATGAACACTTTTTACATTCTCCCGTGCAACTCGGCTGCTAGTCCTCCTTTCATGCAGAATCGTAAGGTCCTAGCTCTTGACCAAGGCACCAAATCCAGCAAAAAAGTCAATAATCGATACGTAAATCTTGAATTGTACTACTTCTTACTGGCTATTACATCATCTTTGAAGCTTCATCTGTTTTCTACTATGGTTTTTTTAGTGTCTCCGCATACCGCAGCACGCGACATAGCTTTGCAGACGATAAGTACAACCGTTTCAGAGAGAAGAGCGGCCAATGTGACGCACTGCTTTAAGTCGATTCGATAATAAATCACGAAAACGGACGGATTTCTCAGGTTTTTACTACATATGAACACTTTTCGCATCCTCCCGTGCAACTCGGCTCCTAGTCCTCCTTTCATGCAGAATCTTAAGGTCCTAGCTCATGTCCAGGGCACGAAAGCCAGCTAAAAGCTCAATATTCGATACCTAAAACTTGAATTGTACTACTCCTTACTGGCTATTACATCAACTTAGAAGCTTCATCTGTGTTCTACTACGGTGATTTTAGTGTTTCCGCATACCGCAGCACGCGACATAGCTTTGCAGACGATACGTACAACCGTTTCAGAGAGAAGAGGGGCCAATGTGACGATCTGGCTTTAAGTCGATTCGATAACAAATGACGAAAACGGACGGATTTCTCAGGTTTTCACTACATATGAACACTTTTCACATACTCCCGTGCAACGCTGCTGCTAGTCCTCCTTTCATGCAGAATATTAAGGTCCTAGCTCATGTCCAAGGCACCAAAGCCAGCTACAAAGTCAATAATCGATACCTAAAACTTGAATTGTACTACTTCTCACTGGCTATCACATCAACTTAGAAGCTTCATCTGTGTTCTACTATGGTGCTTTTAGTGTCTCCGCATACTGCAGCACGCGACATAGCTTTGCAGACGATAAGTACAACCGTTTCAGAGAGGAGAGGGGCCAATGTGATGATCTGGCTTTAAGTCGATTCGATAACAAATGACGAAAACGGACGGATTTCTCAGGTTTTTACTACATATGAACACTATTTACATCCTCCCGTCCAACTCGGCTGCTAGTCCTCCTTTCATGCAGAGTCTTAAGGTCCTAGCTCATGTCCAAGGCACCAAAGCCATCTAAAAAGTCAATATTCGATACCAAAAACGTTAATTGTACTACTCCTTACTGGCTATTACATCAACTTAGAAGCTTAATCTGTGTTCTACTATGGTGCTTTTAGTGTCTCCGCATTCCGCAGCACGCGACATAGCTTTGCAGACGATAAGTACAACCGTTTCAGAGAGAAGAGCGGCCAATGTGACGATCTGGCTTCAAGTGATTCGATAACAAATGACGAAAACGGACGGATTTCTCAGGTTTTTACTACATATGAACACTTTTCACATTCTCCCATGCAACTCGGCTGCTAGTCCTCCTTTCATGCTGAATCTTAAAGACTTAGCTCATGACCAAGGCACCAAAGCCAGCTAAAAAGTCAATAATCGATACCTAAAACTTGAATTGTACTACTTCTTACTGGCTATTACATCAACTTAGAAGCTTCATCTGTGTTCCACTATGGTGATTTTAGTGTCTCCGCATACCGCAGCACGCGACATAGCTTTGCAGACGATAAGTACAACCGTTTCAGAGAGGAGAGCGACCAATGTGACGATTTGGCTTTGAGTCGATTCGACAACAAATGACGAAAACGAACGGATTTCTCAGGTTTTTAATACATATGAACACTTTTCACATTCTCCCGTGCAACTCGGCTGCTAGTCCTCGTTTCATGCAGAATCTTAAGGCCACAGCTCATGTCCAAGGCACCAAAGAAGGGTAAAAAGTCAATAGTCGATACCTAAATCTTGAATTGTACTACTTCTTACTGGCTATTACATCAACTTAGAAGCTTCATCTGTGTTCTACTATGGTGCTTTATGTATCTCCGCATACCGCAGCACACGACATAGCTTTGCAGACGATAAGTACAACCGTTTCAGAGAGGAGAGGGGCCAATGTGATGATCTGCCTTTAAGTCGATTCGATAACAAATGACGAAAACGGACGGATTTCTCAGGTTTTTACTACATATGAACACTATTTACATTCTCCCGTGCAACTCGGCTGCTAGTCCTCCTTTTATGCAGAATCGTAATGTCCTAGCTCATGTCCAAGGCACCAAAGCTAGCAAAAAAGTTAATAATCGATACCTAAATCTTGAATTGTACTACTTCTTACTGGCTATTACATTAACTTTGAAGCTTCATCTGTGTTCTACTATGGTGCTTTTAGTGTCTCCGCATACCGCAGCACGCGACATAGCTTTGCAGACGATAAGTACAACCGTTTCAGAGAGAAGAGCGGCCAATGTGACGCACTGCTTTAAGTCGATTCGATAATAAATTACGAAAACGGACGGATTTCTCAGGTTTTTACTACATATGAACACTTTTCGCATCCTCCCGTGCAACTGGGCTGCTAGTCCTCCTTTCATGCAGAGTCTTAAGGTCCTAGCTCATGTCCAAGGCACCAAAGCCATCTAAAAAGTCAATATTCGATACCTAAAACGTGAATTGTACTACTCCTTACTGGCTATTACATCAACTTAGAAGCTTAATCTGTGTTCTACTATGGTGCTTTTAGTGTCTCCGCATTCCGCAGCACGCGACATAGCTTTGCAGACGATAAGTACAACCGTTTCAGAGAGAAGAGCGGCCAATGTGACGATCTGGCTTCAAGTTGATTCGATAACAAATGACGAAAACGGACGGGTTTCTCAGGTTTTTACTACATATGAACACTTTTCACATTCTCCCATGCAACTCGGCTGCTAGTCCTCCTTTCATGCTGAATCTTAAGGACATAGCTCATGACCAAGGCACCAAAGCCAGCTAAAAAGTCAATAATCGATACCTAAAACTTGAATTGTACTACTTCTTACTGGCTATTACATCAACTTAGAAGCTTCATCTGTGTTCCACTATGGTGATTTTAGTGTCTCCGCATACCGCAGCACGCGACATAGCTTTGCAGACGATAAGTACAACCGTTTCAGAGAGGAGAGCGACCAATGTGACGATTTGGCTTTGAGTCGATTCGATAACAAATGACGAAAACGAACGGATTTCTCAGGTTTTTAATACATATGAACACTTTTCACATTCTCCCGTGCAACTCGGCTGCTAGTCCTCGTTTCATGCAGAATCTTAAGGCCCCAGCTCATGTCCAAGGCACCAAAGAAGGGTAAAAAGTCAATAATCGATACCTAAATCTTGAATTGTACTACTTCTTACTGGCTATTACATCAACTTAGAAGCTTCATCTGTGTTCTACTATGGTGCTTTATGTATCTCCGCATACCGCAGCACACGACATAGCTTTGCAGACGATAAGTACAACCGTTTCAGAGAGAAGAGCGGCCAATGTAACGATCTGGCTTTAAATCGATTCGATAACAAATGACGAAAACGGACGGATTTCTCAGTTTTCTACTACATATGAACAACTTTTACTTTCTCCCGTGCAACTCGGCTGCTAGTCCTTCTTTCATGCAGAATCGTAAGGTCCTAGCTCATGTCCAAGGCACCAAAGCCAGCAAAAAAGTCAATAATCGATACCTAAATCTTGAATAGTACTACTTCTTACTGGCTATTACATCAACATAGAAGCTTCATCTGTGTTCTACTATGGTGATTTTAGTGTCTCCGCATACCGCAGCACGCGACATAGCTTTGCAGACGATAAGTACAACCGTTTCAGAGAGAAGAGCGGCCAATGTAACGACCTGGCTTTAAGTCGATTCGATAACAAATGACGAAAACGGACGGATTTCTCAGGTTTTTACTACATATGAACTCTTTTCACATTCTCCCATGCAACTCGGCTGCTAGTCCTCCTTCCATGCGGAATCATAAGGTCCTAGCTCATGTCCAAGGCACAAAAGCCAGCTAAAAAGTCAATAATCGATACCTAAATCTTGAATTGTACTACTTCTTACTGGCTATTACATCAACATAGAAGCTTCATCTGTGTTCTACTATGGTGATTTTAGTGTCTCCGCATACCGCAGCACGCGACATAGCTTTGCAGACGATAAGTACAACCGTTTCAGAAAGGAGCGCGACCAATGTGACGATTTGGCTTTGAGTCGACTCGATAACAAATGACGAAAACGAACAGATTTCTCAGGTTTTCAATACATATGAACACTTTTCACATTCTCCCGTGCAACTCGGCTGCTGGTCCTCGTTTCATGCAGAATCTTAAGGCCCCAGCTCATGTCCAAGGCACCAAAGAAGGGTAAAAAGTCAATAATCGATACCTAAATCTTGAATTGTACTACTTCTTACTGGCTATTCCATCAACTTAGAAGCTTCATCTGTGTTCTACTATGGTGCTTTATGTATCTCCGCATACCGCAGCACACGACATAGCTTTGCAGACGATAAGTACAACCGTTTCAGAGAGAAGAGCGGCCAATGTAACGATCTGGCTTTAAGTCGATTCGATAACAAATGACGAAAGCGGGCGGATTTCTCAGTTTTCTACTACATATGAACAATTTTTACTTTCTCCCGTGCAACTCGGCTGCTAGTCCTCCTTTCATGCAGAATATTAAGGTCCTAGCTCATGTCCAAGGCACCAAAGCCAGCTACAAAGTCAATAATCGATACCTAAAACTTGAATTGTACTACTTCTCACTGGCTATCACATCAACATAGAAGCTTCACCTGTGTTCTACTATGGTGCTTTTAGTGTCTCCGCATACTGCAGCACGCGAAATAGCTTTGCAGACGATAAGTACAACCGTTTCAGAGAGGAGAGGGGCCAATGTGATGATCTGGCTTTAAGTCGATTCGATAACAAATGACGAAAACGGACGGATTTCTCAGGTTTTTACTACATATGAACACTATTTACATTCTCCCGTGCAACTCGGCTGCTAGTCCTCCTTTTATGCAGAATCGTAATGTCCTAGCTCATGTCCAAGGCACCAAAGCTAGCAAAAAAGTTAATAATCGATACCTAAATCTTGAATTGTACTACTTCTTACTGGCTATTACATTAACTTTGAAGCTTCATCTGTGTTCTACTATGGTGCTTTTAGTGTCTCCGCATACCGCAGCACGCGACATAGCTTTGCAGACGATAAGTACAACCGTTTCAGAAAGAAGAGCGGCCAATGTGACGCACTGCTTTAAGTCGATTCGATAATAAATTACGAAAACGGACGGATTTCTCAGGTTTTTACTACATATGAAAACTTTTCGCATTCTCCCGTGCAACTCGGCTGCTAGTCCTCCTTTCATGCAGAATCGTAAGGTCCTAGCTCATGTCCAAGGCACCAAAGCCAGCTAAAAATTCTTTATTCGATACCTAAAACTTGAATTGTACTACATCTCACTGGCTATCACATCAACTTAGAAGCTTCATCTGTGTTCTACTATGGTGCTTTTAGTGTCTCCACATACTGCAGCACGCGACATAGCTTTGCAGACGATAAGTACAACCGTTTCAGAGAGAAGAGCGGCCAATGTGACGCACTGCTTTAAGTCGATTCGATAATATATTCCGAAAACGGACGGATTTCTCAGGTTTTTACTACATATGAAAACTTCTCGCATTCTCCCGTGCAACTCGGCTGCTAGTCCTCCTTTCATGCAGAATCTTAAGGTCCTAGCTCAAGTCCAAGGCACCAAAGCCAGCAAAAAATTCAATATTCAATACCTAAAACTTGAATTGTACTGCTCCTTATTGGCTATTACATCAACTTAGAAGCTTCATCTGTGTTCTACTATGGTGCTTTTAGTGTCTCCGCATACCGCAGCACGCGACATAGCTTTGCAGACGATAAGTACAACCGTTTCAGAGAGAAGAGCGGCCAATGTGACGATCTGGATTTAAGTCGATTCGATAACAAATGAATAAAAGGGGACGGATTTCTCAGGTTTTTACTACATATGAACACCTTTCACATTCTCCCATGCAACTCGGCTGCTAGTCCTCCTTTCATGCAGAATCTTAAGGACATAGCTCATGTGCAAGTCACCAAAGCCAGCTAAAAAGTCAATAATCGATTCCTAAAACTTGAATTGTACTACTTCTTACTGGCTATTACATCAACTTAGAAGCTTCATCTGTGTTCCACTATGGTGATTTTAGTGTCTCCGCATACCGCAGCACGCGACATAGCTTTGCAGACGATAAGTACAAACGTTTCAGATAGAAGAGGGGCCAATGTGACGATCTGGCTTTCAGTCGATTCGATAACAAATGACGAAAATGGACGGTTTTCTCAGGTTTTTACTACATATGAACACTTTTCACATACTCCCGTGCAACGCGGCTGCTAGTCCTGATTTCATGCAGAATCGTAAGGTCCCAGCTCATGTCCAAGGCACCAAAGCCAGCTAAAAAGTCAATATTCGATACCTAAAACTTGAATTGTATTACTTCCTACTGGCTATTACATCAACTTAGAAGCTTCATCTGTGTTCTACTATGGTGCTTTTAGTGTCTCCGCATACCGCAGCACGCGACATTGCTTTGCAGACGATAAGTACAACCGTTTCAGAGAGAAGAGCGGCCAATGTGACGCACTGCTTTAAGTCGATTCGATAATAATTTACGAAAACGGACGGATTTCTCAGGTTTTTACTACATATGAACACTTTTCGCATCCTCCCGTGCAACTTGGCTGCTAGTCCTCCTTTCATGCAGAATCGTAAGGTCCTAGCTCATGTCCAAGGCACCAAAGCCAGCTAAAAAGTCAATAATCGATACCTAAAACTTGAATTGTACTACATCTCACTGGCTATCACATCAACTTAGAAGCTTCATCTGTGTTCTACTATGGTGCTTTTAGTGTCTCCAAATACTGCAGCACGCGACATAGCTTTGGAGACGATAAGTACAACCGTTTCAGAGAGAAGAGCGGCCAATGTGACGCACTGCTTTAAGTCGATTCGATAATAATTTACGAAAACGGACGGATTTCTCAGGTTTTTACTACATATGAACACTTTTCTCATCCTCCCGTGCAACTTGGCTGCTAGTCCTCCTTTCATGCAGAATCGTAAGGTCCTAGCTCATGTCCAAGGCACCAAAGCCAGCTAAAAAGTCAATAATCGATACCTAAAACTTGAATTGTACTACATCTCACTGGCTATCACATCAACTTAGAAGCTTCATCTGTGTTCTACTATGGTGCTTTTAGTGTCTCCAAATACTGCAGCACGCGACATAGCTTTGCAGACGATAAGTACAACCGTTTCAGAGAGAAGAGCGGCCAATGTGACGCACTGCTTTAAGTCGATTCGATAATATATTCCGAAAACGGACGGATTTCTCAGGTTCTTACTACATATGAAAACTTTTCGCATTCTCCCGGGCAACTCGGCTGCTAGTCCTCCTTTCATGCAGAATCTTAAGGTCCTAGCTCAAGTCCAAGGCACCAAAGCCAGCTAAAAATTCAATATTCGATACCTAAAACTTGAATTGTACTACTCCTTACTGGCTATTACATCAACTTAGAAGCTTCATCTGTGTTCTACTATTGTGCTTTTAGTGTCTCCGCATACCGCAGCACGCGACATAGCTTTGCAGACGATAAGTACAACCGTTTCAGAGAGAAGAGCGGCCAATGTGACGCACTGCTTTAAGTCGATTCGATAATAAATTACGAAAACGGACGGATTTCTCAGGTTTTTACTACATATGAAAACTTTTCGCATTCTCCCGTGCAACTCGGCTGCTAGTCCTCCTTTCATGCAGAATCGTAAGGTCCTAGCTCATGTCCAAGGCACCAAAGCCAGCTAAAAATTCTTTATTCGATACCTAAAACTTGAATTGTACTACATCTCACTGGCTATCACATCAACTTAGAAGCTTCATCTGTGTTCTACTATGGCGCTTTTAGTGTCTCCACATACTGCAGCACGCGACATAGCTTTGCAGACGATAAGTACAACCGTTTCAGAGAGAAGAGCGGCCAATGTGACGCACTGCTTTAAGTCGACTCGATAATATATTCCGAAAACGGACGGATTTCTCAGGTTTTTACTACATATGAAAACTTTTCGCATTCTCCCGTGCAACTCGGCTGCTAGTCCTCCTTTCATGCAGAATCTTAAGGTCCTAGCTCAAGTCCAAGGCACCAAAGCCAGCAAAAAATTCAATATTCAATACCTAAAACTTGAATTGTACTGCTCCTTATTGGCTATTACATCAACTTAGAAGCTTCATCTGTGTTCTACTATGGTGCTTTTAGTGTCTCCGCATACCGCAGCACGCGACATAGCTTTGCAGACGATAAGTACAAACGTTTCAGAGAGAAGAGGGGCCAATGTGACGATCTGGCTTTCAGTCGATTCGATAACAAATGACGAAAATGGACGGTTTTCTCAGGTTTTTACTACATATGAACACTTTTCGCATCCTCCCGTGCAACTTGGCTGCTAGTCCTCCTTTCATGCAGAATCGTAAGGTCCTAGCTCATGTCCAAGGCACCAAAGCCAGCTAAAAAGTCAATAATCGATACCTAAAACTTGAATTGTACTACATCTCACTGGCTATCACATCAACTTAGAAGCTTCATCTGTGTTCTACTATGGTGCTTTTAGTGTCTCCAAATACTGCAGCACGCGACATAGCTTTGCAGACGATAAGTACAACCGTTTCAGAGAGAAGAGCGGCCAATGTGACGCACTGCTTTAAGTCGATTCGATAATATATTCCGAAAACGGACGGATTTCTCAGGTTTTTACTACATATGAAAACTTTTCGCATTCTCCCGTGCAACTCGGCTGCTAGTCCTCCTTTCATGCAGAATCTTAAGGTCCTAGCTCAAGTCCAAGGCACCAAAGCCAGCTAAAAATTCAATATTCGATACCTAAAACTTGAATTGTACTACTCCTTACTGGCTATTACATCAACTTAGAAGCTTCATCTGTGTTCTACTATGGTGCTTTTAGTGTCTCCGCATACCGCAGCACGCGACATAGCTTTGCAGACGATAAGTACAACCGTTTCAGAGAGAAGAGCGGCCAATGTGACGATCTGGCTATAAGTCGATTCGATAACAAATGAATAAAAGGGGACGGATTTCTCAGGTTTTTACTACATATGAACACTTTTCACATACTCCCGTGCAACGCGGCTGCTAGTCCTCCTTTCATGCACAATCTTAAGGTCCTAGCTCATGTCCAAGGCACCAAAGCCAGCTAAAAAGTCAATAATCGATACCTAAAACTTGAATTGTACTACTTCTCACTGGCTATCACATCAACTTAGAAGCTTCATCTGTGATCCACTATGGTGATTTTAGTGTCTCCGCATACCGCAGCACGCGACAAAGCTTTGCAGACGATAAGTACAACCGTTTCAGAGAGGAGAGCGACCAATGTGACGATTTGGCTTTGAGTCGATTCGATAACAAATGACGAAAACGAACGGATTTCTCAGGTTTTTAATACATATGAACACTTTTCACATTCTCCCGTGCAACTCGGCTGCTAGTCCTCGTTTCATGCAGAATCTTAAGGCCCCAGCTCATGTCCAAGGCTTCAAAGAAGGGTAAAAAGTCAATAATCGATACCTAAATCTTGAATTGTACTACTTCTTACTGGCTATTACATCAACATAGAAGCTTCATCTGTGTTCTACTATCGTGCTTTATGTATCTCCGCATACCGCAGCACACGACATAGCTTTGCAGACGATAAGTACAACCGTTTCAGAGAGAAGAGCGGCCAATGTAACGGTCTGGCTTTAAGTCGATTCGATAACAAATGACGAAAACGGACGGATTTCTCAGTTTTCTACTACATATGAACAATTTTTACTTTCTCCCGTGCAACTCGGCTGCTAGTCCTTCTTTCATGCAGAATTGTAAGGTCCTAGCTCATGTCAAAGGCACCAAAGCCAGCAAAAAAGTCAATAATCGATACCTAAATCTTGAATTGTACTACTTCTTACTGGCTATTACATCAACATAGAAGCTTCATCTGTGTTCTACTATGGTGATTTTAGTGTCTCCGCATACCGCAGCACGCGACATAGCTTTGCAGACGATAAGTACAACCGTTCCAGTGAGAAGAGCGGCCAATGTAACGACCTGGCTTTAAGTCGATTCGATAACAAATGACGAAAACGGACGGATTTCTCAGGTTTTTACTACATATGAACTCTTTTCACATACTCCCATGCAACTCGGCTGCTAGTCCTCCTTCCATGCGGAATCATAAGGTCCTAGCTCATGTCCAAGGCACAAAAGCCAGCTGAAAAGTCAATAATCGATACCTAAAACTTGAATTGTACTACTTCTTACTGGCTATTACAACTTAGAAGCTTCATCTGTGTTCTACTATGGTGCTTTTAGTGTTTCCGCATACCGCAGCACGCGACATAGCTTTGCAGACGATAAGTACAACCGTTTCAGAGAGAAGAGCGGCCAATGTGACGCACTGCTTTAAGTCGATTCGATAATAAATTACGAAAACGGACGGATTTCTCAGGTTTTTACTACATATGAAAACTTTTCGCATTCTCCCGTGCAACTCGGCTGCTAGTCCTCCTTTCATGCAGAATCTTAAGGTCCTAGCTCAAGTCCAAGGCACCAAAGCCAGCAAAAAATTCAATATTCAATACCTAAAACTTGAATTGTACTGCTCCTTATTGGCTATTACATCAACTTAGAAGCTTCATCTGTGTTCTACTATGGTGCTTTTAGTGTCTCCGCATACCGCAGCACGCGACATAGCTTTGCAGACGATAAGTACAACCGTTTCAGAGAGAAGAGCGGCCAATGTGACGATCAGGATTTAAGTCGATTCGATAACAAATGAATAAAAGGGGACGGATTTCTCAGGTTTTTACTACATATGAACACCTTTCACATTCTCCCATGCAACTCGGCTGCTAGTCCTCCTTTCATGCAGAATCTTAAGGACATAGCTCATGTCCAAGTCACCAAAGCCAGCTAAAAAGTCAATAATCGATACCTAAAACTTGAATTGTACTACTTCTTACTGGCTATTACATCAACTTAGAAGCTTCATCTGTGTTCCACTATGGTGATTTTAGTGTCTCCGCATACCGCAGCACGCGACATAGCTTTAAAGACGATAAGTACAAACGTTTCAGAGAGAAGAGGGGCCAATGTGACGATCTGGCTTTCAGTCGATTCGATAACAAATGACGAAAATGGACGGTTTTCTCAGGTTTTTACTACATATGAACACTTTTTACATACTCCCGTGCAACGCGGCTGCTAGTCCTGATTTCATGCAGAATCGTAAGGTCCTAGCTCATGTCCAAGGCACCAAAGCCAGCTAAAAAGTCAATATTCGATACCTAAAACTTGAATTGTATTACTTCCTACTGGCTATTACATCAACTTAGAAGCTTCATCTGTGTTCTACTATGGTGCTTTTAGTGTCTCCGCATACCGCAGCACGCGACATTGCTTTGCAGACGATAAGTACAACCGTTTCAGAGAGAAGAGCGGCCAATGTGACGCACTGCTTTAAGTCGATTCGATAATAATTTACGAAAACGGACGGATTTCTCAGGTTTTTACTACATATGAACACTTTTCGCATCCTCCCGTGCAACTTGGCTGCTAGTCCTCCTTTCATGCAGAATCGTAAGGTCCTAGCTCATGTCCAAGGCACCAAAGCCAGCTAAAAAGTCAATAATCGATACCTAAAACTTGAATTGTACTACATCTCACTGGCTATCACATCAACTTAGAAGCTTCATCTGTGTTCTACTATGGTGCTTTTAGTGTCTCCATATACCGCAGCACGCGACATAGCTTTGCAGACGATAAGTACAACCGTTTCAGAGAGAAGAGCGGCTAATGTGACGATCTGGCTATAAGTCGATTCGATAACAAATGAATAAAAGCTGACGGATTTCTCAGGTTTTTACTACATATGAACACTTTTCACATACTCCCGTGCAACGCGGCTGCTAGTCCTCCTTTCATGCACAATCTTAAGGTCCTAGCTCATGTCCAAGGCACCAAAGCCAGCTAAAAAGTCAATAATCGATACCTAAAACTTGAATTGTACTACTTCTCACTGGCTATCACATCAACTTAGAAGCTTCATCTGTGATCTACTATAGTGCTTTTAGTGACTCCGCGTACCGCAGCACGCGACATAGCTTTGCAGACGATAAGTACAACCGTTTCAGAGAGAAGAGGGGCCAATGTGACGATCTGGCTTTAAGTCGATTCGATAACAAATGACGAAAACGGACGGATTTCTCAGGTTTTTACTACATATGAACACTTTTTACATTCTCCCGTGCAACTCGCCTGCTAGTCCTCCTTTCATGCAGAATCGTGAGGTCCTACCTCATGTCCAAGGCACCAAAGCCAGCTAAAAAGTCAATATTCGATACCTAAAACTTGAATTGTACTACTTCTTACTGGCTATTACATCAACTTAGAAGCTTCATCTGTGTTCTACTATGGTGCTTTTAGTGACTCCGCATACCGCAGCACGCGACATTGCTTTGCAGACGATAAGTACAACCGTTTCAGAGAGAAGAGCGGGCAATGTGACGCACTGCTTTAAGTCGATTCGATAATAAATTACAAAAACGGACGGATTTCTCAGGTTTTTACTAAATATGAACACTTTTCGCATCCTCCCGTGCAACTTGGCTGCTAGTCCTCCTTTCATACAGACTCGTAAGGTCCTAGCTCATGTCCAAGGGACCAAAGCCAGCAAATAAGTCAATAATCGATACCTAAATCTTGAATTGTACTACTGCTTACTGGCTATTACATCAACTTAGAAGTTTCATCTGTGTTCTACTATGGTGCTTTTAGTGACTCCGCATACCGCAGCACGCGACATAGCTTTGCAGACGATAAGTACAACCGTTTCAGAGACAAGAGCGGGCAATGTGACGATCTGGCTTCAAGTTGACTCGATAACAAATGACGAAATTGGACGGTTTTCTCAGGTTTTTACTACATATGAACACTTTTCACATACTCCCGTGCAACGCCGCTGCTAGTCCTCCTTTCATGCAGAATCGTAATTTCCTAGCTCATGTCCAAGGCACCAAAGCCAGCAAAAAAGTCAATAATCGATACCTAAACCTTGAATTTTACTACTTCTTACTGGTTATTACATCAACTTTGAAGCTTCATCTGTGTTCTACTATGGTGCTTTTAGTGTCTCCGCATACCGCAGCACGCGACATAGCTTTGCAGACGATAAGTACAACCGTTTCAGAGAGAAGAGCGGCCAATGTGACGATCTGCTTTAAGTCGATTCGATAACAAATGACGAAAACGGACGGATTTCTAATTTTTTTACTACATATGAACACTATTCACATTCTCCCATGCATCTCGGCTGCTAGTCCTCCTTTCATGCAGTATTATTAGGTCCTAGCTCATGTCCAAGGCATAAAAGCCAGCTAAAAAGTCAATAATCGATACCTAAAACTTGAATTGTACTACTTCGTACTGGCTATTACATCAACTTTGAAGCTTCATCTGTGTTCTACTATGGTGCTGTTAGTGTCTCCGCATACCGCAGCACGCGACATAGCTTTGCAGACGATAAGTACAACCGTTTCAGAGAGAAGAGCGGCCAATGTGACGATCTGGCTTTAAGTCGATTCGATAACAAATGACGAAAACGGACGGATTTCTCAGGTTTTTACTACATATGAACACTTTTCACATTCTCCCATGCAACTCGGCTGCTAGTCCTCCTTTCATGCAGAATCATAAGGTCCTAGCTCATGTCCAAGGCAGAAAAGCCAGCTAAAAAGTCAATAATCGATACCTAAAACTTGAATTGTGCTACTTCTTACTGGCTATTACATCAACTTAGAAGCTTAATCTGTGTTCTACTATGGTGCTTTTAGTGTCTCCGCATACCGCAGCACGCGACATAGCTTTGCAGACGATAAGTACAACCGTTTCAGAGAGAAGAGCGGGCAATGTGACGCACTGCTTTAAGTCGATTCGATAATAAATTACAAAAACGGACGGATTTCTCAGGTTTTTACTACATATGAACACTTTCCACATTCTACAATGCAACTCGGCTGCTATTCCTCCTTTCATGCAGAATCTTAAGGACATAGCTCATGTCCAAGGCACCAAAGCCAGCTAAAAAGTCAATAATCGATACCTAAATTGACTACATCTTACTAGCTAATACATCAACTTAGAAGCTTCATCTGTGTTCCACTATGGTGATTTTAGTGTCTCCGCATACCGCAGCACGCGACATAGCTTTGCAGACGATAAGTACAACCGTTTCAGAGAGAAGAGAGGCCAATGTGACGATCTGGCTTTAAGTCGATTCCATAACAAATGACGAAAATGGACGGATTTCTCAGGTTTTTACTACATATGAACACTTGTCACATAGTCCCGTGCAACGCGGCTGCTAATCCTCCTTTCATGCAGAATCTTAAGGTCCTAGCTCATGTCCAAGGCGCCAAAGCCAGCTAAAAAGTCAATATTCGATACCTAAAACTTGAATTGTACTACCCCTTACTGGCTATTACATCAACTTAGTAGCTTCATCTGTTTTCCACTATGGTGATTTTAGTGGCTCCGCATACCGCAGCACGCGACATAGCTTTGCAGACGATAAGTACAACCGTTTCAGAGAGAAAAGCGGGCAATGTGACGATCTGGCTTCAAGTTGATTCGATAACAAATGACTAAAACGGACGG
The DNA here is from genome assembly GCF_023897955.1 of Schistocerca gregaria. Taxonomy (NCBI): domain Eukaryota; kingdom Metazoa; phylum Arthropoda; class Insecta; order Orthoptera; family Acrididae; genus Schistocerca; species Schistocerca gregaria. The sequence goes on along the minus strand of NW_026061718.1, from coordinate 1,067,094 downwards.
ATTTCTCAGGTTTTTACTACATATGAACACTTTCCACATTCTCCAATGCAACTCGGCTGCTAGTCCTCCTTTCATGCAGAATCATAAGGACATAGCTCATGTCCAAGGCACCAAAGCCAGCTAAAAAGTCAATAATCGATACCTAAATTGACTACATCTTACTAGCTGTTACATCAACTTAGAAGCTTCATCTGTGTTCCACTATGGTGATTTTAGTGTCTCCGCATACCGCAGCACGCGACATAGCTTTGCAGACGATAAGTACAACCGTTTCAGAGAGAAGTGAGGCCAATGTGACGATCTGGCTTTAAGTCGATTCGATAACAAATTACGAAAACAGACGGATTTCTAAGGTTTTTACTACATATGAACACTTTTTACATTCTCCCGTGCAACTCGGCTGCTAGTCCTCCTTTCATGCTGAATCGTAAGGTCCTAGCTCATGTCCAAGGCACCAAAGCCAGCAAAAAAGTCAATAATCGATACCTAAATCTTGAATTGTACTACTTCTTACTGGCTATTACATCAACTTTAAAGCTTCATCTGTATTCTACTATGGTGCTTTTAGTGTCTCCGCATACCGCAGCACGCGACATAGCTTTGCAGACGATAAGTACAACCGTTTCAGAGAGAAGAGCGGCCAATGTGACAATCTGGCCTTAAGTCGATTCGATAACAAATGACAAAAACGGACGCATTTTTCAGGTTTTTACTACATATGAACACTTTTCACATTCTCCCAAGCAATTCGGCTGCTAGTCCTCCTTCCGTGCGGAATCATAAGGTCCTAGCTCATGTCCAAGGCACAAAAGCCAGCTAAAAGGTCAATAATCGATACCTAAAACTTGAATTGTACTACTTCTTACTGGCTATTACATCAACTTAGAAGCTTAATCTGTGTTCTACTATGGTGCTTTTAGTGTCTCCGCATACCGCAGCACGCGACATAGCTTTGCAGACGATAAGTACAACCGTTTCAGAGAGAAGAGCGGCCAATGTGACGCACTGCTTTAAGTCGATTCGATAATAAATGACGAAAACGGACGGATTTCTGAGGTTTTTACTACATATGAACACTTTTCGCATCCTCCCGTGCAACTCGGCTGCTAGTCCTCCTTTCATGCAGAATCTTAAGGTCCTAGCCCATGTCCAAGGCACCAAAGACAGCTAAAAAGTCAATAATCGGTACCTAAAACTTGAATTGTACTACTTCTCACTGGCTATCACATCAACTTAGAAACTTCATCTGTGTTCTACTATGGTGCTTTTAGTGTCTCCGCATACTGCAGCATGCGACATAGCTTTGCAGACGATAAGTACAACCGTTTCAGAGAGAAGAGCGGCCAATGTGACGATCTGCTTTGTCGATTCGATAACAAATGACGAAAACGGACGGATTTCTCATTTTTTTACTACAGATGAACACTATTCACATTCTTCCATGCATCTCGGCTGCTAGTCCTCCTTTCATGCTGAATCATAAGGTCCTAGCTCATGTCCAAGGCATAAAAGCCAGCTAAAAAGTCAACAATCGATACCTAAAACTTGAATTGTACTACTTCTCACTGGCTATCACATCAACTTAGAAGCTTCATCCGTGTTCTACTATGGTGCTTTTAGTGTCTCCGCATACTGCAGCATGCGACATAGCTTTGCAGACGATAAGTACAACCGTTTCAGAGAGAAGAGCGGCCAATGTGACGCACTGCTTTAAGTCGATTCGATAATATATTCCGAAAACGGACGGATTTCTCAGGTTTTTACTACATATGTACACTTTTCGCATCCTCCCGTGCCACTCGGCTGCTAGTAATCCTTTCATGCACAATCATAAGGTCCTACCTCATGTCCAACGCACCAAAGCCAGCTAAAAAGTCAATTTTCGATACCTAAAACTTGAATTGTACTACTCCTTACTGGCTATTACATCAACTTAGAAGCTTCATCTGTGTTCTACTATGGTGCTTTTAGTGACTCCGCATACCGCAGCACGCGGCATAGCTTTGCAGACGATAAGTACAACGGTTTCAGAGAGAAAAGCGGGCAATGTGACGATCTGGCTTCAAGTTATTCGATAACAAATGACTAAAACGGACGGATTTCTCAGGTTTTTACTACATATGAACACTTTCCACATTCTACAATGCAACTCGGCTGCTATTCCTCCTTTCATGCAGAATCTTAAGGACATAGCTCATGTCCAAGTCATCAAAGCCAGCTAAAAAGTCAATAATCGATACCTAAATTGACTACATCTTACTAGCTAATACATCAACTTAGAAGCTTCATCTGTGTTCCACTATGGTGATTTTAGTGTCTCCGCATACCGCAGCACGCGACATAGCTTTGCAGACGATAAGTACAACCGTTTCAGAGAGAAGAGAGGCCAATGTGACGATCTGGCTTTAAGTCGATTCCATAACAAATGACGAAAATGGACGGATTTCTCAGGTTTTTACTACATATGAACACTTGTCACATAGTCCCGTGCAACGCGGCTGCCAATCCTCCTTTCATGCAGAATCTTAAGGTCCTAGCTCATGTCCAAGGCGCCAAAGCCAGCTAAAAAGTCAATATTCGATACCTAAAACTTGAATTGTACTACTCCTTACTGGCTATTACATCAACTTAGAAGCTTAATCTGTGTTCTGCTATGGTGCTTCTAGTGTCTCCGCATAACGCAGAACGCGACATAGCTTTGCAGACGATAAGTACAACCGTTTCAGAGAGAAGAAGGGCCCATGTGACGATCTGGCTTTAAGTCGATTCGATAACAAGTGACGAATACGGACGGATTTCTCAGGTTTATACTACATATGAACACTTTTTACATTCTCCCGTGCAACTTGGCTGCTAGTCCTCCTTTCATGCAGAATCGTAAGGTCCTAGCTCATGTCCAAGGCACCAAAGCCATCAAAAAAGTCAATAATCGATACCTAAATCTTGAATTGTACTACTTCTTACTGGCTATTACATCAACTTTGAAGCTTCATCTGTATTCTACTATGGTGCTTTTAGTGTCTCCGCATTCCGCAGCACGCGACATAGCTTTGCAGACGATAAGTACAACCGTTTCAGATAGAAGAGCGGCCAATGTGACAATCTGGCTTTAAGTCGATTCGATAACACATGACGAAAACGGACGCATTTTTCAGGTTTTTACTACATATGAACACTTTTTACATCCTCCCGTGCAACGCGGCTGCTAGTCCTCCTTTCATGCAGAATCTTTAGGTCCTAGCCCATGTCCAAGGCACAAAAGCCAGCTAAAAGGTCAATAATCGATACCTAAAACTTGAATTGTACTACGTCTCACTGGCTATCACATCAACTTAGAAGCTTCATCTGTGTTCTACTATGGTGCTTTTAGTGTCTCCACATACTACAGCACGCGACATAGCTTTGCAGACGATAAGTACAACCGTTTCAGAGAGAAGAGGGGCCCATGTGACGATCTGGCTTTAAGTCGATTCGATAACAAATGACGAAAACGGACGGATTTCTCAGGTTTTTACTACATATGAACACTTTTTACATTCTCCCGTGCAACTCGGCTGCTAGTCCTCCTTTCATGCAGAATCTTAAGGACATAGCTCATGTCCAAGGCACCAAAGCCAGCAAAAAAGTCAATAATCGATACCTAAATCTTGAATTGTACTACTTCTTACTGGCTATTACATCAACTTTGAAGCTTCATCTGTGTTCTACTATGGTGCTTTTAGTGTCTCCGCATACTGCAGCACGCGACATAGCTTTGCAGACGATAAGTACAACCGTTTCAGAGAGAAAAGCGGGCAATGTGACGATCTGGCTTCAAGTTGATTCGATAACAAATGACGAAAACGGACGGATTTCTCAGGTTTTTACTACATATGAACACTTTCCACATTCTCCAATGCAACTCGGCTGCTAGTCCTCCTTTCATGCAGAATCATAAGGACATAGCTCATGTCCAAGGCACCAAAGCCAGCTAAAAAGTCAATAATCGATACCTAAATTGACTACATCTTACTAGCTGTTACATCAACTTAGAAGCTTCATCTGTGTTCCACTATGGTGATTTTAGTGTCTCCGCATACCGCAGCACGCGACATAGCTTTGCAGACGATAAGTACAACCGTTTCAGAGAGAAGAGAGGCCAATGTGACGATCTGGCTTTAAGTCGATTCGATAACAAATTACGAAAACGGACGGATTTCTCAGGTTTTTACTACATATGAACACTTTTTACATTCTCCCGTGCAACTCGGCTGCTAGTCCTCCTTTCATGCAGAATCGTAAGGTCCTAGCTCATGTCCAAGGCACCAAAGCCAGCAAAAAAGTCAATAATCGATACCTAAATCTTGAATTGCTCTACTTCTTACTGGCTATTACATCAACTTTGAAGCTTCATCTGTATTCTACTATGGTGCTTTTAGTGTCTCCGCATACCGCAGCACGCGACATAGCTTTGCAGACGATAAGTACAACCGTTTCAGAGAGAAGAGCGGCCAATGTGACAATCTGGCCTTAAGTCGATTCGATAACAAATGACGAAAACGGACGCATTTTTCAGGTTTTTACTACATATGAACACTTTTCACATTCTCCCAAGCAATTCGGCTGCTAGTCCTCCTTCCGTGCGGAATCATAAGGTCCTAGCTCATGTCCAAGGCACAAAAGCCAGCTAAAAGGTCAATAATCGATACCTAAAACTTGAATTGTACTACTTCTTACTGGCTATTACATCAACTTAGAAGCTTCATCTGTGTTCTACTATTGTGCTTTTAGTGTCTCCGCATACCGCAGCACGCCACATAGCTTTGCAGACGATAAGTACAATCCTTTCAGAGAGAAGAGCGGCCAATGTGACGATCTGGCTTCAAGTCGATTCGATAACAAATGACGAAAATGGACGGATTTCTCAGGTTTTTACTACATATGAAAACTCTTTACATACTCCCGTGCAACGCGGCTGCTAGTCCTCCTTACATGCACAATCTTAAGGTCCTACCTCAAGTCCAAGGCACCAAAGCCAGCTAAAAAGTCAATAATCGATACCTAAAACTTGAATTGCACTACTTCTCACTGGCTATCACATCTACTTAGAAGCTTCATCTGTGTTCTACTATGGTGCTTTTAGTGTCTCCGCATACTGCAGCACGCGACATAGCTTTGCAGACGATAAGTACAACCGTTTCAGAGAGAAGAGGGGCCAATGTGACGATCTGGCTTTAAGTCGATTCGATAGCAAATGACGAAAACGGACGGATTTCTCAGGTTTTTACTACATATGAACACTTTTTACATTCCCCCGTGCAACTCGGCTGCTAGTCCTCCTTTCATGCAGAATCGTAGGGTCCTAGCTCATGTTCAAGGCACCAAAGCCAGCAAAAAAGTCAATAATCGATACCTAAATCTTGAATTGTACTACTTCTTACTGGCTATTACATCAACTTTGAAGCTTCATCTATGTTCTACTATGGTGCCTTTAGTGTCTCCGCATACCGCAGCACGCGACATAGCTTTGCAGACGAAAAGTACAACCGTTTCAGATATAAGAGCGGCCAATGTGACGATCTGGCTTTAAGTCGATTCGATAACAAATGACGGAAACGGACGGATTTCTCAGGTTTTTACTACATATGAACACTTTTCACATTCTCCCATGCAACTCGGCTGCTAGTCCTCCTTTCATGCAGAATGTTAAGGTCCTAGCTCATGTCCAAGGTACAAAAGCCAGATAAAAAGTCAATAATCGATAAATAAAACTTGAATTGTACTACTTCTTACTGGCTATTACATCAACTTAGAAACTTCATCTGTGTTCCACTATGGTGCTTTTAGTGTCTCCGCATACCGAAGCACGCGACATAGCTTTGCAGACGATAAGTACAACCGTTTCAGAGAGAAGAGCGGCAGATGTGACGCACTGCTTTAAGTCGATTCCATAATAAATTACCAACACGGACGTATTTCTCAGGTTTTTACTACATATGAACACTTTTCGCATCCTCCGATGCAACTCGGCTGCTAGTCCTCCTTTCATGCAGAATCTTAAGGTCCTAGCTCATGTCCAAGGCACCAAAACCAGCTAAAAAATCAATATTCGATACCTAAAACTTGAATTGTACTACTCCTTACTGGCTATTACATCAACTTAGAAGCTTCATCTGTGTTCTACTATGGTGCTTTTAGTGTCTCCGCATACCGCAGCATGCGACATAGCTTTGCAGACGATAAGTACAACCGTTTCAGAGAGAGGAGGGGCCAATGTGACGAACTGGCTTTAAGTCGATTCGATAACAAATGACGAAAATGGACGGATTTCTCAAGTTTTTACTACATATGAACACTTTTCACATACTCCCGTGCAACGCGGCTGCTAGTCCTCCCTTCATGCAGAATCGTAAGGTCCTAGCTCATGTCCAAGGCACCAAAGCCAGCTAAAAAGTCAATAATCGATACCTAAAACTTGAATTGTACTACTTCTCAGAGGCTATCACATCAACTTAGAAGCTTCATCTCTGTTCTACTATGGTGCTTTTAGTGTCTCCGCATACTGCAGCACGCGACATAGCCTTGCAGACGATAAGTACAACCGTTTCAGAGAGAAGAGCGGCCAATGTGACGATCTGGCTTTAAGTCGATTCGATAACAAATGACGAAAACGGATGGATTTCTCAGGTTTTTACTACATATGAACACTTTTCACATTCTTCCATGCAACTCGGCTGCTAGTCCTCCTTTCATGCAGAATCATAAGGACCTAACTCATGTCAAAGGCACCAAAGCCATCAAAAAAGTCAATAATCGATACCTAAAACTTGAATTTTACTACTTCTTACTGGCTATTACATCAACTTAGAAGCTTCATCTGTGTTCCACTATGGTAATTTTAGTGTCTCCGCATACCGCTGCATACGACATAGCTTTGCAGACGATAAGTACAACCGTTTCAGAGAGAAGAGCGACCAATGTGACGATGTGGCTTTAAGTCGATTCGGTAATAAATTACGAAAACGGACGGATTTCTCAGGTTTTTACTACATATGAACATTTTCACATTCTCCGTGCAACACGGCTGCTAGTCCTCCTTTCATGCACAATCTTAAGGTCCTACCTCAAGTCCAAGGTACCAAAGCCAGATAAAAAGTCAATAATCGATACCTAAAACTTGAATTGCACTACTTCTCACTGGCTATCACATCTACTTAGAAGCTTCATCTGTGTTCTACTATGGCGCTTTTAGTGTCTCTGCATACTGCAGCACGCGACATAGCTTTGCAGACGATAAGTACAACCGTTTCAGAGAGAAGAGGGGCCAATGTGACGATCTGGCTTTAAGTCGATTCGATAACAAATGACGGAAACGTACGGATTTCTCAAGTTTTTACTACATATGAACACTTTTCACATTCTCCCATGCAACTCGGCTGCTAGTCCTCCTTTCATGCAGAATGTTAAGGTCCTAGCTCATGTCCAAGGCACAAAAGCCAGATAAAAAGTCAATAATCGATAAATAAAACTTGAATTGTACTACTTCTTACTGGCTATTACATCAACTTAGAAACTTCATCTGTGTTCTACTATGGTGCTTTTAGTGTCTCCGCATACCGCAGCACGCGACATAGCTTTGCAGACGATAAGTACAACGGTTTCAGAGAGAAGAGCGGCAGATGTGACGCACTGCTTTAAGTCGATTCCATAATAAATTACGAAAACGGACGTATTTCTCAGGTTTTTACTACATATGAACACTTTTCACATTCTCCGTGGAACGCGGCTGCTAGTCCTCCTTTCATGCAGAATCTTAAGGTCCTAGCTCATGTCCAAGGCAAAATAGCCAGCGAAAAGTCAATAATCGATACCTAAAACTTGAATTGTACTACCTCTTACTGGCTATTACATCAACTTAGAAGCTTAACCTGTGTTCTAGAATGGTGCTTTTAGTGTCTCCGCATACCGCAGCACACGACATAGCTTTGCAGACGATAAGTACAACCGTTTCAGAGAGAAGAGCGGCCAATGTGACGATCTGGCTTTAAGTCGATTCGATAACAAATGACGAAAACGGACGGATTTCTCAGGTTTTTACTACATATGAACACTTTTTACATTCTCCCGTGCATCTCGGCTGCTAGTCCTCCTTTCATGCAGAATGTTAAGGTCCTAGCTCATGTCCAACGCACAAAAGCCAGATAAAAAGTCAATAATCGATAAATAAAACTTGAATTGTACTACTTCTTACTGGCTATTACATCAACTTAGAAACTTCATCTGTGTTCTACTATGGTGCTTTTAGTGTCTCCGCATACCGCAGCACGCGACATAGCTTTGCAGACGATAAGTACAACGGTTTCAGAGAGAAGAGCGGCAGATGTGACGCACTGCTTTAAGTCGATTCGATAATAAATTACGAAAACGGACGTATTTCTCAGGTTTTTACTACATATGAACACTTTTCGCATCCTCCGATGCAACTCGGCTGCTAGTCCTCCTTTCATGCAGAATCTTAAGGTCCTAGCTCATGTCCAAGGCACCAAAGCCAGCTAAAAAATCAATATTCGATACCTAAAACTTGAATTGTACTACTTCTTACTGGCTATTACATCAACTTAGAAGCTTCATCTGTGTTCTACTATGGTGATTTTAGTGTCTACGCATACCGCAGCACGCGACATAGCTTTGCAGACGATAAGTACAACCGTTTCAGATATAAGAGCGGCCAATGTGACGATTTGGCTTCAAGTTGATTCGATAACAAATGACGAAAACGGACGGATTTCTCAGGTGTTTACTACATATGAACACTTTTCACATTCTCCCTTTCAACTCGGCTGCTAGTCCTCCTTTCATGCAGAATCTTAAGGACATACCTCATGTCCAAGGCACCAAAGCCAGCTAAAAAGTCAATAATCGAAACCTAAAACTTGAATTGTACTACTTCTTACTGGCTATTACATCAACTTAGAAGCTTCATCTGTGTTCCACTATGGTGATTTTAGTGTCTCCGCATACCGCAGCACGCGACATAGCTTTGCAGACGATAAGAACAACCGTTTCAGAGAGAAGAGGGGCCAATATGACGATCTGGCTATAAGTCGATTCGATAACAAATGACGAAAATGGACGTATATATCAGGTTTTTACTACATATGAACACTTTTCACATACTCCCGTGCAACGCGGCTGCTAGTCCTCCTTTCATGCAGAATCTTTAGGTCCTAGCTCATGTCCAAGGCACCAAAGCCAGCTAAAAGTCAATAATCGATACCTAAAAGTTGAATTGTACTACGTCTCACTGGCTATCACATCAACTTACAAGCTTCATCTGTGTTCCACTATGGTGATTTAAGTGTCTCCGCATACCGCAGCACGCGACATAGCTTTGCAGACGATAAGTACAACCGTTTCAGAGAGAAGAGAGGCCAATGTGACGATCTGGCTTTAAGTCGATTCGATAACAAATTACGAAAACGGACGGATTTCTCAGGTTTTTACTACATATGAACACTTTTTACATTCTCCCGTGCAACTCGGCTGCTAGTCCTCCTTTCATGCAGAATCGTAAGGTCCTAGCTCATGTCCAAGGCACCAAAGCCAGCAAAAAAGTCAATAATCGATACCTAAATCTTGAATTGCTCTACTTCTTACTGGCTATTACATCAACTTTGAAGCTTCATCTGTATTCTACTATGGTGCTTTTAGTGTCTCCGCATACCGCAGCACGCGACATAGCTTTGCAGACGATAAGTACAACCGTTTCAGAGAGAAGAGCGGCCAATGTGACGATCTGGCTTTAAGTCGATTCGATAACAAATGACGAAAACGGACGGATTTCTCAGGTTTTTACTACATATGAACACTTTTCACATTCTCCCATGTAACTCGGCTGCTAGTCCTCCTTTCATGCAGAATCATAAGGTCCTAGCTCATGTCCAAGGCACAAAAGCCAGCTAAAAAGTCAATAATCGATACCTAAAACTTTAATTGTACTACTTCTCACTGGCTATCACATCAACTTAGAAGCTTCATCTGCGTTCTACTATGGTGCTTTTAGTGTCTCCGCATACTGCAGCACGCGACATAGCTTTGCAGACGATAAGTACAACCGTTTCAGAGAGAAAAGCGGGCAATGTGACGATCTGGCTTCAAGTTGATTCGATAACAAATGACTAAAACGGACGGATTTCTCAGGTTTTTACTACATATGAACACTTTCCACATTCTCCAATGCAACTCGGCTGCTAGTCCTCCTTTCATGCAGAATCTTAAGGACATAGCTCATGTCCAAGGCACCAAAGCCAGCTAAAAAGTCAATAATCGATACCTAAATTGACTACATCTTACTAGCTATTACATCAACTTAGAAGCTTCATCTGTGTTCCACTATGGTGATTTTAGTGTCTCCGCATACCGCAGCACGCGACATAGCTTTGCAGACGATAAGTACAACCGTTTCAGAGAGAAGAGAGGCCAATGTGACAATCTGGCTTTAAGTCGATTCGATAACAAATGACGAAAATGGACGGATTTCTCAGGTTTTTACTACATATGAACACTTTTTACAATCTCCCGTGCAACTCGGCTGCTAGTCCTCCTTTCATGCAGAATCGTAAGGTCCTAGCTCATGTCCAAGGCACCAAAGCCAGCTAAAAATTCAATAATCGATACCTAAAACTTGAATTGTACTACTTCTCAGTGGCTATCACATCAACTTAGAAGCTTCATCTCTGTTCTACTATGGTGCTTTTAGTGTCTCCGCATACTGCAGCACGCGACATAGCCTTGCAGACGATAAGTACAACCGTTTCAGAGAGAAGAGCGGCCAATGTGACGATCTGGCTTTAAGTCGATTCGATAACAAATGACGAAAACGGATGGATTTCTCAGGTTTTTACTACATATGAACACTTTTCACATTCTTCCATGCAACTCGGCTGCTAGTCCTCCTTTCATGCAGAATCATAAGGACCTAACTCATGTCAAAGGCACCAAAGCCATCAAAAAAGTCAATAATCGATACCTAAAACTTGAATTTTACTACTTCTTACTGGCTATTACATCAACTTAGAAGCTTCATCTGTGTTCCACTATGGTGATTTTAGTGTCTCCGCATACCGCTGCATACGACATAGCTTTGCAGACGATAAGTACAACCGTTTCAGAGAGAAGAGCGACCAATGTGACGATGTGGCTTTAAGTCGATTCGGTAAGAAATTACGAAAACGGACGGATTTCTCAGGTTTTTACTACATATGAACATTTTCACATTCTCCGTGCAACACGGCTGCTAGTCCTCCTTTCATGCACAATCTTAAGGTCCTACCTCAAGTCCAAGGTACCAAAGCCAGATAAAAAGTCAATAATCGATACCTAAAACTTGAATTGCACTACTTCTCACTGGCTATCACATCTACTTAGAAGCTTCATCTGTGTTCTACTATGGTGCTTTTAGTGTCTCTGCATACTGCAGCACGCGACATAGCTTTGCAGACGATAAGTACAACCGTTTCAGAGAGAAGAGGGGCCAATGTGACGATCTGGCTTTAAGTCGATTCGATAACAAATGACGGAAACGTACGGATTTCTCAGGTTTTTACTACATATGAACACTTTTCACATTCTCCCATGCAACTCGGCTGCTAGTCCTTTTTTCATGCAGAATGTTAAGGTCCTAGCTCATGTCCAAGGCACAAAAGCCAGATAAAAAGTCAATAATCGATAAATAAAACTTGAATTGTACTACTTCTTACTGGCTATTACATCAACTTAGAAACTACATCTGTGTTCTACTATGGTGCTTTTAGTGTCTCCGCATACCGCAGCACGCGACATAGCTTTGCAGACGATAAGTACAACCGTTTCAGAGAGAAGAGCGGCAGATGTGACGCACTGCTTTAAGTCGATTCCATAATAAATTACGAAAACGGACGTATTTCTCAGGTTTTTACTACATATGAACACTTTTCGCATCCTCCGATGCAACTCGGCTGCTAGTCCTCCTTTCATGCAGAATCTTAAGGTCCTAGCTCATGTCCAACTCAAAATAGCCAGCGAAAAGTCAATAATCGATACCTAAAACTTGAATTGTACTACCTCTTACTGGCTATTACATCAACTTAGAAGCTTAACCTGTGTTCTAGAATGGTGCTTTTAGTGTCTCCGCATACCGCAGCACACGACGTAGCTTTGCAGACGATAAGTACAACCGTTTCAGAGAGAAGAGCGGCCAATGTGACGATCTGGCTTTAAGTCGATTCGATAACAAATGACGAAAACGGACGGATTTCTCAGGTTTTTACTACATATGAACACTTTTTACATTCTCCCGTGCATCTCGGCTGCTAGTCCTCCTTTCATGCAGAATGTTAAGGTCCTAGCTCATGTCCAAGGCACAAAAGCCAGATAAAAAGTCAATAATCGATAAATAAAACTTGAATTGTACTACTTCTTACTGGCTATTACATCAACTTAGAAACTTCATCTGTGTTCTACTATGGTGCTTTTAGTGTCTCCGCATACCGCAGCACGCGACATAGCTTTGCAGACGATAAGTACAACCGTTTCAGAGAGAAGAGCGGCAGATGTGACGCACTGCTTTAAGTCGATTCGATAATAAATTACGAAAACGGACGTATTTCTCGGGTTTTTACTACATATGAACACTTTTCGCATCCTCCGATGCAACTCGGCTGCTAGTCCTCCTTTCATGCAGAATCTTAAGGTCCTAGCTCATGTCCAAGGCACCAAAGCCAGCTAAAAAATCAATATTCGATACCTAAAACTTGAATTGTACTACTTCTTACTGGCTATTACATCAACTTAGAAGCTTCATCTGTGTTCTACTATGGTGATTTTAGTGTCTACGCATACCGCAGCACGCGACATAGCTTTGCAGACGATAAGTACAACCGTTTCAGATATAAGAGCGGCCAATGTGACGATTTGGCTTCAAGTTGATTCGATAACAAATGACGAAAACGGACGGATTTCTCAGGTTTTTACTACATATGAACACTTTTCACATTCTCCCTTTCAACTCGGCTGCTAGTCCTCTTTTCATGCAGAATCTTAAGGACATACCTCATGTCCAAGGCACCAAAGCCAGCTAAAAAGTCAATAATCGAAACCTAAGACTTGAATTGTACTACTTCTTACTGGCTATTACATCAACTTAGAAGCTTCATCTGTGTTCCACTATGGTGATTTTAGTGTCTCCGCATACCGCAGCACGCGACATAGCTTTGCAGACGATAAGAACAACCGTTTCAGAGAGAAGAGGGGCCAATGTGACGATCTGGCTATAAGTCGATTCGATAACAAATGACGAAAATGGACGTATATATCAGGTTTTTACTACATATGAACACTTTTCACATACTCCCGTGCAACGCGGCTGCTAGTCCTCCTTTCATGCAGAATCTTTAGGTCGTAGCTCATGTCCAAGGCACCAAAGCCAGCTAAAAGTCAATAATCGATACCTAAAAGTTGAATTGTACTACGTCTCACTGGCTATCACATCAACTTACAAGCTTCATCTGTGTTCTACTATGGTGCTTTTAGTGTCTCCGCATACTGCAGCACGCGACATAGCATTGCAGACGATAAGTACAACCGTTTCAGAGAGAAGAGGGGCCCATGTGTCGATCTGGCTTTAAGTCGATTCGATAACAAATGACGAAAGCGGACGGATTTCTCAGGTTTTTACTACATATGAACACTTTTTACATTCTCCCGTGCAACTCGGCTGCTAGTCCTCCTTTCATGCAGAATCTTAAGGTCCTAGGTCATGTCCAAGGCACCAAAGCCAGCAAAAAAGTCAATAATCGATACCTAAATCTTGAATAGTACTACTTCTTACTGGCTATTACATCAACTTTGAAGCTTCATCTGTGTTCTACTATGGTGCTTTTAGTGTCTCCGCATACCGCAGCACGCGACATAGCTTTGCAGACGATAAGTACAACCGTTTCAGAGAGAAGAGCGGCCAATGTGACGATCTGGCTTTAAGTCGATTCGATAACAAATGACGAAAATGGACGGATTTCTCAGGTTTTTACTACATATGAACACTTTTCACATTCTCCCATGTAACTCGGCTGCTAGTCCTCCTTTCATGCAGAATCATAAGGTCCTAGCTCATGTCCAAGGCACAAAAGCCAGCTAAAAAGTCAATAATCGATACCTAAAACTTTAATTGTACTACTTCTCACTGGCTATCACATCAACTTAGAAGCTTCATCTGCGTTCTACTATGGTGCTTTTAGTGTCTCCGCATACTGCAGCATGCGACATAGCTTTGCAGACGATAAGTACAACCGTTTCAGAGAGAAAAGCGGGCAATGTGACGATCTGGCTTCAAGTTGATTCGATAACAAATGACTAAAACGGACGGATTTCTCTGGTTTTTACTACATATGAACACTTTCCACATTCTCCAATGCAACTCGGCTGCTAGTCCTCCTTTCATGCAGAATCTTAAGGACATAGCTCATGTCCAAGGCACCAAAGCCAGCTAAAAAGTCAATAATCGATACCTAAATTGACTACATCTTACTAGCTATTACATCAACTTAGAAGCTTCATCTGTGTTCCACTATGGTGATTTTAGTGTCTCCGCATACCGCAGCACGCGACATAGCTTTGCAGACGATAAGTACAACCGTTTCAGAGAGAAGAGAGGCCAATGTGATGATCTGGCTTTAAGTCGATTCGATAACAAATGACGAAAATGGACGGATTTCTCAGGTTTTTACTACATATGAACACTTTTTACAATCTCCCGTGCAACTCGGCTGCTAGTCCTCCTTTCATGCAGAATCGTAAGGTCCTAGCTCATGTCCAAGGCACCAAAGCCAGCAAAAAAGTCAATAATCGATACCTAAATCTTGAATTGTACTACTTCTTACTGGCTATTACATCAACTTTGAAGCTTCATCTGTATTCTACTATGGTGCTTTTAGTGTCTCCGCATACCGCAGCACGCGACATAGCTTTGCAGACGATAAGTACAACCGTTTCAGAGAGAAGAGGGGCTAATGTGCCGATCTGGCTATAAGCCGATTGGATAACAAATGACGAAAATGGACGGATTTCTCAGGTTTTTACTACATATGAACACTTTTCACATACTCCCGTGCAACGCGGCTGCTAGTCCTCCATTCATGCAGAATGTTAAGGTCCTAACTCATGTTCAAGGCACAAAAGCCAGATAAAAAGTCAATAATCGATACCTAAAACTTGAATTGTACTACTTCTTACTGGCTATTACATCAACTTAGAAACTTCTTCTGTGTTCTACTATGGTGCTTTTAGTGTCTCCGCATACCGCAGCACGCGACATAGCTTTGCAGACGATAAGTACAACCGTTTCAGAGAGAAGAGCGGCCAATGTGACTATCTGGCTTTAAGTCGATTCGATAATAAATTACGAAAACGGACGGATTTCTCAGGTTTTTACTACATATGAACACTTTTCACATTCTCCGTGCAACGCGGCTGCTAGTCCTCCTTTCATGCACAATCTTAAGGTCCTACCTCATGTCCAAGGCACCAAAGCCAGCTAAAACGTCTATTATCGATACCTAAAACTTGAATTGTACTACTTCTTACTGGCTATTACTTCAACTTAGAAGCTTCATCTGTATTCTACTATGGTGCTTTTAGTGTCTCCGCATACCGCAGCACGCGACATGGCTTTGCAGACGATAAGTACAACCGTTTCAGAGAGAAGAGAGGCCAATGTGACGATCTGGCTTCAAGTCGATTCGATAACAAATGACGAAAATGGACGCATTTCTCAGGTTTTTACTACATATGAACACTCTTTACATACTCCCGTGCAACGCGGCTGCTAGACCTCCTTTCATGCACAATCTTAAGGTCCTACCTCAAGTCCAAGGCACCAAAGCCAGCTAAAAAGTCAATAATCGATACCTAAAACTTGAATTGCACTACTTCTCACTGGATATCACATCTACTTAGAAGCTTCATCTGTGTTCTACTATGGTGCTTTTAGTGTCTCCGCATACTGCAGCACGCGACATAGCTTTGCAGACGATAAGTACAACCGTTTCAGAGAGAAGAGGGGCCAATGTGACGATCTGGCTTTAAGTCGATTCGATAACAAATGACGAAAACGGACGGATTTCTCAGGTTTTTACTACATATGAACACTTTTTACATTCCCCCGTGCAACTCGGATTCTAGTCCTCCTTTCATGCAGAATCGTTGGGTCCTAGCTCATGTTCAAGGCACCAAAGCCAGCAAAAAAGTCAATAATCGATACCTAAATCTTGAATTGTACTACTTCTTACTGGCTATTACATCAACTTAGAAGCTTCATCTATGTTCTACTATTCTGCTTTTAGTGTCTCCGCATACCGCAGCACGCGACATAGCTTTGCAGACGATAAGTACAACCGTTTCAGATATAAGAGCTGCCAATGTGACGATCTGGCTTTAAGTCGATTCGATAACAAATGACGGAAACGGACGGATTTCTCAGGTTTTTACTACATATGAACACTTTTAACATTCTCCCATGCAACTCGGCTGCTAGTCCTCCTTTCATGCAGAATGTTAAGGTCCTAGCTCATGTCCAAGGCACAAAAGCCAGATAAAAAGTCAATAATCGATAAATAAAACTTGAATTGTACTACTTCTTACTGGCTATTACATCAACTTAGAAACTTCATCTGTATTCTACTATGGTGCTTTTAGTGTCTCCGCATACCGCAGCACGCGACATAGCTTTGCAGACGATAAGTACAACCGTTTCAGAGTGAAGAGCGCCAGATGTGACGCACTGCTTTAAGTCGATTCCATAATAAATTACGAAAACGGACGTATTTCTCAGGTTTTTACTACATATAAACACTTTTCGCATCCTCCCATGCAACTCGGCTGCTAGTCCTATTTTCATGCAGAATCTTAAGGTCCTAGCTCATGTCCAAGGCACCAAAGCCAGCTAAAAAATCAATATTCGATACCTAAAACTTGAATTGTACTACTCCTTACTGGCTATTACATCAACTTAGAAGCTTCATCTGTGTTCTACTATGGTGCTTTTAGTGTCTCCGCATACCGCAGCACGCGACATAGCTTTGCAGACGATAAGTACAACCGTTTCAGAGAGAAGAGGGGCCAATGTGACGAACTGTTTTTAAGTCGATTCGATAACAAATGACGAAAATGGACGGATTTCTCAGGTTTTTACTACATATGAACACTTTTCACATACTCCCGTGCAACGCGGCTGCTAGTCCTCCTTTCATGCAGAATCGTAAGGTCCTAGCTCATGTCCAAGGCACCAAAGCCAGCTAAAAAGTCAATAATCGATACCTAAAACTTGAATTGTACTACTTCTCAGTGGCTATCACATCAACTTAGAAGCTTCATCTCTGTTCTACTATGGTGCTTTTAGTGTCTCCGCATACTGCAGCACGCGACATAGCCTTGCACACGATAAGTACAACCGTTTCAGAGAGAAGAGCGGCCAATGTGACGATCTGGCTTTAAGTCGATTCGATAACAAATGACGAAAACGGACGGATTTCTCATTTTCTTACTGCATATGAACACTATACACATTCTCCCATGCATCTCGGCTGCTAGTCCTCCTTTCATGCAGAATAATAAGGTCCTACCTCATGTCCATGGCACAAAAGCCAGCTAAAAAGTCAATAATCGATACCTAAAACTTGAATTGTACTACTTCTTACTGGCTATTACATCAACATAGAAGCTTAATCTGTGTTCTACTATGGTGCTTTTAGTGTCTCCGCATACCGCAGCACGCGACATAGCTTTGCAGACGATAAGTACAACCGTTTCAGAGAGAAGAGCGGAAAATGTGACGCACTGCTTTAAGTCGATTCGATAATAAATTACGAAAACGGACGGATTTCTTAAGTTTTTACTACATAAGAACACTTTTCGCATCCTCCCGTGGAACTCGGCTGCTAGTCCTCCTTTCATGCAGAATCTTAAGGACCTAGCTCCTGCCAAAGGCACCAAAGCCAGCTAAAAAGTCAATAATCGATTCCTAAATCTTGAATTGTACTACTTCTTACTGGCTATTACATCAACTTAGAAGCTTCATCTGTGTTCCACTCTGGTGATTTTAGTGTCTCCGCATACCGCAGCACGCGACATAGCTTTGCAGACGATAAGTACAACCGTTTCAGAGAGAAGAGCGGCCAATGTGACGATCTGGCTTTAAGTCGATTCGATAACAAATGACGAAAACGGACGGATTTCTCAGGTTTTTACTACATATGAACACTTTTCACATTCTCCCATGCAACTCGGCTGCTAGTCCTCCTTTCATGCAGAATCTTAAGGTCCTAGCTCATGGCCAAGGTGCCAAAGCCAGCTAAAACGTCAATTATCGATACCTAAAACTTGAATTGTACTACTTCTTACTGGCTATTACATCAACTTAGAAGCTTCATCTGTATTCTACTATGGTGCTTTTAGTGTCTCCGCATACCGCAGCACGCGACATAGCTTTGCAAGCGATAAGTAGAACTGTTTCAGAGAGAAGAGCTGCCAATGTGACGATCTGGCTTCAAGTCGATTCGATAACAAATGACGAAAACGGACGGATTTCTCAGGTTTTTACTACATATGAACACTTTTCACATTGTCCCATACAACTCGGCTGCTAGTCCCCCTTTTTTAATGCAGAATCTTAAGGTCCTAGCTCATGTCCAAGGCACCAAAGCCAGCAAAAAATCAATAATCGATACGTAAATCTTGAATTGTACTACTTCTTACTGGCTATTACATCAACTTAGAAGCTTCATCTGTGTTCTACTATGGTGCTTTTAGTGTCTACGCATACCGCAGCACGCGACGTAGCTTTGCACACGATAAGTGCAACCGTTTCAGAGAAAAGAGCGGCCAATGTGACGATCTGGCTTTAAGTCGATTCCATAACAAATTACGGAAACGGACGGATTTCTCAGGTTTTTACTACATATGAACACTTTTCACATTCTCCCATGCAACTCGGCTGCTAGTCCTCCTTTCATGCAAAATCTTAAGATCCTAGCTCATGTCCAAGTCACCAAAGCCAGCTAAAAAGTCAATAATCGATACGTAAATCTTGAATTGTACTACTTCTTACTGGCTATTACATCAACTTAGAAGCTTCGTCTGTGTTCTAGTATGGTGCTTTTATTGTCTCTGCATACCGCAGCACGCGACATAGCTTTGCAGACGTTAAGTACAACCGTTTCAGAGAGAAGAGCGGCTATGTGACGATCTGGCTTTAAGTCTATTCGATAACAAATGACGAAAACGGACGGATTTCTCAGGTTTTTACTACATATTAACAATTGTCACATACTCCCATGCAACGCGGCTGCTAGTCCTCCTTTCATGCAGAATCTTAATGTCCTAGCTCATTTCCAAGGCACCAAAGATAGGTAAAAAGTCAATAATCCATACCTAAAACTTGAATTGTACTACTTCTCACTGGCTATCACATCAACTTAGAAGCTTCATCTGTGTTCTACTATGGTGCTTTTAGTGTGTCCGCATACTGCAGCACGCGACATAGCTTTGCAGACGATAAGTACAACCGTTTCAGAGAGAAGAGGGGCCAATGTGACGATCTGGCTTTAAGTCGATTCGATAACAAATATCGAAAACGGACGGATTTCTCAGGTTTTTACTACATATGAACACTTTTCACATTCTCCCATGCAACTCGGCTGCTAGTCTTCCTTTCATGCAGAATCAAAAGGACCTAGCTCATGCCAAAGGCACCAAAGCCAGCAAAAAAGTCAATAATCGATACGTAAATCTTAAATTGTACTACTTCTTACTGGCTATTACATCAACTTAGAAGCTTCATCTGTGTTCTACTATGGTGCTTTTAGTGTCTACGCATACCGCAGCACGCGACATAGCTTTGCAGACGATAAGTACAGCCGTTTCAGAGAGAAGAGCGGCCAATGTGACGATCTGGCTTTAAGTCGATTCCATAACAAATTACGAAAACGGACGGATTTCTCAGGTTTTTACTACATATGAACACTTTTCACATTCTCCCATGCAACTCGGCTGCTAGTCCTCCTTTCATGCAGAATCTTAAGGTCCTAGCTCATGTCCAAGGCACCAAAGCCAGCTAAAAAGTCAATAACGATACCTAAAACTTGAATTGTACTACTTCTTACTGGCTATTACATCAACTTAGAAGTTTCGTCTGTGTTCTACTATGGCGCTTTTAGTGTCTCCGCATACCGCAGCACGCGACATAGCTTTGCAGACGTTAAGTACAACCGTTTCAGAGAGAAGAGCGGCCAATGTGAAGATCTGGCTTTAAGTTTATTCGATAACAAATGACGAAAACGGACGGATTTCTCAGGTTTTTACTACATATGAACACTTGTCACATACTCCCATGCAACGCGGCTGCTAGTCCTCCTTTCATGCAGAATCTTAATGTCCTAGCTCATTTCCAAGGCACCAAAGATAGCTAAAAAGTCAATAATCCATAACCTAAAACTTGAATTGTACTACTTCTTACTGGCTATTACATCAACTTAGAAGCTTCATCTGTGTGTCCACTATGGTGATTTTAGTGTCTTCGCATACCGCAGCACGCGACATAGCTTTGCAGACGATAAGTATAACCGTTTCAGAGAGAAGAGTGGCCAATGTGACGATCTGGCTATAAGTCGATTCGATAACAAATGACGAAAATGGACGGATATCTCAGGTTTTTACTACATATGAACACTTTTCACATACTCCCGTGCAACGCGGCTGCTAGTCCTCCTTTCATGCAGAATCGTAAGGTCCTAGCTCATGTCCAAGGCACCAAAGCCAGCTAAAAAGTCAATAATCGATACCTAAAACTTGAATTGTACTACGTCTTACTGGCTATTAGATCAACGTAGATGCTTCATCTGTGTTCTACTATGGTGCTTTTAGTGTCTCCGTATACCGCAGCACGCGACATAGCTTTGCAGACGATAAGTACAACCGTCTCAGAGAGAAGATCGGCCAATGTGACGATCTGGCTTTAAGTCGATTCGATAACAAATGACGAAAATGGACGGGTTCCTCAGGTTTTTACAACGTGTGAACACTTTTCAAATTCTCCCGTACAACTCGGCTGCTACTCCTCCTTTCATGCAGAATCTTAAGGTCCTAGCTCATGTCCAAGGCACCAAAGCCAGCTAAAAAGTCAATAATCGATACTTAAAACTTGAATTGTACTACTTCTTAATGGCTATTACATCAACGTAGATGCTTCATCTGTGATCCACTATGGTGCTTTTAATGTCTCCAAATACCGCAGAACGCGACATAGCTTTGCAGACGATAAATGTAACCGTTTCAGAGAGAAGAGCGGCCAATGTGACGATCTGGCTTTAAGTCGATTCGATAATAAATTACGAAAACGGACGGATTTCTCAGGTTTCTACTACGTATAAACACTTTTCACATTCTCACGTGCAACGCGGCTGCTAGTCCTCCTTTAATGCAGAATCTTAAGGTCCTAGCTCATGTCCAAGGCACCAAAGCCAGCAAAAAAGTCAATAATCGATACCTAAAACTTGAATTGTACTACTTCTTACTGGCTAATACATCAACTTAGATGCTTCATCTGTGATCCACTATGGTGCTTTTAGTGTTTGCGCATACCGCACCATGCGACATAGCTTTGCAGACGATAAATGTAACCGTTTCAGACAGAAGGGCGGCCAATGTGACGATCTGGCTTTAAGTCGATTCGATAACAAATGACGAAAAGTAACGGATTTCTCACGTTTTTACTACATATAAACACTTTTCACATTCTACCGTGCAACTCGGCTGCTAGTCCTCCTTTCATGCAGAATCTTAAGATTCTACCTCATGTCCAAGGCACCAAAGCCAGCTAAAAAGTCAATAATCGTTAACTAAAACTTGAATTGTACTACTTCTTACTGGCTATTACAACAACTAGGAAGCTTCATCTGTGTTCTACTATGGTGCTTTTAGTGTCTCCGCATACCGCAGCGTGCGACATAGCTTTGCAGATGATAATTGTAATCGTTTCAGGGAGAAGAGCGGCCAATGTGACGATCTGGCTTTAAGTCGATTCGATAACAAATGACGAAAAGGGCCGGATTTCTCAGGTTTTTACTACATATGAACACTTTTTACATTGTCCCGTGCAACGCGGCTAATAGTCCTCCTTTCATGCAAAAACTTAAGGTCCTAGCTCATGTACAAGGCATCAAAGCAGGCTAAATAGTGAATAATCGATATCGAAAACCTTGAATTGTACTACTTCTTACGGGCTATTACATTAACTTAGAAGCTTCTTCTGTGTTGTACTATGGTGCTTTAAGTGTCTATGCATACTGCACCCAGCGACATAGCATTGCAGACGAATAATATAACCGTTTCAGAGGGAAGAGCGACCAATGTGACGATCTGGCTTTAAGTCGATTCGACAACAATTGACGAAAACATACGGATTTCTCAGGTTTTCACTACATATGAACACTTTTAACATTCACCCTAGTAACGCGGCTGCTAGTCCTCCTTTCACGCAAAATCGTAAGGTCCTAGCTCATGCCCATCTGTCTCGCGTGTGTACAAAGTCAATGATCGATAGCTAAAACGTGAATTGCACTACACCTTACTGGCTATTACATAAATTTATTAGTTTTTTCAGTGTTCTACTATGGTGCTTTTAGTATCTCCGCATACCGCAGCACGCGACACAGCTTTGCAGACGGTAAATGTAACCGTTTCAGAGGGAAGAGCGGCCAATGTGACGATCTGGCTTTAAGTCGATTTGATAACAATGACGAAAACGGACGGACTTCTCAGGTTTTTACTACATATGAACACTTTTCACATTCTCCCGTGCAACTCGGCTGCTAGTCCTCCTTTCATGCAAAAACTTAAGGTCGTAGCTCATGTACAAGGCAACAAAGCAGGCTAAAAAGTGAATAATCGATAACGAAAACTTGAATCGTACTACTTCTTCCGGGCTATTACATTAACTTAGAAGCTTCTTCTGTGTTGTACTATGGTGCTTTAAGTGTCTATGCATACTGCACCCAGCGACATAGCATTGCAGACGATAAATAATACCGTTTCAGAGGGAAGAGCGGCCAATGTACGTCCTGGCTTTAAGTCGATTCGATAAGAATTGACGAACAAGGTCGGATTTCTCAGGTTTTCTCTACATATGAACACTTTTCACATTCACCCGTGTAACGCGGCTGATAGTCCTCCTTTCACACAAAATCTTAAGGTCCTAGCTCATGCCCAAGGCACCAAAGCCGGCTAAAAATTCAATAATCGATAGCTAAAACGTGAATTGTACTACTTCTTACTGGCTATTACATAAACTTAGGAGATTGTTCAGTGTTCTACTATGGTGCTTTTAGTGTCTCCGCATACCGCAGAACGCGACATAGCTTTGTGGACGGTAAATATAACCGTTTCAGAGAGAAGAGCCCCCAATGTGACTATCTGGCTTTAAGTCGATTCGATAACAAATGACGAAAACGGAGGGATTTCTCATGTTTTTAGTATATATGAACATTTTTCACATTATCCCGTGCGAAGCGGCTCTTACACTTCCCTACATGCAAAATTGTAAAGTCCTAGCTCATTTCCAAAGCACCAAAGAAAATTAAATGGTCAATAATCGATAACTAAAACTTGAATTTTACTGTTTCTTACTGGCTCTTACATCAACTTAGAAGCTTCTCCTGTATTCTACTATGGTGCTTTTAGTGTCTCCGCATACCGCAGCACGCGTCATAGCTTTGCAGACGGTAAATATAACCGTTTCAGAGAGAAGAGCGGCCAATGTACGTCCTGGCTTTAAGTCGATTCGATAACAAATTACGAAAACGGACGGATTTCTCAGGTTTTTACTACATATGAACACTTTTCACATTCTCCCGTGCAACGCGGCTGATAGTCCTCCTTTCATGCAAAATCTTAATGTCCTAGCTGCTGTACAAGGCACCAAAGCCGGGTGAAAAGTGAATAATCGATAACGAATACTTGAATTGCACTACTTCTTACTGGCTATGACATCAACTTAGAAGCTTCATCTGTGTTCTAGTATAGCATTACATAGCTCGCGACCTATCTTTGGAGACGATAAATATAACGGTTTCAGAGGAAAGAGCGGCCAATGTAACGACCTGGCATTAAGTCGTTTCGATAACAATTGAAGAAAACATACGGATTTCTCAGGTTTTCAATACATATGAACCCTTTTCACATTCTCCCGTGCAACGCGGCTGCTAGTCCTCCTTTCATGCAAAATCTTATGATTCCACCTCATGTCCAAGGAACCAAAGCCGGCTAAAAATCAATAATTGATAACCAATACTTGAATTGTACTGCTTCTTACTGGCTATTACTTCAACTTAGAAGTTTCTTCTGTGTTCTATTTTGTATGCTTTTAGCCTCACCGCATACAGCAATAAGTGACATAGCTTTGCAGACGATAAATGTAACCGTTTCAGAGAGAAGAGCGTTAAATGTGACGATGTGTCTTTAAGTCGATTCGATAACAAATGACGAAAATGGACGGATTTCTCAGGTTTTTACTACATATGAACACTTTTTACATTCTCCCGTGCAACGCGGCTAATAGTCCTCCTTTCATGCAAAATCTTAAGGTCCTAGCTCATGTACAACTCACCAAAGCCGGCTAAAAAGTGAATAATCGATAACGAAAACTTTGAACTTTAAGTGTCTATGCATACTGCACCCAGCGACATAGCTTTGCAGACGACAGATAAAACCGTTTCAGTGAGAAGAGCGGGCAATGTGACGATCTCGCTATAAGTCGATTCGATAACAAATGACGAACACGGACGGACTTCTGAGGTTTTTACTACATATGAACACTTTTCACATTGTCCCGTGCAATGCGGCTGCTAGTCGTCCTTTCGTGCAAAATCTTAAGGTCCTAGCTCATGTCCAAGGCACCAAAAAAGTCTAAAAGGTCAATAATCGAAAACTAAAACTTGAAGTGCAGTAGTTCTTACTGGCTATTACATCAACTTAGAAGCTTCATCTGTGTTCTACTATGGTGCTTTTAGTGTCTCCGCATACCGCAGCATGCGACATAGCTTTGCAGACGATAAATGTAACCGTTTCAGAGAGAAGAGCGGCTAATGTGAGGATCTGGCTTAAAGTCGATTTGATAACAAATGACGAACACAGGCGAATATCTTAGGTATTTACTACATATGAATACTTTTCACATTCTCCCGTGCAACACGGCTGCTAGTCCTCCTCTCATGCAAAATCTTAAGGTCCTAGCTCATGTCCAAGGCACCAAAAAAGTCTAAAAGGTCAATAATCGAAAACTAAAACTTGAAGTGCAGTAGTTCTTACTGGCTATTACATCAACTTAGAAGCTTCATCTGTGTTCTACTATGATGCTTTTAGTGTCTCCGCATACCGCAGCATGCGACATAGCTTTGCAGATGATAATTGTAATCGTTTCCGGGAGAAGAGCGGCCAATGTGACGATCTGGCTTTAAGTCGATTCGATAACAAATGACGAAAAGGGCCGGATTTCTCAGGTTTTTACTACATATGAACACTTTTTACATTGTCCCGTGCAACGCGGCTAATAGTCCTCCTTTCATGCAAAAACTTAAGGTCCTAGCTCATGTACAAGGCATCAAAGCAGGCTAAAAAGTGAATAATCGATAACGAAAACTTGAATTGTACTACTTCTTACGGGCTATTACATTAACTTAGAAGCTTCTTCTGTGTTGTACTATGGTGCCTTAAGTGTCTATGCATACTGCACCCAGCGACATAGCTTTGCAGACGACAGATAAAACCGTTTCAGTGAGAAGAGCGGGCAATGTGACGATCTCGCTATAAGTCGATTCGATAACAAATGACGAACACGGACGGATATCTGAGGTTTTTACTACATATGAACACTTTTCACATTGTCCCGTGCAATGCGGCTGCTAGTCGTCCTTTCATGCAAAATCTTAAGGCCCTAGCTCATGTGAAAGGCACCAAAGCCGGCTAAAAAGTCAATAATCGATAACTAAATCTTGAATTGTACTACTTCTTACTGGCTATTACATCAACTTAGAAGCTTTATCTGTGTTCTGCTATGGTGCTTTTAGTGTCTCCGTATACCGCAGCACGCGTCATAGCTTTGCAGACGATAAATGTAACCGTTTATGAGAGAAGTGCGGCTAATTTGACGATATGGCTTTAATTCGATACGATAACAAATGACGAAAACGGACAAATTTTTCAGTTTTTTGCTACATATGAACACTTTTCACATTCTCCCCTGTAACGCGGCCACTAGACTTCCCTTCATGCAAAATCTTAACTTCCTAGCTCATGTCGAAGCACCAATGAATGGTAAAAAGTCAATAATCGATAACAAAAACTTGTATAGTACTACTTCTTACTGGCTATTACATCAACTTAGAAGGTTCATTTGTGTTTTACTCTGATGCTTTTAGTGTCTCCGGATAACGTAGCACGCGACATAGCTTTGCAGACGATAAATGTAATCCTTTCAGAGAGAAGAGCGGCCAATGTGTCGATCTGGATTTAAGTCGAATCAATAACAAATGACGAAAACGGACGGATTTCTCAGATTCTTACTACATATGAACACTTTTCACATTCGCTCGTGCAACGCGGCTGCTAGTCCTCCTTTCATACAAAATCTTAAGGTCCTAGCTCATGTCAATTGCACCAAAGCCGGCTAAAAAGTAATAATCGATAACGAAAACTTGAAATCTACTACTTCTTACTGGCTATTACATCAACTTAGAGGCTTCATCTGTGTACTACTATTATGGTTTTAGTGTCTCCGCATACCGCAGCACGCGACATAGCTTTGCAGACGATAAATGTAATCGTTCCAGAGAGAAGAGCGGCAAATGTGTCGATCTGGATTTCAGTCGATTCGATAACAAATGACGAAAACGGACGAATTTCTCACATTTTTACTACATGTGAACACTTTTCACATTCTCCCGTGCATCGTGGCCACTAGCCTTCCCTTCATGAAATATCTTAAGGCCCTAACTCATGTCCAAGCGCCAAAGAAGGGTAAAAAGTCAATAATCGATAGCTAAAACTTCAATTCTACTACTTCTTACTGGCTATTACATAAACTTAGAAGTTTGATCTGTATTCTTCTATGGTGCTTTTAGTGTCGCTGCATACCACAGCACGCGACATATCTTTGCAGACGATAAATGTAGCCGTTTCAGAGAGAAGAGCGGCCAAAAGACGATCTGGTGTTAAGTCGATTCGATAACAACTGACGAAAACAGACGGATTTCTCAGTTTCTTACTACATATGAACACTTTTTCGCCCGAGGACCGCGGCTGCTAGTCCTCCTTTCATGCAAAATCCGAAGGTCCTAGCAAATGTCCAAGGCACCAAAGCCTGCTAAAAAGTCAATAATCGATAACTAAAACCTGAATTGTACTACTTCTTACTGGCTATAACATCAACTTATAAGTTTCATCTGTGTTCTACTATGGTGCTATTAGTATCACCGGATACCGCAACACGAGACATTGCTTTGCAGACGATAAATGTAACCGTTTCAGAGAGAACAGCGCCCAATGTATCGATCTGGCTTTAAGTCGATTCGATAACAAATGACGAAAACGGACGGATTTCTCAGGTTTTTACTACATATGAACACTTTTCACATTCGCTCGTGCAACGCGGCTGCTAGTCCTCCTTTCATCCAAAATCGTATAGTCCTACCTCATGTCAAAGGCACCAAAGCCGGCTAAAAAGTCAATAATCGATAACTAAATCTTGAGTTGTACTACTTCTTACTGGCTATTATATCAACTTAGAAGCTTTATCTGTGTTCTACTATGGTGCTTTTAGTGTCTCCGTATAACGCAGCACGCGACACAGCTTTGCAGACGATAAATGTAACCGTTTATGAGAGAAGTGCGGCTAATTTGACGATATGGCTTTAATTCGATACGATAACAAATGACGAAAACGGACAAATTTTTCAGTTTTTTGCTACATATGAACACTTTTCACATTCTCCCCTGTAACGCGGCCACTAGACTTCCCTTCATGCAAAATCTTGAGGTCCTAGCTCATGTCCAAGCACCAAAGAAGGGTAAAAAGTCAATAATCGGTAACAAAAACTTGAATTGTACTACTTCTTGCTGGCTATTACATCAACTTATAAGCTTCATCTGTGTTCTACTATGGTACTTTTAGTGTCTCCGGATAACGTAGCAGGCGACATAGCTTTGCAGACGATAAATGTAATCGTTTCAGAGGGAAGAGCGGCCAATGTGACGATCTGGCTTTAAGTCGATTCCATAACATATGACGAAAACGGAAGAATTTCTCAGATTTTTACTACATATGAACACTTTTCACATTCCCCCCTGCAACGCTTCCACTAGACTTCCCTTCATGCAAAATCTTAATTTCCTAGCTCATGTCGAAGCACCAAAGAATGGTAAAAAGTCAGTAATCGATAACTAAAACTTGAATTGTACTACTTCTTACTGGCTATTACATCAACTTAGAGGCTTCATCTGTGTTCTGCAATGCTGCTTTTAGTGTCTCCGTATACCGCAGCACGCGACAGAGCTTTGCAGACGATAAATGCAACCGTTTATGAGAGAAGAGCGGCTAATATGACGATATGGCTTTAATTCGTTACGATAACAAGTGACGAAAACGGACAATTTTTCAGGTTTTTACTACATATGAAAACTTTTCACATTCCCCTGTGCAACGCGGTTGCTAGTCCTGAATTTCATGCAAAATCTTAAGGTCCTATTTCATGTCAAAGGCACCAAAGCCGGCTAAAAATTCAATAATCTATAACTAAAACTTGAATTGTACTACCTCTTACTGGCTATTACATTAACTTAGAAGGTTCATCTGTATTGTATTATGGTGCTTTTAGTGTCTCCGCATACCGCAGCACCGGACATAGCTTTGCAGACGATAAATGTAATCGTTTCAGAGAGAAGAGCGGCCAATGTGTCGATCTGGATTTAAGTCGATTCGATAACAAATGACGAAAACGGACGAATTTCTCAGATTTTTACTACATATGAACACTTGTCACTTTCTCCCCTGCAACGCGGCCACAGGACTTCCCTTCATGCCAAATCTTAAAGTCCTAGCTCATGTCCAAGCACCTAAGATTGGTAAAACGTCAATAATCGATAACAAAAACTTGAATAGTACTACTTTTTACTGGCTATTACATCAACTTAGAAGGTTCATCTGTGTTTTACTATGATGCTTTTAGTGTCTCCGGATAACGTAGCACGCGACATAGCTTTGCAGACGATAAATGTAATCGTTTCAGAGAGAAGAGCGGATAATGTGACGATCTGGCTTTAAGTTGATTCGATAACAAATGACGAAAACGGACGGATTTTCAGGTTTTTACTACATATGAACACTTTTCACATTCGTCCGTGTAGCGCGGCTGCTAGTCCTCCTTTCATGCAAAATCTTAAGGTCCTAGCACATGTCCAATGCACCAAAACCGGCTAAAAAGTCAATAATCGATACCTAAAACTTGAATTGTACTACTTCTTACTGGCTATTACATGAACTTAGAAGCTTCATCTGGGTTCTACTATAGTGCTTTTACTGTCTCCGCATACCGCAGCACGCGACATAGCTTTGCAGACGATAAGTACAACCGTTTCAGAGAGAAGAGTGACCAATGTGACGATCTGGTTTTAAGTCGATTCGATAACAAATGACGAAAACGGACGGATTTCTCAGGGTTTTACTACATATGAACACTTTTCACATTCTCCCGTGCAACGCGGCTGATATTCCTCCTTTCATGCAAAATCTTAAAGTCCTAGGTCATGTCCAAGGCAACAAATAAGGCTAAAAATTCAATAATCGATAATTAAAACTTGAAGTGTACTACATTTTACTTGCTATTACATAGCCGACTAAAAAGTCAAAAATCGATAACTAAAACTTGAATTGTACTACTTCTTACTGGCTATTACATCGACTTAGAAGCTTCTTCTGTGTTCTACTATGGTGCTTTTAGTGTCTCCGCATACCGCAGGACGGGCCATAGCTTTGCAGACGATAAATGTAACCGTTTCAGAGATATGAGCGGCCAATGAGACGATCTGACATTAAGTCGATTCGATAACAAATGACGAAAACGGACGGATTTCTCAGGTTTTTACTACACATGAACACTTTTCACTTTCTCCCGTGCAACGCAGCTGCTAGTTCTCCTTTGATGCAAAATCTTAAGGTCCTAGCTCATGTCCAAGGCCCCAAAGCCAGCAAAAATTCAATAATCGATATCTAAAACGTCATTGTACTACTTCTTACTGCCTATTACATCAACTTAGAAGTTTCATCTGTGTTCTACTATGGTGCTGTTAGTGTCTCCGCATACCGCAGCACGCGACATAGCTTTGCAGACGATAAATGTTACCGTTTCAGACAGAAGAGCGACCAATGTGACGATCTGGCTTTAAGTCGATTTGATAAGAAATGAACAAAACGAACGGATTTCTCAGGTTTTTACTACATATGAACACTTTTCACATTCTCCCGTGCAACGCAGCTGCTAGTCCTCCTTTGATGCAAAGTCTTAAGTTCCTAGCTCATGTCCAAGACCCCAAAGCCAGCTAAAAAGTCAATAATCGATATCTAAAACGTTATTGTACTACTTTTTACTGGCTATTACATTAACTTAGAAGTTTCATCATTGTTCTACTATGGTGCTGTTAGTATCTCCGCATACCGCAGCACGTGACATAGCTTTGCAGACTATAAATGTAACCGTTTCAGAGAGAAGAGCGACCAATGTGACGATCTGGCTTTAAGTCGATTTGATAAAATAGACGAAAACGGACGGATTTCTCAGGTTTTTACTACACATGAACACTTTTCACATTCTCCCGTGTAACGCAGCTGCTAGTTCTCTATGGATGCAAAATCTTAGGGTCCTAGCTCATGTCCACGACCCCAAAGCCAGCTAAAAAGTCAATAATCGGTATCTATAACGTTATTGTACTACTTCTTACTGGCTATTACATCAACTTAGAAGTTTCATCTGTTTTCTACTATGGTGCTGTTAGTGTCTATGCATACCGCAGTACGCGACATAGCTTTGCAGACGATAAATGTAACCGTTTCAGAGAGAAGAGCGACTAATGTGACGATCTGGCTTTAAGTCGATTTGATAAGAAATGACGAAAACGGACGGATGTCTCAGGTTTTTACTACATATGAACACTTTTCACATTCTCCCGTGCAACGCAGCTGCTAGTTCTCTTTTGATGCAAAATCTTAAGGTCCTAGCTCATGTCCAATACCCCAAAGCCAGCTGAAAAGTCAATAATCGGTATCTATAACGTTATTGTACTACTTCTTACTGGCAATTACATCAACTTAGAAGTTTCATCTGTTTTCTACTATGGTGCTGTTAGTGTCTCCGCATACCGCAGCATGTGACATAGCTTTACAGACGATAAATGTAACCGTTTCAGGGAGAAGAGTGACCAATGAGACGATCTGGCTTTAAGTCGATTTGATGAGAAATGACGAAAACGGACGGATTTCTCAGGTTTTTACGACATATGAACACTTTTCACATTCTCCCGTGCAACGCAGCTGCTAGTCCTTTTTTGATGCAATATCTTAAGGTCCTAGGTCATGTCCAAGGCCCCAAAGCCAAATAAAAAGTCAATAATCGATATATAAAACGTTATTGTACTACTTTTTACTGGCTATCACATCAACTTAGAAGTTTCATCTGTGATCTACTATGGTACTGTTAGTGTCTCCGCATACCGCAGCACGCGACACAGCTTTGCAGACGATAAATGTAACCGTTTCAGAGAGAAGAGCGGCCAATGTGACGTTCTGCCTTGAAGTCGATTTGATAAGAAATGACGAAAACTGACGGATTTCTCAGGTTTTTACTACATATGAACATTTTTCACATTCTCCCGTGCAACGCAGCTGCTAGTTCTCTTTTGATGCAAAATCTTAAGGTCCTAGCTCATGTCCAATACCCCAAAGCCAGCTAAAAAGTCAATAATCGGTATCTATGACGTTATTGTACTACTTCTTACTGGCTATCACATCAACTTAGAAGTTTCATCTGTGTTCTACTGTGGTACTGTTAGTGTCTCCGCATACCGCAGCACGCGACATAGCTTTGTAGACGATAAATGTAACCGTTTCAGAGAGAAGAGCGGCCAATGTGACGTTCTGCCTTGAAGTCGATTTGATTAGAAATGACGAAAACTGACGGAATTCTCAGGTTTTTACTACATATGAACACTTTTCACATTCTCCCGTGCAACGCAGCTGCTAGTCCTCCTTTGATGCAATGTCTTAAGGTCCTAGCACATGTCCAAGACCCCAAAGCCAGCTAAAAAGTCAATAATCGATATCTAAAACGTTATTGTACTACTTCTTACTGGCAATTACATCAACTTAGAAGTTTCATCTGTGTTCTACTATGGTGCTGTTAGTGTCTCCGCATTCCGCAGCACGCGACATATCTTTGCAGATGATAAATGTAACAGTTTCAGAGAGAAGAGAGACCAATGTGACGATCTGGCTTTAAGTCGATTTGATAAGAAATGACGAAAACTGAAGGATTTCTCAGGTTTTTACTACATATGAACACTTTTCACATTCTCCCGTGCAACGCAGCTGCTAGTCCTCCTTTGATGCAAAATCTTTAGGTCCTAGCTCATGTCCAATACCCCAAAGCCAGCTAAAAAGTCAATAATCGGTATCTATAACGTTATTGTACTACTTCTTACTGGCAATTACATCAACTTAGAAGTTTCATCTGTTTTCTACTATGGTGCTGTTAGTGTCTCCGCATACCGCAGCATGTGACATAGCTTTTAAGACGATAAATGTAACCGTTTCAGAGAGAAGAGTGACCAATGAGACGATCTGGCTTTAAGTCGATTTGATGAGAAATGACGAAAACGGACGAATTTCTCAGGTTTTTACTACATATGAACACTTTTCACATTCTCCCGTGCAAAGCAGCTGCTAGTCCTTTTTTGATGCAATATCTTAAGGTCCTAGCTCATGTCCAAGGCCCCAAAGCCAAATAAAAAGTCAATAATCGATATATAAAACGTTTTTGTACAACTTTTTACTGGCTATCACATCAACTTAGAAGTTTCATCTGTGTTCTACTATGGTACTGTTAGTGTCTCCGCATACCGCAGCACGCGACACAGCTTTGCAGACGATAAATGTAACCGTTTCAGAGAGAAGAGCGGCCAATGTGACGTTCTGCCTTGAAGTCGATTTGATAAGAAATGACGAAAACTGACGGATTTCTCAGGTTTTTACTACGAATGAACACTTTTCACATTCTCCCGTGCAACGCAGCTGCTAGTTCTCCATTGATGCATAATCTTAAGGTCCTAGCTCATGTCCAATACCCCAAAGCCAGCTAAAAAGTCAATAATCGGTATCTATAACGTTATTGTACTACTTCTTACTGGCAATTACATCAACTTAGAAGTTTCATCTGTTTTCTACTATGGTTCTGTTAGTGTCTCCGCATACCGCAGCATGTGACATAGCTTTACAGACGATAAATGTAACCGTTTCAGAGAGAAGAGTGACCAATGAGACGATCTGGCTTTAAGACGATTTGATGAGAAATGACGAAAACGGACGGATTTCTCAGGTTTTTACTACACATGAACACTTTTCACATTCTCCCGTGCAACGCAGCTGCTAGCCCTCCTTTGATGCAATGTCTTAAGGTCCTAGCTCATGTCTAAGACCCCAAAGCCAGCTAAAAAGTCAATAACCGATATCTAAAACGTTAATGTACTACTTCTTACTGGCTAATACATCAACTTAGAAGTTTCATCAGTGTTCTACTATGGTGCTGTTAGTGTCTCCGCATACCGCAGCACGCGACATAGTTTTGCAGACGATAAATGTAACCGTTTCAGAGAGAAGAGCGACCAATATGACGATCTGGCTTTAAGTCGATTTGATAAGAAATGACGAAAACGGACGGATTTCTCAGGTTTTTACTACATATGAACACTTTTCACTTTCTCCCGTGCAACGCAGCTGCTAGTTCTCCTTTGATGCAAAATCTTAAGGTCCTAGCTCATGTCCAAGGCCCCAAAGCCAGCAAAAATTCAATAATCGATATCTAAAACGTCATTGTACTACTTCTTACTGCCTATTACATCAACTTAGAAGTTTCATCTGTGTTCTACTATGGTGCTGTTAGTGTCTCCGCATACCGCAGCACGCGACATAGCTTTGCAGACGATAAATGTAACCGTTTCAGACAGAAGAGCGACCAATGTGACGATCTGGCTTTAAGTCGATTTGATAAGAAATGAACAAAACGAACGGATTTCTCAGGTTTTTACTACATATGAACACTTTTCACATTCTCCCGTGCAACGCAGCTGCTAGTCCTCCTTTGATGCAAAGTCTTAAGTTCCTAGCTCATGTCCAAGACCCCAAAGCCAGCTAAAAAGTCAATAATCGATATCTAAAACGTTATTGTACTACTTCTTACTGGCTATTACATCAACTTAGAAGTTTCATCAGTGTTCTACTATGGTGCTGTTAGTGTCTCCGCATATCGCAGCACGCGACATAGCTTTGCAGACGATAAATGTAACCGTTTCAGGGAGAAGAGCGACCAATGTGACGATCTGGCTTTAAGTCGATTTGATCAGAAATGACAAAAACGGACGGATCTCTCAGGTTTTTACTACACATGAACACTTTTCACATTCTCCCGTGCAACGCAGCTGCTAGTCCTCCTTTGATGCAAACTCTTAAGGTCCTAGCTCATGTCCAAGACCCCAATGCCAGCTAAAAAGTCAATAATCGATATCTAAAACGTTATTGTACTACTTTTTACTGGCTATTACATTAACTTAGAAGTTTCATCATTGTTCTACTATGGTGCTGTTAGTGTCTCCGCATACCGCAGCACGTGACATAGCTTTGCAGACTATAAATGTAACCGTTTCAGAGAGAAGAGCGACCAATGTGACGATCTGGCTTTAAGTCGATTTGATAAGAAATGACGAAAACGGACGGATTTCTCAGGTTTTTACTACACATGAACACTTTTCACATTCTCCCGTGTAACGCAGCTGCTAGTTCTCTATGGATGCAAAATCTTAGGGTCCTAGCTCATGTCCACGACCCCAAAGCCAGCTAAAAAGTCAATAATCGGTATCTATAACGTTATTGTACTACTTCTTACTGGCTATTACATCAACTTAGAAGTTTCATCTGTTTTCTACTATGGTGCAGTTAGTGTCTATGCATACCGCAGTACGCGACATAGCTTTGCAGACGATAAATGTAACCGTTTCAGAGAGAAGAGCGACTAATGTGACGATCTGGCTTTAAGTCGATTTGATAAGAAATGACGAAAACGGACGGATGTCTCAGGTTTTTACTACATATGAACACTTTTCACATTCTCCCGTGC
The DNA here is from genome assembly GCF_023897955.1 of Schistocerca gregaria. Lineage (NCBI taxonomy): Eukaryota > Metazoa > Arthropoda > Insecta > Orthoptera > Acrididae > Schistocerca > Schistocerca gregaria. The sequence goes on along the minus strand of NW_026061718.1, from coordinate 1,031,599 downwards.
AACGCAGCTGCTAGTTCTCTTTTGATGCAAAATCTTAAGGTCCTAGCTCATGTCCAATACCCCAAAGCCAGCTGAAAAGTCAATAATCGGTATCTATAACGTTATTGTACTACTTCTTACTGGCAATTACATCAACTTAGAAGTTTCATCTGTTTTCTACTATGGTGCTGTTAGTGTCTCCGCATACCGCAGCATGTGACATAGCTTTACAGACGATAAATGTAACCGTTTCAGGGAGAAGAGTGACCAATGAGACGATCTGGCTTTAAGTCGATTTGATGAGAAATGACGAAAACGGACGGATTTCTCAGGTTTTTACGACATATGAACACTTTTCACATTCTCCCGTGCAACGCAGCTGCTAGTCCTTTTTTGATGCAATATCTTAAGGTCCTAGGTCATGTCCAAGGCCCCAAAGCCAAATAAAAAGTCAATAATCGATATATAAAACGTTATTGTACTACTTTTTACTGGCTATCACATCAACTTAGAAGTTTCATCTGTGATCTACTATGGTACTGTTAGTGTCTCCGCATACCACAGCACGCGACACAGCTTTGCAGACGATAAATGTAACCGTTTCAGAGAGAAGAGCGGCCAATGTGACGTTCTGCCTTGAAGTCGATTTGATAAGAAATGACGAAAACTGACGGATTTCTCAGGTTTTTACTACATATGAACATTTTTCACATTCTCCCGTGCAACGCAGCTGCTAGTTCTCTTTTGATGCAAAATCTTAAGGTCCTAGCTCATGTCCAATACCCCAAAGCCAGCTAAAAAGTCAATAATCGGTATCTATAACGTTATTGTACTACTTCTTACTGGCTATCACATCAACTTAGAAGTTTCATCTGTGTTCTACTATGGTGCTGTTAGTGTCTCCGCATTCCGCAGCACGCGACATATCTTTGCAGATGATAAATGTAACAGTTTCAGAGAGAAGAGCGGCCAATGTGACGTTCTGCCTTGAAGTCGATTTGATAAGAAATGACGAAAACTGACGGATTTCTCAGGTTTTTACTACGAATGAACACTTTTCACATTCTCCCGTGCAACGCAGCTGCTAGTTCTCCATTGATGCAAAATCTTAAGGTCCTAGCTCATGTCCAATACCCCAAAGCCAGCTAAAAAGTCAATAATCGGTATCTATAACGTTATTGTACTACTTCTTACTGGCAATTACATCAACTTAGAAGTTTCATCTGTTTTCTACTATGGTTCTGTTAGTGTCTCCGCATACCGCAGCATGTGACATAGCTTTACAGACGATAAATGTAACCGTTTCAGAGAGAAGAGTGACCAATGAGACGATCTGGCTTTAAGTCGATTTGATGAGAAATGACGAAAACGGACGGATTTCTCAGGTTTTTACTACACATGAACACTTTTCACATTCTCCCGTGCAACGCAGCTGCTAGCCCTCCTTTGATGCAATGTCTTAAGGTCCTAGCTCATGTCTAAGACCCCAAAGCCAGCTAAAAAGTCAATAACCGATATCTAAAACGTTAATGTACTACTTCTTACTGGCTAATACATCAACTTAGAAGTTTCATAAGTGTTCTACTATGGTGCTGTTAGTGTCTCCGCATACCGCAGCACGCGACATAGTTTTGCAGACGATAAATGTAACCGTTTCAGAGAGAAGAGCGACCAATATGACGATCTGGCTTTAAGTCGATTTGATAAGAAATGACGAAAACGGACGGATTTCTCAGGTTTTTACTACATATGAACACTTTTCACTTTCTCCCGTGCAACGCAGCTGCTAGTTCTCCTTTGATGCAAAATCTTAAGGTCCTAGCTCATGTCCAAGGCCCCAAAGCCAGCAAAAATTCAATAATCGATATCTAAAACGTCATTCTACTACTTCTTACTGCCTATTACATCAACTTAGAAGTTTCATCTGTGTTCTACTATGGTGCTGTTAGTGTCTCCGCATACCGCAGCACGCGACATAGCTTTGCAGACGATAAATGTAACCGTTTCAGACAGAAGAGCGACCAATGTGACGATCTGGCTTTAAGTCGATTTGATAAGAAATGAACAAAACGAACGGATTTCTCAGGTTTTTACTACATATGAACACTTTTCACATTCTCCCGTGCAACGCAGCTGCTAGTCCTCCTTTGATGCAAAGTCTTAAGTTCCTAGCTCATGTCCAAGACCCCAAAGCCAGCTAAAAAGTCAATAATCGATATCTAAAACGTTATTGTACTACTTCTTACTGGCTATTACATCAACTTAGAAGTTTCATCAGTGTTCTACTATGGTGCTGTTAGTGTCTCCGCATATCGCAGCACGCGACATAGCTTTGCAGACGATAAATGTAACCGTTTCAGGGAGAAGAGCGACCAATGTGACGATCTGGCTTTAAGTCGATTTGATCAGAAATGACAAAAACGGACGGATCTCTCAGGTTTTTACTACACATGAACACTTTTCACATTCTCCCGTGCAACGCAGCTGCTAGTCCTCCTTTGATGCAAACTCTTAAGGTCCTAGCTCATGTCCAAGACCCCAATGCCAGCTAAAAAGTCAATAATCGATATCTAAAACGTTATTGTACTACTTTTTACTGGCTATTACATTAACTTAGAAGTTTCATCATTGTTCTACTATGGTGCTGTTAGTGTCTCCGCATACCGCAGCACGTGACATAGCTTTGCAGACTATAAATGTAACCGTTTCAGAGAGAAGAGCGACCAATGTGACGATCTGGCTTTAAGTCGATTTGATAAGAAATGACGAAAACGGACGGATTTCTCAGGTTTTTACTACATATGAACACTTTTCACATTCTCCCGTGTAACGCAGCTGCTAGTTCTCTATGGATGCAAAATCTTAGGGTCCTAGCTCATGTCCACGACCCCAAAGCCAGCTAAAAAGTCAATAATCGGTATCTATAACGTTATTGTACTACTTCTTACTGGCTATTACATCAACTTAGAAGTTTCATCTGTTTTCTACTATGGTGCTGTTAGTGTCTATGCATACCGCAGTACGCGACATAGCTTTGCAGACGATAAATGTAACCGTTTCAGAGAGAAGAGCGACTAATGTGACGATCTGGCTTTAAGTCGATTTGATAAGAAATGACGAAAACGGACGGATGTCTCAGGTTTTTACTACATATGAACACTTTTCACATTCTCCCGTGCAACGCAGCTGCTAGTTCTCTTTTGATGCAAAATCTTAAGGTCCTAGCTCATGTCCAATACCCCAAAGCCAGCTGAAAAGTCAATAATCGGTATCTATAACGTTATTGTACTACTTCTTACTGGCAATTACATCAACTTAGAAGTTTCATCTGTTTTCTACTATGGTGCTGTTAGTGTCTCCGCATACCGCAGCATGTGACATAGCTTTACAGACGATAAATGTAACCGTTTCAGGGAGAAGAGTGACCAATGAGACGATCTGGCTTTAAGTCGATTTGATGAGAAATGACGAAAACGGACGGATTTCTCAGGTTTTTACGACATATGAACACTTTTCACATTCTCCCGTGCAACGCAGCTGCTAGTCCTTTTTTGATGCAATATCTTAAGGTCCTAGGTCATGTCCAAGGCCCCAAAGCCAAATAAAAAGTCAATAATCGATATATAAAACGTTATTGTACTACTTTTTACTGGCTATCACATCAACTTAGAAGTTTCATCTGTGATCTACTATGGTACTGTTAGTGTCTCCGCATACCGCAGCACGCGACACAGCTTTGCAGACGATAAATGTAACCGTTTCAGAGAGAAGAGCGGCCAATGTGACGTTCTGCCTTGAAGTCGATTTGATAAGAAATGACGAAAACTGACGGATTTCTCAGGTTTTTACTACATATGAACATTTTTCACATTCTCCCGTGCAACGCAGCTGCTAGTTCTCTTTTGATGCAAAATCTTAAGGTCCTAGCTCATGTCCAATACCCCAAAGCCAGCTAAAAAGTCAATAATCGGTATCTATAACGTTATTGTACTACTTCTTACTGGCTATCACATCAACTTAGAAGTTTCATCTGTGTTCTACTGTGGTACTGTTAGTGTCTCCGCATACCGCAGCACGCGACATAGCTTTGTAGACGATAAATGTAACCGTTTCAGAGAGAAGAGCGGCCAATGTGACTTTCTGCCTTGAAGTCGATTTGATTAGAAATGACGAAAACTGACGGAATTCTCAGGTTTTTACTACATATGAACACTTTTCACATTCTCCCGTGCAACGCAGCTGCTAGTCCTCCTTTGATGCAAAATCTTAAGGTCCTAGCTCATGTCCAATACCCCAAAGCCAGCTAAAAAGTCAATAATCGGTATCTATAACGTTATTGTACTACTTCTTACTGGCAATTACATCAACTTAGAAGTTTCATCTGTTTTCTACTATGGTGCTGTTAGTGTCTCCGCATACCGCAGCATGTGACATAGCTTTTAAGACGATAAATGTAACCGTTTCAGAGAGAAGAGTGACCAATGAGACGATCTGGCTTTAAGTCGATTTGATAAGAAATGACGAAAACTGAAGGATTTCTCAGGTTTTTACTAAATATGAACACTTTTCACATTCTCCCGTGCAACGCAGCTGCTAGTCCTCCTTTGATGCAAAATCTTAAGGTCCTAGCTCATGTCCAATACCCCAAAGCCAGCTAAAAAGTCAATAATCGGTATCTATAACGTTATTGTACTACTTCTTACTGGCAATTACATCAACTTAGAAGTTTCATCTGTTTTCTACTATGGTGCTGTTAGTGTCTCCGCATACCGCAGCATGTGACATAGCTTTTAAGACGATAAATGTAACCGTTTCAGAGAGAAGAGTGACCAATGAGACGATCTGGCTTTAAGTCGATTTGATGAGAAATGACGAAAACGGACGAATTTCTCAGGTTTTTACTACATATGAACACTTTTCACATTCTCCCGTGCAAAGCAGCTGCTAGTCCTTTTTTGATGCAATATCTTAAGGTCCTAGCTCATGTCCAAGGCCCCAAAGCCAAATAAAAAGTCAATAATCGATATATAAAACGTTTTTGTACTACTTTTTACTGGCTATCACATCAACTTAGAAGTTTCATCTGTGTTCTACTATGGTACTGTTAGTGTCTCCGCATACCGCAGCACGCGACACAGCTTTGCAGACGATAAATGTAACCGTTTCAGAGAGAAGAGCGGCCAATGTGACGTTCTGCCTTGAAGTCGATTTGATAAGAAATGACGAAAACGGACGGATTTCTCAGGTTTTTACTACGAATGAACACTTTTCACATTCTCCCGTGCAACGCAGCTGCTAGTTCTCCATTGATGCAAAATCTTAAGGTCCTAGCTCATGTCCAATACCCCAAAGCCAGCTAAAAAGTCAATAATCGGTATCTATAACGTTATTGTACTACTTCTTACTGGCAATTACATCAACTTAGAAGTTTCATCTGTTTTCTACTATGGTTCTGTTAGTGTCTCCGCATACCGCAGCATGTGACATAGCTTTACAGACGATAAATGTAACCGTTTCAGAGAGAAGAGTGACCAATGAGACGATCTGGCTTTAAGTCGATTTGATGAGAAATGACGAAAACGGACGGATTTCTCAGGTTTTTACTACACATGAACACTTTTCACATTCTCCCGTGCAACGCAGCTGCTAGCCCTCCTTTGATGCAATGTCTTAAGGTCCTAGCTCATGTCTAAGACCCCAAAGCCAGCTAAAAAGTCAATAACCGATATCTAAAACGTTAATGTACTACTTCTTACTGGCTAATACATCAACTTAGAAGTTTCATAAGTGTTCTACTATGGTGCTGTTAGTGTCTCCGCATACCGCAGCACGCGACATAGTTTTGCAGACGATAAATGTAACCGTTTCAGAGAGAAGAGCGACCAATATGACGATCTGGCTTTAAGTCGATTTGATAAGAAATGACGAAAACGGACGGATTTCTCAGGTTTTTACTACATATGAACACTTTTCACTTTCTCCCGTGCAACGCAGCTGCTAGTTCTCCTTTGATGCAAAATCTTAAGGTCCTAGCTCATGTCCAAGGCCCCAAAGCCAGCAAAAATTCAATAATCGATATCTAAAACGTCATTCTACTACTTCTTACTGCCTATTACATCAACTTAGAAGTTTCATCTGTGTTCTACTATGGTGCTGTTAGTGTCTCCGCATACCGCAGCACGCGACATAGCTTTGCAGACGATAAATGTAACCGTTTCAGACAGAAGAGCGACCAATGTGACGATCTGGCTTTAAGTCGATTTGATAAGAAATGAACAAAACGAACGGATTTCTCAGGTTTTTACTACATATGAACACTTTTCACATTCTCCCGTGCAACGCAGCTGCTAGTCCTCCTTTGATGCAAAGTCTTAAGTTCCTAGCTCATGTCCAAGACCCCAAAGCCAGCTAAAAAGTCAATAATCGATATCTAAAACGTTATTGTACTACTTCTTACTGGCTATTACATCAACTTAGAAGTTTCATCAGTGTTCTACTATGGTGCTGTTAGTGTCTCCGCATATCGCAGCACGCGACATAGCTTTGCAGACGATAAATGTAACCGTTTCAGGGAGAAGAGCGACCAATGTGACGATCTGGCTTTAAGTCGATTTGATCAGAAATGACAAAAACGGACGGATCTCTCAGGTTTTTACTACACATGAACACTTTTCACATTCTCCCGTGCAACGCAGCTGCTAGTCGTCCTTTGATGCAAAGTCTTAAGGTCCTAGCTCATGTCCAAGACCCCAATGCCAGCTAAAAAGTCAATAATCGATATCTAAAACGTTATTGTACTACTTTTTACTGGCTATTACATTAACTTAGAAGTTTCATCATTGTTCTACTATGGTGCTGTTAGTGTCTCCGCATACCGCAGCACGTGACATAGCTTTGCAGACTATAAATGTAACCGTTTCAGAGAGAAGAGCGACCAATGTGACGATCTGGCTTTAAGTCGATTTGATAAGAAATGACGAAAACGGACGGATTTCTCAGGTTTTTACTACATATAAACACTTTTCACATTCTCCCGTGTAACGCAGCTGCTAGTTCTCTATGGATGCAAAATCTTAGGGTCCTAGCTCATGTCCACGACCCCAAAGCCAGCTAAAAAGTCAATAATCGGTATCTATAACGTTATTGTACTACTTCTTACTGGCTATTACATCAACTTAGAAGTTTCATCTGTTTTCTACTATGGTGCTGTTAGTGTCTATGCATACCGCAGTACGCGACATAGCTTTGCAGACGATAAATGTAACCGTTTCAGAGAGAAGAGCGACTAATGTGACGATCTGGCTTTAAGTCGATTTGATAAGAAATGACGAAAACGGACGGATGTCTCAGGTTTTTACTACATATGAACACTTTTCACATTCTCCCGTGCAACGCAGCTGCTAGTTCTCTTTTGATGCAAAGTCTTAAGGTCCTAGCTCATGTCCAATACCCCAAAGCCAGCTGAAAAGTCAATAATCGGTATCTATAACGTTATTGTACTACTTCTTACTGGCAATTACATCAACTTAGAAGTTTCATCTGTTTTCTACTATGGTGCTGTTAGTGTCTCCGCATACCGCAGCATGTGACATAGCTTTACAGACGATAAATGTAACCGTTTCAGGGAGAAGAGTGACCAATGAGACGATCTGGCTTTAAGTCGATTTGATGAGAAATGACGAAAACGGACGGATTTCTCAGGTTTTTACGACATATGAACACTTTTCACATTCTCCCGTGCAACGCAGCTGCTAGTCCTTTTTTGATGCAATATCTTAAGGTCCTAGGTCATGTCCAAGGCCCCAAAGCCAAATAAAAAGTCAATAATCGATATATAAAACGTTATTGTACTACTTTTTACTGCCTATCACATCAACTTAGAAGTTTCATCTGTGATCTACTATGGTACTGTTAGTGTCTCCGCATACCGCAGCACGCGACACAGCTTTGCAGACGATAAATGTAACCGTTTCAGAGAGAAGAGCGGCCAATGTGACGTTCTGCCTTGAAGTCGATTTGATAAGAAATGACGAAAACTGACGGATTTCTCAGGTTTTTACTACATATGAACATTTTTCACATTCTCCCGTGCAACGCAGCTGCTAGTTCTCTTTTGATGCAAAATCTTAAGGTCCTAGCTCATGTCCAATACCCCAAAGCCAGCTAAAAAGTCAATAATCGGTATCTATAACGTTATTGTACTACTTCTTACTGGCTATCACATCAACTTAGAAGTTTCATCTGTGTTCTACTGTGGTACTGTTAGTGTCTTCGCATACCGCAGCACGCGACATAGCTTTGTAGACGATAAATGTAACCGTTTCAGAGAGAAGAGCGGCCAATGTGACGTTCTGCCTTGAAGTCGATTTGATTAGAAATGACGAAAACTGACGGAATTCTCAGGTTTTTACTACATATGAACACTTTTCACATTCTCCCGTGCAACGCAGCTGCTAGTCCTCCTTTGATGCAAAATCTTAAGGTCCTAGCTCATGTCCAATACCCCAAAGCCAGCTAAAAAGTCAATAATCGGTATCTATAACGTTATTGTACTACTTCTTACTGGCAATTACATCAACTTAGAAGTTTCATCTGTTTTCTACTATGGTGCTGTTAGTGTCTCCGCATACCGCAGCATGTGACATAGCTTTTAAGACGATAAATGTAACCGTTTCAGAGAGAAGAGTGACCAATGAGACGATCTGGCTTTAAGTCGATTTGATGAGAAATGACGAAAACGGACGAATTTCTCAGGTTTTTACTACATATGAACATTTTTCACATTCTCCCGTGCAAAGAAGCTGCTAGTCCTTTTTTGATGCAATATCTTAAGGTCCTAGCTCATGTCCAAGGCCCCAAAGCCAAATAAAAAGTCAATAATCGATATATAAAACGTTTTTGTACTACTTTTTACTGGCTATCACATCAACTTAGAAGTTTCATCTGTGTTCTACTATGGTACTGTTAGTGTCTCCGCATACCGCAGCACGCGACACAGCTTTGCAGGCGATAAATGTAACCGTTTCAGAGAGAAGAGCGGCCAATGTGACGTTCTGCCTTGAAGTCGATTTGATAAGAAATGACGAAAACTGACGGATTTCTCAGGTTTTTACTACGAATGAACACTTTTCACATTCTCCCGTGCAACGCAGCTGCTAGTTCTCCATTGATGCAAAATCTTAAGGTCCTAGCTCATGTCCAATACCCCAAAGCCAGCTAAAAAGTCAATAATCGGTATCTATAACGTTATTGTACTACTTCTTACTGGCAATTACATCAACTTAGAAGTTTCATCTGTTTTCTACTATGGTTCTGTTAGTGTCTCCGCATACCGCAGCATGTGACATAGCTTTACAGACGATAAATGTAACCGTTTCAGAGAGAAGAGTGACCAATGAGACGATCTGGCTTTAAGTCGATTTGATGAGAAATGACGAAAACGGACGGATTTCTCAGGTTTTTACCACATATGAACACTTTTCACATTCTCCCGTGCAACGCAGCTGCTTGTCCTTTTTTGATGCAATATCTTAAGGTCCTAGGTCATGTCCAAGGCCCCAAAGCCAAATAAAAAGTCAATAATCGATATATAAAACGTTATTGTACTACTTTTTACTGGCTATCACATCAACTTAGAAGTTTCATCTATGTTCTACTATGGTACTGTTAGTGTCTCCGCATACCGCAGCATGTGACATAGCTTTACAGACGATAAATGTAACCGTTTCAGAGAGAAGAGTGACCAATGAGACGATCTGGCTTTAAGTCGATTTGATGAGAAATGACGAAAACGGACGAATTTCTCAGGTTTTTACTACATATGAACACTTTTCACATTCTCCCGTGCAACGCAGCTGCTAGTCCTCCTTTGATGAAAGGTCTTAAGGTCCTAGCTCATGTTCAAGAACCCTATGCCAGCTATAAAGTCAATAATCGATATCTAAAACGTTATTATACTACTTCTTACTGGCTATTACATCAACTTAGAAGTTTCATCAGTGTTCTACTATGGTGCTGTTAGTGTCTCCGCATGCCGCAGCACGCGTCATAGCTTTGCAGACGATAAATGTAACCGTTTCAGAGAGAAGAGCGACCAATGTGACGATCTGGCTTTAAGTCGATTCGATAACAAATGACGAAAACGGACGGATTTTCAGGTTTTTACTACATATGAACACTTTTCACATTCGTCCGTGTAGCGCGGCTGCTAGTCCTCCTTTCATGCAAAATCTTAAGGTCCTAGCTCATGTCCAATGCACCAAAACCGGCTAAAAAGTCAATAATCGATACCTAAAACTTGAATTGTACTACTTCTTACTGGCTATTACATGAACTTAGAAGCTTCATCTGGGTTCTACTATAGTGCTTTTACTGTCTCCGCATACCGCAGCACGCGACATAGCTTTGCAGACGATAAGTACAACCGTTTCAGAGAGAAGAGTGACCAATGTGACGATCTGGTTTTAAGTCGATTCGATAACAAATGACGAAAACGGACGGATTTCTCAGGGTTTTACTACATATGAACACTTTTCACATTCTCCCGTGCAACGCGGCTGCTATTCCTCCTTTCATGCAAAATCTTAAAGTCCTAGGTCATGTCCAAGGCAACAAATAAGGCTAAAAATTCAATAATCGATAATTAAAACTTGAAGTGTACTACATTTTACTTGCTATTACATAGCCGACTAAAAAGTCAAAAATCGATAACTAAAACTTGAATTGTACTACTTCTTACTGGCTATTACATCGACTTAGAAGCTTCTTCTGTGTTCTACTATGGTGCTTTTAGTGTCTCCGCATACCGCAGGACGGGCCATAGCTTTGCAGACGATAAATGTAACCGTTTCAGAGATATGAGCGGCCAATGAGACGATCTGACATTAAGTCGATTCGATAACAAATGACGAAAACGGACGGATTTCTCAGGTTTTTACTACACATGAACACTTTTCACATTCTCCCGTGCAACGCAGCTGCTAGCCCTCCTTTGATGCAATGTCTTAAGGTCCTAGCTCATGTCTAAGACCCCAAAGCCAGCTAAAAAGTCAATAACCGATATCTAAAACGTTATTGTACTACTTCTTACTGGCTAATACATCAACTTAGAAGTTTCATCAGTGTTCTACTATGGTGCTGTTAGTGTCTCCGCATACCGCAGCACGCGACATAGTTTTGCAGACGATAAATGTAACCGTTTCAGAGAGAAGAGCGACCAATATGACGATCTGGCTTTAAGTCGATTTGATAAGAAATGACGAAAACGGACGGATTTCTCAGGTTTTTACTACATATGAACACTTTTCACTTTCTCCCGTGCAACGCAGCTGCTAGTTCTCCTTTGATGCAAAATCTTAAGGTCCTAGCTCATGTCCAAGGCCCCAAAGCCAGCAAAAATTCAATAATCGATATCTAAAACGTCATTGTACTACTTCTTACTGCCTATTACATCAACTTAGAAGTTTCATCTGTGTTCTACTATGGTGCTGTTAGTGTCTCCGCATACCGCAGCACGCGACATAGCTTTGCAGACGATAAATGTAACCGTTTCAGACAGAAGAGCGACCAATGTGACGATCTGGCTTTAAGTCGATTTGATAAGAAATGCACAAAACGAACGGATTTCTCAGGTTTTTACTACATATGAACACTTTTCACATTCTCCCGTGCAACGCAGCTGCTAGTCCTCCTTTGATGCAAAGTCTTAAGTTCCTAGCTCATGTCCAAGACCCCAAAGCCAGCTAAAAAGTCAATAATCGATATCTAAAACGTTATTGTACTACTTCTTACTGGCTATTACATCAACTTAGAAGTTTCATCAGTGTTCTACTATGGTGCTGTTAGTGTCTCCGCATATCGCAGCACGCGACATAGCTTTGCAGACGATAAATGTAACCGTTTCAGGGAGAAGAGCGACCAATGTGACGATCTGGCTTTAAGTCGATTTGATCAGAAATGACAAAAACGGACGGATCTCTCAGGTTTTTACTACACATGAACACTTTTCACATTCTCCCGTGCAACGCAGCTGCTAGTCCTCCTTTGATGCAAAGTCTTAAGGTCCTAGCTCATGTCCAAGACCCCAATGCCAGCTAAAAAGTCAATAATCGATATCTAAAACGTTATTGTACTACTTTTTACTGGCTATTACATTAACTTAGAAGTTTCATCATTGTTCTACTATGGTGCTGTTAGTATCTCCGCATACCGCAGCACGTGACATAGCTTTGCAGACTATAAATGTAACCGTTTCAGAGAGAAGAGCGACCAATGTGACGATCTGGCTTTAAGTCGATTTGATAAGAAATGACGAAAACGGACGGATTTCTCAGGTTTTTACTACACATGAACACTTTTCACATTCTCCCGTGTAACGCAGCTGCTAGTTCTCTATGGATGCAAAATCTTAGGGTCCTAGCTCATGTCCACGACCCCAAAGCCAGCTAAAAAGTCAATAATCGGTATCTATAACGTTATTGTACTACTTCTTACTGGCTATTACATCAACTTAGAAGTTTCATCTGTTTTCTACTATGGTGCTGTTAGTGTCTATGCATACCGCAGTACGCGACATAGCTTTGCAGACGATAAATGTAACCGTTTCAGAGAGAAGAGCGACTAATGTGACGATCTGGCTTTAAGTCGATTTGATAAGAAATGACGAAAACGGACGGATGTCTCAGGTTTTTACTACATATGAACACTTTTCACATTCTCCCGTGCAACGCAGCTGCTAGTTCTCTTTTGATGCAAAATCTTAAGGTCCTAGCTCATGTCCAATACCCCAAAGCCAGCTGAAAAGTCAATAATCGGTATCTATAACGTTATTGTACTACTTCTTACTGGCAATTACATCAACTTAGAAGTTTCATCTGTTTTCTACTATGGTGCTGTTAGTGTCTCCGCATACCGCAGCATGTGACATAGCTTTACAGACGATAAATGTAACCGTTTCAGGGAGAAGAGTGACCAATGAGACGATTTGGCTTTAAGTCGATTTGATGAGAAATGACGAAAACGGACGGATTTCTCAGGTTTTTACTACATATGAACACTTTTCACATTCTCCCGTGCAACGCAGCTGCTAGTCCTTTTTTGATGCAATATCTTAAGGTCCTAGGTCATGTCCAAGGCCCCAAAGCCAAATAAAAAGTCAATAATCGATATATAAAACGTTATTGTACTACTTTTTACTGGCTATCACATCAACTTAGAAGTTTCATCTGTGATCTACTATGGTACTGTTAGTGTCTCCGCATACCGCAGCACGCGACACAGCTTTGCAGACGATAAATGTAACCGTTTCAGAGAGAAGAGCGGCCAATGTGACGTTCTGCCTTGAAGTCGATTTGATAAGAAATGACGAAAACTGACGGATTTCTCAGGTTTTTACTACATATGAACATTTTTCACATTCTCCCGTGCAACGCAGCTGCTAGTTCTCTTTTGATGCAAAATCTTAAGGTCCTAGCTCATGTCCAATACCCCAAAGCCAGCTAAAAAGTCAATAATCGGTATCTATAACGTTATTGTACTACTTCTTACTGGCTATCACATCAACTTAGAAGTTTCATCTGTGTTCTACTGTGGTACTGTTAGTGTCTCCGCATACCGCAGCACGCGACATAGCTTTGTAGACGATAAATGTAACCGTTTCAGAGAGAAGAGCGGCCAATGTGACGTTCTGCCTTGAAGTCGATTTGATTAGAAATGACGAAAACTGACGGAATTCTCAGGTTTTTACTACATATGAACACTTTTCACATTCTCCCGTGCAACGCAGCTGCTGGTCCTCCTTTGATGCAATGTCTTAAGGTCCTAGCACATGTCGAAGACCCCAAAGCCAGCTAAAAAGTCAATAATCGATATCTAAAACGTTATTGTACTACTTCTTACTGGCAATTACATCAACTTAGAAGTTTCATCTGTGTTCTACTATGGTGCTGTTAGTGTCTCCGCATTCCGCAGCACGCGACATATCTTTGCAGATGATAAATGTAACAGTTTCAGAGAGAAGAGAGACCAATGTGACGATCTGGCTTTAAGTCGATTTGATAAGAAATGACGAAAACTGAAGGATTTCTCAGGTTTTTACTACATATGAACACTTTTCACATTCTCCCGTGCAACGCAGCTGCTAGTCCTCCTTTGATGCAAAATCTTAAGGTCCTAGCTCATGTCCTTTACCCCAAAGCCAGCTAAAAAGTCAATAATCGGTATCTATAACGTTATTGTACTACTTCTTACTGGCAATTACATCAACTTAGAAGTTTCATCTGTTTTCTACTATGGTGCTGTTAGTGTCTCCGCATACCGCAGCATGTGACATAGCTTTTAAGACGATAAATGTAACCGTTTCAGAGAGAAGAGTGACCAATGAGACGATCTGGCTTTAAGTCGATTTGATGAGAAATGACGAAAACGGACGAATTTCTCAGGTTTTTACTACATATGAACACTTTTCACATTCTCCCGTGCAAAGCAGCTGCTAGTCCTTTTTTGATGCAATATCTTAAGGTCCTAGCTCATGTCCAAGGCCCCAAAGCCAAATAAAAAGTCAATAATCGATATATAAAACGTTTTTGTACTACTTTTTACTGGCTATCACATCAACTTAGAAGTTTCATCTGTGTTCTACTATGGTACTGTTAGTGTCTCCGCATACCGCAGCACGCGACACAGCTTTGCAGACGATAAATGTAACCGTTTCAGAGAGAAGAGCGGCCAATGTGACGTTCTGCCTTGAGGTCGATTTGATAAGAAATGACGAAAACTGACGGATTTCTCAGGTTTTTACTACGAATGAACACTTTTCACATTCTCCCGTGCAACGCAGCTGCTAGTTCTCCATTGATGCAAAATCTTAAGGTCCTAGCTCATGTCCAATACCCCAAAGCCAGCTAAAAAGTCAATAATCGGTATCTATAACGTTATTGTACTACTTCTTACTGGCAATTACATCGACTTAGAAGTTTCATCTGTTTTCTACTATGGTTCTGTTAGTGTCTCCGCATACCGCAGCATGTGACATAGCTTTACAGACGATAAATGTAACCGTTTCAGAGAGAAGAGTGACCAATGAGACGATCTGGCTTTAAGTCGATTTGATGAGAAATGACGAAAACGGACGGATTTCTCAGGTTTTTACTACACATGAACACTTTTCACATTCTCCCGTGCAACGCAGCTGCTAGCCCTCCTTTGATGCAATGTCTTAAGGTCCTAGCTCATGTCTAAGACCCCAAAGCCAGCTAAAAAGTCAATAACCGATATCTAAAACGTTAATGTACTACTTCTTACTGGCTAATACATCAACTTAGAAGTTTCATCAGTGTTCTACTATGGTGCTGTTAGTGTCTCCGCATACCGCAGCACGCGACATAGTTTTGCAGACGATAAATGTAACCGTTTCAGAGAGAAGAGCGACCAATATGACGATCTGGCTTTAAGTCGATTTGATAAGAAATGACGAAAACGGACGGATTTCTCAGGTTTTTACTACACATGAACACTTTTCACATTCTCCCGTGCAACGCAGCTGCTAGCCCTCCTTTGATGCAAAATCTTAAGGTCCTAGCTCATGTCCAAGGCCCCAAAGCCAGCAAAAATTCAATAATCGATATCTAAAACGTCATTGTACTACTTCTTACTGCCTATTACATCAACTTAGAAGTTTCATCTGTGTTCTACTATGGTGCTGTTAGTGTCTCCGCATACCGCAGCACGCGACATAGCTTTGCAGACGATAAATGTAACCGTTTCAGACAGAAGAGCGACCAATGTGACGATCTGGCTTTAAGTCGATTTGATAAGAAATGAACAAAACGAACGGATTTCTCAGGTTTTTACTACATATGAACACTTTTCACATTCTCCCGTGCAACGCAGCTGCTAGTCCTCCTTTGATGCAAAGTCTTAAGTTCCTAGCTCATGTCCAAGACCCCAAAGCCAGCTAAAAAGTCAATAATCGATATCTAAAACGTTATTGTACTACTTCTTACTGGCTATTACATCAACTTAGAAGTGTCATCAGTGTTCTACTATGGTGCTGTTAGTGTCTCCGCATATCGCAGCACGCGACATAGCTTTGCAGACGATAAATGTAACCGTTTCAGGGAGAAGAGCGACCAATGTGACGATCTGGCTTTAAGTCGATTTGATCAGAAATGACAAAAACGGACGGATCTCTCAGGTTTTTACTACACATGAACACTTTTCACATTCTCCCGTGCAACGCAGCTGCTAGTCCTCCTTTGATGCAAAGTCTTAAGGTCCTAGCTCATGTCCAAGACCCCAATGCCAGCTAAAAAGTCAATAATCGATATCTAAAACGTTATTGTACTACTTTTTACTGGCTATTACATTAACTTAGAAGTTTCATCATTGTTCTACTATGGTGCTGTTAGTGTCTCCGCATACCGCAGCACGTGACATAGCTTTGCAGACTATAAATGTAACCGTTTCAGAGAGAAGAGCGACCAATGTGACGATCTGGCTTTAAGTCGATTTGATAAGAAATGACGAAAACGGACGGATTTCTCAGGTTTTTACTACACATGAACACTTTTCACATTCTCCCGTGTAACGCAGCTGCTAGTTCTCTATGGATGCAAAATCTTAGGGTCCTAGCTCATGTCCACGACCCAAAAGCCAGCTAAAAAGTCAATAATCGGTATCTATAACGTTATTGTACTACTTCTTACTGGCTATTACATCAACTTAGAAGTTTCATCTGTTTTCTACTATGGTGCTGTTAGTGTCTATGCATACCGCAGTACGCGACATAGCTTTGCAGACGATAAATGTAACCGTTTCAGAGAGAAGAGCGACTAATGTGACGATCTGGCTTTAAGTCGATTTGATAAGAAATGACGAAAACGGACGGATGTCTCAGGTTTTTACTACATATGAACACTTTTCACATTCTCCCGTGCAACGCAGCTGCTAGTTCTCTTTTGATGCAAAATCTTAAGGTCCTAGCTCATGTCCAATACCCCAAATCCAGCTGAAAAGTCAATAATCGGTATCTATAACGTTATTGTACTACTTCTTACTGGCAATTACATCAACTTAGAAGTTTCATCTGTTTTCTACTATGGTGCTGTTAGTGTCTCCGCATACCGCAGCATGTGACATAGCTTTACAGACGATAAATGTAACCGTTTCAGGGAGAAGAGTGACCAATGAGACGATCTGGCTTTAAGTCGATTTGATGAGAAATGACGAAAACGGACGGATTTCTCAGGTTTTTACGACATATGAACACTTTTCACATTCTCCCGTGCAACGCAGCTGCTAGTCCTTTTTTGATGCAATATCTTAAGGTCCTAGGTCATGTCCAAGGCCCCAAAGCCAAATAAAAAGTCAATAATCGATATATAAAACGTTATTGTACTACTTTTTACTGGCTATCACATCAACTTAGAAGTTTCATCTGTGATCTACTATGGTACTGTTAGTGTCTCCGCATACCGCAGCACGCGACACAGCTTTGCAGACGATAAATGTAACCGTTTCAGAGAGAAGAGCGGCCAATGTGACGTTCTGCCTTGAAGTCGATTTGATAAGAAATGACGAAAACTGACGGATTTCTCAGGTTTTTACTACGAATGAACACTTTTCACATTCTCCCGTGCAACGCAGCTGCTAGTTCTCCATTGATGCAAAATCTTAAGGTCCTAGCTCATGTCCAATACCCCAAAGCCAGCTAAAAAGTCAATAATCGGTATCTATAACGTTATTGTACTACTTCTTACTGGCAATTACATCAACTTAGAAGTTTCATCTGTTTTCTACTATGGTTCTGTTAGTGTCTCCGCATACCGCAGCATGTGACATAGCTTTACAGACGATAAATGTAACCGTTTCAGAGAGAAGAGTGACCAATGAGACGATCTGGCTTTAAGTCGATTTGATGAGAAATGACGAAAACGGACGGATTTCTCAGGTTTTTACCACATATGAACACTTTTCACATTCTCCCGTGCAACGCAGCTGCTTGTCCTTTTTGATGCAATATCTTAAGGTCCTAGGTCATATCCAAGGCCCCAAAGCCAAATAAAAAGTCAATAATCGATATATAAAACGTTATTGTACTACTTTTTACTGGCTATCACATCAACTTAGAAGTTTCATCTATGTTCTACTATGGTACTGTTAGTGTCTCCGCATACCGCAGCATGTGACATAGCTTTACAGACGATAAATGTAACCGTTTCAGAGAGAAGAGTGACCAATGAGACGATCTGGCTTTAAGTCGATTTGATGAGAAATGACGAAAACGGACGAATTTCTCAGGTTTTTACTACATATGAACACTTTTCACATTCTCGCCTGTGCAACGCAGCTGCTAGTCCTCCTTTGATGAAAGGTCTTAAGGTCCTAGCTCATGTTCAAGAACCCTATGCCAGCTAAAAAGTCAATAATCGATATCTAAAACGTTATTATACTACTTCTTACTGGCTATTACATCAACTTAGAAGTTTCATCAGTGTTCTACTATGGTGCTGTTAGTGTCTCCGCATGCCGCAGCACGCGACATAGCTTTGCAGACGATAAATGTAACCGTTTCAGAGAGAAGAGCGACCAATGTGACGATATGGCTTTAAGTCGATTTGATAAGAAATGACGAAAACGGACGGATTTCTCATGTTTTTACTACATATGAACACTTTTCACATTCTCCCGTGCAACGCAGCTGCTAGTTCTCCATTGATGCAAAATCTTAAGGTACTAGCTCAAGTCCAAGGCCCCAAAGCCAGCTAAAAGGTCAATAATCGAAATCTAAAACGTTAATGTACTACTTCTTACTGGCTATTACATCAACTTAGAAGTTTCATAAGTGTTCTACTATGGTGCTGTTAGTCTCTCCGCATACCGCAGCACGCAACATAGCTTCGCAGACGATAAATGTAACAAATGTAACCGTTTCAGAGAGAAGAGCGACCAATGTGACGATCTGGCTTTAAGTCGATTTGATAAGAAAAATGACGAAAACGGACGGATGTCTCAGGTTTTTACTACGTATGAACACTTTTCACATTCTCCCGTGCAACGCAGCTGCTAGTCCTCCTTTGATGCAAAGTCTTAAGGTCCTAGCTCATGTCCTAGACACCAAAGCCAGCTAAAAAGTCAATAATCGATATCTAAAACGTTATTGCACTACTTCTTACTGGCTATTACATCAACTTAGAAGCTTCTTCTGCGTTACTATGGTGCTGTTAGTGTCTCGGCATACCGCAGCACGAGACATAGCTTTGCAGGCGATAAATGGTACCGTTTCAGAGATAAGAGCGGCCATTGTAACGTTCTGGCTTTAAGTCGATTTGATAAGAAATGACGAAAACGGACGTATTTCTCAGGTTTGTATTACATGTGAACTCTTTTCACATTCTCCCGTGCAACGCAGCTGCTAGTCCTCCTTTGATGCAAAATCTTAAGGCCCTAGCTCATGTCCAAGGCCCCAAAGCCAGCTAAAAAGTCAATAATCGATATCTAAAACGTTATTGTACTACTTCTTACTGGCAATTACATCAACTTAGAAGCTTCTTCTGTTTTACTATGGTGCTGTTAGTGTCTCGGCATACCGCGGCACGCGACATAGCTTTGCAGGCGATAAATGGTACCGTTTCAGAGAGAAGGGCGGCCAATGAAACGTTCTGGCTTTAATTTGATTTGATAAGAAATGACGAAAACGGACGGATTTTTCAGGTTTTTACTACATATGAACACTTTTCACATTCTCCCATTCAACGCAGCTGCTAGTCCTCCTTTGATGCAAAGTCTTAAGGTCCTAGCTCATTTCCAAGACCCCAAAGCAAGCTAAGAAGTCAATAATCGATATCTGAAACGTTATTGCAATACTTCTTACTGCCTATTACATCAACTTAGAAGTTTCATCAGTGTTCTACTATGGTACTGTTAGTGTCTCTGCATACCGCAGCACGCGATATAGCTTTGCAGACGATAAATGTAACCGTTTCAGAGAGAAGAGCGACCAATGTGACGTCCTGGCTTTAAGTCGATTTGATAAGAAATGACGAAAACGGACGGATTTCTCAGGTTTTTACAACATATGAACACTTTTCACATTCTCCCGTGCAACGCAGCTGCTAGTCCTCCTTTGATGCAAAGTCTTAAGGTTCTAGCTCATGTCCAAGACCCCAAAGCCAGCTAAAAAGTCAATAATCGATAATTAAAACGTTATTGTACTACTTCTTACTGGCTATTACATCAACTTAGAAGTTTCATCTGTGTTCTACGATGGTGCTGTTAGAGTATCCGCAAACCGCAGCATGCGACATAGCTTTGCACATGATAAATGTAACAGTTTCAGAGAGAAGAGCGACCAATGTGACGATCTTGCTTTAAGTCGATTTGATAAGAAATGACGAAAACGAACGGATTTCTCAGGTTTTTACTACATATGAACACTTTTCACATTCTCCCGTGCAACGCAGCTGCTAGTCCTCTTTTGATGCAAAATCTTAAGGCCCTAGCTCATGTCCAAGACCCCAAAGCCAGCTAAAAAGTCAATAATCGATATCTAAAACGTTATCGTGCTACTTCTTACTGGCTATTACATCAACTTAGAAGCTTCTTCTGTATTCTACTATGGTGCCTATGTTGTCTACGCATACCACAGCACGCGACATAGCTTTGCAGACGATAAATGTAACCGTTACAGAGAGAATAGCGGCCAATGTAACGTTCTGGCTTTAAGTCGATTTGATAACAGATGAGGAAAACGGACGGATTTCTCAGGTTTTTACTACTTATCAACACTTTTCACATTCTCGCCTGTGCAACGCAGCTGCTAGTCCTCCATTCATGCGCAAATCTTAATGTCACAGCTTATGTCCAAGGCACGAAAGACGGCTAAATAGTCAATAATCGATAACTAAAACTTGAATTGTACTACTTCTTACTGGCTATTACATCAACTTAGAAGCTTCTTCTGTGTTCTACTATGGTGCTTTTAGTATCTCTGCATACCGCAGCACTCGACATAGCTTTCCAGACGATAAATGTAACCGTTTCAGAGAGAAGAGCGGCCAGTGTGAAGATCTGGCTTTAAGTCGATTCGATAACAAATGACGAAAACGGACGGATATCTCAGGTTTTTACTATATATGAACACTTTTCACATTCTCCCGTGCAACGCAGCTGCTAGTCCTCCTTAGATGCAAAATCTGAAGGTCCTACCTCATGTCCAAGGCTCCAAAGCCAGCTAAAAAGTCAATAATCGATATCTAAAACGTTATTGTACTACTTCTTACTGGCAATTACATCAACTTAGAAGCTTCTTCTGTGTTCTACTATGGTGCTGTTAGTGTCTCGGCATACCGCAGCACGCGACATAGCTTTGCAGGAGATAAATGGTACCGTTTCAGAGAGAAGAGCGGCCAATGTAACGTTCTGGCTTTAAGTCGATTTGATAAGAAATGACGAAAACGGACGGATTTCTCAGGTTTGTACTACATGTGAACACTTTTCACATTCTCCCGTGCAACGCAGCTGCTAGTTCTCCTTTGATGCAAAGTCTTAAGGTCCTAGCTCATGTCCAAGGCCCCAAAGCCAGCTAAAAAGTCAATAATCGATATCTAAAACGTTATCGTCCTACTTCTTACTGGCTATTACATCAACTTAGAAGCTTCTTCTGTATTCTACTATGGTGCCTATATTGTCTTCGCATACCACAGCAGGCGACATAGCTTTGCAGACGAAAAATGTAACCGTTACAGAGTGAATAGCGGCCAATGTAACGTTCTGGCTTTAAGTCGATTTGATAACAGACGAGGAAAACGGACGGATTTCTCAGGTTTTTACTACTTATCAACACTTTTCACATTCTCGCCTGTGCAACGCAGCTGCTAGTCCTCCTTTCATGCGCAAATCTTAATGTCACTGCTTACGTCCAAGGCACGAAAGACGGCTAAATAGTCAATAATCGATAACTAAAACTTGAATTGTACTACTTCTTACTGGCTATTACATCAACTTAGAAGCTGCTTCTGTGTTCTACTATGGTGCTTTTAGTATCTCTGCATACCGCAGCACTCGACATAGCTTTGCAGACGATAAATGTAACCGTTTCAGAGAGAAGAGCGGCCAGTGTGACGATCTGGCTTTAAGTCGATTCGATAACAAATGATGAAAACCGTCGGATATCTCAGGTTTTTACTATATATGAACACTTTTCACATTCTCCCGTGCAACGCAGCTGCTAGTCCTCCTTTGATGCAAAATCTTAATGCCCTAGCTCATGTCCAAGGCCCCAAAGCCAGCTAAAAAGTCAATAATCGATATCTAAAACGTTATTGTACTATTTCTTACTGGCAATTACATCAACTTAGAAGCTTCTTCCGTGTTCTACTATGGTGTTGTTAGTGTCTCGGCATACCGCAGCACGCGACATAGCTTTGCAAGCGATAAATGTTACCGTTTCAGATAGAAGAGCGGCCAGTGTGATGATCTGGCTTTAAGTCGATTCGATAACAAATGACGAAAACGGACGGATATCTCAGGTTTTTACTATATATGAACACTTTTCACATTCTCCCGTGCTACGCAGCTGCTAGTCCTCCTTAGATGCAAAATCTGAAGGTCCTAGCTCATGTCCAAGGCCCCAAACCCAGCTAAAAAGTGAATAATCGATATCTAAAACGTTATTGTACTATTTCTTACTGGCTATTACATCAACTTAGAAGCTTCTTCTGTGTTCTACTATGGTGCATTTATTGTCTAAGCATACCACAGCACCCGACATAGCTGTGCAGACGATAAATGTAACCGTTACAAAGAGAATCGCGGCCAATGTAACGTTCTGGCTTTAAGACGATTTGATAAGAGATGAGGAAAACGGACGGATTTCTCAGGTTTTTACTACTTATCAACACTTATCACATGCTCCCGAGCAACGCGGCTGCTGGTCCTCCTTTAATGCAAAATCATAATGTCCTAGCTCATGTACATGACACCAAAGACGGCTAAAGGGACAATAATCGATAACTAATACGTGAATTGTAATACTTCTTACTAGCTATTACATCAGCTTAGAAGCTTCTTCTGTGTTCCACTATGGTGCTTTTAGTGCCTCCGCATATCGCATCACGCGTCATAGCTTTGTAGACGATAAATGTAACCGTTTCAGAGAGAAGAGCGGCCAACGTGACGTTCTGGCTTTAAGTCGATTCGATAACAAATGACAAAAACGGACGGATATCTCAGGTTGTTACTACATATGAACACTTTTCACATTCTCCCGTGCAACGCGTCTGCTAGACTCCCCATCAAGCAAAATCTTAAGGTCCTAGCTCATGTCCAAGGCACCAAAGAAGGGTAAAAGGTCAATATTCGATAACTAAAACTTGAATTGTAGTGTTTCTTACTGGCTATTACATCAACTTAGAAGCTTCTTCTGTGATCTGCTATGGTGCTTTTAGTGTCTAGCCCATACCGCAGCACACGACACAGCTTTGCAGACGATAAATGAAACCGTTTCAGAGAGAGGAGTGGCCAATGTAACGATCTGGCTTTAAATCGATTTGATAACAAATGGCGAAAATGGCAGATGTCTCAGGTTTTTAGCACATATGAACACTTTTCAAATTACCCGTGCAAAGCGGCTGCTAGTCCTTCATCATGCAAAAACTTAAGGTCCTAGCACAAGTCCAAGGCGCCAAACCCGTCTAAAAAGTCAATAATCGATTACTAACACGTGAATTGTACTACTTCTTACTGGCTATTACTTCAACTTAGAAACTTCTGCTGTGTTCTACTATGGTGCTTTTAGTGTCTCCGCAAGCCGCAGCACGCGACATAGCTATGCAGACGATAAATGTAACCGTTTCAGAGGCAAGAGCGGGCAGTGTGACGTTCTGGCTTTAAGTCGATTTGATAACAGATGAGGAAAACGGACGGATATCTCAGGTTTTTACTATATATGAACACTTTTCACATTCTCCCGTGCAACGCAGCTGCTAGTCCTCCTTAGATGCAAAATCTGAAGGTCCTACCTCATGTCCAAGGCTCCAAAGCCAGCTAAAAAGTCAATAATCGATATCTAAAACGTTATTGTACTACTTCTTACTGGCAATTACATCAACTTAGAAGCTTCTTCTGTGTTCTACTATGGTGCTGTTAGTGTCTCGGCATACCGCAGCATGCGACATAGCTTTGCAGGAGATAAATGGTACCGTTTCAGAGAGAAGAGCGGCCAATGTAACGTTCTGGCTTTAAGTCGATTTGATAAGAAATGACGAAAACGGACGGATTTCTCAGGTTTGTACTACATGTGAACACTTTTCACATTCTCCCGTGCAACGCAGCTGCTAGTTCTCCTTTGATGCAAAGTCTTAAAGTCCTAGCTCATGTCCAAGGCCCCAAAGCCAGCTAAAAAGTCAATAATCGATATCTAAAACGTTATCGTCCTACTTCTTACTGGCTATTACATCAACTTAGAAGCTTCTTCTGTATTCTACTATGGTGCCTATATTGTCTTCGCATATCACAGCAGGCGACATAGCTTTGCAGACGATAAATGTAACCGTTACAGAGTGAATAGCGGCCAATGTAACGTTCTGGCTTTAAGTCGATTTGATAACAGATGAGGAAAACGGACGGATTTCTCAGGTTTTTACTACTTATCAACACTTTTCACATTCTCGCCTGTGCAACGCAGCTGCTAGTCCTCCTTTCATGCGCAAATCTTAATGTCACTGCTTATGTCCAAGGCACGAAAGACGGCTAAATAGTCAATAATCGATATCTAAAACGTTATTGTACTATTTCTTACTGGCAATTACATCAACTTAGAAGCTTCTTCCGTGTTCTACTATGGTGTTGTTAGTGTCTCGGCATTCCGCAGCACGCGACATAGCTTTGCAAGCGTTAAATGTTACCGTTTCAGATAGAAGAGCGGCCAGTGTGATGATCTGGCTTTAAGTCGATTCGATAACAAATGACGAAAACGGACGGATATCTCAGGTTTTTATTATATATGAACACTTTTCACATTCTCCCGTGCTACGCAGCTGCTAGTCCTCCTTAGATGCAAAATCTGAAGGTCCTAGCTCATGTCCAAGGCCCCAAACCCAGCTAAAAAGTGAATAATCGATATCTAAAACGTTATTGTACTATTTCTTACTGGCTATTACATCAACTTAGAAGCTTCTTCTGTGTTCTACTATGGTGCATTTATTGTCTAAGCATACCACAGCACCCGACATAGCTGTGAAGACGATAAATGTAACCGTTACAAAGAGAATCGCGGCCAATGTAACGTTCTGGCTTTAAGACGATTTGATAAGAGATGAGGAAAACGGACGGATTTCTCAGGTTTTTACTACTTATCAACACTTATCACATTCTCCCGAGCAACGCGGCTGCTGGTCCTCCTTTAATGCAAAATCTTAATGTCCTAGCTCATGTACAAGACACCAAAGACGGCTAAAGGGACAATAATCGATAACTAATACGTGAATTGTAATACTTCTTACTAGCTATTACATCAGCTTAGAAGCTTCTTCTGTGTTCCACTATGGTGCTTTTAGTGCCTCCGCATATCGCATCACGCGTCATAGCTTTGTAGACGATAAATGTAACCGTTTCAGAGAGAAGAGCGGCCAACGTGACGTTCTGGGTTTAAGTCGATTCGATAAC
Source organism: Schistocerca gregaria (assembly GCF_023897955.1). Taxonomy (NCBI): domain Eukaryota; kingdom Metazoa; phylum Arthropoda; class Insecta; order Orthoptera; family Acrididae; genus Schistocerca; species Schistocerca gregaria. The sequence goes on along the minus strand of NW_026061718.1, from coordinate 1,005,958 downwards.
AAATGACAAAAACGGACGGATATCTCAGGTTGTTACTACATATGAACACTTTTCACATTCTCCCGTGCAACGCGTCTGCTAGACACCCCATCAAGCAAAATCTTAAGGTCCTAGCTCATGTCCAAGGCACCAAAGAAGGGTAAAAGGTCAATATTCGATAACTAAAACTTGAATTGTAGTGTTTCTTACTGGCTATTACATCAACTTAGAAGCTTCTTCTGTGATCTGCTATGGTGCTTTTAGTGTCTAGCCCATACCGCAGCACACGACACAGCTTTGCAGACGATAAATGAAACCGTTTCAGAGAGAGGAGTGGCCAATGTAACGATCTGGCTTTAAATCGATTTGATAACAAATGGCGAAAATGGCAGATGTCTCAGGTTTTTAGCACATATGAACACTTTTCAAATTGAAACTTCCTGGCAGATTAAAACTGTGTGCCCGACCGAGACTCGAACTCAGGACCTTTGCCTTTCGCGGGCAAGTGCTCTACCAACTGAGCTACCGAAGCACGACTCACGTCCGGTACTCACAGCTTTACTTCTGCCAGTATCCGTCTCCTACCTTCCAAACTTTACAGAAGCTCTTCTGCGAACCGGCAGAACTAGCACTCCTGAAAGAAAGGATACTGCGGAGACATGGCTTAGCCACAGCCTGGGGGATGTTTCCAGAATGAGATTTTCACTCTGCAGCGGAGTGTGCGCTGATATGAAACTTCCTGGCAGATTAAAACCGTGTGCCCGACCGAGACTCGAACTCAGGACCTTTGCCTTTCGCGGGCAAGTGCTCGCAGAAGAGCTTCTGTAAAGTTTGGAAGGTAGGAGACGGATACTGGCAGAAGCAAAGCTGTGAGTACCGGACGTGAGTCGTGCTTCGGTAGCTCAGTTGGTAGAGCACTTGCCCGCGAAAGGCAAAGGTCCTGAGTTCGAGTCTCGGTCGGCCACACAGTTTTAATCTGCCAGGAAGTTTCATATCAGCGCACACTCCGCTGCAGAGTGAAAATCTCATTCTGGAAACTTTTCAAATTACCCGTGCAAAGCGGCTGCTAGTCCTTCATCATGCAAAAACTTAAGGTCCTAGCACAAGTCCAAGGCGCCAAACCCGTATAAAAAGTCAATAATCGATTACTAACACGTGAATTGTACTACTTCTTACTGGCTATTACTTCAACTTAGAAACTTCTTCTGTGTTCTACTATGGTGCTTTTAGTGTCTCCGCAAGCCGCAGCACGCGACATAGCTATGCAGACGATAAATGTAACCGTTTCAGAGGCAAGAGCGGGCAGTGTGACGATCTGGCTTTAATTCGATTCGATAAGAAAAAACGAAAACGGCCCGATTGCTCAGGTTTTTACTACATATAAACACTTTTCACATTCTCTCGTGCAACGTGGCTGCCAGACTTCCCATCAAGCAAGCACCAAAGAAAGGTAAAAGGTAAATAATCAATAACTAAAACTTGAATTGTACTGTTTCTTACTAGCTATTACGTCAACTTAGAAGCTTCTTCTGTGTTCTACTATGGTGCTTTAAGTGTCGAGCCCATACCGCAGCACACGACATAGCTTTGCAGACGATAAATGAAACCGTTTCAGAGAGAAGAGCGGCCAATGTGACGAACTGGCTTTAAGTCGAATGGTTAACAAATGACGAAAACGGACGGATTTCTCAGGTTTTTACTATATATATGAACACTTTTTACATACTCCCGTGCAAAGTGGCTGCTAGACATCCCTTTATGCAAAATCTTAAGGTCCTAGCTAATGTCCAAATCACCAAAGAAGGGTAAAAGGTCAATAATCGATAACTATAACTTGAATTGTACTATTTCTAACTTGCTATTACATCAACTTTGAAGCTTCTTCTGTGTTCTGCTATGATGCTTTTAGTGTCTCGCGCATACCGCAACACGCGACATAGCTTTGCACACTATAAATATAACCGTTTCAGAGAGAAGAGCGGCCAATGTGACGATCTGGCTTTAAGTCTATACGATAACAAATGACGAAAACGGACAGATTTCGCAGGTTTTTACTACTTATGAACACTTTTCAAATTACCCGTGCAAAGCGGCTGCTAGTCCTTCATTATGCAAAAACTTAAGGTCCTAGTTCAAATCCAAGGCGCCAAAGCCGTTTAAAAAGTCAATAATCGATAACTAAAATGTGAATTGTACTACATCTTACTGGCTATTACATCAACTTAGAAGCTACTTCTGTGTTCTACTATGGTGCTTTTAGTGTCTCCGTATACTGCAGCAAGCGACATACCTTTGCAGACAATAAATTTAATGGTTTCAGAGAGAAGAACGGCCAACGTAACAATCTGGCTTCAAGTCGATTTGATAACAAATGACGAAACCGGACCGATATCTCAGGTTTTTACTCCATAAGAACACTTTTCACATTCTTCCTTGCAACGCGGCTGCTAGTCCTCCTTTCATGCAAAATTTTAAGGTCCTAGCTCATGAACAAGGCAACAAAGCCGGCTAAAAAGTCAATAATCGATAACTAAAACTTGAATTATACTTCTTCTTACTGGCTTCTACATCAGCTTAGAAACTTCACGTGTGTTCTACTATGGTGCTTTTAGTGCCTCCGCATACCTCAGCACGCGACATAGCTTTGCAGACTATAAATAAAACCGTTTCAGAGAGAAGAGCGGCCAATGTGACGATCTGGCTCTAAGTCGATTCGATAACAAATGTCGAAAACGGACGGATTTCTCATCTTTTTAGTACATATGAACACTTTTCACAATCTCAATAGCAACGCGGCACGCAGCACGCGACATGGCTTTGCAAGCGATAAATGAAACCGTTTCAGAGAGAAGAGCGGCCAATGTAACGATCTGGCTTTAAGTCGATATGATAACAAATGACGAAAACGGACGGATTTCTCAGGTTTTTACTATATATATGAACACTTTTTACATACTCCCGTGCAAAGTGGCTGCTAGACATCCCTTTATGCAAAATCTTAAGGTCCTAGCTAATGTCCAAATCACCAAAGAAGGGTAAAAGGTCAATAATCGATAACTATAACTTGAATTGTACTATTTCTAACTTGCTATTACATAAACTTAGAAACTTCTTCTGTGCTCTATTTTGGTGCTTTTAGTGTCTCCGTATACTGCAGCACGCGACATAGCTTTGCACACGATAAATGTAACCGTTTCAGAGAGAAGAGCTGCCAATATTCGATCTGGCATTAAGTCGATTCGATTGCAAATGACGAAAACGGGCGAATTTCTCAGGTTTTTGCTAGATGTGAACACTTTCCACATTCTCCTGTGCGATGTGGCTGATAGACCTTCCTTCATGCAAAATCATAAGATTCTAGCGCATGTACAAGGCACCAATGCCGGCTAAAAAGTCATTAATCAATAACTAAAACTTGAATTTGACTGCTTCTTACTGGTTATTACGTCAACTTAGAAACTTCTTCTGTGTTCTACTATCGTGGCTTTAGTGTCTCCGCATTCCGCAGCACGCGACATAGCTTTGCACACGATGAATGTAACCGTTTTAGAGAGAAGACCGGCCAATGTGACGATCTGGCTTTAAGTCGATACGATAAAAAATGACGAAAACGGGCGGATTTCTTAGGTTTTTAGTACATATGAACACTTTTCACATTCTCTCGTGTAACGTGGCTCATCAGACCTTGATTAATGCCAAATTTTACGGTAGTCGGTCATTTCACTGGCACCAAAGCCGGCTAATAAATCAATAATCGATAACTAAAACCTGAATTGTACTGTTTCCTAAGGGCTAATTACATCAACCTAGAAGCGTCTTCTGTGTTCTACTGTGTTGTTTTTAGTGTCTCCGCATTCCTTAGCACGCAACATAAGTTTGCAGACGATAAATGTAACCGTTTCAGAGAGAAGAGCGGCCAATGTAACAATCTGGCTTTAAGTCGATTTGATAACAAATGACGAAAACGGACGGATATCTCAGGTTTTAACTACATAAGAACACTTTTCAAATTCTCCCGTGCAACGCGGCTGCTAGTCCTCCTTTCATGCAGAATCTTAAGGTCCTAGCTCGTGTCCAAGGCACCAAAGCCGGCTAAAAAGTGAATAATCGATAACAAAAACTTGAATTGAACTACGTGTTACTGGCTACTACATCAACTTGGAAGTTTCCTATGTGTTCTAGTATAGTGCTTTTAGTGTCTCCGCATACCGCAGCACGTGACACTTCTTTGGAGACGATAAACGTAACCGTTTCAGAGAGAAGAGCGGCCAATGTAACGATCTGGCTTAAAGTCGATTTGATAAAAAATGACGAAAACGGACTGATATCTCAGGTTTTTACTACATAAGAAGACTTTTCACATTATCCCGTGCAACGCTTCTGCTAGTCCTCCTTTCATGCAAAATCTTAAGGTCCAAGCTCAAGTCCAAGGCACCAAAGCCGGCTAAAAAGTCAATAATCGAAAGCCAATACTTGAATTGTACTGCTTCTTACTGGGTATTACATGAACTTAGAAGCTTCTTCTGTGTTCTACTATGGTGTATTTAGTGTCTCCGCATACCGCAGCACGCGACATAGCTTTGCACACGATAAATGTAACCGTTTCAGAAAAAAGAGCGGAAAATGTGACGATCTGGCATTACGTCGATTCGATAGCAAATGACTATAACGGTCGGATTTCTCAGGTTTTTACTAGATATGAACACTTTTCACGTTCTCCCGTGCAACGTGGCCGCTAGACCTCCTTTCATACTAAATATTAAGGTCCTAGCTCATGTACAATGCACTGAAGCCATCTAAAAAGTCTATAACTGACAACTAAAACTTGAATTGTACTGCTTCTTACTTGCTATTACATCAACTTAGAAGCTTCTTCTCTGTTCTACTATGGTGCTTTTAGTGTCTCCGCATACTGCAGCACGCGACATAGCTTTGCACACGATAAATGTAATCGTTTCAGAGAGAAGAGCGGCCAATGTGACGATCTGTAATTAAGTCGATTGGATAGCAAATGACGAAAACGAGCGGATTTCTCAGGTTTTTACTAGATGTGAACACTTTTCACGTTCTCCAGTGCAACGTGGCAGCTAGATCTACGTTCTTACTAAAACGTAAGGTCCTAGCTCATGTCCAGTGCATTAAAGCCATCTAAAAAGTCAATACTCGGTAACTAATACTTGAATTGTACAGCTGCTTACTGGCTATTAGATCAACTTAGAAGCTTCTTCTCTGTTCTACTATGGTGCTTTTAGTGTCTCCGACTACCGCAGCAAGCGACATAGCATGGCACACGATAAATGTAACCGTTTCAGAAAGAAGAGCGGAAAATGTGACGATCTGGCATTAATTCGATTCGATAGCAAATGACGATAACGGGCGGATTTCTCAGGTTTTTACTAGATGTGAACACTTTTCACGTTCTCCCGTGCGATATGGCTCATAGACCTCCCTTCATACTAAATCGTAAGGTCCTAGCTCATGTCGAATGCACTAAAGCCTTCTAAAAATTCACTAATCGATAACTAATACTTCAATTGTACAGTTGCTTACTGGCTATTACATCAACTTAGAAGCTTCTTCTGTGTTCTACTATGGTGCTTTTAGTGTCTCCGCATACCGCAACACGCGACATAAGTTTGCACACGATAAATGTAACCGTTTCAGAGGGAAAACGGCCAATGTGACGATCTGGCATTACGTCGATTCGAAAGCAGATGACGAAAACGGGCGGATTTCTTAGGTTTTTACTGCACATAAAAACTTCTCACTTTCTCCCGTGCAACGTGGCTGCCAGACCTCCCTTCATGCCAAATCTTAAGGTCCTAGCTCATGTCCAAGGCACCAAAGCCGGCTAAAAATTCAATAATCGATAACTAAAACTTGAATTGTACTGCTTCTTACTGGCTATTACACCAAATTAAAAGCTTCTTCTGTGTTTTACTATGGTGCTTTTAGTGTCTCCGCAAACCGCAGCACGCTACATAGCTATGCAAACAATAAATGTAACCGTTTCAGAGAGGAAACGGCCAATGTGACGATCTGGCATTACGTGGATTCGAAAGCAGATGTGAAAACGGGCGGATTTCCTTGGTTTTTAGTACATATGAACACTTTTCACATTCTCTCGTGTAACGTGGCTGCCAGACCTTGTTTAATGCCAAATCTTAAGGTAGTCGGTAATTTCACTGGCACCAAAGCCGGCTAATAAATCATCTACATCTACATCTACATGACTACTCTGCAATTCGCATTTAAGTGCTTTTCAGAGGGTTCATCGAACCACAATCATACTATCTCCTACTGTTCCACTCCCGAACAGCGAGCGGGAAAAACGAACAGCTACACCTTTCTGTTCGAGCTCTGATTTCTCTTATTTTATTTTGATGATCATTCCTACCTATGTAGGTTGGGCTCAACAAAATATTTTCGCATTCGGAAGAGAAAGTTGGTGACTGAAATTTCGTAAAAAGGTCTCGCCATGACGAAAAACGTCTATGCTGTAATGACTTCCATCCCAACTCGTGTATCATATCTGCCACACTCTCTCCCCTATAACGCGATAATACAAAACGAGCTGCCCGTTTTTGCACCCTTTCGATGTCCTCCGTCAATCCCACCTGGTAAGGATCCCACACCGCGCAGCAATATTCTAACAGAGGACGAACGAGTGTAGTGTAAACTGTCTCTTTAGTGGACTTCTTGCATCTTCTAAGTGTCCTGCCAATGAAACGCAACCTTTGGCTGGCCCTCCCGACAATATTATCTATGTGGTCCTTCCAACTGAAGTTGTTCGTAATTTTAACATCCAGGTACTTAGTTGAATTGACAGCCTTGAGAATTGTACTATTTATCGAGTAATCGAATTCCAACGGATTTCTTTTGGAACTCATGTGGATCATCTCACACTTTCCGTTATTTAGCGTCAGCTGCCACCTGACAAACCATACAGCAATCTTTTCTAAATCGCTTTGCAGCTGATACTGGTCTTCGGATGACCTTACTAGACGTTAAATTACAGCATCATCTGCGAACAGTCTAAGAGAACTGCTCAGATTGTCACCCAGGACATTTATATAGATCAGGAACAGTAGAGGTCCCAGGACGCTTCCCTGGGGAACACCTGATATCACTTTAGTTTTACTCGATGATTTGCCATCTATTACTACGAACTGCGACCTTCCTGACAGGAAATCACGAATCCAGTCGCACAACTGACACGATACCCCATAGCTCCGCAGCTTGATTAGAAGTCGCTTGTGGGGAACGGTGTCAAAAGCTTTCCGGAAATCTAGAAATACGGAATCAACTTGAGATCCCCTGTCGATAGCGGCCATTACTTCGTGCGAATAAAGAGCTAGCTGCGTTGCACAAGAGCGATGTTTTCTGAAGCCATGCTGATTACGTGTCAATAGATCGTTCCCTTCGAGGTGATTCATAATGTTTGAATACAGTATATGCTCCAAAACCCTACTGCAAACCGACGTCAATGATATAGGTCTGTAGTTAAATGGATTACTCCTACTATCCTTCTTGAACACTGGTGCGACCTGCGCAATTTTCCAGTCTGTAGGTATAGATCTATCGGTGAGCGAGCGGTTGTATATGAGTGCTAAGTAGGGAGCTATAGTATCAGCGTAATCTGAAAGGAACCTAATCGGTATACAATCTGGACCTGAAGACTTGCCCGTATCAAGCGATTTGAGTTGCTTCGCAACCCCTAAGGTATCTACTTCTAAGAAACTCATGCTAGCAGATGTTCGTGTTTCAAATTCTGGAATATTCCATTCGTCTTCCCTGGTGAAGGAATTTCGGAAAACTGCGTTCAATAACTCCGCTTTAGCAGCACAGTCGTCGATAACAGTACCATCGGCACTGCGCAGCGAAGGTATTGACTGCGTCTTGCCGCTTGTCTACTTTACATACGACCAGAATTTCTTCGGATTTTCTACCAAATTTCGAGACGATGTTTCGTTGTGGAACCTATTAAAGGCATCTCGCATCGAAGTACGTGCCAAATTTCGCGCGTCTGTAAATTTTAGCCCATCTTCGGGATTTCGCGTTCTTCTGAACTTCGCATGTTTTTTCCGTTGCCTCTGCAACAGCGTTCGGACTTTTTTTGTGTACCACGGGGGATCCGTTCCATCTCTTACCAATTTATGAGGTATGAATATCTCAATTGCTGTTGCTACTATGTCTTTGAATTTGAGCCACATCTCGTCTACATTCGCATAGTCAGTTCGGAAGGAATGGAAATTGTCTTTTAGGAAGGCTTCTAGTGGCACTTTATCCGCTTTTTTAAATAAAATTATTTTGCGGTTGTTTCTGATGGATTTGGAAGAAATGGTATTGAGCCTAGCTACAATGACCTTGTGATCACTAATCCCTGTATCAGTCATGATGCTCTCTATCAGCTCTGGATTGTTTGTGGTCAAGAGGTCAAGTGTGTTTTCGCAACCATTTACAATTCGCGTGGGTTCGTGGACTAACTGCTCGAAATAATTTTCGGAGAATGCATTTAGGACAATCTCGGAAGACGTTTTCTACCTACCACCGGTTTTGAACAAGTATTTTTGCCAACATACCGAGGGTAGGTTGAAATCCCCACCAACTATAACCGTATGAGTTGGGTATTTATTTGTTACGAGACTCAAACTTTCTCTGAACTGTTCTGCAACTGTATCATCGGAGTCTGGGGGTCGGTAGAAGGAGCTAATTGTTAACTTAATTCGGCTTTTAAGTATAACCTCCACCCACACCAATTCACACGGAGTATCTACTTCGACTTCACTACAAGATAAACCACTACTGACAGACACAAACACTCCACCACCAATTCTGCCTAATCTATCTTTCCTGAACACCGTCTGAGACTTCGTAAAAATTTCTGCAGAACTTATTTCAGGCTTTAGCCAGCTTTCTGTACCTATAACGATATCAGCTTCTGTGCTTTCTATTAGCGCTTGAAGCTCAGGGACTTTTCCAGCGCAACTACAACAATTTACAACTATAATTCCGACTGTTCCTTGATCCAAGCACGTCCTGTAATTGCCAAGCACCCTTTGACATTGCAGCCCATCCCGCACTTTCCCGAGGCCTTCTAACCTAAAAAACCGCCCAGTCCACGCCACACAGCCTCCGCTACCCGTGTAGCCGCCAGCTGAGTGTAGTGAACTCCTGACCTATTCAGCGGAACCCGCAACCCCACCAGCCTATGGCGCAAGTCAATGAATCTGCAGCCAATAAGGTTGCAAAACCGTCTGAGCCTCTGATTCAGACCCTCCATCCGGCTCTGCACCAAAGGTCCGCAGTCGGTTTTCTCAACGATGCTGCAGATGGTCAGCTCTGCCTTCATCTCGTAAGAAAGACCGGCAGCCTTCACCAAATCAGATAGCCGCTGGAATCCAGAGAGAATTTCCTCTGATCCAAAGCGACACACGTCATTAGTGCCGACATGTGCCACCACCTGCAGCTGGCTGCACCCTGTGCTCTTCATGGCATCTGGAATGACCCTTTCCACATCAGGAATGACTCCTCCCGGAATGCACACGAAGTGCACACTGGATTTCTTCCCCTCCTTAGCCGCCGTATCCCTAAGGGGCCCCATTACGCGCCTAACATTGGAGCTCCCAACTAATCGATAACTAAAACCTGAATTGTACTGTTTCCTACGGGCTAATTACATCAACCTAGAAGCTTCCTCTATGTTCTACTGTGTTGTTTTTAGTGTCTCGGCATTCCTTAGCACGCGACATAAGTTTGCAGACGATAAATGTAACCGTTTCAGAGAGAAAAGCTGCCAATGTAACGCTCTGGCAATACGTCGATTTGATAGCAAATGACGAAAACGGGCTTATTTCTTAGGTTTTTACTACATATGAACACTTTTCACATTCTCTCGTGTAACGTGGCTTTTAGGCCTCTCTTCATGCAAAATCTTAAGGTCGTCGGTAATGTCAAGGCACCAAAGCCGGATAATAAGTCAATAATCGATTACTAAAACTTAAAGTTTAGTGCTTCTTACTGGCTGATTACATCAACTTATAAGCTTCTTCTGTGTTTTACTGTGTTGCTATTAGTACCTCCACATAGCGCAGCACACAACATAAGTTTTCAGACGATGAAGGTAACCACTTCACAGAGAAATTCCAAATTCTGTGTCTGTGTCTACTGCCTGCTCATATTGTTTAAAGCAGGTTGCTCTAAATGCCCAGTGGATCTGATTCCCTTGATACCCATTCTAAACAATCTCGGATTGGGAAAGACCAAGCTCTGCTTATACTTATAGTCTGAGAAGTTGACATATCTTAGACAGTAAAATATGATGGTTAAAGATGTCCACTGAGTATTCCCATATACACTGAAGTTAGCTTTGAACAACAAATTATTAATTGGCCACCTACTCTTGACTCAATAGCTACTAAGATCTTTCACTGGTGAAGGAGGTGACAACGTTGTTACGTCCATTAGAGGCTTCTGTAGTTTGCTGAGAATGATGTGATATAATTGTGCCTTGTGATTTTCTGTGGAGTTCCAGAGTAAGTTCTACACTGGTGCAGGACATCCATTATTGCTGTTCTCATTCGAGGCAATCCTGGATTCTAAATCTCAAGCACGAGAGGATTAGAAACAGCAATGCAACCTCTGTCTTCCTGGCTGTCCACTATTTCAAAGTGCTGTGGTTGACAGTCTCTTCTCATTGTGCAGTGCTTGTAGATTATTGTAAATGGATAAACTGCAATATTTAGAACATCTCATTCTAAACTTTCTAAAGAACGAGACTTTTCTGTCACGACCACTTTTTGTGTGAGGTGATAAATACCAGGAATTTGGTTGTATTTTGAGAACCTAATGGTGACATACATTAGTGTCTGTGTAAATTAATGGAACTGGATTTTTCCTGAGGTCGGCAGTTTTCCGAAGGTCGGCGTTTTCCCACGAGGTCGGCGTTTTACCCCGAGGTCGACGTTTTTCCCTCGAGGTCTGCGTTTTTCCCCGAGGTCGGCGTTTTTTCCCTAGGTCTGCGTTTTTGCACTGAGGTCGGATCGGCGATTTTTTCCCCGAGGTCTAGAAATCTATCGGTATATTGAAAATCCAAAGTATTTTGATGTATATCGAACTATACTGATATGTCAAGTCAACTTGAAACATATATCCGACCACTAGATATCGGTATTTATCGAGATAGCGATATATTTCGATATACCTATTTATTTCGAGAATCGTTTTCTTAGGGGTACAGATTTTTTTCAAGACGTCCATTCTTTCCCATTATCGATTCATTTCGATATATCGACTTATGTCGAAGCACTCATTATATCGAGATGTCGATTTATTTCGAGATATCTATCTATATTGAGGCATCCATTTATTTCGAGGTATCAATTGATTTCGAAGTATCCGTTTATGTCGAGATATCGATTTAGTTTGATATACCGAAACAAATCGGGTTGTCTGTTTATTTCGAGCTATCGATATATTATTCCATGTATCTGTGTACTTCAGATATCGATTCCTTTCGAGATATCGATATATTTCAGGAAACCTCTATATCTCAAGTAATCCATAAATTTCTAGATATTGTATTTTTAGAGATATCTTTATATTACTAGGTACCAATATATTTCAAGATATCGATATATTTCTATACCTCGATTTATCTCGAGAGGTCCGTGAGATTCGAGATATCGATCTATATGGTAAGCTGAAATGCGTCTAGATGTCGATATATTTCGGGATATCTAATCATTTCGATGTAGCTGTCTTTTGGAGGTGTCGATTTATTTCGAAGTTTCGATTTTTTTCATGGTGTCGATTTATTTCGAGGTTGCGATTTATTTCGCGTTGGCGATTTATTTCTGGGTGTGGATTTATTTCGAGGTGTCGATATATTTCGAGGTGACGATATATTTCGACGTTACTTGTCAACTGCATCAGCTTAGAACCTATTTCGTACAGAGTGGTGCGACTGCATACCTCAGAAGGCGACATTGATATCCAGACGATGAATGTAAACGTTTCCGAGAGAAAAGCGTCCAATGTGACGAATTGGCACTACGTCATTATGAAAACAAATGACGGAAACGTGAGGTTTCTGCCACTCAAAGTGCTGCCAACTTTCACCCCACCCCCTCCTCACTCTCCCCAGTCGTGGCGATCAGCTGGTGTGATAGAAATGGACACAGGAAAGTAATAACGTTCCATGAAATCCCATTCTAGGGAGGTTCAAGGGTAAATGTTCCAGACGGTTTATTTGCATTAAGACACGCATACTGGACATCTACAATGTCACATCTGCCAGATCGTTTCTATTGTCAGCAGTGGAAAACAAAACAGCGTACTGAAAAAGCCATAGTGAGACGCGGTTTTTGGTAGACGAAATAATTGGAATACTCTAGGCACTGATAATGATGATCTAATGAGAATTCTGGTATTGTTTTGAAAGATGCATTTAAATATGCATTGAACGTAGCTCCAAATTATTTTGAGAATTATAATTGCGGTATGATGGATCTACATTGGAGATTTGGTAATGCAAAACATTTCGATCTGAGAATACTTTACGTGATGGAACGGCATTGACCTTGTGTGTCATTAGGGTAAAGTTAATTTGCCGCCATTAACATAAAATTTATCCGCCATTAACATAAAATCTATTTTTCAGCTTACTTCAATAAGGACTCACTTCAGATGATTGGACAACTAAAGAGAACTCAAACCGTTATTTTAATAGTATTCGTAGGTCCAATGCAGCATTTACCGTGGACAGTCCCTGAGTCAAGACTGTCAGTTTTATGTAGGGAGCACTCCTTTAAGAAAGCACTCCGTGTTCAGGCCACAAGTGGCCAATCAGGACCATCCGACCGCCACGTCATTCTCACTGAGGGTGGAGGAGGAGCTGGCTCTCCCACTCGTTGTGGTAGTTTCCTTTGACTGGAGCCGCTACTATTCGGTCGAGTAGTTCCTCAATTGGCATCGCAAGGCTGAGTGCAACCCGAAAAATGGAAACAGCGCATAGCGGCCCGGATGGTCACCCATCCAAGTGCCGACCACGCCCGAAAGTGCTAAACTTCAGTGATCTGACGGGAACCGGTGTATCCACTGCGGCAAGGCCGTTGCCCCTACCACTTTTACATGATATTTTTGATCGTAGATCAGGTCTGATGGCTGGAAAGAATGGACATTTACCATGTTATGCACATTTATATTTTCACTACGTCGACACAGCTGGTCCAATTTCGACCAGCGGTGATGGTAGCCATAATGATCGAGCCAAGCATCCTGTGTACATTGGTTGCACCCAAGTGTGTGGGGATCACAGCATTCGTGACATTTAAATTTGTTACTTCTTTGCTACTATATTCGCAATAAATTTTGCAGACAGTATCCGCATATGACGCTGAATGCACCTACAAAATTATATCATTGTACGACACATGTTTCAGGAGATACGTCATAAAAACTCAGGACAAGGCCAGACGCTGCATAGTACGGACGTGGACGCACAGCTGTAAATAAATGCCTGGTCAACACCAAGCTTTTCCGCTAGTCATCTATAAAGATAAAAAATCCCCAATATTGTCCACCAGCATATTTTTGAAAAACCTTTATTTTGTCATCCATTTTTTTTTCCTGTAAAAATCGTAAAAGCCGCATCATTGTGTTTTTAAAAATCGTTTCCTATTGTCATCTCTTTTTATGTATTTTAAACCATTTATCGCTTGTGTAACCTGTGGCTACAAGTCCATTCCCTTTATGGGGTAATCGAAATAATGAACAACGGAAAAAAGTGTGGGTCAATTTCTTCCTCATTTTTCGGAACTTTTGATAATAGTAAATCGTTGGCTCTTTGAGGGCGTGGTAGGTACATACAAGAGATTAGTGTAAGATTAGAATTTGGGTTAGATACAGTGCCAGGAGGTTCTGTTTCTATCTGGCTAGCTTCAAAGTACTTCACCATCTACTAAGTGATGCGTTTCATTGTGAATGGTGTGGTCTGTGCTAGGTCTACCCTTTACTCCACAATGCTGTTCCTTCGATGCTATTAAAACCAGGATGTTATCAAAATATATGCACAGTGGCAGACTGGAGTCTGCAGAAATATTTCCAGTGGTGGGGAGGGGGGAAGGCGCGTCGGGGCTGGAGTGCATGATTCTGAAACTGGCACTCTGTGTACAAATCAGCTGGTCAGTTACGAGGTGCATCAAGCTACAAGACCCTAACTCTATAAGCGCTACAACTGGTCAAAGCTAAGGTTTAGCAGTATTGTGGAGAATTCTTATCTGGAAGAGTATGAGTATACTGTAACGAATAAAAACTCTTTACTCCAGATTCCAAGGATGGTTAGGGGCGACGGGTGAAAGTGCCCTTTTGCCTATCCTCCCCTCCCCACCTCCTCCCCTCCCCCTCCCCTTCCCCCTCGCGGACGCCAATGGCTGGCCCGTTCATTTTGAGAACATCAGAGTTGCAGTAACCTTTCTGAGAAACTGTTCTAGATGTCCTTGCGCGTCAATCTTACCACTCACAAGAGCAGTGGGAATGTCGGTTATCGCTCAAACAACTGGTTTTCGGCTCTTATCAGTTTCCCAGCCTCACTTTAACCTAATTGTTAAAGCCCGTCACAATACCAGTTCTTGTAATAACCGATTTTCAGTATTTTATTTACATTATTTCCTCTTGTAAACGTAGAAATCAAACAAAGATAAAAATTTTTACTTTCTCAGTTTCTTGATAAATGGAATCAAAACGTCAAATACATTTATGATGACCTGCAGCCGTCCAGAACGAAATTAGAATTATATTAATACCGTCAGCTGCTCACGGGTGTCGATATATATCAACGGGGACAGGTGACAATGTGTGCCTGTCTGGGACTCGAACCCGGGATCTCCTGCTTACATGGCAGGCTCTCTGCCCATCTGAGCCACCGAGGGCACAGACGATAGTGTGACTGCAGGTACTATCTCGCGCACGCTTCCCGCGAGACTCACATTCTCACCTTCCATGTCCACGCACTACATTCGTAGTGTCCCACACCAACACATTCATTACTCGTGGAACACATTCTTACCAGGTCCCGTAACAGTTCGGGGAATACTTGTGCATCTTCACAGAAGAAGGTCATGGCTGGTGTTGCCAGAACCATATACTTATATGGATATGGACATGTCTTCCACGAGGAATGAGTGTGTTGGAGTGGGACTCTACGACTGTAGTGTATGGACATTCAAGGTAAGAATGTGAGTCTCGCAGGAGGCGTGCGCGAGATAGTCCCTGCAGTCGAACCATACACTGTGCCCTCGGTGGCCTAGATGCATAGAGCGTCTGTCATTTTAGCAAGAGATCCCGGGTACGAGTCCCGGTCGTGGCACACATTTTCACTTGTCCACGTTGATATTTATCAACGCCCGTGAGCAACTGACGGTATTAATATAATTCTAATTTCTTTAAATTAAATAGTCCAATAAAACTTTGTCCGCTGTTCGCTGTTTCTCTCAAAATATAGCGAGTACTTCTATACCACAGAAAACTGCCAGTATTATCCTACTGATTTTAGTTTTTAGAACTCTGCTCAAAAATTATATTTAAATCGGTTATCACAGCACTATGCGGGCATTACATATAATCCAGCGATAAAGAGTGAAAACTGCGGCAGGAGAACTCTCTTTTTCGTTTTAATTTCTCTGTTAACGGCTAAAAGCAGACAACGTAGACACAGGCAGCAGATCAGGCACTTTCTAATTTTATCCCGAACTATGAATGATTTGTAAAATTTTAACTTTTTTCCTTGTATGATGTCGCAAGTCGACCAAATCGACCATTGTGCTTCACTCGTACTGCATATCGTAAAATACTTCCAGGCTTCCAGATGGTGCCATTCTGTGTTACAACTGACGTTCGACAACAGCGAGAAACTGCGTCCATTCTCGCGCACTGCTTGTATAACAGGCACAGTATTGTCTCGGCAATGTTGGACCAATTCACTTGTTGCTCGTTTCTATCAGCAGTGTTATTAAAGTGGCATACATCACTTTTCCCATTTTTTCTGTAATAACGCAGTATTTAAGAGCTATGGAAATCTTACGAATAAAAATTACTCGTCTTTTTTAAAAAAGGTTTATTTGAAAACTAAAAATTTTACTACGACAACTGTGGCTAATTGGTATATCTGTTTTTACGTGGTTATCAGGAAAATATAAAAAGATACTTGTTATAACCGAGAGCAAACAAATACCGAAAGACATCGGTTATTCAGAACTAAAATATCCATGTCGTTTTAACTGATCGGTTTTTCTATCTCTAAACTGCAGTGTCTCCACAGAAAAGTGTGTCGTTCCATCAATGTACATAGCAACGTTGAGATATGTATGTGTTTATGCGCAATATCGGCAAATGGAAACACGAAGAGGTAATAAGCACATGAGCGATAGAATTTATTTCACAGTCAGAAAAGTCGAGTGACAGACAAGACTGAATCACTGTAATAGAAATTATATGGAAAGCTGTGTAAAGGAAAATTTCCAGTTCTTTCGTGGATTCCAAAATTGAAGCAAATTCCGGGACATCAAGGTGACATAGTCTTATACGGATAGTATTCCATGACTAACGTAATTGGCCCACATACTGTACTGGTATACTGATAATATTACACTACTAAGGTAATTTACCTGAAATAATTTACAAACATGTTACTATAACATTCGCTACTACTCATTACGCTAATTGACCTTCAGCCATTAAGCGCAAGCGCAGATCTCAGTTATGATACGTGCGCCATCCAAAAATTTATCAAGGTGGTAACTCAACACAACTACAAACGATCATTGTGTGCAAAATAAATAGAACACCTCATAAGAAGAACATGACGGGTTTGAATCATTCCCACCGCAAAGGATGAAAAAATCAGGCTTGCACATAAGACCACTTGATAACTAACCAGAAATTCAGATTAGTTGTAGCTTCGGTGACAATCGCCTTTTTTACATTTTCCCCGTAAACTAGATAATTATGAAACGTAACAACTACTCTAAAATATCTGCAGCAACGGACTTGCCGCGGAGGTGGCATCGGTTCACGTGAGATCACCGAAGTTAAGTGCGTTGTCGGGCGTTGAAGGCACTTGGATGGGTGATCATCCAGGCCGCCTCATGATGCCAATCGAGGAGCTACTCGACCCAATAGTAGCGGCTCCGGTCAAAGAAAACCATCATAACGACCGGGAGAACAGTGTGCTGATCCCCGCCCCTCCTGTTCACATCCTCCACAGATGATGACACGGCGGTCGGATGGTGCTGTCCCAGTAGGTCACTCGTGGCCTGAAGACGGAGTACTTATAAAGCAACTACTCTCCAGTGGATGGTCGAACTACTGAGACCTTGATGCCTGGCATCAATAACAGATGGCAGCACAAGAGGTTGGCTTACGCCTACTGCCGAATTTTGCGATCTGTCGTAAGCCTGCGTAAGCACGTGGGGCCTTCCGTCTTAAGTGCAAGCATATCCATTGCGTTTTCTGCCGCGTGACTTGAGTGGAATGTTTCATTATTTCTGAAATATTATAGAAATGTTTTTCGTTGTATATCCTCACCATCGGTACTGAATTTACTGTAAAATTACTTGCTCACTTTTCGGAACTTCCGTTCATAGTAAATCGATACTATTTGAAGCCGTGGTAGACACGAGTCTAGTGTGCTTCACCTTCAGCACCTTCTGTGTCAGTCTCGGTTCCTATGTCCCTGATTTCACAACGAACAGTTCGTTGTCTACTGAGTATACTGTCTGTTGCACGACACTATCCCTCCCACGCTGCTAAATGTAGGTCGTCGGCAAAATATGACTGCAGTGGAACAAGGGCGTCTGCAGAAATTTCCCCAGGAGGTGGTGGTGGCATTGTTAGTGGTGTGTGTGTGTGTGTGTGTGTGTGTGTGTGTGTGCGTGTGTGTGTGTGTTTGTGTGGAGGCCATTACTATGAAATTCACACAGTCCAGACCGCCAAGGAAAATAAACCTTGAGATTTGGAAAGGTTGTTGATCTTATACCGCTTATACTGCATATTTCGAAATTCCACCTCTAAGGGGGATACACAGGAAATGAAAGGATTTTTGAAACATGTAGCTATTAAGGTAATTTTGAAGCTAGGCAGACGAAAATTTGTATCTGGTTTCTAGGTCAGAAATAAAGAAATATGTGTTCCAGTATTATTGGGAATTTAACCTCTATGAGGTGAAATAGTAGGTGAACATTTTATCTTGAGATAAAAAATTATGGAAGGACTATGGAAGTATTTTTAAGGCTATATCTACGAAAATTGGTATTTGACTTCAAGGTTACAAATAAGAAAATACGTATTTTCGTGTTTTTGGAAGTTCAACCCCTAAGGGGATGAAATAGAGTGAGCTGGTGCGTTTCTGGCGCCAGTTTCCGTCGATCGATGTTTCGATCTTTGAGTCGCGGTCCAGAGGACACTGCTCGCTAACCGACTGTAGTAGTTCTCTGTGCGGCCCAACATCGGGCTTACCGCGCTTACACTGGACACAGTTGCCAACAAATCGCATGCCATCGCCATATAGGTTGGGCCAAAACATGTGTTCCCGAACTCTGTTCAAGGTCTTGTAGAACCCCAAATGATCCCCTACCGCCGAATCGTGGAAATATCTGAGTGCCATGCTAACTCGTTCCTGTGGAATACAGACCTTCCCTTCACCACGGTTGTCTTCCCCTTTACACAAGACACCACCCCCCCCCCCCAACCCCACCCCCCGAAGACCTCGCCATCCGCCAACTGCTGCCGAATCGGTCCCCACCCGGGGTCCTCTCCTGTTTGCCGGCTAAGTCGCAGAAGAAGCCGGGTGTCTCGGAGAGAAGGAAATTGACCCCCAGATCCGGCTCCACGTGGCCCTTGCCTTCCCCAGACTCTGCCGCGAACATACGGATAAGAGCGTCGCCAATTTATTGTCTCTGCCACTAATATGGTGAACCTGGAGATAAGTCTCGTCATCTTAACTTCGGTATGATTTTTAGCGATCTTATTAATCAAAGTTTAAGGGCTGGCACTGGCCAAGTAACTCACGGAGGCTCATTGGTTTCAGTCCAGTTGTATTGCTCACCTGTTCTCCAGATAGGGTTGTGTAGTTTATGTCTCAGAAAATTCTCTGCTCTTGATGTGTGTTGTGTTAGAGATAACTGGCAGCGGTCGACGCTAGCATACTGGGAGCAGAGCACCACGGCGGCAGAGAGATATTTGAGGCCATGTCCTCTCCTTTACATCTTGGGTTATGTTGTCACTTTTGCGTGATTCCATCTTTCCGGTGCTGAACTATAGCATCCAAAGTTCAATTGCATTGCCATGTTGAGTATATTTCCATGTCATTCTCTGCCTCGTGGATCTCTTGTATTGATTTGAATCCTTGGTCTGCTCGCGTCTATCGCCAATTCACACGAAATATTGAAGCAACCTTATTTTAAGGGTATTGTCATATAGTCATGTTCTAGTTGTAATCATTCTAAGAATATTGTTGATTAATCAACTGAGTAAGTAAATTTGAAGGTCCGTTTAGTCAAAATTAAAGGACCCCCTTAATTGTTTTAGTCATTTTTATACAGTTTTGTTTAGGAAAGTTGGCAAGCCGAACGTTAAATATCTGTATTCTTACGCTTAATCTGTTTCTCCCCTGATTGCAAGTAGTGAGAGTTCTGCTATGAATTTTATGGACATTTGTGCTATTTAAGTAAAGCTTTACCTAAGTATATATACCTAGTCATATTCAAATTTCAAGTTTTACGGGTCTCGTTCCACTTAACGAAATTTATTTATTATTTGTCCAACTGATCTGGCCTTGTGATTTTATAATGCTTTTGATTGTAATAAAATATGTAGCAACTACAACGGATTACTATTGTGATTTTGGTGTGTCACTACCATACCCCATATCACAGAGGATGAAATGTTTCATGAAATATATGAAAACCTGTTTTTGATACATTCAACGATTAAGAGGGTGGAATATAGGATGTAATGTTTTATGAAAGTATTTCAGTGCGAAAGAGTTTTTAAAGCGAAATCTATGAATATTGTGTTATTGAAAACTACGTGTTTCACTGTTTTTGGAACTACAACCTCCAAGAAGGTGCAATAGGGGCACAGGTTTCACTGACCCATAGCCTTCCAGCCCAACCTGCAAAGTATACGGACTTGAAATTTGTGGAAGGTGTAAATCTTACGCTGAAAGCATCATTTAAGAAGAGATTGTTCGAAATTTCACTCCTATGGGGGTGAAACATGGGTTGAAAGTCTTTTTTTTTAAATATGTCCCTATGTCCCTATTGAAGCTATAACTACAAAACTACGAAAATTGACATTTGGTGTCTCAGACAGATACAAAAAAGAAACAGGTTTTTAGCATTTTCCGAAATTCTTCCTTTGGGGGATAAAATAATTAGTGAAGGTTTTTTGAAAATAAATCATTATTAAAGAACTACTGAAGCATTTTTATAGCTACATCTATGAAAATAGGTATTTGACATCTCGGTTGGATGTAAAAAAAATGTCTTTCGTTGCTTTTGGAAATTTAACTCACTAATAGAGTGAAATAGGGGATGTAATGTTTTATGAAATATTTCACTATGAAAGCATTTTTAGAATTAAATGGATGAAGATTTGAATTTGGCTCCTCGGCTCTAAATAGAAGAATACGTGTTTAATTGTTTTTGAAAACCCAACCCCTAAAGGGTGTGAGATGTTTCAGAAAATGGTTCATTATGAAAGGATTGCTAAATATATCTGACAATTCGTATTCGGCTAATATGTTACAATTTTTAAAAACTACGTGTTTTTCTGGTTTTGGAACTTCGAGCATAAGGGGATGAAAATTTTAATGAAATATTTATTGCGTTATATTAAAATATTTTAAATCTGCATCTATGAAAACCGGTATTTCACTTCTCAATTAGATATAAAGAAATATGCGTTAGGGAATGAAAGACTGTACGGAGATATCACCACAAGAATACAAACGGCTTGATTAACAAAAACCTTGGACTCCAGCTGTCAGCATTGCTTTTTGATCATTCAGTAAAAGACCATGCTTCAACGGCGCTAAGTTTAGAAAGTTTAGAAAGTGTTGCAGTTTATAGAAGACATAAAAAAACGATTAAAGAAAAAAATTCTTTGCAGACCATGAACGGTCTACGCAAGTAAAGAAGCGGATGATAAGCTAGCTCTTTATGCAAATGAGTTGGTCACTTTAAGTTCCGAGACATGTCAAGCAGCAGGAACGGAATCCTATAGTTGCTACGATTGGCTAAAGGAAAAGTTTTGCAGAATCACTCGAAATCACTTCTGCAAGTGGCTAAGAATCTCGTAATGAATAAAAATTCTGTACTGAGAATTCCAAGGTGGGAGAGGCGAGATTCCTCCCCCCCCCTTCCCCCTCCTCACAATGCTATCCTACTTTACCTACAGCAAAAAATAAATAAATAAATTAATTAATAAAACTAGAGAAATTTCTACTGTGAAACTATTTGCATACAAGAGAACGGCCCTTGAAATTTAACTCTTCAAAGTTTTAAGCCCTGCTCATTCCGGATATTGATTAGAAAGTGTTAATCCACATGTGAAACCTGAGTATATAATCCCTGTGACATTTGATCAACGGTGTTCCATAAGGACAGGTTCTCATTCAAAACGTTCGAAAATTCAATTTCTTTGCAGTTGCATTTTTTAAAGGTGTACTTGTCTAGACTCTTGGAACAGAAAGTTTTTTTTTAATCCGTGCTTTACAAAAGTTTCTACAGTCCATTGTTTGAAGCAGTGTCACGGCTGCCATGAGCCGCGCGGGGTACCCGCCATGTGTCCAACGCCTTGTCACGGTTCGCGCGGCTCCCCCTGTTGGAGGTTCGAGTCCTCCCTCGGGCATGGTTGTGTGTGTGTTGTCCTTAGCATAAGTTACTGTAAGTAGTGTGTAAACATAGGGACTGATGGTTCAAATGGCTCTGAGCACTTTGGGACTTAACATCTGAGGTCATCAGTTTCCTAGAACTTAGAACGACTTAAACCTAACTAAATTAAGGACATCACACACACCCATGCTCGAGGCAGGATTTGAACCTGCGACCGTAGCGGTCGCGTGGCTCCCGACTGAAGTGCCTACAACCGCTCGGCCACATCGGCCGGTCTATCATGTATTCTAGAAGAGCTGTACGGTCGTCAGTGGCGCCTGTTCTTTCTAGAACAGTTACTATCTTCATATCTATGGTTAAACGTCACCCAGCCATTGACCTTCGTCTGTGCGAATGCGCACAGGCTACCGGAAATCTTACGGGAATCGTCACCTTAGTGTGAGCCAGTAATGAGTGGATGGACAAATACCTATTAAGTACATTACGTAATCGGATTGTGGGCGGTTCGGGGTGTGAGTCTCACGGGAAGCGTGCGAGGGATAAATTCCTGCAGTCGTGCTGTTCATTTGTGCCCTCGATAGCTCAGATGGATTGAGCGTCTGCCTTGTAAGCAGGAGATCCTGGGTTCGAGTCCCAGTAGCGGCACACTTTTCAGCTGTCCCCATCGAAGTATATCAACAACACCTGTCGGCAGCTGAGGGTTTCAATTAATTATCAGTTGTGTAGGTGATTCGATGAACCCTTTGCCAGGCACTTAAATGTGTTTTGCAGGGTATCCATATAGATGTAGATGATAACTCGTCCCGTGTCGCACGTGCTCAAAATGATTCATACTGCAGAATGCATGCAAACATACTCACCGAAAATACGGACGAATATCAAGTGCAGGCTGCCGAGTGCTGCATATCCAGCTTTGACAGATCGGCTTTTCCTGCCAAGAAGAACAGGAAGTTGCTGTCTAGGAACAATCAGAGGTAGAGGAAGGGTTGATAAATACTCCTTGACTTGCAGACTAAACGTAAATAACGAAAATACATTTTTGGTAAAAATTGGTCAAAACATAATCGGTTGCCCTCCGTATTGGATTAGCTGTTTTGAATATTGAAAATCTGACTTCAGATTCGTTTTCAGCGACATTAAAAATATATATGTAACACTCAGTTCATGCAAATCGAAGTAATAATATAACTAAATGTTTTCCCTAAACTTTGAACACATTTTTTTCGGGTAACTATTTTCTCAGAACGGCATGCAGCATAAATTAAAAGTGGTTCGTTCTCTTAACATCTACCTCTGACCCCTAAAAGTAAACACTTTTCTTAGGAACTTATAGCTATAATATGACATTTGTTAATATTAACTAATTTTTGTGTAGGCATAAGGAGTGAAACAAACCCTCAAAAATCGAACTCAAAGTTCGAATTAGCACTGTATCGTTAAATTTAAGGTTGTTTCATTGCGGTTAGGTATACGCTCCCATAAATTTTATGTTTTATCGACTGATGTTATCCATTTTCAATTTCAGAGGAATAATGTAGTATCAACTGATGTTACCCATTTTTGAATTCAGGTAACATATGAGGTGCCACACTGCACGCGCTCTGCGTACTCCAGTCTCGCAGGCCCTTGATCAAATCATAATTACGGGCGCCATTTTTTATTGAAAATCTAAAATTAAGCTCATAGTATTATCACTCGTAATTCCCAAACAGATCTTTCGAATGTATTTTCATTGTCTCAAAAAGAATTTCAAATGTACCCTTTTTTGCTCATTTGTATGAGAACCTGGCCGTAACGCCGGAATATAGTCACGAGATTTTTTTTCAGAGACGCTGTACGTTCGCGAGAAGACTTTCGTTCTGCGCGTGTCGAAGGACATTCCTCAGATATTACTGTGTGTGTGCTACTCAGTCGTGCCATTTAAGTGTACATCTTTGCATAGTTTTCCTTTCACGATGTAAACAGTGTTCCGCTCAGTTGCTAACTGGCCAGTGAGTGGTTCCGAAGGTATCGGATGTGCGGTGCGTTCGGTCTGCTAGGACAACAGCAGACTAGCGTGGTGCGATGGCAGAAGCAGACACTGAGGGAGCTAGCTGCTGGGACGCCAGCGAACAATTTATGCCAAGTAAGACGAAGAGGACTATTCCTATATTACGAGCCGTCTCAAAAGTGTTTACCATTGGTAAATCTTGCTGTTGAGTCTGACAAAACTGGCAGTTTTGCCTAGAGATACATTAGAGAGAGCTACAGGAAATCCCTCCACCCCCCTCAATGAATTTTTGGTTGTGATGACAGGCCGATTGGTAGTGTAGCCCGAGATCTAAGTTAGGTTGGAAGGTGGTAATTTGATTGAGAGTTGTTTACGCCAACGATTATGAATGCCGACTAAACGTTGTGCGAGCAGATTGCCCTGTAGCGTAGCCTAGCGTTTCCGTCCGCGCCACATTTAACACACTTTCTCTAACAGTGTACTAAAGTCTCACAACAGCCACGATAACTACGTTTCTGGTGGGGGGAGGGTAGAGTCCACTATGTAACTTTCACTGCAAATTTTAGTAACCGCATAAACTAACCGAAATAGAAGCGTAATTTTAACTATATTTCCTTTTGTGGGAAAATAATGGTTCTCCTCTTTCGGCAGCAACTGTAATATGTAGGCGACTTATTAGTTTTTTTTAACTATGAATCATGATCTCAATAGACGCAGTGCTTTTTTTACGTTACTTGATTTGTGGTCTATAGTAAACAATGCAACGAATTGGTAAATTCTTTGAAGTTTGACGTGTGTTACATAGACGACGTCTGCAATGTTCGTAAGGCCAAGTTTGCATATATTCGGTGTCTGTTTTTTTGGCCATGTACTGTATAATTAAAGGGAGGAGGATTATGTTCAAGGAGCAGTGCATTAGCAGTCTATAGAGAAATTGAGAATTTGGATCTAAAGAACGGCATGCTCGGGCAGTTCGTGCTATTCTGTTGACCACTGTGTAATTCGGACACAGTGATCATTGCCTCTCCCTCGTAACCAGGGGACTCGGGTGCTAATCCTGGTCTGGCACAAATTTTCAACAGTGCCCATTGACTAAAGTCTGTGCCCATTGTCAGCTAATGTCATTGTTTCGGTGTTAAATTGTATTTTGTTCACGATACGTAGTTTGGCTTTTTCATGGATAACAGCTTTGAAAAGCGTACAGGTTATATTGATATTTGCTCGTCGTTAGTCCAAGGCAACTATAGCGATTTATAAACACAGTTGTAGTTCGTATTAAGCCTACATACGTAATTGTGTCCTGTGTTTCTTTACCAAGAACTACTTCGTAAGTAATTCCCTGTAGTGGTATTTTGTTTTAGTATTTTGTTTAAATATTTATAGACTGCAGGCTTGGATGAAATATGAAACACATGTCCGAAGTTCCTGTTGATACTGCAGATACTGTTTCATCCGTACTAGGGGCCAAAACATTTCATCTAATACAGAAGGACACAATTTGTCTCGAGATTTAGCAATTTTTCGTAATAGAGGCCTTGCTTCGATATATTTTTCTCTAATTCTTGTTTGGTTTTAATCTTAAAACACACTAACTCTTCCACCACTTATTCGATATGTGGTTTTATCCATTTCGTAGCCTAGAGTTCCTAAACGGTCGATAATATTAATGATTTCCTTTCTCAATTATATTTTCTGTAAATCTCCTGTTTATGATTATTGCTAACATGTTTCACGTTGTCACTTTTATTATTTTTATTTTTCTAGTTTTGTGCCTTGTAGCCAAATTTTCTTTGAATCTGGTTTTTAATTCTGAAATAGTAACAGTTGAAGGTCAAGAGAAGATTGCGGTCTATTTGAGGAGAGTGGCTTGGAGATTTTTTATAACAGACGTATACAGGTCATGGGGATCCTTACCTATATACATTTACTTCGAGTGTGATGTAGCCCATTCTCTTGTCATGATCTCGGCTGTATCGTAGCACATTGTCTCGGTTAGGTTGGAGATTTCTGTTGAGAGTTGCCGAAGTCAACGAAAGTGATTACAAAGTAAAGACTGTGCTAACAGAACGATCTGTAGCGTAGTCCAACACGTTCTTTCTGTCCTTTTAAAGCCTCTTTTAATTAAAAATAACTAAAGCTGCAAGATACAATCACAAAAACTGTATTACGTAATAGAGTAATCCCAGACTATTGTTGTGTAAGTTGTGTGCGTACACTATTTTTTTTGTCAGTGAATATACATTTTTTTACTCATTTGCTGGGTTTCAATTTTCCCCGTTTTCTGGCAAAAAACCTTTTCCTGTGAAGGGCCCATTAGCTTGTCGGTTATATTTGTGACTTTCTCGACGGTCAGTAATTTCCTGATAGTCCATCCACCGGCGTCATTGTTAACATCGGATATAGATTTTAATATTAGGAAGGCTAATATGAAGCTAATGCATAAGTAGGTCTAATAATTAATAAAAATAGGAATGCGGGTAAGCTACTACAAACAGCATAGTGAATGCATTGTTGTGGCCAAGATAGCCACGAATCCCACGCCTACCAAAGCCGTAAAAGTAGTCCGCAGATGATGAAGAAATTGATGAAATGTGTGATGAGATAAAGGAAATCATTCGGATAGTGATGGGAGATGAAAATTTAATATTAATGGGTGACTGGAATTCGACAGTAGGAAATGGAAGAAAAGGAAACGTAGTAGGTGAATATGGAATGGGGGTAAAAAATGAAAGAGGAAGCCGCCTGGTAGGTTTTTGCCCAGAGCATAACTTAATCATAGCTAACACTTGGTTCAAAAATCATGAAAGAAGATTGTATACGTGGAAGAGACCTGGAGATACTGCAATATTTCATATATATTATATAATGGTAAGACAGAGATTTAGGAACCAGATTTTAAATTGTAAGACATTTCCAGGGGCAAATGTGGACTCTGATCACAATATATTGATTATGAACTGTAGATTAAACTGAAGAAACTGGAAAAAGGTGGGAATTTAAGGAGATGGGACCTGAAAGAACTGACAGAATCAGAAGTTGTAGAGTGTTTCAGGAAGATCATTAGGGAACGATCTACGGGAATGGGGGAAAGTAATACAGTGTGATGAGGGATCTGAGTGGTGTACTGTCAAGGGGGAGGGGGTTCCTCAGGGATCAGTGTTGGGGCCGCTCCAGTTCCTTATTTATATAAATGATATGCCCTCAAGTATTATGGGTAACTCTAAAATATTTCTGTTTGCTGATGACACTAGCTTGGTAGTAAAGGATGTTGGGTGCAACATTGACTCCGTTTCAAGTAGTGCAGTACATGACCTCAGTCCATGGCTTGTAGAAAATAAACTAACGTTAAATCACAGTAAGCTTCAGTTTTTACATTTTCTAACACACAATTCAACAAAACCTGACGTTTTAATTTCACAGCATGGGCATATGATTGGTGAAACTGAACGGTTCACATTCCTAGGTGTTCAAATAAATAGTAAGATGTCGTGGAAAGCCCACGTTCAGGATCTTGTTCAAAGACTTAATACTGCCATTTTCACTATTGGAACGGTGCCGAAAGTGAGTGATACTTCGACAAGTAAATTAGTCTACTTTGCTTATTTCCATTCACTTATGTCGTATGGTATTATGTTTTTGGGTAACTCTTCCCATTCTAGATGGATATTTTTGGCTCAGAAACTGGAGGTTCGGGCAAAAAGTGGTGTGAGTTCACGAACCTCTTGTCGACTTCTGTTCAGGGAGTCTGGGTATTTTGACCTTGGCCTCTCAATATGTATATTCCTTATTGTCGTTTCTTGTTACCGATATTAGTTTATTTCCAACAATAAGCAGCTTTCACTCGGTTAATACTCGGGAGAAATCAAACCTCCATTTGGATCGGACTTCCTTAACTCTTGTGCAAAAATGTGTGAGTATACTGCTGCATCCATTTACAATAAGCTGCCACTCGAATTCAAAAATCTTAGCTGTAATCCACGCGCTTTCAAATCGAAACTGGAGTGTTTCCTCATGGGTCACTCCTTTTATTCTGTCGAGGAGTTAATTGAAAAATTAAGCTGATTCTCATTGTACTGCTGATAGCGTTTGCTTAAACTTATGGACTGATTTTCTCTCAGGTTCATGAACATGTATTTCTATCTGTTATTACTTTTTTGTTGTAAGTTCATGTGTCGCCCTAACCGCCAGCTGCTTCACGTCTGCTGTGCAGCGAGCTACCTTAATTTAAGTATTAACTCTATTTTTCTTACTTGTCACTTCTTCTTCCGTGTGTTTTTGCTTTTAGGAAGCTTTAATTGTCGAGTGCTAGTAATAGTGTTACATAGATTTCGTGTTTGTTTTGAATACAGTCAGAGAGAGTCCTTGTAGTCAGCCATAGTGCCAGTAGTGCTAGTGTTTGTTTTGAATACAGTCCAGAGACAGGTAGTGCTATTTTCATTGTTTTCCACAAGAAGTGGTTAGCAATCACAGTTTAGTCAGTAATCAATCGCCTTTAGTGAATTAGCAGTCTACTTAAAAGTTGATTAAGTCTCTTCGGTAAATTGATTCCTTAGGATGGATAGGATGTGTGACTGCTGTGTACGGACGCTGGCCACTCTTCGCGAACAACTGAGCGTGTTGATGGCCGCGGTCAGCCGTCTTCAGGCTGCTGCCTCGGAGTGTAGCGGCAGTGGGGAGTCTGGTGCGTCGCATGGTGCACCCCAGGTATTAGATGCTTCACCCACTGTCCCTGCTGTCGAGAGATCTTCGCGGGTACCGGGCGCGGTTGGGCCACCCTCTCCCCAAGGGGAGTGGCGGGTTCAGTGGCGTTCGCGGCGCACGAGGCGGAGGGTCAATGTGGAGGCTGGCCGTGTGGCATCGCCCGCTCTGCCTGTGAATGGACATGTGGCTGCTCCTTCAGCAAGGTCCGAGCAGGCACACGGGGGGAGGGGTTTATTAGTTATTGGGAGCTCCAACGTTAGGCTAGTGATGGAGCCCCTTAGGGAAATGTTATAGTTCTGGGAGGAGATTTTAATTTTGCTGGATATAGACTGGGAGACTCAAACGTTCATAACGGGTGGCAGGGACAAAGAATCCATTGAAATATTTTTAAGTGCTTTATCTGAATACTACCTTGAGCAGTTAAACAGAGAACCGACTCGTGGCGATAATATATTAGACCTTCTGGTGACAAACAGACCCGAACTATTTGAATCAGTTAATGCAGAACAGGGAATCAGCGATCATAAAGCGGTTACTGCATCGACGATTTCAGCCGTAAATAGAAATATTAAAAAGGTAATAAGATTTTTCTGTTTAGCAAAAGTGACAAAAAGCAGATTACAGAGTACCTGACGGCTCAACACAAAAGTTTTGTCTCAAGTACAGATAGTGTTGAGGGTCAGTGGACAAAGTTCAAAACCATCGAACAATATGCGTTAGATGAGTATGTGCCAAGGAAGATCGTAAGAAATGGAAAAGAGCCACCGTGGTACAACAACCCAGTTAGAAAACTGCTGCGGAAGCAAAGGGAACTTCACAGCAAACATAAACATAGCCAAAGCCTTGCAGACAAACAAAAATTACGCGAAGCGAAATGTAGTGTAAGGAGGGCTATGCGAGAGGCTTTCAATGAATTCGAAAGTAAAGTTCTATGTACTGACTTGGCAGAAAATCCTAAGAAATTTTGGTCCTATGTCAAAGCGGTAGGTGGATCAAAACAAAATGTCCAGACACTCTGTGACCAAAATGGTACTGAAACAGAGGATGACAGACTAAAGGCCGAAATACTAAATGTCTTCTTCCAAAGCTGTTTCACAGAGGAAGACTGCACTGTGCTTCCTTCTCTTGAAGTCGCACAGTTGACAAAATGGTAGATATCGAAATAGACGACAGAGGGATAGAGAAACAATTAAAATCGCTCAAAAGAGGAAAGGCCTCTGGTCCTGATGGGATACCAGTTTGATTTTACACAGAATACGCGAAGGAACTTGCCCCCTTCTTGCAGCGGTGTACCGTAGGTCTCTAGAAGAGCGAAGCGTTCCAAAGGATTGGAAAAGGGCACGGGTCATCCCCGTTTTCAAGAAGGGACGTCGAACGGATGTGCAGAACTATAGACCTATATCTCTAACGTCGATCAGTTGTAGAATTTTGGAACACGTATTATGTTCGAGTATAATGCCTTTTCTGGAGACTAGAAATCTACTCTGTAGGAATCAGCATGGGTTTCGAAAAAGACGGCCGTGTGAAACCCAGCTCGCGCTATTCGTCCACGAGACTCAGAGGGCCTTAGACACGGGTTCACAAGTAGATGCCGTGTTTCTTGACTTCCGCAAGGCGTTTGACACAGTTCCCCACAGTCGTTTAATGAACAAAGTAAGAGCATACGGACTATCAGATCAGTTGTGTGCTTGGATCGAGGAGTTCCTAGATAACAGAACGCAGCATGTCATTCTCAATGGAGAGAAGTCTTCCGAAGTAAGAGTGATTTCAGGTGTGCCGCAGGGGAGTGTCATAGGACCGTTGCTATTCACAATATTCATAAATGACCTGGTGGATGACATCGGAAAGTCTCTGAGGCTTTTTGCAGATGATGCTGTGGTGTATCGAGAGGTTGCAACAATGGAAAATTGTACTGATATGCAGGAGGATCTGCAGCGAACTGACGCATGGTGCACGGAATGGCAATTGAATCTCAATGTAGACAAGTGTAATGTGATGCGAATGTATAGAAAGATAGGTCCCTTATCATTTAGCTACAAAATAGCAGGTCAGCAACTGGAAGCAGTTAATTCCATAAATTATCTGGGAGTACGCATTAGGAGTGATTTAAAATGGAATGTTCATATAAAGTTGATCGTCGGTAAAGCAGATGCCAGACTGAGATTCATTGGAAGAATCCTAAGGAAATGCAATCCGACAACAAAGGAAGTAGGTTACAGTACGCTTGTTCGCCCACTGCTTGAATACTGCTCAGCAGTGTGGGATCCACACCAGATAGGTTTGATAGAAGAGATAGAGAAGATCCAACGGAGAGCAGCGCGCTTCGTTGCAGGATCATTTAGTAATCGCGAAAGCGTTACGGAGATGATAGATAACCTACAGTGGAAGACTCTGCAGGAGAGACGCTCCGTACCTTTGCATGGGCTTTTGTTGAAGTTTCGAGAACATACCTTCACCGAAGAGTCAAACAGTGTATTGCTCCCTCCTACTTATATTTCGCGAAGAGACCACGAGGATAAAATCAGAGAGATTAGAGCCCACACAGAAGCATACCGAGAATCCTTCTTTCCACGTACAATACGAGACTGGAATAGAAGGGAGAACGGATAGAGGTACTCAGGGTACCCTCCGGCACACACCGTTAGGCGGCTTGCGGAGTACGGATGTAGATGTAGATACTGACACGTTCCATGACCTTGAAGATTTGCTCCTCAATTTGGGCCTACGGAACTTGACATGCGCAGAGAAAGAGGGTAACAGAAGATATATTGAATTTAATTTATGAAAGGAGAAAATACAAAAATGCAGTAAATTAAGCCGGCAAAAAGAAATACTAATGTCTCAAAATGAGATCGACAGGAAGTGCAAAATGGCTAAGCAGGGATATCTAGAGGACAAACGTAAGGATGTAGAGGCGCATATCACTAGGGGTAAGATCGATACTGCCTACAGGAAAATTAAAGAGACCTTTAGAGAAACGAGATTCACTTGTATGCATATCAAGAGCTCAGATGGAAACCCTGTTATCAGCAAAGAAGGGAATGCAGAAAGGTGGAAGGTGTATATAGAGGATCTATACAAGGGCAGTGTACTTCAGGACAATATAATGGAAATGGAAGAGGATGTAGATGAAGATGAAATGGGAGATGACATACTGCGTGAAGAGTTTGACAGAGCACTGAAAGACCTTAATCGAAACAAGATCCCGGGAGTAGGCAACATTCCATTAGAACTACTGACAGCCTTGGGAGACCCAACTCTGACAGAACGTTACCGTCTGATGAGCGAGATGCATGAGACAGCCGAAATACCGTCAGACTTCAAGAAGAATGAAATAATTCAAATTTCAAAGAAAGCAGGTGTTGACAGATGTGAAAATTAGCGAACTATCAGTTTAATAAGTCACAGCTGCAAAATACTAACGCAAATTCTTTACAGACGAATGGAAAAAATGGTAGAAGCCGACCTCAGGGAAGACCAGTTAGGATTCCGTAGAAATACTGGATCATGTGAGGCAATACTGACCCTACGACTTACCTTATTAAGTAGATTAAGGAAAGGCAAACCTACGTTTCTAACATTTGTAGACTTAGAGAAATCTTTTGACAATGTTGACTGGAATACTCTCTTTCAAATTCTGAAGGTGGCAGGGGTAAAATACAGGGAGCGAATTCAATTTACAATTTGTACAGAAAGCAGGTGGCAGTTATAAGAGTCAAGGGATATGAAATTGAAGCAGTGGTTGGGAAGGGAATGAAACAGGGTTGTAGACTATCCCCAGTGTTATTCAATCTGTTTATTGAGCAAGCAGTAAAGGAAACAAAAGAAAAATTCTGAGTAGAAATTAAAATCCATGGATAAGAAACTAAAACCTTGAGGTTTGCCGATGACTTTGTAATTCAGAGACAGCAAAGAACCTAGAAGAGTAGCTGAACAGAATGAAGTGTCCTGAAGGGATGATATAAGATCAGCATCAATAAAAGCAAAACGAGGATAATGGAATGTAGTCGAATTAAGGTGGGTGATGCTGAGGGAATTAGATTAGGAAATGAGACATTTAAAGTAGTAAAGGAGTTTTGCTATTTAGGGAGCAAAATAACTGATGACGGTCGAAGTAGAGAGGATATAAAATGTAGACTGTCAATGGTAAGAAAAGTGTTTCTAAAGAAGAAAAATTTGCTAACATCGAGTATAGCTTTAGGTATCAGGAAGTCTTTTCTCCAAGAATTTGTATGCAGTGTAGCCACGTATGGAGGTGAATAATGGACAATAAATAGTTTGAACATGAAGAGAATATAAGCTTTCGAAATGTGGTGCTACAGAAGAATGCTGAAGATTAGATGGGTAGATCACATAACTAATGTGGAGGTATTGAATAGGATACGGGAGAAGAGAACTTTGTGGCACAACTTGACTAGAAGATGGGGTCGGATAGTAGGACACGTTCTGAGGCATTAAGGGATCACGAATTTAATATTGGAGGGCAGCGTGGAGGGTAAAAATCGAGGAGGGAGTCCAGGAGATGAATACACTAAGCAGATTCACAAGGATGTAGGTTGCAGTGGGTACTGGGAGATGAAGCTTCCAGACGATACAGTAGCATGGAGAGCTGCATCAAACCAGTCTGTGGACTGAAGACAACAACAACAACAACAAGGTATTTGTGTGATGTGTAACCTTCAACAGAAGTGGGGCAGACAAGAGGATTAGATTGTATGTACTTTCCATTGAAATTGATCCATAATGGGGAGATACTCAATGGGAAAATAATATGCTAATTTACTATCCACAGACCGCAAATGGACTGATCATGAACGAGGAATGAAAATTTAGTCACACTTCTGATTGTACACGTATTATTTGACCCCCCCCCCCCTCTCTCTCTCTCTCTCTCTCTCTCTCTCTCTCTCTCTCTCTCTCTCTCTCTCTCTCTCTCTCTCTCTCTCTAACACACACACACACACACTCTCTCTCAATCGCGCGCGCGCGCTAGTTCTAATAAATAATTCAATTCATTAATGGTGTCGGAAGAGATGGTTAGCAAGAAATCCTTTAGGCTCCTCGTAAACTGAAATCTGTCAGTAGTAAAGCTTTTTGTGGCTGCCGGCAAGTTATTGAAAACATCGTTCTCCTTAATGATGGAGACTTTCTTGCACCAAAGTAATTAACTTACCAATTTTTGTGGAGATTATTCACTTCTAGTTATGACTTCATGAAATGAGCTGTTGATTTGAAAATATTCATTTGTTTTTAAACACAATATTCACGGGGAGAACGTATCTTCCATCTCCACCATGTTAACTGATCTATTTACATGATCCTTATTCTAAGTTGTGTTATATTAACGGTAAAACACAAAACATTACTTACATGCATTTCCACTGTTTTCCAACAAGCTAACAATTTTTCATGAATAATATATTAATACTGAAATTTTTAGAAAAATTTTGAAAGAGAGGTTTTGCAGGCAAATTTCAAAAATAAAAAGACCATAGTGTTCATTATAATACAACTTCTCCATGGTTTTTAATTCCTACTCCGAAGTTTTCTTTTGTTTTCTTTACTGCTTGCTCAGCAAACAGATTGAATAACATCGGAGATAGGCTACAACCCTGTCTCACTCCCTTCCCAACCACTGCTTCCCTTTCATATCCCTCGACTCTTCATGCCCTCGAGTAAGAAAACTGACCGTTAGAATTCCATGGTTCTGGGATAAATGGTTTGAGAGGAAAGGTACATTTAGTTAGAAAAGTTACGGAAAATTTAAAGTTGCATTGCACTTAACGTCGTACATGCACTCATTTAAATTCATAGTTTCTTTCACTTTCCAATAGTATGCATGCTGTACAAAAACATAACATTTGTTTCATGATATTTACTTTTTTATTTCTTGCAAGTCTTCTAGAACTTCTCTCGAAAACTTTGTGGGTAGATCTTGGCATTTGTTTTGTTCAGAAACGTTATTACTGTAGCAAACAACTGACTACGAGACAAGAAAAAATGTATTCAATAGGTGAAAGCTCAAAAACTACGGGTAAAATGTCCCTAGGCTTATCATCTCAAAGAAGAGATGGCACAGAGAAACAAGTGGGCATGTCTTACATAGCAAGCTGCCATTTAAACCGACATTTTAGTACCTTCAAATAAGGATTTGGAATAAAATACTTTCATATTCGCACTAAGTGTAAATCAAACTGGTACAGTCACCAATAAACAAAATTATTTTCATTGTTTTCGTGGTTCCTTTTGCCTTTCGGAATAAATATATTGCGAATCAGCAGTTAACATGCCTGGTTCCCCAAACAGGAGACGACTAGAAACTTCCGAAATGTGGTGGTGTAGAAGAATGCTAAAAAAGTTTTGATCGAATAGCTGATGGGGAGATACGAAATCAGATTAGGGAGCAGAGAAATTAATGGCACAAATTGACAAAAAGAAGCGATCGTGGGTAAATGTCATATTTCGATTCCACCCATCCGCTGTGACCCACGACGTTCTGCATTACTTTGATTAGTTGCATTTCGAAGGATACCAGTGGCCTTATTAAATGTTAACTGGGATTGCCTTCGTTTCTAGAGCAATTTATAACGTTCGTTAACTATGATTTTTTTCGGAATATATCGTGATGAACTCTGGGAGGAACCACAGAACACAGCTTAAATTGTCGTTGAAGAAACGAGTAGTGATTGTATTTTTATCTTTCTTATCCGACACGTTGGGGAATCCAAGGTATAATGGGGTACACAGTTGAAAACTTTGATTAAATGTACAAAATTGATAAATAAGAGAGTTACAAATTTTTATATGAACACATTATGATGTATTAATCACAAAAATATAAGAACATTGCCATAAAATAAAACAACAATATTTTCTCACTCAAAAACAAATTTATATCATTTGCACGCGGCAGAATGGGGTGGTAAATACAAGTGATTACAAAAACGTATAAAATTATCGGAAATGCAGAAAATAATGGCTTGCTCGGTATTTTTTTTAGTTTAAAGTGAGTATTAATGTCAAACTACAGTTTTCATGTATCGTATCCTTTTCTTGAGGCTGTTTACAAAATTCACACACGGGGAGACACTCATCATCTTCGCTATCTATTCCTGCACAAGAATCGTGTGTCCATTTTTTGCACGTGGAAAAAGCGACCCAACCTCCAACTGATTTTGAATATAACCCACCACAATATACACACTGACAGTCAGAACTTACCTCATAATCACTCTCGTTAGTATAGTATTCTTACTCCTTTCTTCCATTTATCTTCAGGCTCTTTCTCTCGTTTTTGAGTTCTTAATTTTATTCTCTTTCGCAAAAAGTTTTCTGTTTGCTCTTTCTTCTTTGTCAAAGTTCTTTTTTCTATTTCTCCCATTAATGACTTTTAACTCTTTTTTGTACGGCGAATCAGTTAAAACAACGTAGTTCCCCCTTTTCAGTCTCGCTCTTTTCTTGCTTTCGTTAACTTTTGACAAGAAAATCAGAATCTCAGGTGAAATATGAAATGAGGAGGTTGTGTTGTCAGTTGTCATCCAAGAGCACCCAAGATTAGAACAATTAGCCCCAATAACTTTGTTATTCTTAGGCGGCAGTTCATTGTAACAATTCGCTGAAACCTCGTCCCCTTGATTATCCAGCCCGTTTGAGTCGTCTTTTTCAGCTGGTGTGCTAGGTGAAGGCAATTCCAATTGTTCAGATATAATAACCTCTTTATCTGACGGCCTATCACGTCCGCTGTCAGTTGTGTGTGCCGGGAGGAAGTGTGCGTCGTGAATATGGATGGGTCCGTGGGCCATATTGCAGTAGCTTCGAAACCTTTAATAGCGGTTTTCATTGTTGCGCTTTAGACGAAAGCTGAACCAAAAAGCGTTGAAATTTGAAAGATAGTTACGACTTTCCCTGCGTGGCTTCGCAGCCATTTTCGAAGCTGATCACTATAACGAGGATTTATAAAACAAACATCAAGCGGCTGAAGTCTGTGAGAGCAATGTGGTGGTGAAGAAACGCCACTCTCCCTCGCGTAGTCCATAACGTCATTGTTCGTGGTATGAGCTGTGTGGCCATCTGATATAAGGAGAACTGGGACGTGCTTTGATGTCTTAGAAAATACCACTAATTGTGGAAACCATACAAAGAATGACTCTGTGGCCATCCATGCGGTGCTGTGGACCTCAGCGCAACCTCCTGCTGTCAGTCCTAACTCAAATTCTTTCTGCTTCTTCTTTAGTGGAAAAATAATCGTAGGAGGAATGTCAGCTCCGCTTGCTGACGTACTAATGAGGATGGTTGCAGTTTCGCCCCTTTCTGCAGAGGTTAACGATCGCACTGGACGGTTCCCTTTGCAAGCTGCGATGTTCGATTGGTTTTTAGCATTAACCGAGACGCCTGTTTCATCACAATTAGTTATTTGAGAAGTCATTAGTTTGTGATTGTCAGTTACATTTGTTAGCAACGAAAAAAACCTATCGACAGCTACTTTATTAAAATCAATGATTCTTGTACCAGATAATGCTTCGGGCTTGCGAACAAACCCGCATTTGCTTCTTCATTGTTTCGTGATGTAATAAAGATTTCGATTTGTTTTGCTCGAAATTTTCGAAAAGGTATCTGTAAAAACGTGCAAAAATTGAAATGGCAAAACTGTGCACCTGCCGAAATACGAGTGCGTATACTCATTTGAAAACATTTTCCTACACCGCTTCTGATACGCTAGAGGTTACCGCACAGTAAACAACAATTGTAGTTGACCGTTTGCCTGCATCGTATAAAGTACGGCCAATAAAATATTTTTGTAGGGGGGACACATCATCTCATTCTAAATGGAGAGTTCATCTATACGTGTAAAAGTAACCACTTGTGCCAGAGGGAAGTGTGTTGGGAGCCTTATTGTTCCTGTTGTATATTAACATTACAGATAATATAAGTAAGCTCACATATTTCGAAAATGATGCCGATATCGACATTGAGGTAACAAAGGTCGTGTGAAGCGATATGCACATACAGGGGATAGTAAAAATGTGACCACCTATACTTGCATCTACATGGATACTCTGCAAGTCACATTTAAGTGCATGGCATATTGTTCATCGAACCACCTTCACAAGTCTCTATTATTCCAATCTCGCATAGCACCCGGAAAGAATGATCACCTGTGTCTTTCCATACGAGCTCTGACTTCCCTTATTTTATCGTTGTGGTCGTTTCTACCTACGTAGGTCGGTGTCAACAAAATATTTTCGCATTCGGAGGAAAAAGTTGGTGATTGGAATTTCGTGAGAAGATACTGTCGCAACGAAAAACGCTTTTCTTTTAATGATGTCCAGCCCAAATCCAGTATCATTTGTGTGACACACTCTCTCATATTTCGCGATAATAGAAAACGTGCTGCCTTTCTTTGGACTTTTTCGATCTACTCCGTAAGTCCTATCTTGTAAGGATCCCACATCTTCCAGCAGTATTCTAAAAGAGGACGGAGAAGCGTAGTGTAGGCAGTCTCCTTTGTAGGTCTGTTACGTTTTATAAGTGTCGTGCCAATAAAACGCAGTCTTTGGTTAGCCTTAACCGCAACATTTTCTATGTGTTCTTTCCAATTTAAGTTGTTCGTTATTGTATAATAATAATGGCGTGTGACGAGGGCCTCCCATCGGGTAGCCCGTTCGCCTGGTGCAAGTCTTTCGATTTGACGCCACTTCGGCGACTTGCGCGTCGATGGGGATGAAATGATGATTAGTACAACACAACACCCAGTCCCTGAGCGGAGAAAATCTCCGACCCAGCCGGGAATCTAACCCGGTCTTTTAGGATTGACAGTCTGTCGTGCTGACCACTCAGCTACCGCGGGCGGACGTTAGTTATTGTAACACCTAGTTATTTAGTTGACTTTACGGCTTTTAGATTAGACTGCAACTTCTCTGATAGTGATTCGTCCATTCTGCTTCACCAGCAATATTGCGGGATCAGTAACGACCTGATTTGCGGATATTGCGGGCGTACCTTAACTGGCTTCTGTCTTCATTGATTAGCGGCTACCTTTGAAATGGTTGTACCACTCCTTTAGCCCTGCAGTACCCATTACTTTGTCCACAAAGACACGATGGTTTCAACTTGAGAATTGCCAAGCTTGGAGCCAAATGTGATGTAAAGACGTCATTTTGCTCAGAATACTAAATCCAACGTGTACCACTTGCAAGCGTTCCAAAGTAGTGGAGAAAATCAGGTATGTGTGCTAAATATGCCTGAAAACATGAGCGCATGCGCGCCCTGATACCATTGTTGATTTCAACAATTAAAAAAGGTCGGATATTTTTTGAATAGCTCATGTATATAAGCCATCGCCAGTGATGTCGAAAGAGCAAGATACCCCTAACTACGGCAGTTGTATAGGTAGTTCGAATGGAGCGGTCTATTGTCTGACGTATCTCCATAACAGCTCCGAACCGAATACCCCAAAGTTCGACAAATGGTTCAAATGACTCTGAGCACTATGGGTCTTAACATCTATCGTCATCAGTCCCCTAGAACTTAGAACTACTTAAACCTAACTAACCTAAGGACATCACACAACACCCAGCCATCACGAGGCAGACAAAATCCCTGACCCCGCCGTGAATCGAACCCCGGAACCCAGACGCGGAAAGCGAGAACGCTACCTTCACGTCAGGAATCAAGCTGAGCTCAGAAGGGCGCAAGTCCGGGGTTGTCTCTGGCTGATACTGATCTTCGGCCTGACGTGGCTGCTTGTCCTGTTCCAGGGGTTGCCCCTCAGTCTGCAAGATCCGAGCAGTCGCAGAGGGTGGTCTTACTGGTAGTTGGGAGCTCCAACGTCAGGCGCGTAATGGGGCCCCTTAAGGATATGGCAGCATGAGAGGCGAAGAAAACCAATGTGCAATCCGTGTGCATACCGGGGTGGGTCATTCCAGATGTGGAAAGGGTCCTTCCGGATGCCATGAAGGGTACAGGTTGCACCCATTTGCAGGTGGTCGCTCATGTCGGCACCAATGATGTGTGTCGCTATGGATCGGAGGAAACCCTCCCTGGCTATCTGATTTGGTGAAGACTGCCAGTCTCGCTAGCCGGATGAAAGCAGAGCTCACCATCTGCAGCATCGTCGATAGGACTGACTGCTGACCTTTGGTAAAGAGCTGAGTAAAGGGTCTGAATCAGAGGCTGAGATTGTTCTGTAGTATCTTCATTCCTAATCATTTCTTGTTGTGCAGCTCTTCGAATTTCTTAGGAACCTCATCTCTGCCGTGTGATTTTTTTTGCTTTTTTTTTAAACCATGTTTTCGCTTTCATAGCATAATACAGGAACCGGGACCACGTTATAGAATTTCGGAACAATCTTTTTGTACTTTATTGCCCAATATTCAGATAATAGTGTCACAGACAGCTTAGAATTTGTGTAATTTATTTTAAGTATCAGAGTAAAAATCAGATCTTACAGCGTAGCCTAAGTGAAAGATTAAGAGACCAGTTCTAAAGCAGGATTATCCAAAACTAGTTTTAAAATGACTGAGTATTTTCCTCGGAGTGCATTTATTTTCGTTTTATTACTAGAAATTTTAAAGTTGTATTCATTGCATATTTCGTTCAGGTGGTATATAGATCTTTGGAGGTCATTTCGTGAACGTGAATCATGTCATCTACAAACAGAAGCACAATCAGGTATTTCTCATTCGTTATCCCAATTCTTTTGTCTTGTCGTAGTTCCTGCTTTCATTTATGAAGAACGAAGTCAATGTAAATACTAAAAATGCTGACTTAATCTGCTCATTTAAATGTATACCGAACGAGCTGCCGCAGTGGTTAGTACATGGTATGATGATGATGATGATGATGATGATGTTTGGTTTTTGGGGCGCTCAACTGCACGGTTATCAGCGCCTGTACAAAGCCCCAACCTTTACACAGTCCAGTTTCGCCACCTTCACGAATGATGATGAAATGATGGCATCACAGACACCTACTTCCCGGGCGGAGAACGCAACCCAGCCGTGAATCGAACCCGGAATCCCATCACCAGCAACGCTAGCTTCTACACGACGAGCTGTCAACTAGTACACTAGACTCGCATTCGGGAGGATGACGTTTAAATCTGCATCCGGCCATCCTGATACGTTTTCCGTAACTTTCCTGAATCGCTCCAAGCAAATGCTGGGATGATTCCTTTGAAAGGGAACGGCGGACTTCTTTTACCCTTCCCTGACGCATTGCCAACTCCTGCTCCGTCTCTAATGACCTCGACATCGATAGCACATTAAACGCAATCCTCCTTCCGTCCTTCATTTAAAGGCATAGGTTTACGCAATAAGTCGGGCGTTAAAAGTTACAAACTGCGTACTCGTCTAAGGCAGCATAATTTCATGGAGCGCAAATTATCGAGACTATATTCACCGAGCATTTGTGAAAGGCAGCACGTGGCGACTTCCAACAAACTTCACACATAATTTCGAAACTTGGCGAAACTTTTTTTCCCCTCTGACATCCCTGACAGAATGATGAAAGGAAAAAGACTTTTATCACTTCTACATTTTCGCTGTTCGTGCAGTAAAGTGTCAGCATCAGGCTTGATGTTTCACTTCATTACTTCTTTACTACTCACTTTATTCGCAACACATTTGTCAGACAGTATCCACATACGTCGCCAAATGTACCTGAAAATTATAGAATTGTACAACACCTAGTTCAGTACATAAATATTGAGTCGTTTTCGAAAAACTAGCTTCTCTTACAACAGAGCGTCTTCAACTGCAAAGGGTTATGTTTCTTCAGGTCAAGTTTTTAACACATTAACTGATACGGAAAGTGAACGAACTTCTGAAGGTGGTTTACATATGGGACTTACCGTTTTGAGACAGCAATTTGGAGAGGAGAAGGGGCGGTGGTTACGCGGTCTATTTGGATCTTCAGTGTTTCCGCAAATGATGCTGTTGCCTGTAATAAAGTTCTGTTTGAAAGAAGCCACGCCCTCATAAGATTTCAGTGTAGTGCAAAGCATGACAACTTAGTTGAAATGTTCCCGAAATGTAAAATTGTTCGGTTCACAAAACGATATAACCTTATCCTACGAGTATAGTGCAGCGAGTCAAATTCGCAATCGCTCAACCCACATGAATACCTGGGTGTAAAAATTTCTAGAGATTTGAAATGGAACCGTCACATAGTCGCAGTCTTAGGGAAATACGGTGGCTGGCTGCAATTCGTTGGTAGAATTCTAGGAAAATACAATCGGTGTACAAAAGAAATTGCTTACAAATCACGCTTGCGACCCATCCCCCAATATTGCTCGAGATTCTTGGATCCTAATCAGATACAACTGCCCGGCGATACTGAATGTATACAGAGAAGGGCGGCACGAATGGTCACAGGTTTTTTGACCCGTTGGAGAATGTCACACAGTTTCTGATCAAATTGAACAGGCAGGCGCTTGGAAACAAACGTAAAATATCCAGGGAAAGTCTACTTGGAATATTTCCGGAGGAATCCTTAACTGTTGAATATAGGCGAATGGTGGTCAATGGAGGGAATGACTGCGAATGCTCGTTCGATTTGCGTTCTCTTCCGTAGGCTGCGATGCAAACTAATCCTGGTAATATTCCCGGTGTGAGATGTAGTTGGCAGCTCTGTAAATGCTGACCGGTGAGTCGCTTAAAGCCCAGGTGAAATTAATCTCGGAGGGAAACATCACGCTCCCAACCGACTAAGCATATCCCCTAAGGATCGCCTAGAGCCTGTGACTAGTGCATTGAATGTAAATACGGAAAACTGCAAAAACTCACTTTTTGAACTATTTGTAATTCCATTAACTAGTTTTTTAACCTTTACAGACTCATCTTCAAATGTGGCACACACAATTTCCGTCTCTCTGACGTGGAGACAGGGCGACAGTAACATGGTGACATGTGTCGGAAAACCAATTATTCCACTTACTGACTAACGGGCAGTTCATGGTAGACACAGACTATCCCGTGGAAGAGCAAAGTATCGCGAGGAGACCTAATTAGAAAGTTTCTAGAACTGACGTTACATGATGAAAGTAGGAATGGAATATACTGAAACCGCCTACGTATTGTAACTGTAGGAAGCGTGAAGACCAGAAGAGACTAAGCACAGCACGCACAGAGGCTTTTAAGCAGCCACAGTTCGCACGCTCCATACGTCAGTGGAGTGGGAATAAGTCCTAATAACTGGTATACTGGCAAGTTCCATCTGTCACGCAATTCACGGTCATTTATAGACTACAAATTATAAGCTGCCTATGTTTTGTTTAAATTTGGATTACAAGAAAATGGGCGTTTTGCAAAATGTCCTACATAAGTCTCCTCTTCATCAACACCACCACCATGAGTGTTCTGCCCTAGGGCAGGTCTTCACATGTAGCTCTCCATGCAGTCCCATCATTTGTTACCCTCTTGTTTTCTCACAACTATTTTCTGTTCTTACGCTGTCCATCACCTGGTATGTTCATCGTCTTCTTCTTCTTCTTCTTCTTCTTCTTCTTCTTCTTCTTGCATTCACCGTTTCCTCCATACCATCAATAAACAATCTCTTCTCATTCAGTGTCCATGCCAATTGTGTTTGCTCATCCTGCTACCTTTAAAATTTCTCTCTGTTCTCCCACTCAACACCACCTCATTTCTCACTGTGCCTGCCTATTTTATCCCCTATCAACGCACCCACATAAAAGCCTCCTGTTATGAAACGTCTCGTTGGCAATTGCTATACGTATTTTCACCTCCATATTACTTCCAATGTCGTCCATAATAGCACGTCGCAGTTATCTAAAAACACTAAATTGTTGTGTATCTTCCTGCCTAACATTATAGTTGTTCTTGCTTTTCTTGCACCTATCACCGGACGTTTTGCGATTTTCTTATTATTTATCATTCCAATTTACTCACGCCTCTTGTTCAATTCTTTTAACATTTCAGTCATACTTCTTTCGCTCTCTGCCAATAACACCACATGATCAGCGAGTCTAATACATTCTGCTCTCCTAACAACAACCCGCTCCCGTCTATGTCGTTTCAAACGTTTTTGAATGACATGCTCCAAATATATTTACACACTAGGGAGAATAAACGTACCCCGGAGGACTTACCCCAGCGCGATGGAAATCGATACACGTGATGTTCATTCATGCCCAATAGTATCCGAACGACCTGAATTGAAATTCGCCTGATTCACATGCAACCCACATAGCGCAACTGTCTAGCAGGTCTCCTTATCGCTCCTTGGTACAGTCGTTTGACTATTGAAAGTGGTTCCAACAAGTCACCACGAGAAAAAACTGTTCTGTATCGCAATAACTCAAGATGTAAAGTAATACCACGATACTACAAATATCACGGAACACCTTATCACAGATAAGACTGCCCTTAAGGCTTGTAGCTCACATTTATTACAATAAATGACATACCTGACATTTTACCACTCTCATTATTACGTCAGATAGGTAATGCACGTAGTAAATTCGTCGTATTCATGATTTACTCTTCAAAGTAACATACCGTACTTATTATTTAACACAAAATAAGATTAAAAATTAAAGGTATTCACGAGCAGCTAATTGAGAATATTTATGAACTTCAAATGACACGACGAACCGTCTCGTTCTGCATATGGATGCAAACTCAGGTCATGCAGACTAAGCAATGATTTCGTGCCTGACGGATACTGACTGTTACTCCTGATTAGGCATACAGAGAGTGATATACCTCGATTTTAGACAAAGCCAGTTTGCAAATTCCATCTTTAAATTACATATCGCAAGTATTTTTGCCGGACGCGAATTTATTGTCCCTGTAACGAACGACGAGAGATGTTGAATCTTGGTTCTTAACAAGTAACTTACGTGAATTGCCGTGAGGTAAGGCTTTGTATTGG
The DNA here is from genome assembly GCF_023897955.1 of Schistocerca gregaria. Lineage (NCBI taxonomy): Eukaryota > Metazoa > Arthropoda > Insecta > Orthoptera > Acrididae > Schistocerca > Schistocerca gregaria. Next base: position 961,504 of record NW_026061718.1, on the reverse strand, counting down.
GCAGAGATTCGAACTCGGAACTTAATCGGATAGATATCGACGCACAATCAACTGTGACATTTCGGATTTTCTCGGCAGTAGCTAGATGTTTTAACTGAAATGACGAGACGAAACATTAATTTTTTTTCCTTCCCAAGACCCCAACCCGGCATCTATCGCTGTTATATTCTAGAGAAAACGAACGTTAAATATGGGTTTGTTGCACCAGCAGCGACATGTGAGCGTGTTGGAACTAGAAATAATATGACGAAGAGTTCGGTGCTCACTGGGAATACAGCTCCACACATCATATCGCTTTTGACTACACACAAAGATACGTCAGCTTCCGAATTTTTGTCCAGCTCGGACTAACATCTTGAACTTACAGTGATCTCGCAAATAGTTCTGTGTCTCACTGGGTGTCAAAAACGTCACATATCGTTAGTGTTGACAACGAATGAAAATACATTAAACATTAAAATAATTATCCACCAGCAGATAGGTGTTCTCATGCTAGAGCTTGATAATACATAATGAAATCTATAGTGCCGGGCCAGGATTCGAACCCATTCACGCGCAGTATGTGGAGACGTTGAGGAATCTGCAGTTCTGAACAAACAACAAATAGTAGCCGTGCTGTATTCTCACGAAGGGATCAAATTCAGCGTTAAGTACGGTCTAAGTTGCATTCCCAGTTCAGAACCGATTTTATCGACATACAGAAGCTCAGATAAAATATGGACTAAATGTCCTGTGAGCCTACATAGCGTTTGTTTCGTCACTAGAAATAAATAACAAGTATAAGAAAGGTTTCTACGTGTCGCCGCTCCAGTCTTTATTGTGATTCATCCTAACGTCTACTTTGTAGAAAAGGAATATCATTTTTTATGTCAATTTCAGACCACAATGTCATTATGTCTTCTTCACTTGGTGTTGCCAGAAGAGAATGGAATCTGTCTCTTCTTATCTAAAATCATTGACAGAAGTTGGAATCGAACCCAGTCCATAGATATTCAAGCATATTATAAGTATGTGGCTCATTTTTCTATCGTAACGCCGTTGCACCACACTGGATGAGAATTGACACACAGGCTTCCTGTAGTAATTTGCAGCAGGTTCAGTAAATTCATTTACTTGGTTGACCGAATCACAATGAACTAGCTGCCTCGACTACCCAGTGCATAAATTCGACCGAAATAAAATCACGTACCTGCCACCTACACAGAACAGCCAACAGTGTAGGATGCACAAATTTGAAAAGGAAGTGTTTCTTTCCACTTGAGCTACTGTATTGCGCCATCTCTTTGTTGAAAACGTCGTGCAGTACAAATGTCGCATTTCATAAGTAAAGTTTTGTATTCCTAGAAACCCAAAATTTGCTTGTCAGCGGCGGGAAGAGGAGTTACCCGTTGTGCAGCATTGTAAGTTTTCACCATTGAACTATGAGCCGAAAGTATTTTTTTGCGATTTCCTTATCGATGTTTTATCTGACTGTTAGTAGCTCTTTCACAGAAGGGATAAAAACGTTACAGTCAGTGAGACTGGAAGTGCGAACCATAACATATGCTATTTCTCAGGTCAGCGCATTACCATAGAGCTGGAGTAGAAGTACGTGTCTTAGCTTACTCTTACGAGATCGATAATGTCTAGCACTCGTAAACCGCTATTTAAAGGACGAGATTAGTTGCGATTTCCACGTGCAACGACTTTCCTGGGCTGAAAACCGTAAATTTACAATCTTTTGTTACACGTAAAGTGATAATAAATCAGATTATTCAATGGAAATGACAGGTAAAATCAAGTGAACTTTGAGGATAAATTCCGTGCACACCAGGAAGCAACTGGTCGATCACAGAGTTGCCAAACATACGTTGCCTTGTTGTCAAATCTCAGTTACAGTACCAGCAGAAAGAAGACGAACCGATGTGATCGTACAGCGGTCTGGGAAGTGACCATAGCTGGTGTCTCCAAGTCGCGGTTGCTACGGCCTGGAATACGTAATGCGTCTGATTCGCATTTCTGTAACTAGGTTTAGGGACTGGAGCGTGGTTACTAATAATACTCGGAACTGACTGAAAACTAAGCATCATATATCAGTAACTCTCACAGTTATTTTTATATTTATTTCGTAAGTGTACTAAAAACTAAGAAGCTCATTCAGAGACGTTTTCATGCCTCGCCGATAGTCGAGCAAAACAAACAAATAAAGAAAAAAAGAATGTGTGTGTGTATGATAGAGAGAGAGAGAGAGAGAGAGAGAGAGAGAGAAATCAAAAAGAATGAGAGAGAGTAAGAAATTGTTGTAAAGAAATTGAATCATGGTATGTAAAGAAATCTTTCATTAAAATCACACGTTACACGTCATTACGAAATATCGTATTCATGATCTATGAAACAAGAATTGATCTAATGTAATCTAATCATATCATATTGATGGCTATCCATGAAGAGTCATGAATTACCGAAATTTTTACCAATACCAGTAATGAAATCTAAACTTGAAAATAAAAGACGACAATTTTTTTAATAAACCGGGACTCCTAACAAGACAATTTCGTCCCTGTTAACTAACCACGAAAGATGTCTGATATACCTCCATGCTCAAGTAACAAAGTGCGCATGCATTTAAAGATTAAGTGCATGATGTGAAGTTATATGACGGAGATACGAACCCAACACGTAATCGTATTGTTAATTAAGTAAAATCAAATTTACGTATCGGTTTTTCTTACCAGCTGCTAGGTGTTTGAATCTAAACTAAGGATACAAACTTTTGTACCTAAGCGACAATCTAACTACACGCCTACCGTGCATCCACAAATATAGCTTAAATATCAGTTGCTTACTCACCAACGGTAAGGTGTGTGCGTGTTTGACAAGAAATAATGACACCTATTGCGATTGTTGGCAACACATGAATAGACATTAAAAGCGCACGTTGGTTTTCACTAGCGGGACGGTGTGCACGTTATAGGGCTTGAACTGAAACTATGAATATTTTTGTATTGGATCAGGATTCGGACCCACATCCTTACCTTTGGAGGAGACCTAGAGAAGGTTGCTGTCTTGCGAAAAGGGACGAAATGGTTGAACTATAATGTCCCGAGAGATTCAGATCCTCGAAAGAGGAGAAACGAATTCGAATCACAGTCCAGCACCAAATTTTTCAACGTCTCTAGTTGAATCAATTACAAGTAAAATAAGAGCTCCATCCTTTAAATGGCTATCGGTTCATAAAATAAAATAAAATTTTCTAATGTAAGTAAGTTTACTGGCGACTGTATTTCTGTTTACGATGACTTCCGCTATGTCATTTCCCAACGTAACCTGGCTCTGCCCAGTTGGTAATGATGGAACGTGATTTGTACTGCGAATTCTGGATTATAACGTCTTTCTTTTGAGGTTACCAGACGCAAAGTAAATCTGTTTGTGCTTCTTAAAAGTAAATGTCTGAACCCACGCATTGCTCCTGTGATAGTTCCACCAGGCCATTGTGCCCATATTTCCCAGCCCCAGGAGTGAGCTGCAACGGATGATGTGCTGAGCTTACAAAAGTAGTCACGGTGGATAAAACGCGAGTCTATTAAATGTTTAAGTAGGAACAAGCTTCTGACGCGGAGATTATGCTATTCTCATGTCAGCAGGATGTAAAGACCCTTGTAGGCATCATAGGCTCGATGTGAAGCCATTTTGAAATGTTCACAAATTCAGATATTTTCTTAGTTCGTGAAGATCCACTGGGAAGTGTGAAGTTACCGGATAACTGGATTATTACCGACATTATTACTATCATTTTCTTCATGCCGCTGCTGGAACACTGTACTTGAATATCAGTTCGTGCCTTTTGGTCACTATACAAGTAGTTTCCCAAGAAGAGGTTCTTTCTCTGTCTACAGAATTCTTTTCATGTTAATATCTATGAGTAATTACTCATAGATTACATTAAAACTAAAGTAATCGATGAAGACGTTACTTGATAACAATAACGCTCTGCCTTTCTTCTATTACTTGCGCCTAGAAATGGCTGTCGAGTACTGCCAAACCAAAAGCCAAGAGATCTTACTGCCTGCCGATATACGCCGCTGGCAATTTTTCCATATGATTTGGTCGACGTGACCTGTTTCAAGTTGTGTATGACAGAGAATGTTTTAGAAAATCAATTGTTTTCCTTTGCAATAAAGAAAAAGATTTTCATTCTAAGCTATCCAAGTTCAAAATTTTTGGAATATTAGTTCCAGTTTAATATTCGCTTCTATAATGTAGGAAAGTATTTCGCACTTGCAAAACTGGGATCCGGCCCACTGACCTTACACTCAGCCGCCGGCCATAAATTCTGGCTCAGAGTGACACCAGATTAAGTAACCTAATTTAGCGAAGATTATTTGCCAGTGCTCTCTCTCACCGGAAAATACGCAGTTCTCTCATTAATTGGGCTCCATTAGTACACTGTAACAGTAATTTCTGTGTGTCTGCAATGCATACGGATTGTGGAATTTAGCGGTGCTCTCTCTTCCACTTCTTTATACAATATGACTGACCTAAACGGGCCCTTTATCGTTACAGGCCCTGAGCAGTGCTACATCATACTGACAACAGTAATGTTCTTATACTGACAATCTGACTGGTCGTTTTACCTGATGTTGTAATCATTTAAATAAGACAACATGACCTTCCAGTGGGAGACATTTCGTTCTCCCTTTTCCTTCTGTGACATTTTTCCGTAATCTATTTGCCTTCCAATCAGCGAAATGCGGTAGAGTACGGCCGGTAAACGATTTACAAATCACGATTTAGTCCCGTTAAGACGGTTTCTTCAAACATTTTCGTTGCTAAAGGAATTTACTTTCGTCTTAAATCGTCTCAAGCAGCAACGTTCACAGACATCCCAAATACGTAAAAGCTCATTATCCTGGTACGAAGTTTGTAAAACAAACTTCCCACAGTTTGTGTCAGGTTGATCTTTTCGTCTGATAGCACTGCCTAAGTATCACAAGTAGTGTCCCTGTAGCTGTGGGAATCATTGGTTAATTACGAGTTTAACACCAATGGGTATAGTATTGCTAAATATTCAAATTAATTATCAACCCAAGTCTGAGTTTATCCGCAGACTGTAGCGATTTTATAATACTGAAGCTAGACTTTGTATCCTTGTCCTCCTTGAGTGGGCATTGGAAGGCGTTTGCACACACGAACACAACACTATGAATACTTCGAACGCCATAGTTAACGTTGCTCTCATAAACTACTTTTGTTATTTTAATTCTTCTAGGTGTTCAGGATGCAATATGTGTTGTAGATACAGCCTTAGAGCAAAACATTGACCGCCGAGCTGTCCACATAAGGTGGACAACACAGTCGTGCTCCTCTCAGGATACTGTGTCCGGCAGTAAGTTCGATCTGCAACATTGTAGACTGCGGCACCTCCCAGAGGAAGTCTTGAGTTCAGTCTCAGTACATTATTCTTGACTAAGGCCGTAGTCTTGAGGTAAAACGTGAGACTAGCTAATATGACGTCTGGCGACCGGAAGCAGACAACGACAAAATTTTTATCGCCCCTTTCCTCTCGGTGCTGAAGCTATGCGTGTAATTCAAGCGAATCTACAATATATTTCGCTTTGTGTCACACTGGTAATAATAGTTTGGTTCAACAATGTTTTAGCGAAAGATTTCTTTACCGAGCATCTGCCTCTGAACACCGCATGCGTCTGAGTTCTCTGGGACCCGTTTGCTGCCTACCGGCGGGGGCTGAGGCACTGCGCTGCCTTCTGCCGACAACATCTGCTCCACTCCACACTCTCAACCATGTAAAATGCTTTAATGTTGTTGAGTAGTGACCCATAAAATCTGTCTACGATTTGTGTTTCATTCTTGATAGCAAAGGAGGCACAAAACCGTTTTTATTTGATGATTATTTTATTACATTAGAATGCAGTACATCAATGTGACACAGAATTAATTTCATTGTTTCTGATCCAGTGCGCTATAATTAAAGCGTCCCATTCTGTTCTTTTCCTTGCACAGGAGATTCTTCAAATAATTTATTATTGTCATGGATTCATATGTGTTACTCAAGGCACAGGGAGTAAATGCAATGTAATGTTTGGTTTCTTTCTTTGATTTTCTATGGTAAATGGATGAAAAAGTTTGCGTCAATTCCTATCAGAACCTGCTCTATAGCTACTAAGGCAAATTGCTTCTTTTGAGGTCCATAAATTAATTAATGGAGAAGTGAACGCTGTTCACAAATGATATTTAGAATATTCAATTGGATTTAAGACGACAAAACTGCCACATTTGAAGCTACCCAGAGAAAAAGCAAGTTGCTAGAGACACTGTCAGCACATGTCTGCAGGAAAGTTTAGCATAGAGTAATCAAGAGGCTCATTTCCTTCATACTTATCACCCTGGAATGTGAGTCTTAAGTGAAGAACAATATTGAAGTTCGTATCGTTGATGATCGATTCGAATTTCTTCAGAGACGCTGGTATTGCGAAGCAGCTTGGAAGTCAGAACGCCATGATCTATGACGATTAACACAACTTACTGAGTCGAGCTACCAAGAAGATTTGATGTGTAAAGGTTTTCTTCCGATTTCGATACAGAATTTTTTCTGGAAATTCGCAGCTCCTTAAAAAAAAAAAGCTCGCACACGATGGTCCCTACCTCAGTTGGAACTGACGACTGATTGAGCCGTTCTGACACGAGACATGGGCGGTACCACCGGGTTACAGACACACTGCTACCTTTGCACCACTCTCATCATGGTATTGGTCGCTCAGCCTCATAACGCATCGTGAAAGATAATAAAAGTTGCCACTTATGTAAAGAATAGCATTTCTTTAGCCAAAAAATTGAATTTTCTGCCTCAGTATCTTAGTTTACGTAAGGATTATACAGCATGAGCCATTCAAATGGAAAGGTAATATCAAGTAAATTTAGTGAGCCAATTCAGTACCATAGGCGGAAGTGATTGCATTGTCACAGTGTTGCCTAATGTTTGTGACGATGTTGCCAAATCTCAGGTGTGCTAGGAACAGCTGTGTAGCGGTATGCGTGGAGAATCCCCTGCTCGTGTCTTACGGGGATATGGAGAGGAACCGCAGGGTTTGGTTAGGATGCAGCGTTTTCTCCTAGCAGTTGTGTCATACATTAAGGTGTATAATCTTTCATCACGATTACAGTTTCCTACAAAATATATACAAATAAAACACTTACCTTGTTTCTTTCCGACAAAAGATTATTTCAGTACGATAAAAAGTTTTTGGAAATCTCTTATGCCCACCTGTCACCAAAGTAAGATAAACACTTTGCACCTCGAAATCGATTGCATGTATGTGCAGTCTTGTGATGCTTAAATAACGCTCAAAGGACATTTAGTCCATATTTTATCTGAGCTTCTGTATGTCGATAAAATCGGTTCTGAACTGGGAATGCAACTTAGACCGTACTTAACGCTCAATTTGATCCCTTCGTGAGAATACAGCACGGCTACTATTTGTTGTTTGTTCAGAACTGCAGATTCCTCAACATCTCCACATACTGCGCGTGAATGGGTTCGAATCCTGGCCCGGCACTATAGATTTCATTATGTATTATCAAGCTCTAGCATGAGAACACCTATCTGCTGGTGGATAATTATTTTAATGTTTAATGTATTTCCATTCGTTGTCAACACTAACGATATGTGACGTTTTGACACCCAGTGAGACACAGGACTATTTGCGAGATCACTGTAAGTTCAAGATGTTAGGCCGAGCTGGACAAAAATTCGGAAGCTGACGTATCTTTGTGTGTAGTCAAAAGCGATATGATGTGTGGAGCTGTATTCCCACTGAGCACTGAACTCTTCGTCATATTATTTCTAGTTCCAACACGCTCACATGTCGCTGCTGGTGCAACAAACCCATATTTAACGTTCGTTTTCTCTAGAATATAACAGCGATAGATGCCGGGTTGGAGTCTTGGGAAGGAAAAAAATGTATGTTTCGTCTCGTCATTTCAGTTAAAACATCTAGCTACTGCCGAGAAAATCCGAAATGTCACAGTTGATTGTGCGTCGATATCTATTCGATTAAGTTCTGAGTTCGAATCCCTGCCCAGTACAAAGCCTTACCTCACGGCAATTCAAGTAAGTTACTTGTTAAGAACCAAGATTCAACATCTCTCGTCGTTCGTTAACAGGGACAATAGGTGCTGGGTAGGAATTCGCGTCCGGCAAAAATACTTGCGCTATGTAATTTAAAGTTGGTATTTGCAAACTGGCTCAGTCTAAAATCGAGGTATATCACTCTCTGTATGCCTAATCACGAGTGACTGTTAGTTTCCGTCAGGCACGAAATCTTTGCTTAGTCTGCATGACCTGAGTTTGCATCCATATGCAGAACGAGACGGTTCGTCGTGTCATTTGAAGTTCATAAATATTCTCAATTAGCTGCTCGTGAATACCTTTAATTTTTAATCTTATTTTGTGTTAAATAATAAGTACGGTATGTTACTTTGAAGAGTAAATCATGAATTCGACGAATTTACAATGTGCATTACCTATCTGACGTAATAATAATGAGAGTGGTAAAATGTCAGGTATGTCATTTATTGTAATAAATGTGAGCTACAAGCCTTAAGGGCAGTCTTATCTGTGATAAGGTGTTCCGTGATATTTGTAGTATCGTGGTATTACTTTACATCTTGAGTTATTGCGATACAGAACAGTGTTTTCTTGTGGTGATTTGTTGGAACCATTTTCAATAGTCAAAAGACTGTACCAAGGAGCGATAAGGGGACCTGCTAGACAGTTGCGTTATGTGGGTTGCATGTGAATCAGGCGAAATTCAATTCGGGCGTTAGGATAGTTTTGAGCATCACTGTACGTGTAGGGGCAAATGAATGATTAGAGTTGAAGAAAAACTGGATGATTAATTCAAGACAAAGAGATTCACAAATTGATAAGTCGATAATGTGTTGGGCCACCTCTGGCAGTTACTAGGCTTGACATTGACTTATAAAGTTAGTGGATACCCTCCTGATGGATATGGTACCAAATTCAGTTCAGTTGGTTCATTACATCGCCAAAATCGCGACCTGCTTTAAAGAGCCTGCCCATTGTGCTCCAAATGTTCAAAATTGGTGAGAGATATGGCTATCTTGCTGAGCAATGTATTGCCTTGCATGTACAAACACGTAGATCTCCGTGTGTGGTGCGTAAATTGTCGGCAGGCACCTCACTTAGTGTCCCGAGCAGATTTCAAGCCGCCATAGAGACAAAGGTTGGACAAACTGCATATTAATGTCCACTAATAGGTGTCTGTACACTCATTGATAGGATAGTGTATTTCGAAATGTTAGCAGATAAAGCTTACGTGGGGCGAGTCGTAGAATCTCTAAAAAGAGACACCTCTGGCAACACTAGTTGAAAGTGGCCTTCAAACTAGCCGTGCTGCGCTCTCTACCTCCGGCTATTCTCGTGGCCGTCAGAGCGGCCGTAGCCGAGACGCCCCCTGGGTAAACACTACGGACGTCTGCAGTCGCGCCTCACGATCTGTCACAAATTATGGAATGTATTCGCAGATACCAATTGTAACACGACAACGGCTATACAGTTTGCTGGAAACGTACAGGATGTTCTGAAATTCCCATCACTACCTGCTAGAATTTGTAGAGGGGACTGAGTACATAATACTCATATTTTAAATTGTAACCCGTCTCCCGAGACGTACCGTATACTAGAACCATTTGAAAACATGTTGGTAAGGCTGTCACATTGACAAGTAATTTGTTACACTGTGGAATCAAAGAAATATCGTTTATGGCCCCCGCGAGCACGCAGAAGTGCCTCAACACGCCGTGGCATGGACTCTACTGATGGCTGAAGTCGCGCAGCAGGGAACTGACACCATGAAACCTGCAGAGCTGCCCATAAATCCGTAACAGTAAGAGGGAGCAGAGATCTCCTCTGATCAACACTTTGCAAGGCATTCCAGATATGGTAGTTAATGCTATAAAATTTACTAGAGACGTACAGTATGTTTGGGGAGTTTGGTGGCCAGCGAAAGTGTTTAAGCTCGGAAGAGTGTTCCTGCAGCCACTCTGTAGCAATTGTGGTTGTGTGGGCCGCTCCTTTGTCCTGCTGGAATTACCCACTTCCGTCGGAATCCACAATGGACACGAATGGATGCAGGTGATTAGACAGAATGTATCTAGACGTGTCAGGGATCCCACATAACTCCGAATGCGCACGCTCTACAACGTCACAGAGCCTCCACCAGCTTGAACAGTTTCCAGCTGACATGCAGGGTCCATGGAGTCATGATGTCGTATTCATACCCATACACTTCCATACTGTATATACATTTTGAAATGAGACACGTCCAACCAGGCAATATGTTTCGAGTCATCAACAGTCCAATGTTCGTACCGATGGGCCCAAATGAGGCGTAAAGCTTTGTGCTGTGCAGCGAGCAAGGGTACACGAGTGGGCCTTCGGCTCTGAAAGCCCATGTAGATGATGTTTCCATGAATGGTTCGCATGCTGATACTTGTTGATGGTCAAGCATTGAAATTTTCAGTTATTTTCGGAAGGGTTGCACTTTCGCCACTCTGAACGATTCTCTTCAGATTCCATTCTTGCAGGATTTTTTTTCTGGCCGCAGAGATGTTGGAGATTTATTGTTTTACTGGATTGCTGATATTCAGGGTGCCCTCGTGAAATGGTACAGGAAAATCCCCACTTCATCGCTACCTCGTAGATGCTGTGTCCCATCGGTCTTGCGCCAAGTATAAAACCACGTTCAAAGTCATTTAAATCTTGATAACCTGCCATTGTAGCAGCAGTAACCGATCTAACAACTACGGTAGACACATGTCTTACATAGGCGTTGCCGGCGGCAGCACCATATTAAGCCTGTTTACATATCTCTGTGTTTGAATACGTATTATTATAATAGTTTCTTTGGCATTTCAGTGTAGATGTGACCGAGTACATCTATTGTTCTACAGTTTCACTCTTTAATAACCAAAGAATCAAAAAAATCGGTCTTCAGAGACACTGGTTTTACAGGAGGGCGTTTTCCAATTTGAAATTACAATGATATTATTTCCTTCAGCTGCTGACGGGCGTTAATAGATATCAACGAAGACAGGTGAAAATGTGTGCCCCGACCGGAACTTGAACCAGGGATCTCCTGCTTAGATGGCAGTCGCTCTATCCATCTGAGCCACAGACGGCACAGAGGACAGTGAGACTACAGGGACTGTCTCGCGCACGCCTCCCGCGAGACCCATATTCTCACCTTCGTATGTCCACACACTACATTCGTAGCGTCCTTTCGCACATGTCCGGAAGAACAGACACAATATCCATATAAATATATTTTCCAATTCGCGTGCGCTGCGTCTCCACGGGGCACCACACACGCACCTGCTGACGTTGAAGGCACTCTTACTCGAAGACGTTGTGCAATGGTAACGAAAAGCGTGTGGGGAGGAGTCAGACGCTGTGGACAACGATCTTGATAAACGCGACCAGCAGCTCTTCCAGTACTGTGAGCTTCGCCACACAGAATACTCGTGTCGGTGTATTCGGCAAAAGTGTACTCAGCAATGTTCCTCTAACACTCACAGAAACATGAACGAGACTCGAACCAGGTCAGAGAGGAGACAGCTGTCAAATGACATCATACGATCCGACGTAAGTAACCCCCCTCCCCCCCCCCAGTGATTATAACCCTGTTGCATACCACATTAGCGAAGGTGTATTCATACGGGTGTAGCACGGATATATCTTTCCATACATGGGCTCCTCTTCAAAATATCATTACTCATTTCCCTAGAAGTTTTTAACGTGATTTTGGAACATCCTGTATCTCTCCAGTAACTATACAGCTGTTTCCAGAATTAGTTCCCTCTGGAGCGGAGTGTGCGCCGATATGAAACTTCCCGGCAGATTAAAACTCTGTGCGGGACCAAGATTCGAACTCGGTACCTTTGCCTTTCATGGGAAAGTGCTCTACCATCTGAGCTACCCAAACACGACTCACGCCCCGTCTAAACAGCTTTACTTCTGCAGTACCCCGTCTCCTACCTACAGCTGTTGTACCACATTCGAAATATACGGATGTATTTCAGAATTTCGGCGTAATGCTACTTCGCAGAAACATGGCTGAATTTTCCTGTATATTGTTATCATTAAAACCAAGCACCGTCTCTGTCTCCATATCAAAAAGTATTAGGTACTATTTTCATCATTTCTAGCACTATTAAAGTTGGTAGGTGTAGGAAAAAATACTACTATCATTCTGAAAATATCGTTGAGAAGCAATAGAATTCCTACAAACAAATTTAAGAAAATCATTTTGGGTACTAGGCCATGTCATTATACAACAGTGAAACAACTAAAATAACGACATTTCGACCATCATTTGAACGATCCTCTTCAGAGCGAATAAATGCCACGAAATTTCAAATCAGCAGCAGCGAAATGAAAGGTCGATTTGGAAACAATTTCTATTTCTTCTTTCTTATCTTCGAATAATTTCCCAAATATCTCGTTCGTTTCTTATGTTGATTTCTTTATACAAGGTGTTTAACATTTCTAGAGCTTGCAATTTTACCTAGTAACTCATGCATGCAAACGTCATCTAACGAGGCTACAGAGCATCAAAACACAGGCACCAGCTCCGGCGAATGTATGTAAGTAGAGTGTGATGCCGTGATTATTTATCAATTTGATCATGTATCGTGTTCCGGAAGTTACAAGGGAATATCGTTATCATACCTCTGACGGCGGAATACAAGTACTGGTACTGTTGTTGCTAACTTTCATAGGTGGTAGTATGGATCAAAGTAAGAAAAAAATGTCCGGTAAACATGGGCTACAAAATGCATACCTGAGGCGCTATGAGCACTTGTTCAACAGTGGAGATATGTTTTATGCTAGCGAAGATGAACAAGTCCTCACAGCTCTTAAGGTATACATTTTACAGCCCATGTGTACTGCACATTCGGTCCATACTACCACCTCTGAAAGTTTCCTGCCCTACATCTTAGCTGCAACACTACCGGTACATACTGTCACACGCAACAGGAATGTCTTCTCTTCCAATTTTCCGTTATAGGGACATAACCTCAAATTTATCCATCTCCATCATCATAGAAAATTGCTAACATCTTCATTGGATCTCCCTGTGTACACACATTTTACAGACTACAGCGCCTGTAACTTTGATACTCTGTAGCCTCGCTGGATGACGTTTCCAGACATCGATTCCCAGGTAGGTCCCCTCTACAAACGCGATAAGTGTGTCGCACGACGTGTGAAACTTTCTGTATGCAAACTCACTCTCTCTCTCCCTCCTCAACTATCAACTACCAGCTTTCTTATAAGTCTTACATCTGCTGGCTGATTTTTGGCAGAGCTCTAGATAACATGCCGCTCACTGTATTTTATCGCTGGTTGCATCTTAAATTCAAACTATATATTGGTCAAAACTGTGAAAAGTTATTTTCTACATCTATAGATGTTATAAATATGGGTTGAATTTCTTCAACCGATCTCTAGCGGCTAGTGTGTTCGATTTTCCTATAGCTCGTCTCCTCTAATGTGTTCCATTCCTCTGTAAATATTTTGGATCAGTATTTTCAGCCAGGACGTATGAAAGAGATGGTTCGGTAGTATTCACAATTATCACTATTTGCCATATTTGGTGTTATTTTTTTCGTTTATTCTGAAGATTTAGCAGCATATCAGCGAGCATAGATGTTGAGCAGTGAAGCAGCAAACGCCGACAGAGTGAGTCCTCGCCGATGCTGATAGAGCCCTCTGGTAGCGAAGCTCTGCACTACAGGCAACGAAGTGTGTGAGGTACTAGTAGCGACACGTAGCAGCGAAGTGATGAACCGCAAAATGGCCGCGAATATTGAGTGACTTAAATGTCTAGTTGCTGTTTATTTCTTCCTTTACACTATTATTACAAAACAGACTACGGCATCACTGCTCGGTTTGTCTGTTACCGTATTTTTGTGTATTTCACACATTACAAAATAATTCTGTTCTCGTAACATATAATGCAAACTACATCTCGAGCGACATTAATGTATGCAGCATGTTACATTCATCATTCCCTCTTCGTAATTTAGTATTACTAATAGTTTTGTCCACAGTTTTAAGCATTAAAAATGGATATGTGGCTCGGAACAGGGCTACTGTTATATTAAATGTTAACAAAATAATCGCATGGTATAGTGAGTTAAAGAATATTGAACAGCAACGAGAACTGTAAGTAAGTTTATGCAATGCAACGTTAGTGATATAATAGTACAACAGTAATAGACGTTTGTCATCCATTTTTCCTATTTTACAGTTTCACTCATTACTGATGGCAAATGCCTTGCAGAGAAGGTAACATTCTGCATCTTCGGCTAAGGCCTTTACAATCTCTTTCATTCAACCAGACTTAACTCATAGAAGTAGTAACATAATTTTTTTCTGATCCAAAAGATACTTTTACATAAAGTAGAGGCAGAGAGGTTGTCATATAACTATTAATCGAAATATTATATCAAATATATGGGCTTGTTAGTGAAATCGCCAAGAAATTCCTCTTGTTAACGTTAAGTATTATCTGTTTGATTCAGCATTCAGCTCACATAAAACCACGAGAAATAACGTTTTTCTTACAAAAAAGAGTTTATCTCTTTAGTGACCTGTGTCACATCAAACGTCTCATTTTGATACTAGAATAATTTGAGAAAAAAGAAGGCCTTTGTTCGTTTTTGAAAATGCAATTAGTGAAAAGTATTTTTAAAAGATATTGTCAACTATTACGAAACGATTTCTTATACAGGATTTATTAATCGCATAGTAAATCATGATACTAAAAAGAACACCTTGTTGGCTTGTGATACAATATTTTGCATTTTCTTATGACTTTGAAATAATTACTGCTTTTTCAGCACTGAGAATGTGTGAAATACAGTATGTAATATATGAATCAGTATGATAACCTTTTTTTTCGAATATTCACTGTTAACTACAGGAAAATGGCACATGTTTGGGTATTAACCTCAGCAGTATTCAGTACACGAAGGAAAACAAAATCTTTTTTTTTTTTTGTAAGGGTTTTATTTCATAGTTGTAATCCTACAAATATACCAAGCAGTTTCTTTTGATAGTGAGATATATTAAATACCTTAAAATATATGTAGATGAAGTCTGGTGAAGAAAGTGTGCGAATTAAAATTTTAAATGTTTGTAGCAGCATAATCAGGTACAGTTTGTAGTGTAGGAGTGAGCTCCACGTGGGATCCAAAGCACGGACCCCACGGGGGTGCCTGACATGCGCCACATGCCAAGGCAGAGGTGGAGGCTAGTGTTCGGAAGTCTGAAAATTCCAGCGCCGGCCGGGGATTGAACCCCGGCCCGACTGGGGCGAATAGCCCCAGCCGAGGCGCTGGAACGTTTCAGACCCCCTTACCACTAGACCACCGGGGACCCCAGCTGTTTCCTGCTTCTGAGTCCAGCTAGTGGTCGTAGTGCACTTCCTGCTGTCCTCTGTGTTTACACCGAGGCAGCAGTGGCGTGATGTAACAGGAAGTGTTTACCTGCGTCCACTGGATGTCCACTTAGTGTGGGACTTATTTACCCGGCTGACGTTCGTGTCGCTATAAAGTCCTTAGTTGAGTTACAATTATTTCCAGGGACCGAAATCTGCCTATGCAGTTCCACACAGTCACGTCTCACTATTTGAACCTCTGTAATTCGATCGTGTTGTCAAGACCCATGTAAGAACTTCTGTTTACCGAAGAAACCTCCTGTGTTCGGTACATTCCATAAACGGAAGCGACTGTCATAACAGACAGCCCCGTAAACATTTCGTAATGAAGTGCCAGCCGGTACGTAATACTCGATATCTGGAATTGTTTTATCGGTTATTAAGATAATCGTTTCATCCCTAAACACTTTGAAAAATTCCCGTGTTTTCTCAATAAAGCATAAGCACAGTACATAGATCCGCCGTGAAAATGACATCGAAGAAGTACAAGTGTTAGAGTGCCACAGAAAAGAAGTTCGTCCTTGAAGGTGTGGAACGAAGAGCAGTACAAAAGTAAGATGTCACGTTTCGGGATTCCCTCATACTCGCTGTAGACACTCCAGAAGCAGGAAAATAAGTTTGATGATGTCTCATGAGGAGCGAGGAATAAATTCACTCTCATATAACTACTGTACGAGATGCCTCGCCGCCTCTTAAAGGGTGTCATGGGCTTCTGCGGCCGTGGACTCGGCGACCCGTGAGTCAACGTGGTGTTTCTGGCCACATACATTTTAGCTGCGGTTTCTGCGACCTGCAAAGGAAGCCGCGACAATGGGGAGGCTCTGCCTGTTGTTTTGTAATAAGATCGCCCCTCCACATTTTATCTAGGCTTAAGGCTGTCTATGCACATAGTGCATAGCCGTGTTTAAAAAAATATTTTTTTTTTACATTTTCCGTTCTACAACATTACTTCTGTCTTATTTTACGAACTTTTCGTACGAATGACGTAAATTTTAAACTCCTTAAATCCACCAAGTCATTATGCATTCTTAAAATATCTTTTAACTCCTTTTCAACACGGATTTATTTTTAATCTCTTTCACTGAAGAGGCTAACCGACGGATTACTTTTTTTTTTAATTTCAGGTATTGATTTTATTACATTCTCCTTTAGCATATTGATCAGAAATTGTAGGTTCAGATACCTTTGCCTGATTGAGTATCGTTTGCTATGCCAAACTTCGACAGTATTCATGGTCCTGTGCATCGAATTGATGACTGTAGATAGCTGACCGAAATCACTTCGAAATAAATTCTCTGAACGCAGATGTGTTAGCTATCGAGGTGTTACCTAACGCAACTGAAGACAAGTTAAGAATGAATTTATTTCGATATAATTTCGGTCGACTGTCTGTCTTCACCAATTCCACATTTCAGATGGTGTACTAGGATTTTCCATCTATTGACTGACTATATAGTCTACGAATTCATGACCTTTTCGCCACCGGGCATTTACTACGCTGTTACTATCCATGCATCATCAAGGCAGTCCGGTGGAAGATGTGCTCTACAGCATACATGCGGCAAGACAATCGAACATCCCTGTACATCCCTGTATTTCTCCACTAATCCATTGCAGTTAATATCCATCTGACAACTTGGTTTTAGTTGTATATTGGCCACTGGTCAATCTCTCTTCATTGTAAATATAAATACGCATTGTCACCATATATCACCAGCATAACGTTTAATACAGATGTACATTACAAAGATCTTCACTTAAAAATACAGCATACTTTGCTCTGAAACAATTTTTTGGATTTTTGTGCTTATAACACGACGGCGTGCTGAGAAGATAATGACTCGGTCTGTTTTATTTGATGAAGTCAGTAACATTCTACATCTTTACTTTGGATATCTGCAGCCCTCTGATTTTGCGTAAGGAGCGTTTTGTAACAAGTGTTTATCCTTATTTTGGATAGTTACCTCTCTTATCTGAGTGACTATGTTGGTGGGTGAGAAAGAGCTCACAAAACTAAAAGAACGAATTCGAAGACTTCGTCCGCATGTGGAGCACACTCTCCTTGAGCACGGCAGTGCCAAACTACACACGATCGCTGCGGCATCTGCAGCAAGCCGACGTCCTTGGTTCACTGCCGTCGATCATCCTACACACAGTCTCGATTTTCGTCTATCGCAAAACTAAGAAAACCTTTGAGCACTTCAGTTGTTTCAAGCGGTGCAAGCAGAGGTAAGGTTGTGGCTCTGTTAACATAGTCAAACAATACACTGTGACGGTGTCAACAAAATAGTATCTAGTTGGGGAAATTTTGCTGGTTCCGAGGGTGAGTGTCTTGAGAAATAAATTTATAGACGTGAAGAATACAATGTAGAATGTTAATGAAGTTTGTTTTATTTAAAAAGCTTTGCGAGTTTTCACGTAAAACATCTGTCGACATTACTTTTCAGTGCGTCTTCGTACGGTGGATGTCTGAGAAAATAAATACATTGATTAAAATAAGTGGTGACATGAGTGCTATTAAGAGCACTAGGTTCAAAAAAATTTAACTGTATGCCAATTGCAGATTAATTTTAATGGCAGCAAGCGCGATTATATGAGTGGAGTATTAAATTTAATGGTGAGCATTTATGTAATTTTTAAGCATTGTCATTCTTCCTCTCTTAAGTACCTCGTCCTCCAGTAACACTGCCGATCGATAGCATGATCTGTTGTCCGTCCATGGTTTTTCAGAACATTGATTCAGTGCTGAACCCAAACTGCTGGTTTGAGTTATTTAGCCAGGTTAATCCTGTGCGTCGTGGATCACATATTCCATTAATCTTTCAAAAAATGGTTCATATGGCTCTGAGCACTATGGGACTTAACATCGGAGCTCATCAGTCCCCTAGAACCTACAACTACTTAAACCTAACTAACCTAAGGACATCACACACACCCATTTCCGGAGCAGGATTCGAACCTGCGACCGTAGCGGTCGCACGGTTCCAGACTGAAGCGCCTATAAACGCTCGTCCAGACTGCCGGCCATTAATGTTTCCTTGAATTATTAATTTCAACATGTTTTATTTGTTGTTTCGGAATTGCGCTACCAAAACAATCGAGTTCTGCTCTCTGGATGCTGTTGAGAATTTCTACATTTTCGTACCGCCGTACTTTTGACTAAATCTGTCGATGGTATCCTTAATATTTTTCCATACGATCGCATTTCAAATGCCTAATACAGTCCATGACTCAGCTCCATAGAGTAGGACACCGAACGTGTAACATCGAAGTAGTAGAGTGCGAATCCTAATGACTGCTCTGAAGGTTCTCAGCAGTCGCTACGGACTAAATGACTTCAGGGGACTCGGTTCATTGGCTACAAGTCTTCTAGTAATTCTGGAGATTTTCCTTTGGACTAAGTGCGAGGTAGTCCCTCGTTGCTTAGATCGTGCAGTTTTCAGACCGTTTGTGTTACTATGGCTACACTACTAACTGTGTGTCGACCACCGTATCAGTAGATATAATGAAACGGCGGCACTCTTTCGTTATGTCTTACAAGGAGATTTCTCCAGGGGTAGGATCGACTTTCTGTAACCATCTATACGGTTATGTAGGTTAAGCACCCAAGTATCACACAGTGCAGCCATTCATCCTGGTGGGTAGACGTTTTCGAGGAACTGACGAGAAAAGAAATTCGGAATTTTGTGTGAGACTCAATAACGTGAAGAAAGCCGAATGACCTAGGTTGGTTGTGAGGGTATTGGAAAGGATACTAGCTTCACATGCATGAGGTTGTGGGTTCGAATCTCACCAGAGGAAGAAATCTATGCTAGGTGTTTATCGAAGTGATATTGATAATCATTTTCATTCAACTGATGTAAATATATTTTTTTTTTATTTCCGCTCCTCGGTCACGTGATTCAATAGTGATATGAACTTCTTCATTTGGTCTAATTTTTCTTCTTATCATCCATTTTCCACTGGAAATATTTGTTCGTGAACTTTTAATTATCTTCATGTACTAATTCCGATTTAATTTCTCCTATTTTTATGGCCCTGTGTTTTCGTTATTGTGTTCATTATATCGATTTCTCACATTGCTTGAATTTTGTTTTACTTAGAAAACCTTCTCTCATTCATATCCTCATCTACCATACATTTCCATAGTACACAAAGAATTTAGGTTATGTTTTAAATATTTGTATGTCGATTACCATGCAGAAAAAGGCACGTCTTGTAATGAAAGATACGTTTTTCACGTTAATGCACAGTCAATATAAATAGATTAGTTCGTCTTTTGTTTTTTTAATTAATTTATCGGAGTTTTGAAGTAATTGAATAGTCAAACAGATAGGTACAATAAAATACACATTCACAAAAATTCCGATTGGAAGAAGAATGATGCAAAGAAAAATGAAACAAATGGAAAAGTTCATACGGTGATTAAAACGATGTGACAAAGGAATAGAACGAAAGAAATTACATTTAAAACAATAAATTGAGTAAAAATAGGCACCAAAGTCATTTCGATAAGGATTTAAAAAAAATTTACTGCACCTGACGAGGCATGGTTAAGCTTCTGTCCTAACCATTATGACACGCAACCAGACTATGGAATAAGACTTCCTTAACGCTATATAGCATGACGCAAAATTCCGAACTCTTCTGCGTCGGTTACTTGCAAACGGAGGCCCACCTGGATGCAGGGTCTGATACTGGGGGGTCTTGAGTTACACTACCGCTTATTTGGTTTCAAAAAGTCGACCCCACCGCTGGGGAGCTCTCCATGTTGGTTTTAAGAGTAACAAACGGCACATTTCGAAAGAACAGTAATGTCGCAGTCCAATAGAAGCAACTAGCGGTGGCTCCTGCAAACTTAAAAGACGGCTCTAGCAAAGGCAAAAAAAAAAAAAAAATTACTGTAGTAAATAACCTGGCAACGCTACACACACGTTTAATCAACAGAACAACAACGAAATAATAATAATACCAAGCAACAAACCTAGCAACCAATACAACTGGATACAGATCACAAGTATACACAACATTTACTACCAGATGCCCAGAATTAAAATTTTTAACAGAACAACGACTAGCTGATCAGATCCGTGTAATAATCAGAATTAGAAAACATCAAACAACGAGAACAACAAATACTGGAACAAAATAATGCCCAATCAGAAGAAGAAGAAAATAATACAGTAATGGACTGACACATCCCAGAGCAAACAAACAAAGAACAACACGCATCAATTAAACAATCAGAGGAAAACGAAATCTTAAGACGGCCACCAGAACAAGTACAAAAAGAACACGAAGTGACACACATGTTAGATATAAAAGAAAAATTTTAGCTGACATATATAGAATACAAAGACACAAATACAGACATTAGACCATTCTTGCATACACCGCCAAATAACCCACAAGTCGAAACAACAATAAAAACTATCAACACAATCATACACAACAAAATAAATGGAAACACAACTATGGGAGAGTTACAACTACTGGTTTAAATAGGAGCACTCTCTACACTAAATTTACACACTAGACAGACATCAGAACCAACCAACACACAGAAGAAACCCACAAAACATGCATGGCAACACAGGCTACAGATCGGAATAGAAAAACTGAGAGAAGACATCAGACAGCTAACACAATTTCTAAGAAAAGAAATATCATATAAAAAACCAAAAAGGTTAGGTAAAATCTCACAACAAGAAGCGATAGAGCAATTAGATGAAGAGAAGCAGAAATTAGAAGCATTGGCCAAACGACTTAGAACATACAAAAAAAGTGAAAATAGAAGGAAACAAAACCAAACAGTCATCACAAACCAAAAGAAATTTTACCAGACAATAGATAACACACGCATTAAAATAGACAATCCACCAAACATAACAGACATGGAACACTTCTGGAACAACATATGGTCAAACCCGGTACAACATAAAAGACATGCAGGGTGGATACAAGCGAAAACAGAGACATAAAAGATGATACCACAAATGCCTGAAGTGATAATTTTGCAACATGAAGCGACCAAAGCAATTAATTCTACACACAATTGGAAAACCACTGGAAAAGATAAAATAGCAAATTTCTGCCTAAAGAAGTTCACGTCAACACATTCACATCTAACTAAATTATTTAACAGTTACATTGCAGACCCATACACATTCCCTGATACACATACACAAGGAATAACTTGTCTGAAACCTAAAGATCAAGCACACACAGCAAACCCAGCAAATTATTGCCCCATGACATGCCTACCAACAATATACTAAATATTAACTTCAGTCATTACACAGAAAATAACGATACATACAACGCACAACAAAATTATAAATGAAGAACAAAAGGGCTGTTGCAAAGGAGCACAAGGATGTAAAGAGCACCTGATAATAGATGCAGAGGTAACATATCAAGCTAAAACTAAACAAAGGTCGCTACACTACACATACATTGATTACCGAAAAGGTTTTGATAGTGTACCCCACTCATGGTTACTATAAATATTGGAAATATACAAAGTAGATCCTAAATTGATACAGTTCCTAAACATAGTAATGAAAAACGACACTTAATATCCAAACAAATTCAAATAATATCACATCACAGCCAATACAGATTAACCGTCGAATATACTAAGGAGACTCATTAAGTCCTTTCTGGTTCTGCCTTGCTCTGAACCCACTATCCAACATGCTAAATAATGCAAATTATGGATACAATATTACTGGAACATACCCACACATGGATGATCTAAAACTACTGGCAGCAACAAGTCAACAACTCAACCAATTACTAAAGATAACATAAGTATTCAGCAGTTATATAAATATGGCTTTTGGAACAGACAAATGTAAGAAAAATAGCATAGGCAAGGGAAAACACACTAAACAAGAAGATTACATATTGGATAACCACAGCGACTGCATAGAAGCGCTGGAATAATCAGATGCCTATAAATATCTAGGATGCAGACAAAAAATAGGAATACATAATACAAATATTAAATTTAGGAGAGTATATTTTATGTTGTACAACTTCATGTGGTTGTCCCGTACCTCATATTGTCACATTATGACAGTTCACCTCTCCGTGTAAATGGAGTGTTGCCTCGTCACTAAACACTAACTGTGGGAGAAAACAGCCATGCTCCACCTTGCCAAGAGTGAAATTACGGAATGTCACACGATGTTAGCACCCTCACGAACAGCTCGCAGTAGCTGAATTTAATATTGTTTGATGCAGAAACGTCGACGCATAGACGCCAGGCAGACATCGGGGGCGTGCTGAGCTGTCGAGCTGCACGACGAACGGATTTCTGCGGACCCCTCGTGAAACTGTGGCGGATGCGTTCGACGTCTGTATCATTCACTCGGGGACAGCCCGGCGGTTTGCCTTTATGCAAACATTCTGTTTCTCTTAACGCTAGGATGCATGGTGCCGAAAACACACGTGAATGCATATGCAGGGCCTCCAAGGCCCTGACCTAATTTAAAATTTTCCTCTTTCCACATATTCATTCTTTGGAGTTAAATTTCGTTCTGTCAAATTTTTTGTCATATTGCAAGATTCCTAAGATACAGTGACAGGATCTGGTGGGCCTGATTAACATTTCTTATATATAAAACTCTAAGAGTGAATTTTTATTAGTTACTTTCCTTTACAAACAACATATACAAATTATTTTATTAATTCACTTATAACTTGCAGTTTACATTTTAAAACACTTATTACAACCAATTTCTTCAATTAAAACATGTTCATTATTCACAGTATTATGTGTATAGGCAATATTTTTATAAAAAGTTATTATTCATTGTTCACATAAAATTGCATCTTTCTTAGTTTTCAACATGTGACAATCAAGAAGCACATAGAACGCCACTATGTTCCTTACAAAAGTTGGGTTTGCACTTAATGCATGTCATAGCACTTTTCCTGTGTTTCTTATATGGACAATAATTGCATCTTCTTCTTTTTCATGAAACATGTAGTTGGTTTGGCAATATGACATCTTCGCATATCATCAACGATTTTCTTTGGAAGATTAGGGATCTGAATATGAAGTTCCATTAGAGGTCTTACCATTTCCTCTGCTAAACCTCTTAGGAACAAACGCCTTTTATTACTTCTTCCACTATGGTATGTCAGATGTTGGGCGGAAAATAAAATTTCAGTGGTCATTGCTGCGATGTCCGTCATATTCATCCATAATGCAAATGGACATCTTCTCGTTCGTCTCTTGCAAGTGTAATAACGAATATTCTGGTCCATTTATCTACTCCACCCTTCGTAGAGTTATAGAAGTTTATTGCATCTGGTTTCTTTTTTGCATGAGTTTCATCAATGTTTCTGTCGTATTGCATTGTGCTAATGAGAACTATAGACTTCTTCTTATTGGGAAGATAACTCACCATTGTAATGACACCTATAATTGCAAACAAAGAGGAATGAATTGCTCTTGAGACAGATGGTTTCATCTCATTAGGAATTTCTGGTTTATTTTGTTTGATTGTTCCCACCACTGTAATTTGCTTCTGAAGCACACTAGTAAAGAAGTTGTCAACGGTAATATTTTTTGATGATCATTGAATGCTTTTAGCAAGATCTTTCACTACATTCAATCCAAGATTTTTCTGAATAAATTCATGGGGCTTCCTTCTCGTGTAAACAGTTCCCTCTAAAGCATATGATCACATAACAAAAATATTTTTATGCCACACTTGGCTGGTTCAGAGGGCATATACTGGGTGAAGCTGCATCTTCCACGGATTCGGACTAGCTGTTCGTCAACTGTGAGCGAATGATTGGGATTCATTCTATTTCTACACTTGTCAAGAAATAGTTCCCATACATAGCGAACTGCTGCGTCATCTGCAGATCGAGCTTCACGGGTACGCCTGTCATCAAATCTAATCATTCTCCTTATATCCTCGAATCTATTTACTGACAAGGTAGCCTTCTATGTAGGATTTTCCTTTTCATCCTAGAATAATTCTCTAATAAGGACATCCCAAGTCTTCTCATCACCAGAAAGCAGTAAAAGACCAAGAAAACCCACCATTCCAGGAAGCAAAACGTTTTTCCACGTAAAGCAGCCACTCTTCTGCCTTCAATATTTGTGCAGATGATCATTTCCTTGGAGATGAAATAGTCCCAGGCATCCTTAGGTTTACAGGTATTCAAACCAAGGGCTGGACTAGGTGCCTTCTTTACGATGTTATGGACAGGCGTACGAAAAGTTGCAGGAGGATCTAATTTCCAAATCGCTTCATTCCGACTAATGTATGTGTGGTCTTCTATACCTTTTTGTGGTTGTGCTCCATTTTCAGACTCTGATGAAGTAATATTATCGGAAGGACTGCCATCTGCCTCAATATTCACATCTGCAGGTTCATTGGCTAATTCTTCACTACTTGCATCTTCAAATATATTTCCTTCCTCGCAAGAATCATCTTCTTCAGACCACTGAGCCACAACACTTCTAGAGATTGCAGTTTTACTTAGAAACTCATGCCTGCAAACGTCACCCACCGACGCTGTGGAGCATCAAAGTCACAGGCGCCAGCTCCGGTAAATGTATGTATATGCAAGATGATCCGTGATTGTGTTACAAACTTCCTAGTATGATGGAAACAGACAAATGTATCGATTTGACGTAAGGGCCCCTGTACCGGAAACAAACGTGTCGAAAGTTGTAAGTGAAAATCGTTATCCTGCCTCTGACAATGGAATACGTGTACTGGTACTGTTGTTGCTAGGATTGTAGGGTAGGCAACGTTCAGAGGCGGCAGTATAGACCGAAACAAGAAAAAAAGTGCAGTAAACATGGACTCTAAACTGCATAATTCTGGAGCTGTAAGCACTTGTTCAATAGTGGAGATGGCTTTCACGCAAGCGATGATGAACAAGTGCTCATGGTTCATGATGTATGCATCTTACAGCCTATGTGTACTGCACATTGTTTTCTTCTTTCGTTCCATACCACCGCCTCTGCAAGTTTCCTGCCCTACATCCTAGCAACAACGATAACGTTACATGCTGTCAGAGGTAACAGAAAGGTTTTCTGTTATAATTTTCCGGTGCAAGGACATAATCACAAATGTACGCATTTATCCATCTGCATCATCTTAGAAAGTTTGTAACATCTTCGTGGGATCCATCTATTTTTGTAGATGCCGGTTCCTATAACTTTGACGTTCTGTAGCATCGCAAGATGACGTTTTCAGAAGTAGATTCCTATGTAAAACTTGATCAGTTAAATCGCCTGTACAGTCCCGAGTAGTGTGAAACACCCTGCATATAGAATGAATAACATCAGGCAATGGACTAGAACGCTGTCTCACTCACTTCTCACGTATTGCCTTACTTTTATGTCCTTCGACTTGTACAGCCTCTGTCTCATTTCTGGTGGAGTTCTAAGTAATGTTTCTCTCGCTATATTTTATTCCCGGTTGCATCTTAAATTCAAACTGCATATTCTGGTCAACATTGTCAAAAGTTTCTGTATCTAAAGATGTTATAGATATGGGTTCTGTTCCCTCCAAATGGATTTTCCTCTAGATCGGCTTCGGTAAGGTGCTCCCTTCCGCTCTAAATAGTTTGTAGCAGTATTTTCAGCAAGCAGTTATAATAGTGGTGGTTTCGCTGATCACGATTTGCCTTATGTAGCATTGGTGCTATTACGCTTCTCGTTTAGTGTGAGGATTTAGCGGGTATCTCAGCTGGCGTACTCGTTCAGGAGTGAAGCAGCAAATGCCGGCAGAGTGAGTCGTCGCCAGCTCCGCTAGAGCCCTCTGGTAGCGAAGCCCTGCGCAAAAACAACTGACTGTGTGAGGGACCAGTAGCGACACCTAGCAGCGATGTGGTGAAAAGGAAATAGTATTGCTAAAAGTTTTATCCACGCCTTTTAGCATTTAGAATGGAGATATGGCACGGAATTTAATAGCAAAAGAAAACAGCTATAGTAGCAGTCTCTCTCTCGCAATGCAACAATAGACCAACTGAATCTGTAGAGGTAGTAATAAAATTTCTTTTCTGACCTGCAAGATACTTTTATATAAAGCTGAGCCTGAGAGGTTGTCATGAAACTACCAACAGAAATATTATATGAGACATGTAGACCTGTCAGTAAAATTCGTTTTTTTAAATGTTAACTGTTTAATTTAGCATTCAGCTGACATAAGACCAGGAGAATTATCCTGTATCATACAAACAAAGAGTTTATCTCATTAGTGACCTGTATCCTATCTTAATCTCATTTAGACACTTGAATAATTTGAAAAAAAAGGCTGTGTTCGTTTTGAAACTACAATTGCTGACAATATACACTTATAAATGGCACTGAGTGTGAACTGTTAGGAAACGATTTCTGATACAGAATTTATTTATTATCGTATAATCAATCAGGATAATAAAAAGGAAAGGCAGACTGAGACACCTGAAAATATCTTGTGTGATGGTATTGATATAATATTTTGCATTTCTTTGACATTGAGATAATTTATTCAGTATTATAGCTAAACTTACTTTCATAATTACCTACAAGAAAATGAAAGTTGTTTTGGTATTTATCTTAGCAGCATTTAGCACAAAAAGGAAAATAAAACTTATTAGTCTTTTTAGTGAGGATTTCATTTCATTGTTGCAATCCTACAAATGTTCATGATACTATGCAGTTTCTTGCGACAGTGAGATGTCTTATGTAGAAAGTACCTGGAAAATATATGTAAATGTGGTCTGGTGAAGAAAGTGTGCGTATTAAAATTTAAAATAAGTGATTGCAGCAGCATAATGAGGTATATTTTGTAGTGAGGGAGTGAGCTCCACGTGGGATCCGAAGCACGGACCCCACGGGGGTGCCCGGCATGCGCCACATGCCAGGGCAGAGGTGGAGGCTAGTGTTCGGAAATCTGAAAATTCCAGCGCCGGCCGGGGATTGAACCCCGGCCCGGCTGGGGCGAATAGCCCCAGCCGAGGCGCTGGAACGCTCCAGACCCCCTTACCACTAGACCACCGGGGACCCCGGCCGTTTCCTGCTCTGAACTCGGTCTGGTAGTCCTGTCACACTTCCTGTTGTCGGCTGTGTTTCCATCGGACGCTGAGTGGCATAGTGTAGCCGGCAACATTAGAACGCTGTGAGGGGGAAGTGTTTACCTCCGACTAGTAGCTGTCCCCCCTACCCAGGTGAAGTAGCTTTACAGTTACCAAAGCTATTTGAAATCAGCCTTTGCGACTGTATGCAGTCGACGGTTGTTAATCGTTTGTTTCAACCTGTTCCCAAATGCCTCGAGAAAACCGAAGCAACTTCTTCACTAATCGAGGCGACTGTCATATCAAAACGACCCGCAGACATTCTATAATTACAAGTCAACGCCTAGCTTACACCAGATAATTCTGTCTGTTTCATCAGTTGTTTTAACAGTGCACGAAATACCACAGCATATTATTAATCCGTTGCAAATAAATTTCTGTGTGTGCAGTTCAGGTCAGCGCCGTAGATTTTTCGTGAAAACGTCGGGATAAAATCGTAACATGTGTTTCATATTAATATGAAATTTAGTTATCAATATCTTTATTACAGTGTTCACACTCACAATTTTGGACTTTTCAGTGGCTGGGGTACGATATAGCCTTTGAGTACGTTATCGCGTTGTGCAATTTCTTCCTTTTTTTCCGACTCTGAGGGAGCTGTCGCCTTCTCTCAGCGCTGCCCTTTTTAGGCTTTTCTCGCGTTTTCTGTAATTTAGAGCATATTTACAAGTCCTGAGACGAACTCTTCCTGTGTGTCGTAGGTTTAAACTCAATATATAGATTTTCGTTTATATTCCAGCGAATATTTTTATTTTCTATTACTCCTAGCGGCGCTCCCTAAGCTGTTCATCGCAATGACACACGAATGAGAATCCTAGCTTACAGCTACACCAGTTTACAACATTACACAAAGATGATTCCTAAGAATGACCCGCATATGCCAACACAGGCAATAAGCGACAACCACGTGGACTTAACCTTTGTTTGCGCACTGTCAGTCTCGTAATTAATAGTGATTCCAATCTGACGCCATTTTGTCACACAAGGAACTTCGACCACGGAGAAAGTAGACGTTTTTCACTTTAGGATATTTTCCAGGAAGTTTCCGACATTCGTAAAACAGAAACGAGTTTCGACGTTGTGGAATGCAACGAGAAGTAGCAGGTAACTAATTGTTTCGGGATTCCACCATCCTAGCTGCAAACGATCATCGAGCGGAAAGATAATGTTGCTCATAAGTATTAAAAAGCGGGAGCAAGCAGACCGGGCGAGGCGAAAGTTTATAGTATTGCCTTACTCAATGCAGGGTACAAAAGGTATTTGTCGGAGGTTATAGCTTAACGGAACGCTAAGACATTTACGGTTAGTCTGGGAACAGAAGTCTCAGATACAAATAAGGAGTGACACGCTAGCTCCAAAGACATAAGGTCCTTTATGAGAAACTTAATTGACAAAAAGCAACCATTCGTGACAGTTGGTTCAGCATTGAAAAATGAATGAAGCTGAATTTATGTATTTTCGAACATTTGTGTGTACCTTCTGTTTCAAATACTAAAGCAAAAAACATGTAAGAAAACTGGAAATACGTTAGTAAAAAGAAAATAAAAATTTTATTTCGATTTTTCCTGATTTCATCTAGAGTAAAGTCGAGTTAAATACAATTAATTATTCGAACTTCGAATTGTGCAGACTCGATTGTAACGGTCATTTGCGCTTCGAATTTTCTAGTCAGGAGTAATGTCTAAAAAGTAAAAACAAATCTTTTCGTACTACTATCCACGTTGCAGTGGATGCTGGTTTGGTTGTCCTTTTTAGTATATCAGTATGATCATAGAGTCATAATCAACGTACACAACGCTGTTACGGTATAAAAGTACTTTGGTAAAAATAAAAGTCGCGTAAGAATGCGCTTTTGCCATGCATCCCAACTCCCTAAATCCGCCATCAGGCAAAAGAAAGTGAATACTCTTTCCTTTGCTTTCACCCTTCATCAATGACAACTGATAATGACTTGGCAGCAGAGACCTGTTTAGCTTGAGTGAGTGCTTAAACGGAAGGCATTGACGAATAAAAATACAAAACATATATACGTAACGTCACGTAACCATGAAGAAAAGCAGACTTGGTTTATTTTACCATATAAGTTAATTCTTTTAAAACATCGTAAGTAGAATTAACAATTTCGGTCGCTTTCAACATCTAGGAATGTTCTTTATAATAGATAAGTTTCTGATATTTACTTACAGCAATCTTGTGTCTTTTCCCCTTGCATTTGGAGTTGTCTTCTCTGACTGCAGATCTTCGAGCAGCAGTGATGTCATTATCCTACATTTATGTTGGTCTGCCGCGCTGAGGTTGATCCCTCACCTGTGGTCGAGTGAGAGATCATTCCAAAGTGTGGCAGGCAGCGAAAGACTTTGCGAGGGGACGATCGTAGGGCCTCCAGAGGAACCTTCTTGGAACGCAAATTCGGGGTGTTCACAGAAGGTGAGTTTGCTGGTAGTTCGGAACTCCAATAATAGGCGCGTAATTGGGCCCCCTTAGTAACATGGCTGCCAAGGTGTGGAAGGATGGCAGTGTGCACAAGGTGGGGGAGTCAGTCCTGATTTCTAAAGAGTGCTTCCGGATGCCATGAAGAGTACAGGGTGCACCCAGCTGCAGGTGGTGGCCCCAGTCGGTGCCAATGGCTTGTGTCGCTTTGGATTGGAGGAGATTCTCTCTCCTTTTGTTTAGCGGATATGGTTAAGCGAGTTTAAGGCGGAGCTCATAATCTGCACCATCATCGACAGAACCGACTGTGGTCCTTCGGTGCAGAGCCGAGTGGAAGGTATGAATCATAGGCTCAGGCGGTTATGTGACTGTGTAGGCCTCAGATTCCTTGACTTGAGCCATAGTGGGGTGGGTTTCCGGATTCCGCTTAATAGGTCAGGAGTCCACTACACGGGTAGTGGGGGCGGCTGGGGTGCATTTTTAGGTTAGAGGGTCTCAGGAAAACATAGAAATGGCGTCTGTCTAAAAGGGGGCAGGTAACACACAGTAAGGTGGTTGTAGAAACAATCGGTGTTGTAAATTATCGTAGCTGTGTTGGGAAAGAACCAGAGCTCCAGGCCCTAATAGAAAGCACTGAAGCTCAAACAGTTATAGGTACGGAAACCTGGCTAAAGCCGGAAATATGTTAAGCCGAAATTTTTTCAAACGACCTAACAACGTTCAGAAGGGATAGATTAAACATAGTTGGCACTGGAGTATTTATTGCTGTCAGAAGTAGTTTACCTTGTAGTGAAACTGAAGTAGATAGTTCCTGCGAAATAGTTTGGGTAGAGGCTGTACTTGTCAATCGGACTAAACTGGATCGTTTTACCGACCCCGACTGAGAGGATATAGTTGCTGAACAGTTCAAAGAAAACGTGAGTCTCATTTCAAATCGGTACCCCACTCCCACAATTATAGTCGATGTTGATTTCGATCTATCCTCGATATACTGGAAAATTTATACCTTTAAAGGCGGCGGTACGCATAAAACGTCAGCCGAAATTGTACTGAATGCTTTCTAAAAAAATTATTTTGAACAATTAGTTCGTGAGCCCACTCGAAGCATAAATGATTGCGAAGGCGTACTTGACCTCTTAGCAGCAAATATTCCTGGATGAATAGGTAGTATCATGACGAATACAGGGATTGGCGACCACAAGGCAGTTGCTGCTACACTGAATAATGTAACACCTACAGCCATCAAAAAGAAACTCAAAGTACATCTATTTTAAAAAAGCTAATAATGCTCTTAACGATTTTTAAGGAAACAGCCTCCACTCCTTCCGATCTGATCATGTAAACGTGGAAAAGATGTGGAATGATTTCAGAGAAATAGTATCGATTGCAATTGAGAGATATATATACCACATAGATTAATAAGTGATGGTACTGATCCCCCATGGACAAAACGGGTGAAATCGCTGTTGCAGAAGTAACGAAAAAGCATGCCAAATCTAAAAGAATCCAAAATCCGCAAGACTGGCAATGTTTTGCAGAAGTTCTAAATATAGCGGTTACTACAGTGCGAGATGCTCTTGATAATTTCCGCAACAAAACTCTGTTTCGAAATCTGGCGAAAAACCCAGAGATTCTGTTCATGCATAGAGTACACCAGTGTCAAGACGCAATCAGTACCTTCACTGCGCGAAAGTAACTGTGGAGTCACTGATGACAGTGCCACTAAAGTAGAGTTAAGAAACGTGGTTTTCCGAAACTCCTTCAGCAAAGAATACGAAGTAAGCATTCCCGAAGCCCAGTCAACAGAAAGTGCCAAAATGAGAAGCATATATCCTCGGTGTAGCAAAGCAGCTTAAATCACTTTTTAAAGGCAGGGTTTCCGTTTCAGATTGTATACCAGTCAAGTTCCTCTGAGTGTGCTGATACAATAGCTCCATGTTTAGTAATTATATACAACCGCTCACAGAAAGATCCGTACCTAAAGACTGGAAAATTGCTCAGGTCACACCAATTTCTTAAAGTACTGCCTTTTGTGATGTTTAACAAAACTGTTGGCAAGCGTACTTGTTATACAAATGGGCACGGCAAAGGCTTAAGGTCGTAAAAAAAATTTCAGCGTTAAACTGGAAATAGTTGTAGGAGAGTATCAGAAGTAATAACCTAATGACATCTTTAATTTCTTGTACATTAGGTTTTTGTGTTGGAGAAGATTCTCATCAGTAATTTTAATAGTCTCATAAATGTGAATGTTAGCAAGTAAATTAACTACGTTAAAGGATACGAAATTACCATCATCAGGAATGGAAAAGTTTTTAATTTTAGCTGTTAGTTAAAGGGAATTTTTGACAGTGTAGTTTTCTTCAAAAACATAATATTCTTTAAATGGTGTATCTAATTTTTTGCCGATTTCGTAGAAGCGCCGTCTGTATAGTTAACACTGTGGACAGGAAGCGAAGGCGGCGTGCAGTCGGAGTCGATGCTGGGCACCAATAGTCGGCTACGACGGGACTGCCCGGGAGGCACACTTACACTCCAGTGGCCGCACGAGTCACGGTGGATGCAGCGAAAGGTCCGCAGCAGCACTGATACTGTCGCGGTTGTGTGCACCACCTGTTCTAGTGTCTCGTGTGCACGAAGGACCTCTGCAGACCGAGTTGCAACTTTCTTAGCTCGCTGGACTGTGCAGTTGCTGATTTACAGGGGCTGTGCTCGATGCAGCCCGCCTGGCAGTGGTGTGTTGCAGCGTGGCGTCAGCGCCTGACAGCTTCCGCAACTGGACAAATGAACTGGCGGTAAAAAAAAGTCACAAAAACTTTCGTTTTCTGACAAAGGCTGTAGCCAAAAATTTAGTTATAGAGTTTGATGGTCTTTTCTATGTGCCTGGGCGATCATCCTTACGGTGAGTTGCTGACTACTCTCAGAGTATTTGCTCGAGTTACCCGTTGCGTGTGTTATCGCCGCGGTCTCATTTCATCGACGTGGTGACTGTGACATGTGAATGGCTGGCCACATGAATGGACTATGGTGGCGGGCAAAAATTGCAGGCCATTTCTGTGGGTCTCTCTAACGGATCGGGCCTGCCGATCGAAAGCCCATAGTTTGCCACTAATGTGCGGGTACTACCATGGACCTAGGACTGTGGGGCCCCTCCTCGGCCCCAGGCGATGTATTTCGGGAATCGTGACTGTCTCACAGCAAGTACATTGTACAGTGCGGCGTTTGATACAAAATTTATTTATTATAGTATATTTTGGCACTTCGAAAGTAGTTTATGTATTTGAAAGAATGGACGATAAGAAAAAAAAATTGTGGCAATCGCAGGCAGTTTGTACCCTATGAAGTCATGTATTTATTGAAAGAAAAAGAATCACACAATACCTGTTGATAATAGACATAACTCAGTGAATAATAACCGACAATTACGAACACAGAAGCATAATTTTATTAGCAGTCACCTAGAGTGTTGGTTGACACACCTCTTCCCCACCTTGTACATTTATTTCGAGAGGCCTACTTTTTTCTGAGATTATTTTAAATACCATCACTGCTTTCAGGAATGTGTCTCGCAACTCCAAGAAAATGCATATTTTCGTCACCAAATGGGTTTCGCTTTATGAAAATAAAATCAGTGATCTTAATTAAACATATCTACCATTGGGCTTCCTTTCTCCATCTACAAGCAGTTCATTACACAACATTTTGATGTTAGTACTTAAGATTTTTGTTCACACGTTCAGAAACACAGAGGCCATTACTTTTTTTTTTTTTTTTTTTTTTTTTTTTTTTTTTTTTTTTTTTTTTTGCAATTTAGGTCGTTCACTTGGGGGAAAGTTGTGGCAACCCTGTAATAGGTTTCAATTTTCAGTCTCATTGCAGCATTGTTATTTAAGACAAGGTATAAGAATGTAATGGGTTTGAATCATTCCTTGCTAATTTTCATTAGTGTAGGTCAACAGAAAGTGCCCTCTAGGTCTGTATATTTTACACCGTGAAGGGAACACGACCTCTGTATGTGAAAAAAATTTCAACTTGATACATCTCCCCGTTCCCGAAGCAAAGGATCTGCAACAGACAGACGAAAACAAGGGTAAAAGATTAAGTGGTATATTTAGCCAAAAACATGGCACACTGCACTTAAAAATACAAAAAAGAAAGGCACCGAGATTCGAACTCGCGACTTCTACTGCTCCTGCACGCTCATTATCGCTAGACTACCAAGCCCGACATTTGCTTTTTTATGCTTGTGGGGGGGGGGGGGGGGGAGGATTTATTTTAATTGGTTGTGATGCCTAGATAACATACACGTAAACGCGATCCTGTTGCCAGTTACAGAGCAGTAAAACGCCCAACTCACATCAGAAACTCAGTATATTGCTTTATTTGTATCACATATTCGAGCACAATTTCCATCTGTACTAGTGTAAACTTTTAAGAAGCTAATCGCCATAACTACGCTTACGTCTTTGGTCACGAGATATTTTTTGTACGCCTACTGTCAAACTCTGTGTTACCTTTTGCGTCGGTAATCACGTGCTGATTATCCAAGTTGCAGCCGACAGTTAATAAATGTTTTACTTTTTATCAGCGCACCTTGTATTCATGCATACGACTGTGTACAGTTCTCAGAGATTATCAGCATTAACTTCCACGCGATCCACAAGGAATCAAGAGAGGCATTAGAGCCAACCTGAAGTCTTCACAGTGGCACGAAATCTTGGTCAAGCAGAAAATTTATAATTCTGAACTCAGGCGTAACGAGTTACCTCAGACTGAATGAGCTCCCCCCTGCTAAGCAGCATGGATTCCGAAAACATCGACTACGTGCAACCCGACTCGAACGACAGTCTGAAAACCAGAGATCAAGGCAGACGGGGGAAAACGGTGTTTACTGATTTCCGAAACGCATTTCACTCACCAGCACAACTGTGCTTTTTTAGTGAATTGGGTTTCGCATGATCTATATTCTCGATATTCGTGCTGGCTCGCGTTGAGGTCGTTCTGTTTGACCTCAGAATATGTTCTAAGGTACTACAGCAAATCGATAGCGAAAAATAAAACTATGCAGTTAAACAAGCGAAAAAATGTTGTACCCTATTACCGTGATGCCAAAGAGTCGCAGTTGTAACAGCTGAAATCATACAAATACATTGTTGCAACACTTAATAGGTACAAGAAATGTCACGACCACAATAGTCTGAGTTGTAGGTAAAGCAGCAAAACAGTGCAGCTGACAATCCCCGCGAATTTCCGCTAGCCCCTTGTAACTCAGGGCAGGCTGCCGCTTCTTGTGGTCGCACAGCCAACCCCTTACTGCATTCCACGGTTACGCCGATGGCGAAGGCTGTGGTACTGAGATGAGAAGAATTTAGTGCACGAAGGCTGAGGGCTTACACATCCACACTATGTTCGTTTAGGACTTAAGCTCACGTTCTCTAAACACTTCCATAGTGGAAAATGATGAAAGGTTTCTGTTCCAGTAGTGTGCTGCAGCGTTGGCTCTTGCTATACCGTGCCCAGTTGGCTGTGTTTTGCCTTGCAATGCATAACACACTCATCCACTCGCCACTTTTATTTATCATCATCCCAATGAACCATGGACCTTGCCGTTGGTGGGGAGGCTTGCTTGCCTCAGTGATACAGATAGACGTACCATAGGGCAACCAAAACGGAGGACTATCTGTTGAGAGGCCAGACAAAGGTGTGATTCCTAAAGAGGGGCAGCAGCCTTTTTAGTAGTTGCAGGGCAACATTATGGATGATTGACTGATCTGCCCTTGTAACACGAACCGAAACGGCCCTGCTGTGCTGGTACTGCGAATGGCTGAAAGCGAGGGGAAACTATGGCAGAAATTTTTCCCGAGGGCATGCACATTTACTGTATGGTTAAATGATGATGGCGT
Source organism: Schistocerca gregaria (assembly GCF_023897955.1). Lineage (NCBI taxonomy): Eukaryota > Metazoa > Arthropoda > Insecta > Orthoptera > Acrididae > Schistocerca > Schistocerca gregaria. The sequence continues at coordinate 925,554 of NW_026061718.1, read as the reverse complement.
CCTCTTGGGTAAAACATTTCGGGGGTAAAATAATCCCCCATTCGGATCTCCGGACGAGCTCTACTCAGTAGGATGTCGTTATCAGGAGAAAGAAAACTGACGTTCTACGGAACGGAGCGTGGAATTTCAGATCCCTTAATCGGGCAGGTAGGTTAGAAAATTTAAAAAGGGAAATAGATAAGTTAAAGTAAGATATAGCGGGAATTGGTGAAGTTCGGTGGCAGGAGGAACAAGACTTTTGGTCAGCTAACTACAGGGTTATAAACACAAAATCAATTAGGGGTAACCAGGAGTAGGTTAAATAATGAATAAAAAAAACAGCACAGTAAACGCGTTATTCTGGCCAAGATAGACACGAAGCCCACGCCTACCACAGTAGTAGAAGTTTATATGCCAACTAGCTCTGCAGATGACGAAGAAATGTATGATGAAGTAAAAGAAATTATTCAGATAGTGAAAGGAGACGAAAATTTAATAGTCATTGGTGACTGCAATTCGGTAGTAGGAAAAGGGAAAGAAGGAAACGTGGTAGGTGAATATGGATTGGGGGGGAAGAAGTGAAAGAGGAAGCCATCTGGTAGAATTTTGCACAGAGCATAACTTCGCTATGATTAACACTGGGTTCAAGAATCATGAAAGAAGGTTGTATATGTGGAAGAGACCTGGAGATACTGCAATATTTCACATTATATAATGGTAAGACAGAGATTTAGGAAACAGGTTTTAAATTGTAAGACATTTCCTGGGGCAAATGTGGACTCTGGCCACAATCTATTGGTTATGACCTGTAGATTAAAACTGAAGAAACTGCAAAAAGGTGGGAATTTAAGGAGATGGGACCTGGATAAACTGAAAGAACCAGTGGTTGTACAGAGCTTCAAGGAGACCATAAGGGAACAAATGACAGGAATGGGGGAAAGTAATACAGTAGAAGAAGAATGGGTAGCTTTGAGGAACGAAGTAGTGAAGGCAGCAGAGGATAAAGTAGGAAAAAAAATGAGGGCTGCTAGAAATCCTTGGGTAACAGAAGAGTTATTGAACCTAACTGATGAAAGGAGAAAATATAAAAATGCAGTAAATGAAGCAGGCAAAAGGGTATACAAATGTCTCAAAAATGAGAACGACAGGATGTGCAAAATGGCTAAGCAGGGATGGGTAAAGGACAAATGTAAGGATGTAGAGGCTTGTCTCACGAGGGGTAATATAGATACTGCCTACAGAAAAATTAAAGAGAACCACTTGTATGAATATCAAGAGCTCAGATGGAAACTCAGTTCTAAGCAAAGAAGGGAAAGCTGAAAGTTGGAAGGAGTATATAGAGGGTCTATACAAGGGTGATGTAGTTGAGGACAATATTGTGGAAATGGAAGAGGATGCAGATGAAGATGAAATGGGAGATATGATACTGCATGAAGAGTTTGACAGAGCAGTGAAAGACCTGAGTCAAAAACATTCCATTAGAACTACTGACAGCCTTGGGAGAGCCAGTCCTGACAAAACTCTAGCATCTGGTGAGCAAGATATATGAGACAGGCGAAATACCCTCAGACTTCAAGAAGAATATAATAATTCCAATCCCAAAGAAAGTAGGTGTTGACAGATGTGAAACTTACCGAACTATCAGTTTAATAAGTCACAGCTGCAAAGTACTAACGCAAATTCTTTACAGATGAATGGAAAAACTAGAGGCCAACCTCGGGGAAGATCAGTTTGGATTCCGTAGAAATATTGGAACACATGAGGCAATACTGACCCTACGACTTCTCTAAGAAGCTAGATTAAGGAAAGGCAAACATACTTTTCTAGCATTTGTAGACTTAGAGAAAGCGTTTGACAATGTTGAAAGGAATACTCTCTTTCAAATTCTAAAGGTGGCAGGGGTAAAATACAGGGAGAGAAAGGCTATTTACAGTTTGTACCGAAACAAGATGGCAGTTATAAGAGTCGATGGACATGACAGGGAAGCAGTGGTTGGGAAGAGAATGAGACAGGGTTGTAGCCTCTCCCCGATGTTATTCAATCTGTATATTGTGCAAGCAGTAAAGGAAACAAAAGAAAAGTTCGGAGTAGGTATTAAAATCCATGGAGGAGAAATAAAAACTTTGAGGTTTGCCTGTGACATTGTAATTCTGTCAGAGACAGCAAAGGATCTGGAAGAGCAGTTGAACGGAATGAATAGTGTCTTGAGAGGAGGATATAAGGTGAACATCAACAAAAGCAAAACAAGGATAATGGAATGTAGTCGAATTAAGTCAGGTGATACTGAGGGAATTATATTAGGAAATGAAACACTTAAAGTAGTAAATGAGTTTTGCGATTTGGGGAGCAAAATAACTGATGAGAAGTAGAGAGGGTATAAAATGTAGACTGGCAATGGCAAGGAAAGCGTTTCTGAAGAAGAGAAATTTGTTCACATCGAGTATAGATTTATGTGTCAGGAAGTCGTTTCTGAAAGTATTTGTATGGAGTGTAGCCTGGTATGGAAGTGAAACATGGACAATAAGAGAATAGAAGCTTTCGAAATGTGGTGCTAGTGAAGATTACATGGGTAGATCACGTAACTAATAAGGAGGTATTGAATAGGATTGGGGAGAAGAGAAGTTTGTGGCACAACTTGACTAGAAGAAGGGATCGGTTGGTAGGACATGTTCTCAGACATCACCAATTTAGTATTGGAGGGCAGCAGGGAAGGTAAAAACGTAGAGGAAGACCAAGAGATGAATACAGTAAACAGATTCAGAAGGCAGTAGGTACTGGGAGATGAAGAAGCTTGCACAGGATAGAGTAGCATGGAGAGCTGCATCAAACCAGTATCAGGACTTAAGACCACAACATCCCAATGATCAAATTTGTGCTGTATTCATATTAATTTATCTCATTTTTAATACAATATACAACAAATAACAGTTTTTATGACACAAGAAATTATGTGCTGGACATACCTATTCCTTGATGTTGTGATTTCATTTGTCACATCATATATTTTTGTACAGTTGAGCAGAGCTATTCACTTATACTTTAGTGACACTTGTTAAGCATGTGGTTATTGATCTACTTATGGGCTTGCCAGACATATTCACTGATGAAATTAAATCTTTATACATTTGCGCACAGCTATTCACTTATGCTGTAATAGCATGTGGTTCTTTATAACAGTTTTAAATTTATCCTAATCTTCCAGCTCTTTGATATGTTTTGGTAATGCATTAAAAAGTTTGATGCCTTGATTACATACATGTTTCTGACTTTGGGTCCTTATTACAGCCTGTAAGTGGAGATCTTTACATTGCCGTGTATGGTAACCTGTATTGGTTTTTCATTTTGTTGTGATTTTGTTTGATCACCGACAGGCATTTCAGAATGTGTAATGATGGAATTGCTAAAATTTCCAATGCTTTAAAAAAGGGGCCTACAACGTGTTTGATGTGGGCTCTGGGTCATTATCTGAATAGGGTGTTTTTGTAATTTGAAAATCTCATTTAAACAACAATTTGTTTTTCCTCAAGGATACTATCCCATAGGCCTCAATTGACTGGAAATAGCCAAAATATACTAATCTGGTACAGTAATTACTACAAACTCTTGAAATTATTCCAAGTCCAAAACATGCTGAACTGGGTTTTAGTGCTAAGCTCACCACATGGTCCTTCCAGTTTATCTTCTCATCAATGTGCATACCCAGGAATTTTGCTCACTGAACTCTTTCAAGTTGTTTCCCTCCATAGTGAGATGTAGGGCGTCATGTTCACTTATTCTTCCATATTGCACATAATTAGTTTTTTTTTTTTTTTTTTTTTTTTTTTTTGCATTCAGTGTTAGCACTGAGCCATTTTTGTGTATCTTGTAGGACATGGTCCACAGTAGGTTGCAACGACTGCTTCATAAAACAAACAATTAAACTAGTATCATCAGCAAAACAACTTGATTCTAGCTTTTCTCTCTGGCACATGAATATAATTAATGTAAATGGGGAACAGCAAGGGGCCTAATACACTTCTTTTGGTGCTGTAATTCCAACCACCTGCATCCTCTTTTCCAGATACTACTCAAGCCACTTTTTGTTCCGGTCCTCTGATACCTATAGCTTCAAGCTTTTCCAAAAGTATGCTGTGGTCAACAGTGTCAAAGGCTTTTGACAGCTCTAGATTTATCCTGATAACACTTTTTCCCTCTCCCAATTTACTAATTATTTCCTTTGGGTTTTTTCCAGTACAGCTGTTTCGGTACTGCTCCCAGCTAGAAATCCATGCTGATTACTGTTTATCAGATTACATAATTAAGATAATGTGTCACTCTATATTTGATTAGTATCGCCAAAACCTTAGAGAAAGTTTTCTGTTTCAAGATTATCACTCTTTTTCAACAGGGGAACGAATTTAGAAATTTTCCGTTTCTGTGGAAAAAAACTTGCATATTTTTTGACAAAATACAGTTGATATGCTACACTGGTTTTTTTTCTTTATTGTGTAGATACATGGTCTGGTCCATAATATTAATGTGACCACTGCCTGCAATCAAAATCGACATGCAGTAACCACTCACAGACAACACCACTAGCAGTGAAGGGTATACAAACCATGTTGGGAGCCACAGAGAACAGTGCCGTTGTCACTGTGAGGAGGAAACAAAATGTGCACTGTCGTTGGCTTTTGGGGAAAGGGTGGAAGCATTTGGGAATGACTAAGTCTGTACTCTGTTTGCATGTCAGTGTGGTTTAAGTATACTGTGCTCAGCAAAATGGCGCTATTCAGAACTAGTGCTGAGGATACTGTGGTGTAGTCGTGGGCCACAGATGACAGGGGTGAGTGTCAGCTGCAGAGACGTGCATCTGTTAAACAACTGACCACCCAGATGAACTGAGAGGCTTTTCAAATGACAGATGGCCATTGGCATGCACATTGTTAAATGTCTGAAAGCAAAACACACTGCAACAACTGTCAGAACGGGGCACAACAGGGGAGGGAGTCTGTGGCATTCCCTGGGTGGTGATGATATTCTGGGAGGCACAAAGGATCAACAGATGTATCCGTCTGTCCTCGAGGGCTGTGTCCACAGTTTGTTTTTATTCACCATAGTGACATTTACCAGCAGTACAATGCAACACAGCTTGCAGTGTACATGTGTGGTTGAAACAGCAACAGGACGAGTTTATCACATGCCTCTAACCACCAAAGTCCTCGGATTTAAACCAACTGAGAATCTGTGGGAACCCCCCTGCCAGGGTGTATTGTCCGTGGATCCTCACATGAGAAACCTAGAACACCTGGACTTGGCAATGAAATAGTAATGGCTCCACACCCCTGTTAATACAGAACCTCACAGCCACGTGGGGGAGCCCAGTTTGATACGGGATTTTTGTGTCCTTGGAAAGTGGGCATTGTGTTGTTCTTGTCATCAACAAGCATGTCTCAAAATCAGCATAAAATGAAAAGAATTGCAGTAGGCAACTGATCGAGCCTGGATGGGGTCTGCCAGTCATTAATGCCATATGATCATTTCCTTGAATCTCTTCCTGCATGTCTCGCAACGGTGTGCACTGCAAAAAGAGGTTATTCGAGGTCTTGACAGGTAGTCACATTAACATGTCTGGACAGTGTATTTCCAGAAGAAATGAAGGTAACAAACTAAATAAATCATAATTACATTATTACTTTGCGGTTAGCCACAGGAGACCAAGGTCCATTGTACCAAAATACTCATAAAACCTCTTTGAACCACCACCTGAATTTTATCAGTGGAGTTCATCTCACCCTTTATGTAGGAGAAAGTAAAAAACATCCATAGACAATTTCAGAGGAGCCTCATATCTGATAGTACACTGATAAGATATCTTTTCGGTTGCTACTTTGGACTTCTGATCACTGTATGTTTCTGAGGAAAGGCCATAATGTTCAGACTTTGGTGACCAAGGTAGACAAAAGCTTTTAAATTTTGAAATAGTATCCTTGTTTGTTTATAGCCCAACACATTTAGCATATTTGGTCATGTTCCTCTTTGGAACGTTTCCCTTTCTAATGCTCTAGGTGGAATAAAGTGGTCATATGGACATTGATACCTGGGAGTCACTTGCTGGGTAAGTTTGGCTGACAAGTTGCAGGTCTTTTCTGTTGACACCACGGTGGGTGACTTTCATGCTGGCGATGATGAATCAATAATAAGGACAACATATCACCCACTCCCTGAGCAGAGAGAAGGTGTGACATGACTGGAAATGAACTGCATGGCAGTCAGATATGCTGACCACGCAGTGAAGTGGGTCGATAGATGCTACTCCACGTTATTTGCCTCCCCTCATCACGTATTTTATAATGTGCCTTTTACATGCTCTTTCCTCAATCCTCCTCGTATGGGATTATTCTCTCCCAAATGCTTGTCTACAAGGAATGTTGTGCCACATTAAGATCCTAACTCGTCGTTAGTCATCGAGATGAACATTGTAAGTTGCCATTGACAGTCAGTCTCAAACACAACAGGAATCACTGCAGACCCATGTCTACTAGTTTTCAACCAAATAATGTGATGGCAAGTTGCATGCAGTGGGACCCTTGCAGAAGACTATTGAGGCATAAAAATGTATATGTTGTCAGTGCAGCAAACACCACATAAACTGAACAGCAGGTGACTTGAAATGTGTGGTGGTTTAGCCTCTTTCTGAGAACATATCAAGGGCTCTGACAGCACAATAAGGTTTTTAACCTGCAATGGGCAGAGGATAAACAGAGTGTCTCAAAAGTTACAGAACACTTATGTTGTGTAACAGCATGCAAACAAATTAGACCTAAGGTATTGTCACAAAGTTTTATGCAGTTTAATCAATTTCAACATGTGGGCACAATTTCCAGTCTGTTATCAGGATCGATCCACATTCAGCACATTATATCTGCATCACCTGTGGCAAGGACAGAAATGATTTTGTTCATTAAATTTTTGATGTGGTTGACAGCTGCTTGTTAGACTCTGTCCTTGGTATGTGCTCACAGAAACAAGCCCACGTTTCTAATGCCTGTTGGCCTAGAACACCAGGGAATAGGACCACCCCTGCCATTTCAGCATACCTCGTAACACCTGGTCCGCAACATCTGCCACAGTGCACCATATTGCTGGAAAAAGACTGTGTCTTGGGAGTCAGCCAGTCATAGTAACAGCCTGAGCATATCAAGGTAAGAGGTTTTTTTTCTGAGGATAAAATGGTCCCAGAATACCATCAACCATCAAACAACACAACACATTCCCTGCCATGTACCTCTTCCATCACAGTATGTGGATTGGTAACATATCATTATCTTCTCACAGGACATGTATATACTCTGAATTGCCAACAAAACTGGCTTTGGCATGCATATTCAAATACAGGGATTTGTAAACATACAGATTATGGCACTGCAGTCGGCAATGCCTATATAAGACAATATTTTTCTGGCACAGATGCTAGATTGCTTAGTGCTGCTACAATGGCAGCTTATCAAGATTTACGTGAATTTGAATGTGGTGTTATAGTTGGCATATGAGCAATGGGACAAAGCATCTCCAACGTAAGAATGAAGTGGTTATTTTCATGAGCATTCAGTGAATATCCGGAATCTAGTAAAACATAAGATCTCCGACATCGTTGCAGCCAAAGAAAGATCCTGCAAAAACAGGACCAACAACTGAAGAGAATCATTCAAAGTGACAGAAGTGCAACCCTTCTGCATATTTCAATGCTGGGCCATGGACAAGTGTCAGAGTGTGAACCATCACCGATATGAACTTTTGTAGCGGAAGGTCCACTTGTGTACCCTTGATGACTGAACGACACAAAGCTTTATGCCTCACCTGGGTCCATCAACACCGATATTTGACTGTTGATGAGTGGAAACGCATTGCCTGGTCGGACAAGTCTCATTTCAAACTGTGTCGTGCAGTTGGACACGTACAGGCATGGAGACAACCTCTTGAATCTATGGACACTGCATGTCAGTAGGGGACAGTTGTAGCTGGTGGAGGCTCTGTAATGATGTAGGAGGCATGCAGTTGGAGTATATGGCTAGGTATGACCCTGAAAGGTGACACATACATAAGCATCCTGTCCATTGGGAATTCTGATGGACTCGGTCAATTCCAGCAGGACAATGATACAGTTGGCAGGTCCAGAATTGCTACAAAGTGGTTCCTGGAACACTCTTCTAAATTTAAACACTTCCACTGGCCACTAAACTCCCCAGATTTGAACATTGAGCTTATCTGGTATGATTTGCAATGTGCTGCTCAGAAAAGATACTCACATAGCCCTCTATGCAGCATTCACAGTGTCAATTCCTTCCATCACAACTTCAGACAATAGTCATGCCCATGAGGCACAATCGATTACTAAATTTAGCCAGCACTGTACAACTGATGCGTGTTATGAAGATATACCATACTTTGCTCAGAGACAATAAAAGTGTGTGGGTAAATACTTTTATCAAAACTGAACATGAATGCCCAAAAATAGAGTTAAGTTCCAATATTTGCAGCTCTTGCTATGTAGATGAAGTTTACTTTTAAAAACAAGAGTAGAAGGCTTAGATATATCATGCAAGATTATTTATAGTGATATTAATGTAGGTAAGATGTAAAGAGAGATAGGGGGGGGGCAGGTTTTTTTTTAATTTAATTATTTTTGAAATATATAGCCTTCATAGTTGTGAAGGCAAGATTTCTCATTGAGCAAGTAGACTGGTGCTGTATCTCTGTTGAAAGATATTTCAGTTCCTTCAAGAAAGTCAGATTTCTTGCCTGGTTCTTTTCTACACTGATTGCCACAATTCTTGCCCAGTAACTCATTCTGCAAAGTCAGATTTGTTTTGGATGTTAAGACAGAGTGCATCCCTGTGCTTCTACCAGTTTGTTTATTGCAGAAGTTTGGACATACCTGACTTGTGATATTCTTGCTTAGTGCTTTCAGTATTGTGTTGCTTGTGAAGAAGCTTATTTTTATGTCATACAACTTGAAGAGGTTGGCATGAAATCTTCCTTGAGGAAGGTCAGCTTATTACAAAGATGGTCTTCCTGTTTGTGGGTGGTTGGTTTAATTTATGTATTACAGCGGGAATGTATTCATAACTGGAGGCAGCTGATTTTACAATTTGTGTTTCTTTTTATATTTCACTTGTATCCATTGGATCATTACGCATGTGATTAAACATTCTTCTGAAGAACACATTTTTATATTGATATGGATGGTAACCCTGGTAATTGTTGGCTTCCTGGAAATTTCAGAATTTTATATAAAAAGTTTTGTTAATGTTTCATTCCTACAGTGACATGAAATGAATTGAATTTTGTGGTGTAATTTATTAATTTCTTCAGCTAGATTTTCCATTTCCTTTGGTTGTTCTGTTGAAAATAACGAAATGAGAGTGTCGCAATTTTTTGTATTCTCAATGAATAAACTTATTCTAGGTCCCTACAGCTGTTGTGTGATAATCTAGTGTAAATTCCTGCAGATAAGAAAGGGATTTTGAACTCATGTCCATATAGTTTCCATAAGCTGCACTCATATGCGATACTTATAGAAATGATTCTGGTTGTTATTGAGTACAGTGGTTCTACCTGACAGCAGTTTCTAGTGATTTAATGCATTTGCTGTCCCAATAGTAATTTTTGCCAGGACCTGCCAAGAATAACACTGCTGCCTTCCGACAGTTCTCTCAAAACCCGGTGATGTAAGCACGGGCATTAGAATGCTTTTGAGTCTCGCAGCGAGACCACTAACAAGGTTTTGCCCCCTGCTGAACACCAAACCCACAGACAGTCTGGTTTTCTTTTTGTGAAAGTGAAAATTGAACCATTGTGGGTGCTATGATTGTCAGTTTCCATTAACATGACACAAGCAGAGTGGCAGGTATTATAAAAAACGGTGCCATATCTTGGCGAACTTCTTTGATTTGTTAAGCACTGCCCTAAAAACAGCAGAATGCCAAAGTTATGAGGTGATGTGAGATATTATGCTTGATATCATTACAGCCCACTATAAACTAGAGATTGCTTCTGCCAAGTAATCAAAATGTGGTCCATAAAGAAACTTTGTTATTCCAGTAGGCAGCGGGTCATTGATGTTTAGTATGCTTGAGACCTGTTCTTTGTTCACACAGTGTTACTCATGAAAAATGACATCTTAGGCATGTATTGACCTAACCAATGACAACTGGCTTTGGCGAAACTTATTACTAGTCAATACCTGTTATGTGTTCAGTTAATGAATTTACACATTTGTCTATCTGGCATAGCAGTTCACAATATTTTTCCCTTTCTTCTGTGGTGGTTTGTTCTCTCACACCCCTAGTCAAGAGGACCAACTGTCATGGTCTTAAATAGTCCTTGATTGGCATACATAATCCTTCCTAGTGTCTCTAAATCTTTCAAAGGAACATAAACATCTCACTTCATTTTTCTGTCTCTTCTCAGCCTTGAGAACCCAGTTCCGTGCACCACCAAGATTATATAGCCACTGGCCTAATTGGAGTGATTCTCACACATTCTAATTTCTCATTTCATCGCCTTTTAGTTTTTTCTTTGCTTTCTACTAAATCACAAGTTCTAGAAAACTTGTCTATTAAGTAAAACATATGCTCCCAACATAAAGGAACTTGCAGACCACACAGAAGACCTGAAAATTTAGTTTGATTTTGGAGCAGAACAACTGGTGTTGGCAGTAAAAAATTTTATAATTTTGGTGTGGAGCAACCTTACTTACCTTCTATTGTTGTGACAGAAATACTAATAAACATTTAACATGTATTTGGTCCAAAGAAGTTTATTTCTACAGTGTCTGCTAGGATGCCATTGTTTATCAGTGAACAATGTAAACCACAAAAAAGTAAATGAGAATAATAGGGTTTAGGAGCATACTTGTCACAACCATTGTAGTGGAAGTGCTTCTGCTATGACTAACATTGTGTGAATGTTTCTAACTGGATGACAGTAAGACCATGGTCAGTACTGGAACCTGAAAGTACCTTATCTTGCTCCTGCCCTTCTGCAGTAATATAAAAATGAAACAGAGTGTCTTCCAGTGTAGAATTTTTATATTTTAAGGTAGTTCCTAGAACATGTTTCAGTATTCAGGTTGCAAAAGAAATTTTTGGACCATCTGTCAACGTTTTCAATTGTATAACTGTGTCAAAATGTACGTACGTCTTGTTCAGCAGTATTCAGTTTGTAAATATTTCAAGAGAGATGCTCTTTTTAATTTATTAAATGCCACATCAGTAAAGTGGCAATCTATGGGATCAAATTGAGGCAGTTTTAATATTGGACCTGGTATGGCCTACAGATGCACCATTGGTTATTTATACTAAACACAAGCCTTAGAACAAAATGAATAGCACTGAATGTAAACAAAATTTGAAAGAGGTAAGTGCTGGCACAGATTGCATTGACTTGTTTATCAAGTTTTGTATTGTCATCAGAGCTAATAAAGTTATTGCCAATAACAATGAACATGAAGGAGTTATAAGTCTGTCTTGTATCAATTGGCCAAAATTGAAAACTAATCGGTTAATGTGAGAACAAGGGGACATAAGTGACAACATAATCTGGATCTTGGTGAAACAAACTCAAATGAATACAGATATTATTTAGTTACATTTAGTAGCTATTCTAGTTCCGCACAACAATGTACAACTGCCTTTGGCTATGAGATTTAGCTTTATTGCAGCAAGAGAGAATGGATGCAAGGTATTTCAGTGTGTACTACATGTATTTTGATGAATTTTCATTTTCAACAAGTAGTACATTCTGGCTGTAGGCATACAATTTTAAATGTATTGGTCCTAATTATTGTTTCTATTGTAAACATGACTAGCATTAGTGGTCATGTAAAAACAGTAGCACATATTATGTAGCTGTATTTGCTGAAGAGCTACTCAGGTCAGAATATTACAACCTATTTGTAGCCCACCTTATTGGTGAAATTACTGAAGCTGTGAAGTTGTCATTTGGAACAGAAGCGCACAATAAAGTATTTTGAGACCAGCAGAAGTGCTTTTTACCAATGTATGTAGGTAGTTCTAACAATTTTTCGTCCAGTGAGTCTTCCACCTAGCTTATGGTTTAACACTATGTAGCAGTGAGATAACAGGTGACCATCGGCATGATTAAATGTTTCTTAAACTAACTGTTTCTGTAAGTCGATAAAATTAACCCTTAAGTAATAAAAATGGTCATGTATATAGTTGCACACTGAAGTCCCAAATTATATTTATAATGCAGTGTTTGTTAATGTTGTAATGTGCCTACGAAACATTTATGGTTGAAATTTACTGTAAAAGATAGATGAATTTAAAAAAAATGCTAATGGTCTTCTTAATTTTGTTGGTTCCATTGTTCCCATCACCTATTACGTATGTGAGAAATATTAGCAGTGAGGCTGTTTTGTTTTTTCGTATGGCATCGAGTAATTACTTCGTAGCTTATCCCAGAGGTTAAAAATGTTGTACTGCATGAAAGGCATGGTAATTCTACAGAGTTGCAGTTGCACTACCTTTGAGCTGTGTACATTTTTAAAATACAAGCAGGTATCGGTTTTATGCTGTAAATGTCTTGGTAAGCTTTCCAGTGGAACAACCAGAAATCTGTGTGCAAATTAACACCATGCAAGCAGTGTAGGTAATGGTGACAGCTCTTTTAATACACCCTGTATATCAAAAAACAAACTACATACACACAATTTTCGAGTGTTTAGGAGAGGAAAAGAAGCTTTTTTTTATGTGACTGCCTCTAAATTTCTTTTTTTATAGGGGGAGATGTTGTTGGTATATGAAGCACTGGTTACCAGTTCAGCTGAATGCATTGTCACTATTTGAGCAAGCATATTCCAGTTGTGCCGTAATGTAGACAGGCGATATTTTCTGAATTGCCCCTATACCAATAGTCACACCATATCTTGAGCATTACTAACATCTCTGACCCCACAAATTCTTTGTAAATGTAGATTTTTGTACACAATGTATGCAATTTTCTAAGGAGCAACAACCTCAGGATAAAATCAAGTAGCTGTACAGGACAGAAGGGTTTGAGCTTGACTAAGGTAACTCAAAAAGTACCTTTGTCCTTGATTCACATTACCTGTCATGACTAGAGAGAGATAAGCAAAACAAAGATAGTTCAACTGCTAATTACCCCACCCCCCTTGCCACACACACTGCTTAAACATAGTTTCCATCATAAGCAAAAATTTTCATTAAAAGGTGACAGGCACTTCCATTGAAGTCCTAAGTATGAGGTGCATCCTGAAAGTAATTGCCAAATCATTCTACTGCCACTGCAGCACTTGTGTTGTAGGTTCACACATTTCTCTGGTTCATTGTCTTGACACTGCAGCTCAATTTTGTGGTATTTATATTTGTTTGTGATCAGTCAAAATCTTTAGGACAACCTCTGAGCCCAGTGACTGTGAAGTGTGCTCTGTTATGTTTAGTTCCAACACACAGAACATTAAGCCAGCTGAAATTCATCAACTTGTAGACATTTATGGTGAGAAAGTGGATGAAGCATGTGTTGGACAGCCTTCTGTTGCCACTGATGGTATGGGTGAGAATACACATGGTTCACAATAAGAATGTATTTCAAAAACTGTTTTGCATGACTCAGTCATAAATTGCTTGAATTTTTGTGAATTGTGTTTGAAAAATGCTTACAAAATTATGTACCTTGGCAGAGTTTTGACATTTCAGCACTGAATACAGTGATAAGGAAGATGAGTTCTTAAATAGAATCGTGACTGGTGATGAAACTTGGGGTCTTCATGACACTCCAAAATAAAAACAACAATCTATGGAGTGAAGGAACTGACAGTCCGACAATCCTCCACCACCCCCAAAAAAGAAATCATAATGAAGTTGCAAGTGCAAAAAGTCAGGTGAAATGGATTCTACGACCAACAAGGCATTCTGCTTGTTGAGTTCCTTCTCAGAGCTGAAACCATGAAAGCGGTGTGATACTGCAAAACACCGAGAGAACTCCATCACACTATTCAAAACAAAAGATGCAAAACTCTCAATCAAATCATTATGATGCTTCATTTCTGCTGGTGGCACTGAAAACCTTACTAAACAATTCAGTTGGGAACAGTGAGACCACCTGCCAATCAGTGCTGATCTCACATCTTCGGACTACCACTTTTACTTCATCATCAGTCAGGATGAAGGTGCTTGAACACCTATGTTGATGTAAGCAAGTGTGATCAGTATTGGAGGTCTTAACTGGTATTATCTTTCTATGAAAAGGGCATAGAAAAGTTGGATTACTGCTATGACAAATGTCTGAACAGTGGTGGCTGTTACGGACTGAAGAAATGTTTTCATGAGTCCTTTCCCACAATGGTACTTACTTTCCTGGCATGCCTTGTATATTTTAATACCTTTTGGCATACCAATGTGGATATAAAAGTTGACAGAGAACACCCCACATCCACTTCTTTACAGCAGTCACGTAATGGGGATACGCAAAGCCAATATGAACCACCTATTTTCTATCAGCAGCCATGTGGTTTGTTCAGCATGTTGTTGAATCTTCTGGATCATACACAGGGTTATTCAGCTGCCCCTGCCATAAAGTTTCATGGAACCTGCAACATCTTCAAGAACCACACCCATGATTTTAATCTCCTCTCCTCTCCTCTCCTCTCCTCTCCTCTCCTCCCCTCCCCTCCCTACATGCACACTGTTAGTCCTGCAAAAACAATGAACAGAACCTTTTTGTATCAAAATTAACTACATTACATTTTGTACTTTGTTGGAGACCACACTTTCTGTGGCATTCAAGAAAAACGACATTTGAATGCCTGTCTTGTACTTTTGAATTATTTAACAAAAACTATGGCCCCTAGCAAAAATGTATCCCCTCCCCTCCCAAAAAGAAATGACTACATTAAATTTCCCACAAAAAGATCCTGTTCAGTTTTTTTTATGTGGGACTAGTAATTTGCATGTAGTGGGTGAGAGAAATGAAAATCTTGCCCATGACATTTGTAGGCATTGCAAGTTGCATAAAACCCATGGGTAGGTGTAGTTTAATCATCGTGTACAGGTTTATCATGCCAAAAGAACTAATATAAGATTTCTCTGGCTTCATAAACAGGTCAAGAAACATTTTACACCACATTAATGTATAGTGTTTGCACTTTTCTTAATCAGAAAATCATTTCTCATTGCTTTCCTGACCACAGAAAATTCCTACACACAGCCAACTGTTTTTGTTGTTGTGGTCTTCAGTCCAGAGACTGGTTTGATGCAGCTCTCTATGCAAGCCTACATCTATTTGAACCTGCTTACTGTATTTCCCCCTCTCACTCAAATCCCACCAACACCAAATTGATGATTCCTTGATGCATCAGGGTATGTCTTATCAACCAGTTCCTTCTTTCACTCATGTTGTGCTGAAAATTTCTTTCAGTACTATGTCCCTGGTAATTTGATCTGCAACTGCATAATTATTCCATTAGCCACCTCTAGGTGCAGTGCAGAGGGTGTCGAGTGCCAGTAGTAGTCATCTATCCACTTATTGACTACCTCTGTAACTGCTGCTGCCTATCATGGCGAGGACGCAGGTTTAGATTCCCTGTACTGCCAGGGATTTTTCTGGGTGAGAGGATTGGGAAAGTGTACATTCACCCTTGTGATGCCAACTGAGGAACTCGAGGACAAGAAAACTGACACAGGCAGGATAGTGGTGTGCTGGACGTCATTGGTAAACGATGACACGGTGGTCGGCCAGTACCGATGGACAGAGTTTACCTTATGTTTTATCCACGTAATCATCAAAATTTCTTCCTAGAAACACATTTCAAAAGATACCATCCTTTTCTAGCTTCAACTGCTTGTTATTCACATCTCGTTTCGGAGCAAGGCTACACTTCACGCAGATACCTCCAGAAAAGACTCCGTAACATTTACATCCACTCCTAACATATTCCTCTTTCTCAGATATAAGGTCCAGCCTGCATTTTATATCCTCTCTGTGTCAGTCAAAATCAATTATTTTGTTACCCAAATAACAAAACACTTCTATTATCTTCAGTGTCTCATTTCCTAATCTGCGAGGTTTGTCCGAAAAATACATATAAAAGTTGCATAACAACTTTATTTTACAATTATTCAGGTATTACAATATGGTCTCCTTCAAAGTGCTCACCCTGAGACGTGATACACTTCTGCCAACGCCGTTTCCACTGTTGATAACATTGCTGAAAGTCTTCAGTTGTGATGTTGTTTAGTTGCCGTGTCGTTTCCACATCTCCCAAGTGCCACACCATTACGCATTTCTGGGAACATGAAGAACTCACAAGGGACTAAATCCGGTGGTCTGTCATGGTGATTGAGCTTCAGGCCAAAAACTGGTGCACATTCTTGTGATGAAGGATCCAACTCTGGTCGAACTCTTGCCACAAGAGCTCCAAGACGTGTCAGAATTTCAACGTAAAAATTTCCGTTCAATCTCTGGCTGGGAGGGACAAATTCCTTGTGAACAATGCTCCAAGAATCAACACTGTCATCACATTGGACCTTGATTTTCGCGACTCTTTTGTTCTCGGTTCTCCTGCTAGTTTCCATTTGAGCTTTGAGCTCCACATCGAATTTCTAAAACCAGGACACGTCTCCAGTGATGACTCGGTTGAGAAAGTCCCCTTATTCCTCTGCTTCCAACCAATACTTACAGCACTCAACCCTCTTTGCTTTCTGTTCTGGTGTCAAGAGCTTCGGAAGTAAAAATTAAAAAATTATCCCAGCTTCCTTCGTCACAACTTCTCTTTCGAATGTTTTGATAAGATCATCATGACGACTAAGGCTGCCACAGGGGAAGGAAACTGCACAACCCTATTCAATTTTTCAAGCAGAGAATTACAAAGCACTGTCACGATTGACCTCTGATGCACTACTCGAAAACAATGGCTATTGAGTCAAGTATGGCCACTTAGCGCTGTTAATAAAAGCAGAAGTTTAAGTCAGTAACTCATACAAGACTGCCCCTCATTAGAAATTGGTAATGAGCAATTTGAAGTGAAGACCACATCATTTTATGTAATGTTGTCCATTTTTATGTAACCAGGAATTTTATCTATCCCAACAAAGTACAGTTGGGAGTTGGGTTTCCAACCAGATATCTGGGATATCAGGCAACTATGGTCAAGACAGAATCCAAGTCTCCACATTATCAATGTGGCCTCAGATAGCACTAGCATCCCTCCCCCAAAGCATTGGTCTATGGAGTTGGGTACGGGAAAACACAGAATGGGTACTCAGTCAGCAGAGTAGGATTCCATTCACTGATGCATCCAGGAGTAACCTGACATCTGATGATTGTCAAAGAAAGGTGTGAAAGCAGCAGGAAACTATGAGACTTCAGAAAGAAAGTTACCCGTTACTATGGCAGACTGAGTAACTTTTACTGTATGCTGCAATACAATTCAAAAGTGATGCAGTTACTACTTTTCACTACAGTCACTAAAACCTGTAAACAACAATTGTAACATCCCACAAACTGTTCAGTTTCTTGAAAATATAAACGTGCGCCTCAGTCATGGAACAATTTGAGGACTGCTGTGTGAATTTCCTCTTTGATGGAAAATCTCTTTCCTGTCAAATATCCACCGAGCTTGCTGGAAAGACTGAATGGTCTTCATCAAATTGTTGGCACTGTTTCACTACGACTGGATGCTACATTGCATTGCACCATACACTGCGAGAATTTCAGGGCAAATTTGTGTGCAATTTATATGTTTGGCTAACAAGAAACTTACTGTTCCTTGTACCTCAACTTTGGAGTGCCATTTCACTCCCACAATGTGATGAACCTGTTGTCCGTAATGCAGCAGAATTGTCTCTGCAGGAAATCGGTAACATGCCCACTCTTCTGAAAGGGTGCCGTGCCTGTTGCGTAACTTAATTTCAGAAGTCCCTATACCACAAGTATGTCTCTTCAATGAATCAATAACCATCCAAGACCATTTCTTCAGCAATTCCTTTGGATCAGTGCTCATTGTGTACAAGCAGAAGAAGATACATACATGAATGTGAGTCATGAGGCAACGCTTCAAATCTGTGTTCTGTAACTAGTGCAACATTCTTTAATAATTCTCCTGATACTGTGTTACTATCACATTTTTACTGTTAAACGTTTGTTTCCTGATCTCACTTGGTGATGGGGTGGTAGGGTCAACCAATAACCCTCTGGAAATTTATACAGTGAGATAATCACAAGCCTATTTGGGGCCCACTCAAACAGAACCCTGCTTGCCCCAGTACAGCATAATCCATAGCAGTTACTCAGTAATGATTGTTTCACTCCCCTCAACCCTTATTAACAAATGGTGCATTTTCAAAATTATTTTTCTCCTACAATGTTCACAGTTCAGCCAATAAAATCAAAATCCCATGCACTATGACGTACAATGTTCCATTGGATGGTAGGCAAAAGCATGTCCAGAGCTTAGAGTAGCAATCGACTGTTCGTGTTAACAAGTCCCCAGCTCATGAAATCCATTTTTGACAAATGTGCACCCAGTCAATGAGACTGATGTCATCAAGATGGTCAACATTTGTCATGACCCAAAAATTAAAAGTAGCATAAAGAATTATGAGGGCATAGCAAGCATTTAACATGCACCCTGCCCCCCCCACCAAGTGTTTTCTGGAAGTTGAGGAAGGCAATTGTAACCTGAGAGCTTTTATCGTCTGCTTTTCTGGGGTTCCCATTGCACAGCATTAGTTCATGCTGACTATTTACTGAACTTTGTTGCTGTCTTAATCCTCAACAAAATTTTATATGAGGAGGTTACATGCAAAAGCAAGCATGTCAGGAATTTAAAATAAATGAGACACAGAATGGAACAAAACAAACAGGATAAGCAGAACCTAGATAAATTGTATGATTAAGTGAAATCAAACATTTGCCAAGATACAAGCCTAGGAAAATACATCTGTGTCCACATACACATTTTGTGTGAAGGATAACTAATCCATTACATCCAGTCACACTGTTTCTCTAATGCAGAGCTACTGTTTGTGCTTCCGTGCTCCCTCATAATATGTTGCATAGCACTAATAATTACTATTATTAAAAGGACACAGTTACTTATGCACTGACTCCACTTTTGATAGAATAGGAAAACTTCCAAGAAAAAGGCCAACAATTGTAACAAAAGAGGAATACAATCAGTGACTCAGCTAAGAAACCTTGCTCGCCAATGTACATCTTGTAGGTCCTTAGATAGGGATTTCACATAAAATGTGTGAAATAAAATGCATTTCCATACACAAGTACAAAGCTATGGGAAAGACTCGTACTGATGTTGAGACAAATGCATTCTAGAAGTCCCAACTAGATGTAAGAGAGCAGATGAACCACTACAAAACCCTTTCCTTGGACAAAAGCAAAAGTACTTTTCAGCCATCCAGTCTATGATAATAGGAAAAAAGATGTTGATGGTTTACAGTAAACTATTTTTTAATAAGCCTGCCGACATCACTGGTACTGAAGTTGGGACACAACCATCACCGATGATATTTCCATGTTGCCTGTGACTGTTAAGAAAATTATTCTGGTTTGCATGTTACACTTACGTCAAAGAATACTTCTAAAGATAGTTAATGCCACACATTTTATTCTGGCATGGTGATCTGAAACATTTCAAATAATAATAAACCTGAAATTTGAATAAAACATTGAAAACGAATATTAGTACTATAGTGGCCACTTTACCGTTTTTTCTATGGTATCACATACTACACTATAAAAATATGTGAAATGATATGGTATAACAAGCATTATACAGTAAGAGGTAAGTTATTTTGAAAGAAAGAAGAAGATTTTTGGTTTTGAAACTCGCTCATGGTTCATGTAATGAGAACATGTCCATATTTAAATGTGCTTTTTAAAGGAATATTTTCATTCTTGATTTGATTTACAGATATGAACTGCCTTTTGGCCTAAAAGTAAAAGGCATTCACACTGCAGTATGCTATTTTCATTCTTATGTATGCCCAAAATAAGTTTCATGTTGACTGTGATAAATTGCATTTAGTAGATATGTTCATTTTTGGACGTCACCTTCTCATCATTTGCTTGGGCCTTTGCCCCGCTTCAACACGGGGTTGACCCTGTTACTATAGAGTTGGCAATGTTAGTGTCAGAGTGTTGTTGCCAGATGCCCTTCATGTCACCATCATGTACCCCCCCAGGACAGAAGTAATGTACCCTAGCTGTCTGCGTCTAGTGTAAGCCATGAAATAGTGCGAATGTTTTTCAGATGTCTGTAAGTTGTGTAACTGAGGTGGTACATGGGGACCAGCCCAGTATTTACCATGTGGGATGTGGAAAACTGCCTAAAAACCACATTCAGGCTTGCCGGCACACCGTCCCTCTTTGTTAACCTGCTGGGCTGATTCAGTCCGGGGCCGGCGCGCCTACCCAAGTCCAGGAAGCAGCACATCAGTGCTCGTGGGTAACCTGTTGTTTCCTTCTCAGAAATTCATCTATGGAATAGCCCTTGTCAACTTTCATTATCAGCCAGCACCTTGTTAATTAAAGGGAGGTGGTCAAATATTTTTATGGCTGCATGATATGCTTCTTTTTGTGCTACAATAAGATTGAGTCCCACTGTTTTCCTCCTAGTATTGTATTTATGAATGCTAGTATTATTTTCAAATTGTGCTGATCCTTCAAAACAAACTTCGTAAGAGTGTATGTGTTGCGAGGCTACCTAATTTCTTTATCTATGTGAAGTTTGAGGATAGGCACTGTGCATAGTTGGTGGGGGGGGGGCGGGGCAGAGGCCCCCATTCTAAATATGACACCAATGAAAGAAGGAAGTCAAATTTTCTAGTGCTGTCATTGACACTTATGGCTATCACATTTAGAGCAAATGTTGCTGCACTCAGTTTTATAATTCTTGTTCTCATCACTATGTACCCCCAAGTATTTTTAACAATCAGTCTTCACATATTTCTTTTCTGTAATGCTTCATTATTAGTGATGATTTGTCTTTCCTTGTACATAACTGAATAAGATGCCTTTTCTTTGTAAATGATGTGCTAGACCATTTATTGGGAACCAATGAATGACAGTTTCGAATATTTCATTTATTGCTCCATCTGATATCGAGGTCGGTTATCGTGCTTTTGAGGTGAATTAAGAGAACTATTTTGCCTTTGCCAGTAAAGTTTCAGACAATTACCCTTCATAAAATTCATGTTGAGACCTAGAGAAGACAATTCTGGTCTACAAAGTGTGTCACAATTCAGAAATGTTAACTGTGTTCTTTAATGCTTCAACAGATTGTTATCCATAATAAAGGCCTGCAAGTAAGTGCATTTGCCTTGCAACCATTCCAGAAAATGGGAATGGTGTGTCCTTTTTAGTCACAATGCCTTGTTGCTCCAGTGATATACAATTAACTGCCACAAGAGGAGGGGATCTCAGACTAGATTACATTAATTATTTATTCCACAGACCCACAAAAGAGGGTATCCTCCTGGGTGTGGAACATGTCCAACAGTATTGGAATAGTACCTCAGAATCAAACGAAACAGGAGGTCCTGCCTGAGACCCAGGTATAGCTTCTTTTATTAAATGAAACTATATGTTTCCAGAGAGGAATCCCCATTTCATTCAAAACTGAGGTGCTATTCCATGACAGTTTCACGTGCTCTTTGTGTTTTGGGGGAATAAGTGGACTGACCTGTGAACAGGATTTTGGACTGAGAAGGTAGGCACGCTGGGGCAAACAGTGCAGAGCCACTGTGCCAGGGTGGTGTAGTGGTTCGTGCATCTGACAAGTGAGCAGAGGATCTGGGTTCAAATCTTGGAGTTCGGGCAAATTTTCATTCATCTCTTCAGTCTGCATAGTTGGTTGAGACTTGTAAAGGTCCATGGAACCATAAAGTTTCTTTTCTTTTTGATGATCATTCATATCAATGTTATTTTCGGTTTCAAGTGACAACTGAAAGAACAAACTAATAGTCTTATCTCCCTTAATAATACACTTTTTGGTGACAGAGAGAATACAGGCAAATGATTTAATAGTGATGCATCAGTCATCTAATCCAAGTTAGTTAGTAGGATACATGTTCTATGGATCATAATGATGAGGAATGTGTCATTTTACATTCATTTGCAAATTAATTTATGCATATGGTTACATTATGAACATTTCTAATGTTGAGAATATCATGATTTTGCCATGTATCAAAAAATATGAGGCGTACATAAAGTCCAGGAACACTTTCAATTATTTATAGCACAAGAATCAAACAGTGTGCAGCTATCATACATACGTCATTTCAAAGACACACTGAAAGTTTTTTTTTTTTTTTTTTAATGTATACCACCACAGTGTAGTTTCGTAACTTGCGGATAGTCACCAAAAGTCACAAACGTGGTGTGTTGAGGTGTGGAGTGAGCTTTCTGTGTGTTGGCGTCCAACAAAAACTAGTGTGGTAAGGAGCCACCAACAAGGAAGGCCATTTACCACTGGCACAACAAATTTGTTACGATGGGTTGCTTGTGCCCGGGAAAGAGAAGCAGACGTCCCATCTACATCTACATGACTACTCTGCAATTCACATTTAAGTGCTTGGCAGAGGGTTCATCGAACCACAATCATACTATCTCTCTACTATTCCACTCCCGAACAGCGAGCGGGAAAAACTAAAACCTAAACCTAAACCTTTCTGTTCGAGCTCTGATTTCTCTTATTTTATTTTGATGATCATTCCTACCAATGTAGGTTGGGCTCAACAAAATATTTTTGCATTCGGAAGAGAAAGTTGGTGACTGAAATTTCGTAAAAAGGTCTCTCCGCGACGAAAAACGTCTATGCCGTAATGACTTACCTGCCACACTCTCTCCCCTGCAACGTGACAATGCAAAACGAGCTGCCCTTTTGATGTCCTCCGTCAATCTCACACCGCGCAGCAATATTCTAACAGAGGACGAACGAGTGTAGTGTAAGCTGTCTCTTTAGTGGACTTGTTGCATCTGCTAAGTGTCCTGCCAATGAAACGCAACCTTTGGCTCACCTTCCCGACAATATTATCTATGTGGTCCTTCCAACTGAAGTTGTTCGTAATTTTAAGACCCAGCTACTTAGTTGAATTGACAGCCTTGAGAATTGTACTATTCATCGAGTAATCGAATTCCAACGGATTTCTTTTGGAACTCATGTGGATCGTCTCACAATTTTCGTTATTTAGCGTCAACTGCCACCTGACACACCATACAGCAATCTTTTCTAAATCGCTTTGCAACTGATACTGGTCTTCGGATGACCTTACTAGACGGTAAATTACAGCATCATCTGCGAACAGTCTAAGAGAACTGCTCATATTGTCACCCAGGTCATTTATATAGATCAGGAACAGTAGAGGTCCCAGGACTCAATGATTTGCCGTCTATTACTATGAACTGTGACCTTCCTGACAGGAAATCACGAATCCTGTCGCACAACTGAGATGATACTCCATAGCTCCGCAGCTTGATTAGAAGTCACTTATGAGGAACGGTGTCAAAAACTTTCCGTAAATCCAGAAATATGGAATCAACTAGAGATCCCCTGTCGATAGTGGCCATTACTTCGTGTGAATAAAGAGCTAACTGCATTGCACAAGAGCGATGTTTTCTGAAGCCATGCTGATTACGTGTCAATAGATCGTTCCCTTCGAGGTGATTCATAATGTTTGAATACAGTATATGCTCCAAAACCCTTCTGCAAACCGACGTCAATGATATAGGTCTGTAGTTAAATGGATTACTCCTACTACCCTTCTTGAACACTGGTGCGACCTGCGCAATTTTCCAACCTGTAGGTACAGATCTATCGGTGAGCGAGCGGTTGTATATGAGTGCTAAGTAGCGAGCTATAGTATCAGTGTAATCTGAAAGGAACCTAATCGGTATACAATCTGGACCTGAAGACTTGCCCGTATCAAGCGATTTGAGTTGCTTCGCAAGCCCTAAGGTATCTACTTCTAAGAAACTCATGCTAGCAGATGTTCGTGTTTCAAATTCTGGAATATTCCATTCGTCTTCCCTGGTGAAGGAATTTCGGAAAACTGCATTCAATAACTCCGCTTTAGCGGCACAGTCGTCGATAACAGTACCATTGGCACTGCGCAGCAAAGGTATTGACTGCGTCTTGCCGCTTGTGTACTTTACATACGACCAGAATTTCTTCGGATTTTCTACCAAAGTGTGAGTGAAGTGAATGAGGAGTGCATATGAGAGACATCTATAAGGAGTCCGAGAAAATCTGTGCGTCATGCATCCCATGATCTCAAAGTAGCTCCAATGACATAGTGGAAAGTCCTGCTACAGAAGGTGTCAATGAAATCATTCAAACTGGAGCTAGTGCAGGAACTCAATGATGATGACAAAGACAAGCATTTTGAGTTTTGTTCAGAGTTGCAAAAACTGAATGAGGATGGTAATGGCTTTGATTACATAATATTTAGCAGGGAAGCCATTTTTCACACTAATGGGAAAGTGAACAGGCATAATTGTCATATCTGGGGGTACAAAGCATCCACACGAATGCATTGAATCCCCAGAAGTAAATGTTTTTTGTGCCTTGTCATACCAAAAACAGTACAGGCAAATTTTTTAACAGCCCCTCAGGTCAAAAAGCCAAATAATGGTGTATCACACTCGATGGTGTTATTCCCTACGACACAGGAAGAAGTCTACAAAGCAGTCAGCAAACTGAAAAACAAAAACTCAGCTGGTCTGGATGAAGTCCCCATTTTTATAATTAAGGACTGTATCAAGAGCCTACTTCCACCTTTAGTTGATATTATAAATCAATCTTTCAAGCAGGGCTACTTTCCAGACTATTTAAAATATGCTAAATTACTACCTCTCTTCAAAAAAGGTGATGCAGGAAAAATTGAAAATTATAGGCCAATTTCTCTACTCTCATGCTTTGCAAAAATATTAGAAACTATTATGAAAGATAGGCTAATGAATTATTTAAATAAATACAACTTACTGTCTGTTGACCAGTTTGGATTTCGATCAGGGTAAAGCACACCTCACAAAACACATTCTAGAAGCGTTAGATAAAGGGAACTACACAACAGGTATATTTCTTGATCTAACTAAAGCGTTTGATACAGTAGACCACAACATATAGTTAAATAAGTTAGATGAACTGGGAATAAGGGGACTTGTGAAAAAGTGGTTCCAGTCATATCTAAAAAATAGAAGACAGATAACTGAAATCTCACATATTTCAAGTCGCTCAAACTATATTGTAAAGTATACTTCAGACCCAAATTATGTAAATATAGGTATCCCACAGGGTAGTGTCCTTGGCCCAATACTATTCCTCATTTACATAAATGACTTCCCACAGAGCATCAAGCATGGACAAACAATATTGTTTGCAGATGACTCAAATGTACTAATCAATGACAAATCACCAGATGCACTGAAAGAAAAAGCTGAACAAACACTAAACAGTGTACATCCAATAATAAACTAACACAAAATTTAAAAAAAAACAAATGCTGTAAACTTCTATGTCTGCAAAAAACAACACTATAACAACTTTAACTTAAACGATGAAACTATAGAATGTGTAGACTACACAAAATTTCTTGGTATGCATGTTGATAATCAGTTAAAGTGGGAGGAACATATTAAAATACTCAGTAACAGAATCGCTACAGCATGCCATGCTCTTAGAATTCTGACTGCAGTGTGTGATAGTACATGTGTCAGATGTGTACATTTTTCTTATATCCACTCTGTTATTACCTATGGAATAATATTTTGGGGAGTCAACAGTAAAAATATTGAAATAGTTTTCAAATTACAGAAAAGAGCAATTCGTATAATAACCAAGAATGGCAGTAGGGCTCACTGCCTTGAACATTTCCAAAAGCTGGAAATCCTAATGGTCCCCTGTGAATACATCTTTCAAAGTATTATGTATGTAAAGAAAAATATTGACTGCTATGTTAAAAATTCTTTAGTACACAGCTATGGAACCAGAAACCAATACAATCTGCATCTAGAGAGAAAAAATAAAGTTAAAACGCAGCAGAGCTTGTTGTACAATGCTGTTAAATTGTATAATAAATCACCCCAAAATATAAAAGATATTGACACAATTGGTCAGATCAAAACAAAACTAAAAATTTTTTTATTAAATAAAAGTTATTATGCAGTAACGGACTATCTGAATTAAAACATGTAGTGAAATTAAAGTAGCCTGCATGAGGAAATAATTAAAATATGAAATCCAAAATTTTACAGTAGTATAAGAAAATTACATAAGGATATAAAACTAATGTAACATACTTTAATATTTACACAAATTTTTAATTTTATGTGCATAATTTGTAGGTATATTGTATTGTATATGATTTTGCTGACGAAATCCACACAATGTAAATTGTTACATGGATTAATAAAGAAATGAAATCAATTCTTCTTCACTGAGAGCACAGTTACTGGATATTCCTACTTTGATGTTTTGCAGCAATGGCTGATACCTCAAATGCAACTGGACCCTTCATTCATCTTTCAGCAGGATGGAGCTCCAACCCATTTTCATCGTGAAGTTTGTGGGTGTCTGAACACAGAGCTGGTGCATCGATGGATCGGCCTTGCTACAGAAGAGGACAGGTGTTTCACTAAATGGTTCCCCAATCACCACATCTCACTCCGTGTGACTTTTTTTCTGTGGGGACACATTACAGATCTGGTGTGTGTACTGCCTCTACCACATGATGTAGCAGTACCCTGTTTGTTTGGAAGATTTTTACAGTTTCGCTTCAAATTGCAATATGTATGATATCTGTACAATGTTTAGTTCTTGTGCGATAATTACTTGAAAGTGTTCCTGGACTTTATGTACACCCTATATAAAGGTACGATAGGAGTGGCAGGCTTGTTAACATGGTGCTGAAACGTACAATGGTAGCTAACGAAAAGCTCTGTTGCAGACACTACTGGCTATAACTACTCCCACATTTAGGTATTTAAATATTATCGTAAGATAAGGCATAGTATTCACTATACTATTGTTAAAAACAGCATTGTTTATTAAACATGTTATCTTCTATGTGAACCGTAAAAATTATATACATTTCAGCTCTTGCCACATGATGTACAGTCACTTCAACTTAAAAAAATATACGAAAAAGGAGACATAAACATTTTTTTCAAGGCACTTTCTTGATCCTAAATTACCACAGCGTTACATTTAAATGTTTAGCAGCCAATACCATTTTTCACAGCACCTGACATTTCTTGTAACTGTACCCAAGATGTAGGCTGGAATGTCTGAAACACCATTATCATTAGTTAGCTTTATAATTCAGTCAATATATGTATTATTTTTTACTTTTAAAACACACTTGGCAAAATAAAATGAATTTTTTCTTTATCAACAGTCCTCCTCACACAGGCAAGCAAAGCCACAAACATTTCATCCTGGTTACTGTAAATGCACTCCAAGAACTAGCACCTCTACTTTGTGCAGTACTCTGTTTCACCCATAGCAGTTCAATATACCAGACTGCACACAAAATGTTCACCACATCTTGTACTTTTTCTGTAAAATGTTTGTGTTTCTGACCCTGCACTATTTGTCAGATACTCCAGGCAGTACACACTGTTTAGTATTAATCAATTCCCAGGGTAGCTTGCTTGAAATCATTTCACTTCAGACACTAATCCCATGTACCCTGTGATCTTAACTTTCCATGCTTTGATGTAGCAAGTTGTACAATGATAACTGTAACTGAATGCAGAAAATTAAGAATTGGAAATATAACAATAACAGACACAGTGTAATCCAATGAGCAATTGTACGTTCACTCACTCATTTATATATCAGCTTTGTATTCAATTGGAGGCTTTTCCCCCCATCATTTGTAATGAATAACCATGTCTCTGAGCTGGCAATTATAATACCAACACTTCTAGGGATACGAGTTGTGACATTTCACACCTTCCAAAAGCACATGAAAATATTCTGAATTCAAATTTTGAAGATGGAACATAGGCACTGTATTACACAGATGGAACACGATTCAGCAGCAGAAACGTATTACAAAATTAGATACTGTTATAAAGAGAAGATCCCTGATTTTGTTGTAGCAACTCAATATCAATCCTGTGTTTAGTCACTTCTCTGCCAATTCAGTTACAGTTACCTTGACAGAGAGAACACTTAAAACAGCAGAATGTCTGTGCTAGTAGTAAGTGGCATGCATTCTAATCTCTTACAAAGGTTGAATTGCAATCACACAATTCCATTTCTGAGGTTTAGAAGCAGTTTATGTTGGGATCACTATAAAACCACTTACATGCTACTTTGGCCGTTGAGATGTGCCAATGACTCAGATGGCTTGCTGTCAGATGCATTTTGATCTTTTTGGGTGTCCAAGGGCTGTGGTCCAGATGATCACACACATTGTCTGCGAATTTTAGATGCTAAAGTGAAGAAAAGTTTTCAGTCACAGCTATTGATTTGTGTTAGAAACAGGGATTTAACTTTGAGTATTGTATCATAAACCTGTTTTGATAGTAAAACATGCAAAAACTAAGCTCATTCTTCACCCAGAGAGGTGCTGGTGAGTCTCCACAACACTGGTGGCCTTTACCTAAGAGGGTTCCATTTAAATAGGTCTCATTTCTTTTGCTGCCTTTGTACACTGTGTGTACCTAGAAGTGAGTTTCTATACTTGTTCAAGTTCATGCTGTATTGCATCCTAATAAGATGGAAGGAGGAGGTCGGAATTGAAAAAAGTGCTGTAATTGTAGCTCTGCATCACAAAGGCTATTCTAGCAAGGCAATAGTAACAAATTTTGGCCTAACCAAGCCTACAGTAGTGTATACATTGCTCTGGTGCCAGCTCAAGTGTTTGACAATCTGGAAGACCCTGAGTAACACGGTAAAGCAAAGATTAGTTCCTATGTGTACAGAGTAAATGTGAAGAATCCTCCTGCACCTATAATTAATAATAAAGTAAACAATATGTGAGAAGCTCCAACCTTTGTCTCAGCAGAGCAATGCCATTTGTGTGACCATGACTTACATGGATGGATAGAGAGAAGTTGAATTGATTGCAATGGTCCAAGGATTAATCGAGTTTTAAATTTGTAAGCCTTCACTGAATGTTTACTCATTGACATCGTGGAGAACGTATGAAGTCAGTACTGATCAACAATTCAGTTCAATCTGCCAAGAGGCATATTAGTTGTGGGTTGATCTGCAGCAAGACAATGATCTCAGACAGACTTCTAAATTGTGCCAATAGTAAGTCAATAGAGGAAAGAAATTTGGGAAACTGAAGAATATGGTCTGGTGAAGTCAGCCGCCTCACTTAAATCCCATCGAATACTTACGGGATGAACTTGAGGAAGGGAGATTAAACACTAATGTCCCATTGAAAACAAGGTTATTAGAGACGGAGCACAAGCTAGGATGAGGAGGGAAGTCGACTCTGCCCTTTCACATGAACCATCATGGCATTTGCCTGAAGCGACTTCGGGATATCACAGAAAACCTAAATCGAGATGGCTGGACATGGGTTTGAACTGTTGTCCTCCCGAATGCGAGTCCAGTGTGCTAACCACTGCTACACCTCACCCACTGGGATGAACACGGCAGGAAGATCAGAGAACTGAGGTCATCTAATGTTGAAAATCTATGGATTACAGATGCATGGGACTGTAATCTCTGCAAAAATATTATCTCCATAATGCCAACAGTCTGCGCAGCTGTTCTTAGCATGAAGGGTACTTAATGACAGAGAGAGAAAATATTTGTATTGTTAGCCTATTTAGTTTCAAGAGTGTAGTTGTCTATTTTAATAAAGTGCACAGCTTTTTTCATAGGTGATCAAATAATTTTGACCTGTAGTATATACTTCGTAACAACAATAAACAGAAAATAAGCAAATATTGAGATCCTTGTAAAGGAAGGTGATTTATTTACTAAACTAGAAAGGTTACAATGAAATGCATACCATATACTCTGCTGAAAGAAGAAACTGCAACACCCTCAAATAAATGGTCATTTTTGTCACACGATGTGACATCATTGTAATTCAGGTCAAATGAAACACGTGTCACAGTGAAGGGTGTCCTGTCACATCACATCACTACAATGCATACCACTCTCTGAAGGCAACGCAGGTGTATATTCTGACACACATAGATGATCATAAAGGTGCCAAATGCCATCCTGTGATACACTGCCCCATAGCATCTTGGGCTGTTTGTTGGCACAATCTTTCATTAACTCACGATATATAGTGATTTTTTACTGCTGAGTGTAAATTTTTTGTTTTTTTTTCAAAGTACGACAATAATTACTGCAAAATGGCCGATACACAGCTCAGTGGAGACAACATGGCGTGTACAGACGTTGTCAATAATAGATCAACTCTAGCTTGTATGTAATGTTATTCAAACAATGCATAAACATTGTAAAGACGAGTTTAAAAAAAATCTTATTACTATTGATACGGTCATGACTCATAGAATGGATAACAAACAGTTTGCCTACTGCAAGTTCCGTATCCAATGAAGCAGCATAGAATTAAATTACACTTGCTCAAACAAGTGAAACAGTAAATGAAATACAGAACCTAAATAATCTAGCCGTAGGAACCGACAGTAACATAGAGTTGCAAGATATGGAAAGTGAATCACAAGCAGTAAATTCTCACGATTTACCGGGGGCAGATAATGTTCAAACAGTAAATTTCTCACAATTTATCAGTGCAGTCATGCAACAATTTCAGCAGATGAATACAAGTTTACAGAACAATGACAAACTGTTTACGGAATAATTTCAGGAAATAAAGAAAAAACTTGACAGTAATGATGCTAAATTAACCAAAATTGGTACTGACTTGAACAAAAGGATCACTCAAATGGCCACCTAGTTTTCAAAACTAACAGTTTTAGCAAAACATAATGAAATCAATGTCAAACCTTTAAGTAGCACATAATGACAAAAGTAGGAAAGTGCGTTACCCATCACGAGGCGTGTCACACAAGTAGAGGCAGATTTAGAAACCATGGCCAAGACAATCAAATCAGAGACAGACAGATGTTTTTCTAAAATGAATGAAAATAAACAAACTAATTAATTTCACACCACTTTGGCGAATTGTGCTTGGATGGGGATGAATAGGTGATTATCTGGACAACACAACACCCAGTCCCTGAGTGGAGAAAATCTCTTATCCAGCTGGGGATCAAATGCAGGCCCTTAAGATCGACAGTATGTCACACTCACCACTCAGCTAACGTGGGTGGACAATGATTTAATAGAAACAAGCAGACTGCAAACTGACTTATTCAACAACCTTGGACACTGGAGCCAATAATCAGTCTGTATTTATATGTCCAAAAGTATGTGATCCGTTTGTTTTGTTTACACAATCAATGAGAAACATCAGCTTAAAAAAGTAAAATTGCATCAAAGTGTTGTCAGAATTTATTCTCAGTAACTATTCCTTTTCTTTGCTCCCCTTTCATTTTGCAGTCCGTCTATCCCCCCCCCCCCCCCCCCCCCCCCCACACACACACACACATCTCCACCATCTTCCCCCTCCCCATATATGCCTATCATGTACAATGCAGTTAGCTTTCAGCTCATATTGACTCCAAATGACCTTTTTTTTCCAGTAAATTGTGTCTTGCTGATTACCGCATCTTCCATCGTTAAGCTCTCAGGTTTTCAAATCTCATCCAGCGCAGGCACCAAGGATCAGTCTCTCCTTCTCATCCTGTCTGGTAAGTCTCCTCTGACCTATGGTTTTGGGCAACTTTTCCATAACTCTCTCCCTTTCTTAAGTCTTGCCAGTCTTCTTTCTTTCCCTTCAAATCTTCTGCTAGAAGGAAGAGCCATTGGCTCTGAAAGCTTCCACATTTCTATATCCTTTGCATATAGTTTCTGCTGCCACCAGTGTGGTGAGTAGATCATCTTATTTATCCAATTATACTGCAGCCATCTTCATGATAGTGCTGGCAACATGGCTGTGGATGAGGTCGTGTTTGGTATGAGAGTCAGCTACCATCTGACATCGGTTTACAAGTACTCAACAAAAAGCTCGTGAGAATTCAATTCCATACAGCTGGAACCAAAAGGAAATTGGTAGTTCATACCAGCACAAGACCATAAATGAAAAATTGTTATTATTAATCTGTGTCCCTGACACTCTGTCTACAAGTATGTTAAGTAAGTTTCAATACACCATTTCACACTTAGCACTTAGTCTGCTTTTAACACTCTTGTACTCAACTCCAGTTTGCTTGTGACAAATAGACTGATGCATCAAACAGGCTACAGTACATTTTACATTATTATCTTTTTCGCAGTTTTGGGAAAATGGTGTACACTGACACTTAAGTAAAATGCTAATCCGTGTGCATGCATAGAACTTTATTGCAGGTTTCCTAATACAAACTACTCTATCAATAATGTATTGGACTGAGTGTAATGGAGCAGCTTGTCTTTTATTGTTAGCCAAAACTAGCAGCAATGGCTTTGTGTACATGGTAGCTCCAAACTGTGACAAGCTTTGAAAGCACCTGCCTGCTAAAGGCAAAGGATCTGAATTTGAGTCTCAGCTTTAATCTGCCAGGAAGTTTCACATCAGCACACACTCCACTGCAGAGTGAAAATTTCATTCTGTAAACATCCCCCACGCTGTGCTAGTTCTGCAGCATTCCAGGACAGCTTCTGTGAAGTTTGGATGGTAGGAGATGAGGTACTGGAGGAAGTAAAGCTGTGAGGATGGGTCATGAGTCATGCTTAGGTGGCTCAGTTGGTAGAGCACTTTCCCACAGAAGGCAAAGGTACTGAGATAGAGTCTCAGTACAAATTCAAATGGCTCTGAGCACTATGGGACTCAACTGCTGTGGTTATCAGTCCCCTAGAACTTAGAACTACTTAAACCTAACTAACCTAAGGACATCACACACACCCATGCCCGAGGCAGGATTCGAACCTGCGACCGTAACAGTCGCACGGTTCCGGACTGCGCGCCTAGAACCGCGAGACCACCGCGGCCGGCGTCTCAGTACAGCACACAGTTTTAAATCTGTGTACACTTTGCTGCAGAGAGAAAATTTCATTCTGGAAGCTTTGAGAGGTTGTGTGTTTGGGTGGGAAGGAGTGTTTTACGACTGTGGAACATGTATTGTGATTAGTTGGTTTATGAGCACAGAATAGAACTACTGAAACTAACAAGTTATTGGAGGTCATTTGTCACACTTTTTGTGATTTTAGAAGCAGAATGTTCACGACTTTGCAATACAAATATTCTGAATGAATCTCTGATATTGTATTTACAAGATGACTTGAAGTTCCCTCGATCCCATTCAGTAGCAGCAGACTTCTTCTGTGGCTGTGTGTTGGTTGGCCAAATATTTGACAAGTCTCCTTACACATCAGTGTAGCAACTGTGAGGAGAGATTGATCCAATTTCTCAGTATGAGAGAAACCTCAAATTGCCAAATTTTTCTATATGTGCTTAATTTTACTGGCTGTGCTCTGGATCTTCCAAGCTCTGACTGACAAAAATGCTCCTCAGAGAGCACAACTCCCCTTCCCTGGGCTATGTTTTACTCGGGCAACCATTGCTTCCATTTCTGCTATACTCCTTGGAAAAAGTCATGGCTCACTATTTGTATCTCTCTCCCATGTCAGTGAGGCAGCTTCCTTTTAGCTCTCTGTCACTCTGAAAAACATCAAGATGAACCACTGTCCAAAGGTCTTAAATCCCTAAACAAAATGTTTGTAAGAGGTATGTGTTTGGTGGCATTTAAAAGGCCTAGCTGGGAGTTCACCTGTAAGACAGCAATCTCTGGCACACATCCCAAAGCCAGATTTTCTGCATTTGGCAGTCAATTGCATCTTTCACAAACATTACTCCTCAATCCGACACGTAAAACATTTGTGTGAGTGAACACTGCAGAATGTCTTGACTCTTGTCCATCCGCACGGTGATGCCATTAGGGATCACAAAGACACTTACTGGGCCAGGCTGCCACAGTGAAAGTTTCCCCTCACCGCCGCTTTCCAGACGAGCTCAGCCGGGTCCCCGACTGTTCCAGTGCTCAGCTCAGTCTGTGTCCCCTTATTCCCAGCTAATGTACAAATCTGTTTTAAATTACTCTCTAAACTGACAATCACTCAGACATTTAATATCAATACCGTGCTTCATTCGTAATTAATTGCACGGCTCAAGGTGGACCTCTACTATGAACTCACAAGAACTTGTGTATGTTGTATGACAGTGTTGAAAAGTTGTCCTGTAACGATTATAATAGCTTCATAGTTAGGTCTACATCATTTTATGGTCACAGAAAGAAAGTTCCTATTTCAATTGAAATTTAAGCTTGGAATGTGAAATATTTTAAAATGTTGTGTAAATGCCCCATTCCATCACACGAGTCATTTTAGGTGGTTGTTGGTCACAGTTTGAAAGAGTCCATTCAGGATAACAGACAGCTGGTCATACGTCATACCATCATAGAGTACCATGCACGAATAGAGTGTAAGGAGATTTGCTAGCTGATTCTCAAGGGAATGAAATATATGGTGGGAACCTGGTATCAGGATGACATACGAATGTACTAGCATATGGTTTAAGTTAAGTGATTAATAGCATACTGTTATTGGAAGCAAACACAAAATTTTGACCACAATATTCTTACTCCTCACATCAAGCTATGATGAAGTGGGCAAAGTTCTGTTGAAAGATGTAGCCAATTTTCACAAAGCCTGTAAGTGAAGTATTCATTTGTTAGCGAGCAATTTAGTCAAATACATTGGGACTGTAATAAAAAACTATGGTTCTGGGATTAGACATGTCTGTTATCCAGCTTGGCAGCAAAATTCTGAGCCCTGTAAGAAACCACGTGTGATTTTAACCTACGCACATCTCGATGAAACATTGTGATTGAAGCTCTCTGTACTGTGCTGTGTGGGCAAGGTTCAATAAGGGTGCACGCAGCCCTTGTAAGGCCAACTGAGGAGCTACTCGACTGAGAAGTAGCATCGCCGTTGCCAAAAACTGGCAACAGCCGGGACAGAGGTGTGCTGACCCCGTGCCCCTCCAATGAATTTGGTTAGCTAAGGATATGACAGTTGTCAGTCTGTACCATCACTGTTGAGACGTCCGATGCCTCTTCGCATAGATCTTTTTTTTGGGGGGTTCTAGTCATGGCTAAGAAGTACTGATTGTTATTTACATTTTTTTTATGGAAGAGTAAAATATATGATTATTAAGCTGTTGTTATAAAAGTGTGCTTGTAGCCCATCATATGTACAAAGACTCTCTAAAAGGAGGAGGCTAAAATACTGACAGTATGCACAGGTACCTAATATATCTTAACTTCAGCTAATGCTCAGTATTGCTGTATTATTCAGCTTTTCCGTAAATTCACAATGGGGCACTGACTGGCTTGTAAATAAAGTTCAAAATTTCATAACGACAAAAATAAATATAGATCAACCCAGAGCACAATCTTTTTTAAATCTCGTCTTCACAAGAAACAAGTAAAGCTGAGTTACACACTGGTTCCAGATGTGGACCACAGCTAGTAATGTCTTTAGATTTTTCTGTTTTCTTCATAGATTAATTCTTAAATTCCATGAGTTTACACCTCTTAAATACAAGAAGTCTCACATTTTTGTAACTTTAAAGTGGAAATTCAGGCAGTGTGTAGCACAGTCGTCATTTCTCTTGAACGACTAACTACACTGCTAGGTTAGGCATGTGGAGGCTGGCTGTCCAGCCACGCCCACTCGTCTGTGTGTCACTCCTCCGACGGCATCTGAGCAAGCTCACCGGAGGAGGGGTTCACAAGTGTTGGACACATTAGGGAAATATTGTTCAGAGCCAGAAAGATAGCCAATATGCACTCAGTAGGTCTGTCAGGGAGCCTCATCCGAGATGGGGCATCTTTGCCTGTGGCTATTGAGCTTGCAGGGTGCAGTCATCTCCGAGGAGTGGCATCAGTTCTGACAGTGCCTTTTGCGAGGGTTCCGAGGTCATCCTCAGTTCATTCAGATGACTGGTGGCCTCTCATGGAGTGCAAGAACAGCTCACGATTTGCAGCACAGTTGACTGGGGTCCTAAGGTCTGGAGCCGAGTGGACAATCTCGGCCAGAGGCTTTGTTGAGTCTGACAGTCTTGGCTGGACCTCCATTATTGGAGGTCAGGGTACACTACACAAAGGAAGCAGCTACTCAGTTAGGTAAGTACTTGGGGGGTGCACATGGTGGTTTTTAGGCTACATGGTAGTCTGAGATACTCTGATGAACACAAAGCAGTTGACATACAGATAACAAAATCAGACAGCATTCAGAGTGAAGACACTTTGACAAATTTTATCAGTTAACTGTTGTAGTTTTGCAACAAAATTCCCAAACTTATTTATTTATGGCTTATTTACCCTGACTAGATTAGATGCTTCAGGCGCTAACTTACATATGACCAGGAACAATATTACACAGAAAACAAAATAATAATAACACTAACATTAATAATGTATTATAATAATACGTTAAGACACAACAAACTCAATGCTAATAATTTGGATTATTAATGAAAAGTACACCCCCACCCCCCCACCCCATGAAACATGGACCTTGCCATTGGTGGGGAGGCTTGTGTGCCTCAGCGATACAGATAGCCGTACTGTAGGAGCAACCACAACGGAGGGGTATCTGTTGAGAGGCCCAACAAACGTGTGGTTCCTGAAGAGGGGCAGCAGCCTTTTCAGTAGTTGCAGGAGCAACAGTCTGGATGATTGACTGATCTGGCCTTGAAACACTAATCAAAATGGCCCTGCTGTGCTAGTACTGCGAACGGTTGAAAGCAAGGGCAAACTACAGCCATAATTTTTCCTGAGGGCATGCAGATTTACTGTATGGTTAAATGATGAAGGTGTCTTCTTGGGTAAAATAGTCCCCCATTATAATCTCCAGGCGGGGCCTACTCGAGGATGTCGTTATCAGGAGAAAGAAAACTGGCATTCTACGGATCGTAGCGTGTAATGTCAGATCCCTTAATCGGGCAGGTATGTAAGAAAATTTAAAAAGAGAAATGGATAGGTTAAAGTTAGATATAGTGAGAATTAGTAAAGTTCGGTGGCAAGAGGAACAAGACTTTGGTGAGTTGAATACAGGGCTATAAACACAAAATCAAATAGGGGTAATGCAGGAGTAGGTTTAATAATGAATAGGAAAATAGGAATGCGGGTAAGCTACTACAAACAGCATAGTGAACGCTACTACAGTAGTACAAGTTTTTATGCCAACTAGCTCTGCAGATGATGTAGAAATTGCTAAAATGTATGATGAGGTAAAAGAAATTATTCAGGTAGTGAAGGGAGATGAAAATTTAATAGTCATGGGTGAATGGAATTCGGTAGGGAGGAAAGGAAACGTAGTAGGTGAATATGGAGTGGGGCTAAGAAATGAAAGAGGCAGCTGCCTGGTAGAATTTTGCACAGAGCACAACTTAGCTATGATTAACACTTGGTTTAAGAAACATGAAAGATAGTATCTCCAGGGTTCTTCCATGTATACAACTAAAAGGTATCACATAGATTACATAATGGTAAGACAGAGATTTAGGAACCAGGTTTTAAATTGTAAGACATTTCCAGGGGCAGATGTGGACTCTGACCACAATCTATTGGTTAGGACCTGTAGATTAAAACTGAAGAAACTGCAAAAAGGTGGGAATTTAAGGAGATGGGACCTGGATAAACTGAAAGAACCAGAGGTTGTACAGAGTTTCAGGGAGAGCATAAGGGAACAATTGACACCAATGGGGGAAAGAAATACAGTAGAAGAAGAATGGGTAGCATTGAGGGATGAAATAGCAAAGGCAGCAGAAGATCAAATATGTAAAAAGAGGAGGGCTAGTAGAAACCGTTGGGTAACAGAAGAAATATTGAATTTAATTGATGAAAGGAAAAAATATAAAAATGCAGGCAAAAAGGAATACAAACGTCTCAAAAATGTGATTGACAGGAAGTGCCAGATGGCTAGAGGACAAATGTAAGGCTGTAGGGGCTGATCTCACTAGGGGTAAGATAGATACTGCCTACAGGAAAATTTGAGTGACCTTTGAAGAAAAGAGAACCACTTGTATGAACATCAAGAGCTCAGATGGAAACCCAGTTCTAAGCAAAGAAGGGAAAGCAGAAAGGTGGAAGGAGTATATAGAGGGTCTATACAAGGCCAATATTATGGAAATGGAAGAGAATGTAGATGAAAATGAAGTGGGAGATATGATACTGTGTGAAGAGTTTGACAGAGCACTGAAAGACCTGAGTCGAACCAAGGCCCCAGGAGTAGACAACATTACATTAGAACTACTGACGGCCTTGGCAGAGCCAGTCCTGACAAAACTCTACCATCTGGTGAGCAAGGTGTATGAGACAGGCGAAATACCCTCAGACCTCAAGAAGAGTATAATAATTCCAATCCCAAAGAGAGCAAGCGTTGACAGATGAGAAAATTACCAAACTATCAGTTTAATAAGTCACTGCTGCAAAATACTAATGTGAATTCTTTACAGACAAATGGAAAAACTAGTTGAAGCCGACCTTGGGGAAGGACAGTTTGGATTCCGTAGAAATATTGGAACACGTGAGGCAATACTGACAGTCTGTGGAGATTTCAATTTGAATTTTCAGTTGTCCACTATCTGTAACTCATATGCAAATAATTTATTAAATTCATTTAGTCTTTATATTACAACCACTGAAATAACAAGGCTTCATTATAAAGGTACTGGTACCTGTATTGACGATATATTTGTATCAAATGAGTTAGTGCATCTGAAGTCAGACGTAATTAAGACCTGGGTATCTGGCCACTGACTCAGTGCACATGGCAGGAAAGAGTGTATGTGTGGTCAATTATGATAATCTAAATATTTTTAAGTCTAATATTGATAAAAGTAATTGGTTGCAAGTTTATCAAGAACATGCAATAGGTAGGAAGGGGGAAGAACTCATATCTACTTTTTCTGTATATGCTAAGATGTCGTTTCCCATTAAGGTACCAAATAATAAAAAGGCACTAAGAGTAAATAAGGTAAAGGGTGAAAAGGTGTTGGAGATCAAGAGGGAGTGTGATCAATATTATGACTGGTATAGAAGTACAGGTTCTCAAGTATTTAAAGACATGCTCACAGTGAAAAAGGAAAGATTAAGACAGTATTATATCTTCATTTTTTCGTACACCTAGCTTCCTTTAAGCCATAATATCATTAACAGTCAATGACTTCACAGGCTGAAGGCAGCAATCTGAATGCTGCACAGTTAAATACATCCTTCACTGAGAAGGTGCAGGAAATAGTAAAGGTGATTGGCACTTACAATATAGTCACTGACCATAAACACTGCCTGAGAAACACCACAAAACCTGAAAGTACATTTAGCTTTAAATTGGTCAAGGTACTGAGGAAAATGAAGAACAGTTTTAGTAATGACGTTTATGGTTTAAGTTCAGCCATGTTAAATATGATTCAGTTCAGCTGCCAGAATTGATAACACATGTAGTAAATACATGTATTTTGGAGGCTCAGTTCCCCAGGGCAGTAAAGTCACTCGAATACACAGAAAAGGCAGCCTTCAAAGTTGTGATAATTTTAGGCCTGTTTCAATTGTGCCAGTCTTGTCTAAAGTGATAGAAGCTATATTAAGCAGTAAAATACTTTGAAGGAAACTATATCTTCAGTGATAGACAATTTGGCTTCAGATCAGGGTTAGGGACTGTTAAATCTGCCTTATCACTTTTAACACAGTGTGTGAAGCAACTAGAAAGCAAGCTCATGGTTCAGAATAAACTCTGTGATTTATGAAAAGCTTTTGACACTGTTCAATAAGATTTCATGAGACACAAAGTGCAATTCTATGGCTTTACAGGAAGTGCTCGGGAATTGATAAAATCTTATCTAAGTAATAGAGTGCAGAAGGTGGTTTTTAATGGTGCAGAATCAGATTACTTACTTGTTTGCATGTTCTGTACTTGGCCCAATTCTATTTATTATTTATATATATGACTTATCATGTAACATAGTTTGGCCATCAGCTAGGAGTTACTTATTTGCAGATGATCTTGCAGTCTGTATAACTGCAGAAACAGCATGGAAGGTCAAATATTAAGCAGACCAGTGCACTGTCAAAGTTGAAAACTGGTGTAAAGCTAATTCCCTTTGTATCAAAAAAAAAAAAAAAAAAAAAAAATCAAGACCTGTATGTATCGTGGAATAATAACACTGAACTTGAGCAGAGCTCAAATGCTGTTGATTTCCTAGGAATCTCAACTGATTCAAAAAGGTGGGAAGCAGCATTAGCAAAGGAATATTTGCTCCAAGGAAGCTGTGTCTTTGTCTAAATGTGCCAGTACTTAAAGCAAAAGAAACCACAGTCACATTTACTGTGGGGACATCGAAGCAAGGCAGCTAATGTCTTCAAACTACAAAAGAAGGCAATAAGACTGATATGTAGCTTGCCACCCAGAGCTCACTGTAGACCAAGCTTTAAAAAATTACAGATTATGACCCTGCTGTCAATATTTATACCATAGTGTGTAATGCATACCAAGGAAAACTATCTGAAGTATCAACAGTATGACATGCGGCATAATTATAACACAAGAAACAAGCAAGACCTAGTTTCTTTCTGATGTAACTATAAAAAAACACAAAAGTGCTCTTTATACAAGCCCATAAAATATTTTAATGCCATACCCCAACATATCAGAGATCTTCCAATGAAAAAAAAAAAAAAAAAAAGTAAAAGGATTTCTTCTTGAACTCAACATTTATGAAACGGATGAATTTTCAAGGGAGGCAAAGAATATGGTATGACTACACTTTGTGATCAGTTTTTACATGCTTCTATATATGAGTAAGTCTGTAATTGGCTAAATTTACTATGCAATATCAATTTGTACCAGAAGTTTCTCTGTTTTGTAATGCCTCGGATGATCTCTGAGGTCTCTACAACAATAAAAATCAATCAATTGTAGACTTCCTTGAGAGTTTCATTTGCTTTCTCTTAGAGGAGTTCTCTTGTTTTCTCACTGACTACAATATTGCTGTCATCAGTGAAAAGAATTTTTTCACCGTGAGTAACACTACTGGGAAAGTCATTGATGTACATCAGGAATACTATTGGTCCTAATTTGATACCTTGCGGAAACCCCATATTAATGTATTTTTCGCCGGCCGTGGTGGCCGAGCAGTTCAGTCCAGAACCACACGACTGCTGCGGTCGCAGGTTCAAATCCTGCCTCGGGCATGGATGTGTGTATTGTGCTTACATTTGTTCAGGTAAGTGTTTTACTAAATGTTTAGCTCTATTTGAAGTATGTGTTATCACTATTCTTTGTACCCTATCTGCTAGGTATGATCAAAACCAGTCCTTAGCTACCACTCTTATTCCTAATGCTTCTAATTTATTTAATTGAATCTTGTGGTCGACTGCATCAAAGGGCTTAGAAAGATCATAAAGGAACCCTCTGACAGACTCTTCTTTATCAAGAGCATCAAGTACAACTTTTGTGCATTCTACGACAGCTGACTCCGTATTTTTGCCACATCACAGACAAAACTGTGATTCACTTAAAAGATTGTATTTATTCAGGTAATTCATTAATCTGTTTTTCATAATTGCTTCTATTATTTTTGAGAATGGTGACAGCTGGTAATTTTCTGCATTACCTTTCTTAAACGAAGGCACAACTCTTGCCTGTTTTAACTGCTGTGGAAATGTCCCTGGTGTAAAGGATTCATTTATTATGTGTGTTAAGGGACCTTGTATAACTTCTATGCATTGTATTGGTACTTCATTTAAGCCTACTGACTTTAGTTTTTGAACAAAGTTTTATTGGCTTCATTACCTGTGATTTGAAGTAACATCATTGTATTTAGTG
Organism: Schistocerca gregaria; assembly: GCF_023897955.1. NCBI lineage: Eukaryota > Metazoa > Arthropoda > Insecta > Orthoptera > Acrididae > Schistocerca > Schistocerca gregaria. The sequence continues at coordinate 883,598 of NW_026061718.1, read as the reverse complement.
CAACATTTTTTACAGGGGTTATATTTGTTTTGGGGAATTCTTGTCGTAACTTCCCTGCCATACTTGAAAAATGCTCATTTACATAGTTTGATAAGTGTTGTGGCTTATTTATTACCTCATCCTCCTCCCTTAGCAGTATGTTATTCTGTCTGTCATTCTTTCTTTGCCTCTCCCTCTCCCTGTTCCTGTTCCCGTTCCCGTTTTTATAACATCCCAGACTGCTTTGCTTTTATTCCCTGCATTATATAATACTGTGTCATTAAATGACTTTTTTAGCAGCTATCAGCACCTTCCTATGGATCATTGTGACTCGTTTTCCATGGAAGTGAGATATTTAATTGTTTGGGAGGACTTCTTAGTACCTGCTGTTATCCATCTACTTTTGTGGGACATTGATACAGACATGCATACTTTTGGAAATGCCTTTTCAAAGTTCAATTTAAATAATGTGGATTCTTATTCACATTGGTTTCCCTATACACTTCATCCCAGCGTTTTTTTGCTAGTTCCTTTGAAAAATCTTTTATTTTCATTTCCGATGGATGTCATTTGTAGGCTTGTAGTTTATGGGATGATTTCATGTCTCATATTACTGTTGTCGTTTGACAGAGATGGTCTGATAATCCGAGATCTTTTACAGCTACATCACATTTTTCCCTGCCCATATTTGTGGCAACATGGTCAATTACTGATGAAGTCATTGTAGCAACCCTTGTTGCACTATTGACCAATAGGGAGAGGCCAAAACTTTGAAGTATATTTATGAAGGTGCTGCTGGATTCATTTATGATATTCATGTTGATTTTAATGTCCCCACACAGAATTGTGCTGAGCTTTGTACTTGAGACTTTATATAGAAATTCTGTTAATTTATTGAAAAACAGTGTCCACACTATCTCTGGGAGATCTATACAAACACAAAATTATTAATATCTTGGTGATATCAAGCCCTGTTAATTCAAACTGCTGGAGACACTCTTTAGGCAGGGGAACCTGTTGTCTGGATTTATCCTAAAAAAGACCTACTTCTCATACTGATGACAACAGGTATTTGACCATGTGTGGCCCGAGATCCACCCCCTATTCTTTCAAGAATCAGCAGTACCAATCTTCCCTTGCCAGTCCTGTTTAGGTATAGGCCACACCCAGTGAAACCCCATCTGTCGATAGTCCCGACGGGCTCGTGGGCAAAGTTGGCTTCCCTCAGAGCAATCCCTAACCCCAAATTGATTCGCCTCACATCTCCATCAAGGTGTGGCCAATCGTGACACCGGAACAGCTCAACAAAGTGTACGTTGGTGCCACAAGTCAGGGAAGCTATCTTGCCCAGGTCACCACCTATGTCATGTGCCCTATCCCTGTGCAAACTGTTTCCTGCCCCACCCACTATTACTACATGGTCTTCTTTTGTAAAGACCTTAAGTCCTCTATCACATGACTTAGCCCTGCATTTGGCTGGAACATACTGGTGGCCTGGTATGTTGCCCCTAAACATTCCTGTAACTCGGGGCCTACAACTCACCCATGCCTAATACCTAGCAGCAGCACTTTCTTCTTCCTAACATTTTGTATATTTCTAAGCTTCTTGGCCTCAGTTGAAGTGTGCTGCACATTTCTTGCTCTGTGTTCTACCAGAGACTCTGGCAGTGGTAGACACACAGTTTTATCATCAACCCCAAAAACATCAGATCATGTTCTCTTTCTTCCTACCCTCCTACAAGCTGCCAGTTCACAACCACCCTCCCCCTCCTCCTCCTCCCTATCTCTCTTGATCCTTATCAGTTCCTTCCTTGCTTCCTTCAACTGTGCCCCAAGGGCACAGATTTTCCTTTCCTGTACCCCAATCAAAATGTTCCTACTGCATGCTCTGCAGTTCCAGGAGAGAGCCTCTTCTGTTCTCCCAAGATTCTCCCCCCACCTCTCCCTCCCCCAGTGAAAATATTTCCTACAAGGTCAGCAACAAATCCCTCTACTCACAATGCTATAACAGCTTCCACATTTCTCAATCATGATCAGTTTCAAAAGAATAATTAAGTTTTAAATTTGTCCAGGACACGAGATTGGCTATATGTATGCAAAAATGACATGGAGGTCTTACATGACATTGTTGTTGTTTTTGTACTGATTTAGAGATACAATGACAGGAGAGTGAATTAGTAATTACTTTGCTTTTAGAGAATTTACTTTAGTGTTTGGTCAGGTTTTAAATTTATGCCTAGGTCACCTCTAACTAGTGAACAATATGAAATGTGTTAGTTAAATACAATTTAAAAAACTTTTATTGTAACAATAGGCACTGATGAAACTAGGAGCTGTCTATCTTAAACGAATTTTGCGCTATCAAGGAAACTTGAATAGAATTTTTTGTGTTTTGGAATGCAAAATTTCGCATTATCGTGACTTCAGATTACACAATTTTTTTTTTTTTTTTTTTTTTTTTCAAGAATAATCTCTATGGGGACGCAAATATTCAGTTTTGTGACAAGAATGGACACTACAGCAAATATACAAAACAAAGGAAATTTAAATTTGACACTATTTCCTCTCAAATAAGTTCTTTTAGTGGAATAAGAAAACACCTGTGATCTCACTCGCTGGACATCTTGTCTTCCTGTTTGTTTACTTACTGGGCGTGAAGGGTAAGCTTTTGGCTTAAAAAAGGTAGCTGGAGATTCCACACAGCACACCAGGTATGAGATTAATTATGTAATATGCACTATACTGAAATGCCTTGTGAGACGTCTATAAATTCAAATATGCTCAATGTTACTTTCCTGTTTCAATACACAATGCCTGCATTCTGATTCAGTGTTTACTTATTTGCTTACAGGACCTGTCATTGGGTGTGAGGGATAAGCTTTTGGCATACCATGGCAGCAAGAGCATCCAAACAGCACACCATATATGCAACTGATTGTGTGTAAGCACAATACTGAAATGCCTTGCGAGTCATCCCTATATTCATATGCCCAATGTTGCTTTCCTCTTCCGATACACAATGCCTTACAGGACTGTCAGTAAATGAGTGTGTTGGAGGCCAGCTCTGTCCACCGCTGTGGCTGTCTGTTAGAGAGACCAACAGCTATGCAGGGGCCCCAGGTGCAATTCCTGGCCAATTTGAGAATTTATCTTCCCAGAGGTTGGGTGTTGTGTTGTGCTTTTTACCATTTCTTTAGACGCAAAACAAAAGCAGTATCAACTGATGTAGACTTGCAGTAGGCAGCCGATTGCTCCTGCATACGATCTCCTGGCCAGAAATGCCATACTGTCATTTCATTTCACGCTAGGTATGAAACTGATTCTCTGATATGCACATTATTGAATTGTGAGTCATCTCTGAATTTGTATATGCTCAGTCAGTTTAATATTAATTTGCAGGGCTCTAGAGTAAGCAGTGTGTAGTTGTGTGCACTATGGTGCGTTGTCGTGACACCTAGCATGGCAATACAGAATGCGACTGTAACAGTGCCAAAAGCACTGGGTAGTGTTGTCTACTTCACTGCATGAGAAACAGAGCTGTCACAATGGCCAGTCTGACCTCAGTACTACATGTTTGCATGTTGGCCAGTGGATACTTGGAGCAAATCCAGTAATACTCAGATATGAAGATTTGTTTATCTTTAACATCACAGAATCATGTTTCTATATCTGCTCCATCCCCATTCTCCAGTGGAAAGGGGTCACAATTATTTTGTGAGTTTGTGCACATGAGGCTGCTAGTAATTGGATCCTTTCTATTTTTCAAAACTGCATTAACTTTCCCGTGCTCATCCATCCCTGTCCTCAACCCTTCCCCTTGCTTACATTGGCCTGGCTATCTTTTTTTTTTGTTGCTATCTCTTACAGTATTATCCCTCTTGCTTTACAACTCCCTTTTTGGAATTTTTGCTCCATGGTGTGAGCCAGCTGTGAAACAACACCATACATGAAGTCTTTGGCATGTGGGCTTACCACCTCTTCCATTTTTTACCTGAAGCCATTGTCCTTTTTGTGCTGTACAGCTAGCACAGTAGTCATTTCGTGTGCATGGGGTGTTATGTACTCTTTTGATGGAGTCCTCTGAAAACAGGGATGACAGTTCTGATACACGAGCTGCTACCTCCCTGTGTATGCCTAGGAGTAGTGGCTTGTCATTCTGAAGCATTGGAACTCCCAGCAACAGCCCCTATGGCATTGGCCCTTGGTGTGGCTGAGTAGTGCACAAGGGGAGAGCCCCTGATTGGTTTTGGTGCTATTAGGGTCTACACTTTGTGTATCAAATGTATCAGACTTAAAAAACCAGCCGTCCTTGGCTGACCTTTAGTCAGGAACGACTTTTCATGGTACCCCTTTTGAACTTAAAACTATCCCCTCATGGGAGGAGGGTCAGACTCGCTTGCTTGGTGTCAAATCTTTTACCCATTACCTGGTCTGCATCAAGACTGACAAGGACACCTTCCCACCATGAACCCATTATTTTGGTAAAAACTATCAAAGACAAGTTTGGCAAACCATTACTCCTCGCTAGCCTTTGAATATATTTCAGGGTGTCTTTTTCATAGAGACCTCATCTTCCAAACTGGTGAAGCGTGGGCCAGTCTGGAGTGGCAAGGCGTTCATCATATTCAGAAAGGCACTAAGGACAACCACACTGATAATGACCACTTTATTCTGGTCTTTGAAGGGGATACCCCCCAGACAAGGTCAAGGTTATGGCTTATCACTGTGCACTGTGATGTATGTCCTGCCACTGCTAAAATGTTTTTGGTGTTTATGATTTGTACACATGTATTAATCCTGTATGCAATGAATGAGGATGCCCAGGTGTGCCTTTGTTCTACTGACCACGTGTATTCATTGTCACAACTGTCGCTGGATTGTAACAAGGAAAGAATATATTGGGGTATACGATCAGCTTCGCCTTGTGTCTACGAAAATCTACCATTGACTCTGTTACGTCCTTTCCCCCCCTTATCCCAGTGATGCCTCACTCTTTTCTCCCTCTCCCCTGAACTTACATCTTCCTCCCCTCCAACTGTTGCTCCTTTCATCCACCAGAGAAGTGCCTCTTCTCTGGTGTCTGCTGGTACACATTGGCCGTGGAACCGTCAGCTCTAGCATCCCCAAGGTTGCCTGGTCTCTCTTTATAGAACTAGCAGAAGCCTCTCTCCCCCCTTAACTCTCTGGCATCTAGCGTGTGTCCTCCTCTACTTACGAAAGAGAAGAAGGAACATAAGTCCTGGGATGAGGACACTCCATTGCTGAGGAGGATGGCATTCCATAGGGTTCAGTGTTAAGTATCCTTTTCCTCATCACTATTAAAGGACTTGTGACCTCCGTCAAACTGTTGGTCACCCCTGCTCTGCATGTGGATGACTTCTGTGTCCGAGTTATTTAACACTTGGTGGCCTTTGTGAAGTGACAGTTCCAGGGTGCCATGTGGTATGCTTCTGCATGGACCTTCTCACACAGTTTTCTCCTCTTAAATTGTGGGTGGTGCATTTCTGTCACCATATTGTGTTCGATACCTACTGGAGCTGTATCTTGAGACCCAGTTTCTGATTGTGGTCCACCACTTCCTTTTCTTGGGTCGTCTTATGACATTTACTTGTGTGTGTGTGTGGGGGGGGGGGGGGGGGGGGCATGGTAGCCAAATTTAGGGCTCAGTTGCTCCTTCCATACTGATCCTCTTGGAGCAGGTCCACCATTGTGGTATCTGTCTGATCATCAGTACCTTTTGCAGTAGCCGTATTGTTTCCTGGTTGAAGCTGGGGTTGTCCCCCACTCACTGCCCTTTTGGTACAACAGTCTAAGCTTCCTGTTTCCTATGCCATCACCATCTTCTCTTTCCCCACACATCCCTTATATTTTATACTTTAGCAGCAGGAAATTGCTCGCTCTTCAGGTGAGTTTAACAGTTGGGCTCCAGCTTGCATATCTTTGCCATGATTTTTATCTTCCCTCTTTGTCCTGTTCCCCATTCTCTCCAAAAACCTCCTCCTCCTCCTCCTTGGTTAGTTCCTTGATCCCAGATTCAGAGGGGTCTGTGTTTCATTGTTTGTTCTGCCAGCTTTTATGGGAGTTTCAGGCTGCTGTTGTGTTTTAATGGAATGGCTCTAGGCTCTAAATCTGCTAATTACAAGGAATGTGCCTTCTGCTGGCAAGTAACACCATCTCTTACCTGCCCCATGTAGCATGTGTACTGCATAGCTAATGGCCATTTACCAGGTTCTTTAGTATGTTTAACAGTCCTCTCCCACCCACATTATGTGCAGACTCGATAAGTGCCCTTGAGGCTATCAGACAGTGGTTTTCCCTCCCTCTTCTTGGTCTATGACATCTAAGACCACCTTACCAATCTTGACCATGCTGGTTGTTCAGTTGACTTTCTTTGGGTTCCCACTCATGTGGGTATCCAAGGTAATGAACTGCTGATCCTGTGGCTGGGGGGTTTACCCCTTTTGTGTGACCTCTCTGGTGCTGGGTTTACAGCCTCATGTCAAATTCCTTTTTGCTCAGCCTTGAGCTGACTCTCGGAGGCCAACCCCCTGCCTAATAAACTTATTGCGATAAGGGGACTCTTGCCACATGGCCCACTGGGGATCTACCATCCTCTACAAACTTTGTATTGGTCATACAAGGTTGAATCTAAGCCTCTTACTCCATAATGATCTGTACCCCCACATTTTATGAGACTCCCCTACCATTTGGCCTTTTGCACTAAACACACTCTTCCATTCTCCATTATCACAGATGGTAGCAGACAACCTTACATAGTTACATCTGTCTTTGGTTTTCATCATAAAAGTGGTTTGTTCCCTAGATTTAAGTACCTGAATTCTCTTCCACAATTGGAGGCCATCAGTTTGGAGGCCTTCATCATTGCTTTCATGCTGGTCAGGTTTTCCTCTCCATTTTGTGCTGTTTCATCACCCCCCCCCCCCCCCCCCCCTCTGCCGCCACGGTGTCTTCCCCATTGTATGAAGTGCGAACTGGGGTGAGTTAGCAGTGATTCCAGCACCGTGTCACACATATCAACATTGGGGCGTCTTATGATCTCCCCCTTCCTCCCTCCAGTTCTTTACTCTTCCTGCCACCCCAGTGTTCCACCTTCATTTGCCTGTTTTGCTTCACCATCAAATAGATTGTGCTGTTGGTTTGCTGCTCCCACAGTCTCTGCCACTTTGGATCTTGGGACAAATGATGTCACTGTTTCGTTCCTCTCCTCATTCAGACAATCAATCAACATCTGCAGCCAGCAGGCAAGCAGTGAGACTTGGTATCTGCTCTGTTAGCATCTGTGTCAGGGTGTTACTAGCATTAATGACAAGTTTGAAATTATTACTTGTTTCCAAATAAAAACAGCCACTTTTGTGCCCTGGTAAATTAGAACTACAAAATTATATGCTTAAAATTAGGAAATAATGACCCGCTAAAAACAGAACATTCTGGAATATGAGGTATTTGGTTACAGATAACTTTTCAAAAAGGGGGATTTTTTTAAAAAAGTAAAATTATACTGCAAATTGGAACCTGAAAGGCTTTCAGTTGGGTTATATTGCTAATTCAGAATTACTCATTCCTAATTCCAACTGCATGTGTTTATACTGATACTGAAATTTTTATTTATTTTTTGGTAAACGAGTTACATTATCAGGAAAATTGATTGTGAACAATCAGATGTTAGTGTATTCCTTGCTAGAATATGAAAATATTTAATCTGTTTAACAGTTGTACTGGTGTTACCCATCTAGCTAGATCAAAAATAAATATATATTACAAGTTGATGATTGCAACTCACTCTGTTGTCGTGTTGGGACGGTTATCAAATGTGTGGCCATCACCAGCAGTGCGCTGAGCCTCAGTCACAGTCATCACTGCCCAGCACGGCTTGGGAGGGGACTGACCCAGTGATGCCAGCATTCTAGGCTGCTGGCACAAGCCGCAGCAGTTTCTGGTGGTCCCACGTGTCAGAAGAACTGTGGCACCAGAGGCCAGTGAAGAAGGAAGGAATATTGACATCTGACATTCTGTCAACAGTGAGGCCATCAGAGACAGAGCATAAGCTCTGACTGTTTCAAGGATGGGGGAGAAAATTGGCCTTGGCCTTTCAAAGGAACCATCCCAGAATTTGCCTTGATTGATCTAGGGAAATAATGGAAAACCTAAAACTGGATGGCAGGACACAGAATAAAGCCATCATGTTACTGAATGTGAGATCAACACACTAGCTAATGTGGTGTAAACCTTCATCCAGAAGTGTTCACAGTTTCTTCTGTATCAGGAACTGCCATGAGTATGCAGCTTGAGGAATTTGTTTTCTTTGCTCAAAACAGTCTCCCCTGTACGGCAAGTTTTCTCTTGTGACTCCTTTGTGGGCTAATGAAAGAGACGCCACTACTGGCATGAACAGCACCTACACTAGCTTTCAGTAAAGTTACCATTTTGTTGGCCAGCTAAACTTCAGTAACTGAAATACCAGAAACAATTTCTGCCAGTACCTCTGTGTCACAGGAACAAACTGGCTTCAGAATTTTCCTCTCCAACATTCATAAGTAGTACATCTGGTAATTCAGAAATTTCAAACGGTTTTTCTTCTGTACTCTCTACTTCATAAACATTATGTATATGCCTACACATATTTAACTTAATGCTATAATCAATACATGCATAGTAATATCTATGAATTCTTACTTTACAGTCAGTGCACACTAATTTGGAGTTACAGTGGATAATATTTTCTTCCACAAGGCAAACTTCAAGTGATTTTGTGGCTGGTACTTTCCAACCTCAGCCTACCTTTCTAGTTGAGTCCTTATTCATCAAAATACTGGATTTGTGCTTATGGTGGATGTTTTCATTTTACTTGTTAGTTTTTCTTTCACAATGACAATGAGCCTGTCAAACAGATTTGCTGTTACAAGCAACGTGAATGCAAGTACACCTTTATCCAAATGTTTCACCTGCTTTGCATTACCATGTAGAGGAAGTGGTGGTAATATGCCCCCTCCCCTTAATATCTTAATAACATTTAGCTGAACTCTAGTGGTGACAGCTGGAACTAGTGTACTAGTATCCTCCCTGGCCTGGAGGAGCACTGGAAGCAGGTCAGTACAGTGGTTGAGTGACAGTGAGGTTATATATTTCAAGCTCCTGTTCAAAACTTTGTGAGGCATGTGAATTTCACTTTATTAACATACCATTATTGGTTAACACTTAGATGCAAGCACCATGCATACAACCTACTAAGTATTGGCAACAGTTTCAAATATGTTAAAAGTATGGTATTATTGCATTTTTAAGCTGTCTACACTAGTTTACAAGGTGTAAGTGACTGTAATGTGGACCCCAGGTTCCATATTATAAGCAGAGCGTAAAATGTTTTTATTTCTGTTTTCAGATGCCTAGGACTAATCTGGCACCTAAATGAACCCGTAAAAGGCAGGTGTGGGATAAAAACAAAATGCGAGAGGCAGTGTCTGCTGTTGTTGAAAAATCATGGGAGTTAAAAAAGCAAACATTGAAACATTGTGCTGTCCCAAAAACAACTCTGTGCCAGTATGTGTATGAGGCTAATACCTGACAGATGTTGAAACTAAAAAGTTTGGAAGAAAACCAGCTGCTCTAGAAAGAGAACTAGTGGTTTACTACAGTATATGGAGGCCAAATTCTATGCTTTTACTAGTATGGATGTTAGAAAAATGGCCTACCAACTTGCAGTTGGGAATGGAATTGCAACAAACTTCAGAAATGAAATTGCTGGAAGGGCTTGTCTTGACCATTTTCTTCGACGTCATCAAGATAAGCTTTCAATTAGAAAGCCAACTGGAACATCATATGCTCGAGCAAAACGCTTTTCGCATGAGAGAGTTAACTCATTCTACGACTTGCTATAAGCTGAATTCTGGAAACATAAATATCCAGAAGATCGTGTATGGAACGTTGAGAAAACAGGCCTTAGTGTAGTTCAGACTGATACTGCAAGCAGAGGTAAACGCCAAATTTGTTCTCTGACTGCTGCTGAGTGTGGGTCTCTAGTAATGGTCATCTGTTTGCTGAGTGCAGGAGGTTCTTATGTTGCCCTGATGTTCGTATTCCCGAGAACGGATGAGGGGAAAGACCATTGTTTCAACTGATTTGCTGTACAAAAAAAGAGTTAGAAGTCATTATTAAAGAGGAAAAGAACTTTGCCAAAGACCCCCTAGTGAGATAAGCTTCTACATCCTTACATTTGTCCTCTAGCCATTTTGCGCTTCCTGTCGATCTCATTTTTGAGACCTCTGTGTACCTTGTTGGCTGCTTCATTTATTGCATTTTTATATTTTCTCCTTTCATCAATTAAATTCAATATGTCTTCTGTTATCCAAGGATTTCTAATAGCCCTCGTCTTTTTACCTATTTGATCCTCTGCTGCCTTCACTACTTCGTCCTTCTACTGTATTTCCTTCCCTTGCCAAAGAAACACACTATATCATAGGATCCAACAGGTTTGCTTTCATGGAGCATCCACTGCCAAATATTCTCGCTGTAGTGAGTCTTAAGTGCATCCATAAATGTACGATCTAGCAGTTGCAGGACTAGAACAATTAGCCTCAATAACTTCGTCATTCTTGGGCGGCAGTTCATAGTTACAATTCGCTGAAACCTGCCAGCTTGATCACCCAACCTGTTGGCGTCGTCTTTTTTACCTGGTGTGCTAGGTGAAGGCAACTCCAATCGTTCAGCTCCAGATACAATAACCTCTTTATCTGACGGCCTCTCAAGTCCGATGTCAGTTTTGTCTTCCGGGAGGAAATCTGCATCGGTGAATACGGACTGGTCCGTGGGCCATACTCCAGTAGCTTTCAAACATTTAATAGCAGTAGCATTGTTGCACTTTTGATGAAAAAGGCGTCGAAATTTTAAAGACCAACGCGGCCTGCACATCCCTCGGTCCATACGCGGAGTCAGTGGAGGGGAGAGGCGACAGGTGTATATACCACACCGCCCGCCGGCATAGGACGTCAGTCAACAGGAGTAATCTGATGATGATGCACGCTACGCCGTGACTGGAACACGATAGTGGGAAAAGGAAGAGAAGGAAACGGAGTAGGTGAATATGGATTGGGGTTAAGAAATGAAAGAGGAAGCTGCCTGGTAGAATTTTGCACACAGCACAACTTAATCGTAGCTAACACTTGGTTTCAGAATCATGAAAGGAGGTTGTTTACATGGAAGGACCCTGGAGATACTAAAAGGTATCAGGTAGATTATATAATGGTAAGGCAGAGATTAAGGAACCAGGTTTTAAATTGTAAGACATTTCCAGGGGCAAATGTGGACTCTGGCCACAATCTATTGGTTATGTCCTGTAGATTAAAACTGCAAACAGGTGTGAATTTAAGGAGATGGGACCTGGATAAAGAGAAAGAACAATAGGTTGTACAGAGTTTCAGTGAGAGCATAAAGGAACAATTGACAGTAATGGGGGAAATAAATACAGTAGAAGAAGAATGGGTAGCTTTCAGAGATGAAATAGTGAAGGCAGCAGAGGATCAAGTAGGTAAAAAGACGAGGGCTAGTAGAAATCCTTGGGTAACAGAAGAGATATTGAATCTAACTGATGAAAGGAGAAAATATGAAAATACAGTAAGTGAAGCAGGCAAAAAGGAATACAAACGTCTCAAAAATGAAATCGACAGGAAGTGCAAAATGGCTAAGCAGGGATGGATAGAGGACAAATGTAAGGATGTAGAGGCTTGTCTCACCAGGGGTAAGATAGATACTGCCTACAGGTGCATGCCCGAGAGACCTTCAAGCACATTCATATTATATTAATATCCAGAAAAACTTGAATTTCAACACAGTCTAACATGTGTTGGACTGTGACGATACGGTAACAACTTTGATGTAGCTTCCAGTTTGCGGAACTGGCGGCTGTTTAGGGGAGGCCCTTTGGGCCGGACTTGTTCTGGGTGACAACCTGGCGCTAAGGGCACGTGTCGGTTATGCCATCGGCATTCATTCGAACGTAGAGCTTTGAGAATGCCGAGTTTCTATCGTCACAGCATGGAAAACGCACGCTGGGGAGTCTTTCCAAACGTGCAGCGCAATATCAAGCAAGACAGATATTCTGAAAGTGTGTTCGAACATTGACCAAAGATATGGAAGAACGCCTTGTACGCCATATGCACGCCATCTTTCTTCAGTATAGACTCGCCATACACCATACTGGCTTTCAGTTGATGTTGGTTTCAAGGTATAGTCTGTCTGTAAACTCAAGAGCGAGCACCGCTTTTGGTGGGGGAAGCGGCCTTTTCCGGGAGAACCCTGCCACTGGCCTACAGGGGCACCCAAAATCAGTTGCCTGTTACCTGTCTAGCGGCGAAGATCGGCGTGCAGTGGTGTACAATATGTCGTTTCTGTTCGTGAGATCCTTGTTGCCAGCATCAGTCACTGACATACTTCGGTATCTGTAAGTGCTGGATAACAGCGTTGCATTGCAAGAAAATTGCAGAAGACGAAGAGGAGCTATTTGCGGAGTACATTTCCCCATCATGTTCTAGTTCTGGGTGGAGATTTTAATTTGCCAGATACACCAGGTGACCAAGAAGTCAGTATAAATTTGAAAACTGAATAAATCACGGAATAATGTAGATAGGGAGGTACAAAATGACACACATGCTTGGAATGACATAGGATTTGATTAGAACAAAAAAAATACAAAAGTTCAAAAAATGTCCGACAGATGGCGCTTTAACTGATCAGAATAGCATGACAAAGCAAAAATGATGTTCTTTACAGGAAATGCTCAATATGTCCACCATCATTCCTCAACAGTAATTGTAATCGAGGAATAATGCTGTGATCAGCACTGTAAACCATGTCCGGAGTATGTGGTGAGGCATTTGCGTTGGATGTTGTCTTTCAGCATCCCTAGAGATGTCGCTCGATCACGATACACTTGCGACTTCAGGTAACCCCAAAGCCAATAATCGCACGGACTGAGGTCTGGGGACCTAGGAGGCCAAGCGTGACGAAAGTGGCTGCTGAGCACACGATCATCACCAAACGACGTGCATAAGAGATCTGTCGGACATTTTGTGAATTTGTGTTTTCTAATAAATCCCCATGTCATTCCAAGCATGTGTCTCAATTTTTACCTCTCTATCTACATTATTCCATGGTTTATCACTTTTTCCAATTTATACTGACTTTTTGATCACCCGTTAGACTGGGAGACTCAAACGTTTATAACGGGTGGCAGGGACAAAGAATCCAGTGAAATTTTTTTAAAGTGCTTTATCTGAAAAACTACCTTGAGCAGTTAAGCAGAGAACCGACTCGTGGCGATAACATATTGGACCTTCTGGCGACAAACAGACCCGAAACAGTTAACGCAGAACACGGAATCAGCGATCATAAAGCGGTTACTGCATCACTGATTTCAGCCGTAAGTAGAAATATTAAAAAAGGCAGGAAGATTTTTCTGTTTAGCAAAAGTGACAAAAAGCAGATTACAGAGTACCTGACGGCTCAACACAAAAGTTTTGTCTCAAGTACAGATAGTGTTGAGGATCAGTGGAAAAAGTTCAAAACCATCGTACAGTATGCGTTAGATGAGTATGTGCCAAGCAAGATCGTAAGAAATGGAAAAGAGCCACCGTGGTACGACAACCGAGTTAAAAAAACTACTGCGGAAGCAAAGGGAACTTCACAGCAAACATGAACATAGCCAAAGCCTTGCAGACAAACAAAAATTACGCGAAGCGAAATGTAGTGTGAGGAGGGCTATGCGAGAGGCTTTCAATGAATTCGAAAGTAAAGTTCTATGTACTGACTTGGCAAAAAACCCTAAGAAATTTTGGTCTTATGTCAAAGCAGTAGGTGGAGCAAAACAAAATGTTCAGACACTCTGTGACCAAAATGGTACTGAAACAGACTGAAGGCCGAACTACTAAATGGCTGTTTCACAGAGGAAGACTGCACTGTAGTTCCTTCTCTACACTGTCGCACATATGACAAAATAGTAGATGTCGCAAGAGATGGCAGAGGGATAGAGAAACAACTAAAATCGCTCAAAAGAGGAAAGGCCGCTGGACCTTATGGGATACCAGTTCGATTTTACACAGAGTACGCGAAGGAACTTGCCCCCCTTCTTGCAGCGGTGTAGCGTTCCGAACGATTGGAAAAGGACACAGGTCATCCACGTTTTCAAGAAGGGACTTCAAACAAATGTGCAGAACTATAGACCTATATCTCTAACGTCAATCAGTTGTAGAATTTTGGAACACGTATTATGTTCGAGTATAATGACTTTTCTGGAGACTAGAAATCTACTCTGTAGGAATCAGCACGGGTTTCGGAAAAGACGGTCGTGTGATACCCAGCTGTCGCTATTCGTCCATGAGACTCAGAAGGGCATAGACACGGGTTCACAGGTAGATGCCGTGTTTCTCGACTTCCGCAAGGCTTTCGATACAGTTCCCCACAGTCGTTTAATGAACAAAGTAAGAGCATACGGACTATCAGACCAATTGTGTGATTGGATTGAAGAGTTCCTACATGACAGAACGCAGCATGTCATTCTCAATGGAGAGAAGTCTTCTGAAGTAAGAGTGATTTCAGGTGTGCCGCAGGGGAGTGTCATAGGACCGTTGCTATTCACAATATACATAAATGACCTTGTGGATATCAACGGAAGTTCACTGAGGCTTTTTGCGGATGATGCTGTAGTATATCCAGAAGTTGTAACAATGGAAAATTGTACCGAAATGCAGGAGAATCTGCAACGAATTGACGCATGGTGCAGGGAATGGCAATTGAATCTCAATGTGGACAAGTGTAATGTGCTGCGAATACATAGAAAGATAGATCCCTTATCATTTAGCTACAATATAGCAGGTCAGCAACTGGGAGAACGCATTAGGAGTGGTTTAAAATGGAATGATCATATGAAGTTGATCGTAGGAAAAGCAGATGCTAGACTGAGATTCACTGGAAGAATCGTAAGGAAATGCAATCCGAAAACAAAGGAAGTAGGTTGCAGTACGTTTGTTCGCCCACTGCTTGAACAGTGCTCAGCAGTGTTGGATCCGTACCAGATAGGGTTGATAGAAGAGATAGAGAAGATCCAACGGAGAGCCGCGCGCTTCGTTACAGGACGATTTAGTAATCGCGAAAGCGTTACAGAGATTACAGATAAACTCGAAGACTCTGCAGGAGAGACGCTCAGTAGCTCTGTATGGGCTTCTGTTGAAGTTTCGAGAACATACCTTCACCGAGGAGTCAAGCAGTATATTGCTCCCTCCTACGTATGTCTCGCGAAGAGACATGAGGATAAAATCAGAGAGATTAGAGGCCACACAGAGGCATATCGACAATCTTTCTTTCCACGAACAATACGAGACTGGAATAGAAGGGACAACTGATAGAGGTACTCAAGGTACCCTCCGCCACACAACGTCAGGTAGCTTGCAGAGTATGGATGTAGATGTAGATGTAACGAGCGTTCGATCGTCTGTTATGTTACAGCGTGTGTTAAGGAGGTGACACGAAAAGAACTGTTACCCGTTCCAAGCAAAGGACTCCAATTTATGCAAACGTCTGTCACGCCTAAGGAAGTAACGCAAAAATAAACCACGTGGTTTACAGGGATCGCCACGAAGGAAAACTAGTAATTTTGGGAGGAAACCCGTCGTCGTAGACAATTTCATAAAATCGATCCTTCCGCAAACGATGGAGGACTTTTACATAAATCAAAAACTAGTGCCGACATTACGGAAACTACAAATTGCCGTGAAACAAAAAAATCCAATTTTTTTCGTAACAGGCTCGCCAAAAGGAATATTTAACTTTTCTAAAATTCCATACCCTTTATTCTTAAAACAAAATGTAAGAAAGATTCTATAATCTGTTTTTACACAAAACAAATAAATCCTTTTTGACAGCTGATAATAGAGCAAATAGCCAATGCGTATAACATTGTCCACATACTTTTCACGTACGTTTACGAAGGCAGTGACAAAAAATGTAGTGCAAATCGGACTAGTACAACACAAGAAATTGTACATTTCTTGTTACTTTTTAAACACTCATCGTGTTGCAAGACCTGTTAAGTTTCAACGCAATCCTTCAAAGAAAACTTCTATCCTTTAGTAGAAACACAAACTGAGAATAATTCTTAAATTCTACAGTTTCATTGCGCTTTATGGGGTAGCAGTAGAGGAACGTATATTCACATGAACAGGCATTCGGTTCCATGTTTGTAGTAAAATCCCGACTTACGTTCATATGTTAATATTATTTACTCTATAGTGTTATGTTTCGGAAGAAGCTATCGTCTTTTGTATTCTTTACGGTACTAAAACACTTGTCTAAAAATTTACGCTGCCGGGTCGTGTATGCAGACGGCGTCGCCGCCGATTTAAAGCGCGCGCCGCGGCATGGCGGTACTGCGTCGTGAGACAGCCTGTGAGGGCGCCCCGTGACGTGGCTGGGTAGCCAGAGTGGGGACAGACTGTAAACGGGCACAATGAGGATCCATAAGAAACGCATTGTCGTTGATACAATCTGTCATATTTCAGTGTCAGTTAATAACGTATCTACCATTAAAGCTTTCAGTAGGTCAGATTCAATGTATGGCCATTCGACAGTCACAATCGGTAGAGCGAAATGATGAAGTAGCTGGTAATGTGATTCTTGTTTGCGCCTCAGTGGATCCGAATATTTTTATTACTAGTCTTCGCTTTTTCTGTTAGGATCTGATACTTTCTTTTCAGTGCAATAAAAGTATATTCTCTAATATTCGATGTTACATATGTACGTTCCATCTGAGGATGGAGTTCGTTCGAATGGTTTAATCTACAAGACAGATTGCACTACATGCAGTAAGATATAAGAAGGAAGTGCCAACTAAGTTTTTTTTATTTCACATGTTGTGAAGATTCTGCTGCTGAATAGGAACAAATATAAAGTAAGACTTTGAATCGCGCTATTTGTTACGGAACTTCTCTTTCTGCCTTATAACATGTCCGTGGACACTACATGCAGAACAACGTGACTCTCACGTGGACAAGAGAGGAAAGGCGCGTTTTAATAGCGCTAGCTTAAGAATTTTACACCCATGCATTTTGTAAAGTGGGTGATAGAGAGAAACGTGTGACGAGGGCCTCCCGACCGCTCGCCTGGTGCAGGTCTTTCGAGTTGACATCACTTCCGCGTCGTTGGAGATGAAATGATGACACGACACCCAGTCCCTGAGCAGAGAAAATCTCCAACCCAGCCAGGAATCGAACCCGTCTGTCACGCTGACCACTCAGCTACCGGGGCGGACAACCGGGTGATGTGTGACCCAGATGCTGCCGCTGCGATCGCGTGTACCACGTTGACACGCACATGCTGTATGCACAAGTCAGAGCGTTCGGCAGCACTTTCAACTTGGCACGCTCAAGACTGACGTTCACAACACCGTCCGTGTAGTGACGGCATTACACTTTCCTAAAACAGTGCACGGAGATCGGCGCAAATACTGTTGAGTTGTACTTAAGATAGGGAAATAAATTAGTGAAGTGAAGTAGAAATTTAAAATTAATGAGAAACTTCGTTTAGCTTAGAAGAGTTACACTCTGGCAAACAACGGGCAGAGCAGAAGAGGCAATGACCGCGAAGTCAGCACATTCAGGAGAAGCTATCGTCCTCCCCCACGTAAGCAGAAGCTGTCGATTCAGCCGTCAGGGCATCGCCCGTCCGGCTCACGTGTTTCTCCATTGTCACACGTGATCAAAGGCCCTCGCCTACATTCCGAGAGCCAATGACCGACGTTAAGAAGATTCTTCGCGAAGCTTTTCGACGTGACAGAAGAGGCAACGACAGCGATGTTGTTCACCTCCAGTGAAGTGAATAAGTTCGCGAGACGCAGTGGGCCCGACAGGAGTAGCTTTCAGTTCAGTTCCGGTACAGTCGGTGCTCAAGACCGTCGTGCAGGAAGAGACTACATCGTACACAGAAGTACCGAGTCCGCCGCTGTAATAGAATAGCAAGCAGTAGCCTCGGCGCCAGAAGACAGAAGGTATTTGAGGCCCGATTTTTATGTACCCGAGTGACTCGTGAGGACGGGAAGGAGACAAGCGCACATCAGCAGTCACATCCGAGTCGTCACCGTCCGATTCACGACTTCTTCCTCAATAATTAAACGGACCACCTTGCGATGCGCGTCTCCAGTCAACTGGGCGAAACGGCGACACGAGATACACACCGCCGTGCGTAATCAGACGCCGCCGCTCACGCAAGCAGAAGGCTTCGCAAACGACACAGTTGCCAGTATCCCAGCCAGAAACCCTTCTACAAAACTTTCAATAAAGGTTATCTTATGTAAATCTGCTGTTTCATTCTACCTCATACCTGAGCCAAGGATGAACCCACCCTGCAAAAATGTTGTTAAGAGAGATAAAGTAATTTATTTAGTATTTTTCACCCTGATATAATGCTTTAGAATCAAATGCCCTTTGCAGTAGTGCTCATCCTGACAGATGACCAGCACAAACAGAGAAAACCCAGTTACAGTACGGAGTAGAGAAGAGCAGAGAGTATTGGTTGTGAAGGGGTGCCGTCGAGAATAGATACGATGTGTCAGGGGACGAAAAGCAGTTCTCTATAAAATTAACGAAGAATGCCAACAAGTTAGAAATTACTACAATAATAGTGATTGCGATATTTCTCTCGGCAGTTTAAACCGAGTAGGTGAGCGAGTAAGATAACCAGGAAAATAACAATAGCTACAGTTGTGCTATAGCATACAATGTAAAGAATTTCAGGCAAATAGTTTCAGATCAAGTAATACTACAGTTAACGGTAACAGTCGAAGACACTAGCAGGAAGATAATTACGAAGTTACAGTTACAAGAACAATAGGTAAAGGCACAGAAACAGAGATAGTTGGAGAGTAGATGCAATTTCAAGATAGCATTCAGAGAAGGAGAGATGTTGCAAAAGATTAGTATTAAATTAAGGTGAGAGGTGTTACGTTTTCACTTTGGCTCGCATAGTTTCTCTTGATGCTGTTCAGTTCTGACACGTTTCTAAATGCGTTCTTTTCAGGGGGGGGGGGGGGGGGGTCTTAATTATGCTGCCGCCCAGAGTACATACATTCTGAAGGCCGAAATGGGGTGTGGCGCTGTTTTAAATCCTTAGATGGTCCTTTGTAAGATCTTGTCTTATTGTAAGCCCTGCCCTTGAAAGCTATTTTTCCTCGTGGCTGAAAATCTGCGTCCTTTTTCGGTGAGAGACAAATTTGACAATTATTGGATGAGATTTGGAAGCACCTTATAATCCACGTACCATCCAATAACTCGTACCAGTGTCTACCTTACCTATGTCAATGCCTAATATTTCTCGTGCAACCTGTATAATGAGGTCATCTGTGTCTTCCGGCTCATCTTCGCCGCAGGCTATTTTGCCTTTTTATGTAGACTGAAGCGAGGAGAAAGGAAACGGAAGGAACTATTAAGGTAAGCTGCACTGAGACCTTGCGCGGAATCAGCGGCAATGAGAAAAAATGTATGCAACCCTGGAACTCGAACCCGGGGTCCGCTGCTACCTGATTCATTGCTCGTAGAGGCGAATCAGTTATATGAAAGCGTGCTGTCCGTTTATTCAAACATGTCACAAAGCACACACATCGCGTATCCCTAATATTTCGCCTTTACTGCCCTCTCTGAAATTCGTCACACACAAATTATTCTCGGGACCGAGAGCTGTATAAAGCTCTGAAATGTTTAGCGATTCGTGAAACGTGTAACGAAAAGACATGTTAAACGCCAGTGATGGGGAAGCGTTTACCGAGGGCGACAAAAATGTTGTTTCTACTCAAGTCGGATTTCAGTGTGGCTGTGAAGTTATCTGGTAACGCACAACAGGTCTAGGTGAAAAGAAGGTAATTGTTGGATGTTATTAACGGCCTCCCGATTCCGTCGAGACAGAGTTATTCAAAGAAAGTCTACGCTCAGTAGTGCGGAAGTACCCAAATCGTGCAGTATTAGTTCCGAGCATAGACAAGGACACCGATGGATTCATTACAAGGTTTCCACATAAGTAGCCTTGCAGAGTACTGTTGAACATGTTTTTTCGAAAACTGTCTTGAGCACCTAGTTCGAGAGAGCACATACAATGGAAATACACACATAAAAAAAAAATTGCGTGACCCCGGTTACCAGAACTCGGGAAGATAAACTTTGGCTGTGGATATCGTATCAGATACACAGTCCCTTTGACTTTTTAAAGATGTCACTAAGCCCGACCACAGATGTGAGCAACCGTGTATGAGCAGCGCCTATTAGACAGACGGGGTCCGACAGCCGATCCGTTCCAGTCATTCCACCACGAAGGAGGTACACGGCTCGTGTTGTCTGTAGTTCAACCGTGCCTACACCGTCAATACAGCGGTCCGCATTGTTCGTTTGTGCCAGGAAGGGCTCTCAACAAGTGAATTGTCAAGGCGAGTCGGAGTAAACGAAAGCGATGTAGATGACATGTCTCGCTCAGGATGCCCGGGGGCGACTACGGCAATCGATGACCGCTGCTTGCGGATTATGGCTCGGAGGTACCCCGACAGCAAAGCCAACATGTTGAATAATGCCTTTCGTGCAGCCACAGGACGTCGTGTTAAGACTCAAACAGTGCACAGTAACCTGCACGATGCACGTCTTCACTCCCGACGTCCGTGGCGAGGTCCATCTTCGCAACTACGACACAGTGCAGCGCGGTACCGATGGGCCCAACAACATGCCGGATGGACCTCTCAGCATTGGCATCACGTTCTCTGCACCGATGAGTCTCATATATACCTTCAACCTTACAATCGTCGGAGACGTGCTTGGAGGCAACCCGGTCAGGCTGAAAGCTTTAAATACACTGTCCAGCGAGTGCAGCAACATAGAGGTTCCCTGCTGTTTTGGGGTGGCATTATGTGGGGCCGATGTACTCTCTCGTGGTCATGGAAGGCGCCGCAACGGCTGTACAATACGTGAATGCCATCCTCCGACCGATTTTTTAATTTCGTTTTTAGTGCAACGAGATCGGCAGTATACAGTATATTGCCGAGGCATTCGCGGCCCCATCGTGCACATCTTGTGGGTGACTTCCTTCAGGATAACGACATCGCCCGACTAGTGTGGCCAGCATGTTCTCCAGACATGTGCCGGCCGGAGTGGCCGAGCGGTTCTAGGCGCTACAATCTGGAGCCGGGCGACAGCTACGGTCGCAGGTTCGAATGCTGCCATGGGCATGGAAGTGTGTGACGTCCTTAGGCTAGTTAGGTTTAATTAGTTCTAAGTTCTAGGCTACTCATGACCTCGTAAGTCAATCTGCATAGTGCTCAGAACCATTTGAACCATTTTTCTCCAGACATGTACCCTATCGAACATAGCTGGGACAGACTGAAGAGGGCTGTTTATGGCCGACGTGACCCTCCAACCACACTGAGTGATCTACGCCGAATCGCCGTTAGGAATGGGACAATCTGCCTTGATGAACTTGTGGATAGTATTCCACGACGAATACAGGCGTGCATTAATTGAAGAGGACGTGGTAGTGGGTATTACAGGTTCCGGTGTGTACACCAATCTGGGCAACCGACTCTGAAGGTCTCGCTATACGGTGGTACAACATGTCATGTGCCATTTTTATGAGCAATAAAAAGGGCGGAAACTATGTTTATATCGATCTCTATTCCAATTTTCTGTACAGTTTCCGGAACCAACCGAAGTGATGCTAAACTTTTTTTGATGTAAGTACTTTAGAGCATGTAGCTACAAAGATGCCTGGACTCACAGAGGGTGTCACTACAGAGACAGGCGTTAGAGATAATGACGTCGCCGTAGCGACGATGGTTACTTAAGTTATTAAATCAATCAAGAAATCTAGGAGAGTAGTTGAGCAGAAAAGCGGTTGTTAGAATCTCAGACAGTGAATGGACATTATTTAGTTCCAGTATAATGGGTGTAGAGTAATTATAAGCCAAGTTTGAACAGATTCTAAATCGTGCTGTGGAAAAGTATGTGCCTAGTAAGCGAATGAAGGATGGAGAAGATACATTGCACAAAATGATCAACAGAGAGCACGCTAACAACAATTCAAGGTTAGTAGAGATTCGTGCGTCTGTGGAAAGATCGATGTTCGAGCATAAAGCTGCTACCGTCATACCTCAACAAATTATCTTGAAGAGATCGCGAGACTATTCTGGTCCTGCGTAAAACCACTGAGTGGGGGGAGAGGCTTCAGCCTGGTGTGCTAGTAGAAAACAACAAAAGGAATGCTCAAGTTTTAAATTTCATGTTTAAGGAATATTTCACGCAGCAGAATCGTAGAAACATGCAGTCGTTAAACCCTCGTGTCGACACCACGGTAATGGACATTCCTAGCCTAGAGAAGCAGCTGCAACATTTGATAGCAAATAAGTCGCCAGGTCCTGACCGAATACCGATTCGGTTTCACAAACAGTACTCTACGGCATTGGCCCCTTACTTAGATTGCATTTATCGTGAATCTCTCGCATAACGCAAAGTCCCAAGTGACTGGAAAAAAGTGACTCCTATGTACACTACTGGCCATTAAGATTGCTATACTACGAAGATGACCTGCTACATGCGCGAAATACAACCGACAGGAAGAAGATGCTGTGATATGCAAATAATTAGCTTTCCAGAGCATTCACACACCATTGGCACCGGTGGCGACACCTACAACGTGCTGGCATGAGGAAAGTTTTCAACACAAACAGCAGCTGACTGGCGTTGTCTGGTGAAACGTTCTTGTCATGCCTCGTGTAAGGAGGAGAAATGCGTGCCATCACGTTTCCGACTTTGATAAATGTCGGATTCTAGCCTATCGCGATTGCGGTTTATCGGAGCGCGACATTGCTGCTCGCATTGGTCGAGATCCAATGACTGTCAGCAGAATATGGAATGCCGTGCAGGATGCCAACGACCTCGTATCACTAGCAGTCTAGGTGACAGGCATCTTATCCGCATGGCTGTAACGGACCGTGCAGCCACGTCTCGATCCCTGACTCAACAGGTGGGGACGTTTCCAAGACAACAACCATCTGCACGAACAGTTTGACGACGTTTGCAGCAGCATGGACTATGAGCTCTGTTACTCTTGACGCTGCATCACAGACAAGAGCGCCTGCGATGGTGTACTCAACGACGAACCTGGGTGCACGAATGGCAAAACGTCATTTTTTCGGATGAATGCAGGTTCTGTTTACAACATCACGAAAGCGTGTATTCATCATCGCCATACTGCTGTATCACCCCGCGTGACAGTATGGGGAGCCATTGGTTACACGTCTCGGTCACCTCTTGTCCGCATTGGCGGCACTTTGAACAGTGGACGTTACACTGCAGATGTGCTACGACCCGTTGCTCTACCCTTTATTTCTGCAGGATAATGCAAGACCACGTGTTGCAGGTCCTGTACTGGCCTTTCTGGATACAGAAAATTTTCGACTGCTGCCCTGGCCAGCACATTCTCCAGATCTCGTACCAACTAAAAAGGCCTGGTCAATGGTAGCCGAGCAACGGGCTCGTCACAATACTCCAGTCACTACTCTTGATGAACTGTGGTATCGTGTTGAAGCTGCATGGGCAGCTGTACCTGTACACGCCATCAAAGCTGTGTTTGACTCAATGCCCAGGCGTATCAAGGACGTTATTACGGCCAGAGGTGGTTGTCCTGGGTACTGATTTCTCTGGATCTATGGACCCAAATTGCGTGAAAATGTAATCACATGTCAGTTCTAGTATAATATATTTGTACAATGAATACCCGTTTAGCGTCTGTAGCAATTTTAATGGCCAGTAGTGTATAAGAACAGTAATAGGACGGACCTGCAAAATTACAGTCCAATATCGTTAACATCCATTTGCTGCAGAATTCTTGAACATACAGCGACAGAAAAAATCTCAACACCACAAGCATTTGTGAGAGGTAAAC
This sequence comes from Schistocerca gregaria, assembly GCF_023897955.1. Classification (NCBI taxonomy): domain Eukaryota; kingdom Metazoa; phylum Arthropoda; class Insecta; order Orthoptera; family Acrididae; genus Schistocerca; species Schistocerca gregaria. The sequence goes on along the minus strand of NW_026061718.1, from coordinate 859,646 downwards.
GAAAGTTGGTAGGTGGGTTTCTACAATTGAAAAATAGTGTCGATTTAAATTTCGCGCCAGTCGCATAAGAATGGTGTTAGTAGGGGCACTGAGAGGGTGCAGATCAGGTCTGCTGTAAATACACGCCGTGGCGGTTGTGAGCGTTAGTTACCTTCTAGATTGGACGTGGTTGTTTGATCTTAGCCAAGAATGCCTTTACGATCATCTTAATGAGTTTGAACGAGGTCGTGTAATAGGGCCACGAGAAGCTGGATGTTCCTCCAGCGATTTCGCAGAAGACTTGGCAGAAATGTAGCACTGTATACTGGCAGCGGTGACCGCGAGAATGTACGGTCGCAAAAAGCTCGAGCTCCGACCGGTCACGTGGCGCTACCAAGAGGGAAGGCAGTCGTGTCTGGCGTACGTCTCTGGCACATCACATTTCTTCTGCAGCAGCAATTCGAACAGCAGTCGGCGACATAACGAAATAAAAATCGATTACTTCAGGGACAGCCCCGAGCCAAGGGGCCCAGTAGCATGCATTTCACTGACCCCCAAACCACCGGCATTTGCGACACAAAACTGACATCGCACACCATTACAACACAATGCGTGCACGTTTCAAGGCTTGCATTCATCAGTCTGATTGTTAGATCTGTTATTAACTTACCAGCATGTCACTTTTGCAACTGCTTATTTCACGCTTACGTCGCCCTGTGATGCTGCAATGTTAATTACTTAAATATCCTACATAGACAGACGTATTCCCGAAAATTCATTACTCTACATGATTTTTTGTTCGTTTGTTGCTGTGATTTTTTTTTTATCGCCAGTTCATTTGTCCAGTCGCGGAAGCCGTCAGGCTCTGTTGCCACCCTGCAACACACCTCTGCCAGGCAGGCTGCATAGAGCTTAGCCCCTGTAAATCAGTAACTGCACAGTCCAGCGAGCTAAGAAAGTTGCAGCTCGGTCCGCAGAGGTACTTCGTGTACACGAGACACTAGAACAGGTGGTGCACGCATCCGCGACAGGGTCACTGCTGCTATGGACCTTCTGCTGCATCCACCGTGACACGTGCGGCCACGTGAGTGTGCCTCCCGGGCAGTCCCGTCGTAGCCGACAATTGGTGCCCACCGCTACGAACCCAGCATCGCCTCCGACTGCACACCGCCCTCGCTTCCTGTCCACAGTGTTAACTATATAGACGGCGCTTATATGAAATCGGCAAAAAATCTCATACACCATTTAAAGGATATTATGTCTTTGAAGAAAACTACAGTGTCAAAAATTCCCTTTAACTAACAGCTAAAATTAAAACTTTTCCATTCCTGATGATGGTAATTTCGTATCCTTTAACGTAGTCAATTTACTTGCTAACATTCACATTTATGAGACTATTAAAATTACTGATGAGAATCTTCTCCAACACAAAAACCTAATGTACAAGAAATTAAAGATGTCATTAGGTTATTACTCCTGATACTCTCCTACAACTATTTCCAGTTTAACGCTGAAATATTTTTTACGACCGTAAGCCTTTGCCGTTCCCATTTGTATAACAAGTACGCTTGCCAACAGTTTTGTTAAACATCACAAAAGGCAGTACTTTAAGAAATTGGTGTGACCTGAGCAATTTTCCAGTCTTTAGGTACGGATCTTTCTGTGAGCGGTTGTATATAATTACTAAACATGGAGCTATTGTATCAGCATACTCAGAGGAACCCGACTGGTGTACATTCTGGACCGGAAGCCTTGCCTTTATTAAGTGATTTAAGCTGCTTTGCTTCACCGAGGATATTTACTTCTACGTTTCTCATCTTGGCACTTTCTGTTGACTGGACTTCGGGAATACTTGCTTCGTATTCTTTGCTGAAGGAGTTTCGGAAAACCATGTTTCGTAACTCTACTTTAGTGGCACTGTCATCAGTGACTCCGCCGTTATTTTCGCGCAGTGAAGGTGCTGATGGCGTCTTGACACTGGTGTACTTCATGTATGACCAGTATCTCTTTAGGTTTTTCGCCAGATTTCGAAACAGAGTTTTATTGCGGAAATTATTAAGAGCATCTTGCACTGAAGTAGCCGCTATATGTAGAACTTGTACGAAACTTCTCCAGTCTTGGGGATTTTGAATTCTTTCAGATTTTCATGCTATTTCGTTGCTTCTGCAACAGCGATTTGACCCATTTTGTCCATGGGGTATCAGTATCATCACTTATTGATTTATGTGGTATATATATCTCTCAATTTCAATCGATACTATTTCTCTGAAGTCATTCCACATCTTTCCTACTCTTACATGATCAGATCGGAAGGAGTGGAGGCCCTCTCCTTAAAAATCGTTAAGCGCATTATCAGCTTTTTTTAATCAGATGTACTTTGAGTTTCTTTTTGATGGTTTTAGGTGTTACAGTATTCAGTGTACAGGCAACTGACTTGTGGTCGCTAATCCCTGTATTCGTCATGATACTACCTATTCATCCAGGAATATTTGCTGCTATGAGGTCAAGTACGCTTTCGTAACCATTTATGCTTCGAGTGGGCTCACGAACTAATAGTTCAAAATACTTTTTTGACAAAGCATTCAGTACTATTTCAGGTGACGTTTTAAGCCTGCCGCCGGCTTTAAACGTATAAATTTTCCAGCATATCGAGGATATATTGAAATCAACACCGACTATAATTGTGTGAATGGGGTACCTATTTGAAATGAGACTCACGTTTTCTTTGAACTGTTCAGCAACTATATCCTCTCAGTCGGGGTCGGTAAAACGATCCAGTTTAGTCCGATTGACAAGTATAGCCTCTACCCAAACTATTTCGCAGGAACTATCTACTTCAGTTTCACTACAAGGTAAACTACTCTGACAGCAATAAATATTCCAGCACCAACTGTATTTAATCTATCTCTTCTGAACGTAGTTGGGTCGTCTGAAAACATTTCGGCTTAACATATTTCCGGCTTTAGCCAGCTTTCCGTACCTATAACTGTTTGAGCTTCAGTGCTTTCTATTAGGGCCTGGAGCTCTGGTTCTTTCCCAAGACAGCTACGATAATTTACAACACCGATCGTTTCTACAACCACCTTACTGTGTGTTACCTGCCCCCTTTTAGACAGACCCTCTAACCTACAAATCCGCCCCCACTACCCGTGTAGCCGCTTCCTGTGTGTAGTGGACTCCTGACCTATTAAGCGGAATCCAGAAACCCACTACCCTATGGCACAAGTCAAGGACTCTGAGGCCTACACAGTAATATAACCACCTTTCACTCGGCTCTGCACCGAAGGACCACAGTCAGGTCTGTCGATGATGGTGCAGATTGTGAGCTCCGCCTTAAACTCGCTTAACCATATCCGCTAAACAAAACCAAAGAGAATCTCCTCCAATCCAAAGCGACACACGTCATTGGCACTGACTGGGGCCACCACCAGCAGTTGGCTGCGCCCTGTACTCTTCATGGCATCCGGAACACACTTTACAAATCAGGAATGACTCCCCCACCTTGTGCACACTGCCGTCCTTCCCCTCCTTGGCAGCCATGTTATTAAGGGGGCCCAATTACGCGCCTATTACTGGAGTTCAAAACTACCAGCAAACTCACCTTCTGTGAACGCCCAGAATTTGCGTTCCAAGAAGCTTCCTCTGGAGGCCCTACGATCGGCCCCTCGCAAAGTCGTTCGCTGCCTGGCAGGCTTTGGAATGATCTCTCACTCGACCACAGGTGAGGGATCAACCTCAGCGCTGTAGACCAACATAAATTTAGGCTAATGGCACCAGTGCTGCTCAGAAATCTGCAGTCTGAGAAGACAATTCACAAATGCAAGGGGAAAAGACACAACAATGCTGTAAGTAAATATCAGAGACTTGTCTATTATAAAGAACGTTCCTAGATGTAGAAAGCGACCGAAATTGTTAATTCTACTTACGATGTTTTAAAAGAATTAACTGATATGGTAAAATAAACCAAGTCTGCTTTTCTTCATGGTTACGTGACGTTACGTATATATCTGTTTTGTATTTTTATTCGTCCATGCCTTTCGTTTAAGCACTCACTCAAGCTAAACAGGTCTCTGCTGCCAAGTCATTATCACTTGTCATCGATGAAGGGTGAAAAACAAAGGAAAGAGTATTCACTTTCTTTTGCCTGATGGCGGATTTAGGGAGTGGGGATGCATAGCAGAGGCGCATTCTTACGCAACTTTGGTAAAAATAAACGTACGTTTATACCGTAACAGCGTTGCGTACGTCGATTAGGACTCTAGAATCATATTGATATACTAAGAAGGACAACCAAATCAGCATCCGCTGAAAAGTGGATAGTAGCACGAGGAGATTTATTTTTACTTTCCAGACATTAATGCAGACTCTAGAAAATTCGAAGCCCAATCGAGTCTGCACAATCCGAAGGATGTAAGAAAAAGTTCGAATAATTAATTCTATTTAACTCGCCTTTATTCCAGATGGAATCAGGAAAAATCGAAATAAAATTTCGACTTTTTTTTCTATTGTATTCCCAGTTTTCTTACATGTTATTTGCTTTTGTATTTGAAACGGAAGGCACGCACAAATCTTCAAAAATACATAAATTCAGCTTCATTCATTTTTCAATACTGAACAAACTGTTACGAATGGATGCATTTTGTGAACTAAATTTCTTATAAACCACCTTATGTCTTTGGATTTAGCGTGTCACTTCTTATTTGTATCTGAGACTTCGGTTCCCAGACTAACCGTTAATGATTTAGCGTTCCGTTAAGCTACGAGTATAACCTCAGACAAATACCCTTGCTACCCTGCATTGAGTAAGCCAATTCCATAAGCTTTCAGCAAGAGGCGGGAACTCGCCTCGCCGGTCTGCTTGCTCCCGCCTTTTAACACTTATCAGCAACATTATCTTTCTGCTCGATGATCGTTTGCAGCATGGATAGTGGAATCCCGAAACAATTCGTCACCTGCCACTTCTCGAAGCATTCCACAGCGTCGAAACTCGTTTCTGTTTTACGAAAGTCGAAAACTTCCTGGAAGGTATTCTGACGTGAAAACGTCTAGTTTCTCCTTGGTCGGAGTTTCTTATATGACAAAATAGCGTTAGATTTGAATCACTAATAACTACGAGACCGATAGTGCGCAAACAAAGGTTAAGTCCACGCCGTCTGTACGTGGTTGTCGCTTATTGCCTGTGTTGGCATATGCGGGTCATTGTTAGGAATCATCTTTGTGTAAAGTTATAAACTGGTGTAGCTGTAAGCTAGGATTCTCATTTGTGTGTCATTGCGATGAACAGCTTAGGGAGCGCCACTAGGACTCATAGAAAATAAAAATATTTGCGGGATATAAACGAAAATCTATATTGCGTTTAAACCTATGACACAAAGGAAGAGTTCGTCTCATAGGACTTGTAAATATGCTCTAAATTACAGAAAACGCGACAAAAGCCCTCCCAGAAGCCTAAAAGGTGCAGCGCAGAGAGAATGCGACAGCTCCCGCAGAGTCGGAGGAAACGGCGCAACGCGATAACGTACTCAAAGGCTATATCGTACACTGGCCACTGAAAGTCCAAAATGCTGAGTAACTGTGTGACCACTGTATTAAAGATATTGATAAATGAACTACTTATTAATATGAAACACATGTTACGATTTTATCTCGAAGTTTTCACGAAAAATCTACGGCACAGTCCTGAACTGCATACACAGAAATTTATTTGCAACTGTGGTATTTCGTGCATTGTTAAAACAAGTGATGGAACAAACAGAATTATTCGATGTGAGCTAGGCGTTGACTTGTAATTATAGAATGTCTGTGGGTCGTTTTGACAGACAGTCGCCTCGATTAGTGAGGAAGTTGCTTCGGTTTTCTCGAGGCATTTGGGAACAGGTTGAAACAAACGATTAACAACCGTCGACTGCATACAGTCGCAAAGGCTGATTTCAAATGTCTTTGGTAACTGTAAAGCTACTTCACCTGGGTAGGGGGGACAGCTACCAGTCGGAGGTAAACACTTCCCCCTCACAGCGTTCTAATGTTGCCGGCTACACTATGCCACTCAGCGTCCGATGTAAACACAGCCGACAACAGGAAGTGTGACAGGACTACCAGACCGAGTTCAGAGCAGGAAACGGCCGGGGTCCCCGGTGGTCTAGTGGTAAGGGGGTCTGGAACGTTCCAGCGCCTCGGCTGGGGCTATTCGCCCCAGCCGGGCCGGGGTTCAATCCCCGGCCGGCGCTGGAATTTTCAGATTTCCGAACACTAGCCTCCACCTCTGCCCTGGCATGTGGCGCATGCCGGGCACCCCCGTGGGGTCCGTGCTTCGGATCCCACGTGGAGCTCACTCCCACACTACAAAATATACCTCATTATGCTGCTGCAATCACTTATTTTAAATTTTAATACGCACACTTTCTTCACCAGACCACATCTGCATATATTTTCCAGGTACTTTCTACATATTATATCTCACTGTCAAAAGAAACAGCATAGTATCATGAACATTTGTAGGATTACAACAATGAAATAATATCCTTACTAAAAAAACTAATACGTTTTATTTTCGTTTTTGTTCTAAATGCTGCTAAGATAACTACAAGAAATTGGAAGCTGTTTTGGTATTTAATAATCAGTAATTAGAAAAATAAATTTGGCTATAATACTGATACATATATTACATATTTACTTAGTACATTCTCAGTGCAGGAACACGATAAATTGTTTCAATGTCAAAAGAAATGCAAAATATTATATCAAATTTTTTTTAATTATTCAAGAGTCAAAATGAGATTATGATATGACACAGGTCACTAATGAGGTACTCTCTTTCTTTGTATGAAAGAGGATAATTATCCTGGTTTTATGTGAGCTGAATGTTAAATTAAACAGTTAACATTTAAAAAACGAATTTCTTGACGATTTTACTGACAGGTCTACATGTTTCATATTATATTTCTGACGGTAGTTAGCTGACATCCTCTCAGGCTCAGCTTTATATGAAAGTATCTTGCAGGTCAGAAAATAAATTTTATTACTACCTCTACAGATTCAGTTGGTCTATTGTTGTTGTACTATTGTTGCATTGCGAGAAAGAGACTGCTACTATAGCTGTTTTCTTTTGCTATTAAATTCCGTGCCATATCTCCATTCTAAATGCTAAAAATCGTGGATAAAACTTTTAGCAATACTATTTCCTTTTCACAAGCATCGCTGCTAGGTGTCGCTACTGGTCCCTCACACAGTCAGTTGTCTGTAGCGCAGGGCTTCGCTACCAGAGGGCTCTAGCGGAGCTGGCGACGACTCACTCTGCCGGGATTTGCTGCTTCATTCCTGAACGAGTACGCCAGCTGAAATACCCCCCAAATCCTCACATTAAACGAGAAGCGTAATAGCACCAATACCAAATAAGGCAACTAGTGGTCAGTGCGAATATTTCCAAACCACCACTATGAGAACTCCTAGCTGAAAATACTGATATAAACTATTTGCAGAGGAATGGAGCACCTTACAGAAGCTGATTTAGAGGAAAATCAATTTTGAGAGAACAGAACCGATATTTATAACATCTTTCGATACAGAAAAAACTTTTGACGATGTTGACCAGAATATACAATTTGAATTTAAGATGCAACCAGGAATAAAATACAGCGAGCGAAGCATTACTTAGAACTCCACCAGAAACGAGACAGCAGCTGTACGAGTTGAAGGACATGAAAGAAAGGAAATACGTGACAAGTGAGTGAGACAGGATTCTAGTCCATTCCCTGATGTTATTCATTCTTTATACAGGGTGTTTCACAAGTCATGCTTCACACTACTCAGGGCTGTACAGGGGACGTAACTGATGAAGTTTTACATAGGAATCTACTTCTGAAAACGTCATCCAGCGACGCTACAGAGCGTCAAAGTTATAGATACCGGTCCCTACACAAATAGAGGGATCCCACGAAGATGTTACAACCTTTCTAAGATGATGCAGATGGAAAAATGCATAAATTTGAGATTATGTCCTTGTACCGGAAAATTATAACAGAGAACCTTTCTGTTACCTCAGTATGTACCGTTATCGTTGTTGCTAAGATGTAGGACAGGAAACTTTCAGGTGTGGTGGTACGGAACGAGAGAAGAAAACAATGTGCAGTACACATAGGCTGTTAAATGCATACATCAGGAACCATGAGCACTTGTTCATCTTCGCTAGCGTTCTTTGTAGGAACTATATCGCTTCTGTCCGGTATTTTGAGAATGATACAATTATTTTTTCCTAAAACCTAGCAGCTGAATAGTGCTTGAAACGATATAAATGGTACTTATGATTTATGGTATGGAGACAGAAACGGTAGTTCACTTTAATGATAACAATATACAGCAAAATTCAGTAATGTTTCTGCAAAGTGCCATAACACCCAAATCCTGAAATATAATCGAATGTGGTACGACACCAGCTGTACAGTTTACTGGACAGATACAGAGTTTTCCGAAATTCTAGCACTTTTAGAGGGAACTAAGCGACATTATTTTTAATTTGAACCCCCGTACGTAAACGTATACTTTCCGTGCTACAGCCGTTTGAATACACGTTTGCCAGGTGGGTATGCAACAGGGTAGCCATCGTAGGATGGCGGAAGGGGTGGGGGAAGATGCTTACGTCGGATGTCATTCACCGTCTGCCCTGCCACTCTGACAAGGCTCGTGCGTCACTCAAGTGTCTGTCAGTATTAGAGCAATATTGCGGAGTGCACTTTGCCGAATACACCGACATGATCCTACTGTATGGCGAAGTTTGTCGCCTTTATCAAGCTCGTTCTCAGCAGCGTCCAACTTCATGGCATACGCTTTTCGCCACAACTGCGCAACGACTTTGAGATAATGGTGCGTTCAGCGTCAGCAGAGGTGACTGCAGTGCTTCAAAGAGACGCAGCGCACCTAAGTTGCAATAGGCCGTATTGTAAATAAGAGTGTTTCTGAAAACACACCTCGTATATTCAAAATTTAGGGTATGTTCTAGAAATTTTGCAAGTAAGCTTTCTCGGGATGGCTTATGTGTATCTTCAGGCATCTGCCAATTTCTTCAGCATCTCTGTTACATTCTCCTGTGAGCCAAACAAACCTGTAACCATTCGTGCTGACTTTCTTATGAACAGTTCAATATCCCTTGCTACTCGTATATGGGACAGGTCCCACACCATGGAGCAATATTAGAGTATGGGTCGCACCAATAGTTCAAAAAAGATCATCTTTGTGCACTGATTATATTTCTCTTTAATTCTAACAATAAATTACAGTTCGCCACCACCTTTATCTTTGACTGACACGATGTGATGTGATGGTTCCATTTCTTACTTCGTTATCACCAATGTTAAGACTCTCGCTTTTCCCGTTTATGCTTCATCTCATCACTATTGTCTTTGATTTACTCTGACCCCTAATTCTACACTCATTATATTGTGTAACTCATTCATCAGATCCTGTAGTAATTCACTTTCACTGACAACGATAATATTATCATCAAACACTGTCACTGATATCCTTTCAACCCGTACTTCAGTGCGAATCTTGAACCTCTCTCTTATTTTCTTCATTGCTTCTTTGATGCAAACATTGAACAGTATAGGCGAATAACTATATCAAAGTCTTACTCTCTTTTTAACCCTTGCACTTTGTTCTTGGTCTTCCACTCTTATTTCCTCTTGGGTATTGTACGAATATATTACCCGTCTCGGCCTAGAGCTATTTTCTTCACAACTTCGATCTTGCACCATTTTACATTGTCGAACGGTTATCCAGGTGTAGAAATCGTATGAACGCGTCTTGAGTTTTATTCAGTCCTGCTTCCATTCCGTATCCTTACAATGTGTTACACCGAGGTATTTGTGTGAGCTGAACGATTGAAAATGAGAGTTATTGATGCTGTAGTCGGAGGATACTATGATTTTTCGTTTTGTGAACTGCACAATTTTAGGTTTTCGAACATCTAAAGCAAGCTGCAAAAACATCCGGAATTCTGTTTGAGTCTACGTACAAAAATGCATTGTTAGGAAAACAAACTAAACCAAGGAGGGACAAAATATCAGTAACGAACAACGTAGAATCTCTGTGGCTAATCTGGATTAAACTGCTCCATCATCTTCAGCAACAACCAGGGCACAATCCAAGGAGGGATCTACACCCACATGGATATTGTGCAAATCATATCTAAGTGCCTGGCATAGGGTTTATCGAATCACCTTCACAATTGTCTATTATTCCAACTTCATGTTTTGAACTGCCCAAGGTGTGGTGAAGACTAAAACGAGTCTGTCACGGAAGACTGTATTGAGTGTGATGTCTGCTTCCAACAGTGGCATGAAGAATGCACAGTTTACGAGGGTCATGGTGCATTTTCTTGTTATTGGTGTTAGTGCGTACTCTTGCCAGATGATGCAGCTACGAGCAGTGTCATATATATGACATTTAAGGTTTGGGTTAAACGTTACTCAACTGTATCTGTTAAATGTTGTTCCTAAATAAATGAGCAATGGTTTGCTACTTGTTTGTTTTAACTTTCTCATCAACTAGAAATGACCAACTAAATATTAAGCGCATACTCCTTCCTGAGTTTCCCCTGCAAAGCAAATTAATGAAGTCGAATAGTCCGTAGGAAGAATTTTTGTAGTTTCATGACTATAGGATGGCATGACTGAGATGAGCTAAGAGAGGCTGACAAAAAATAATTGTTTTATTTATAACCTTAATGTTGCAATCAAGAATGGCGTGTCCGCTTGAAGTTTCCACATTAACTGAGCAACGTTCAACGATGCGTTTTCCCTTTCAGAAGATGGAAAACGGCCAAAATATTTTCTCTAACGTTTTTTCAGTATGGTCGAAGCTGTGCGAACGACGGAAATTTTTGATAAATACGTAGGACAGTTCAAAAACAATCTAACTTCAGTGAGTAATAAAAAACACCGTGGCCCGCCAATTGAAGTGTCTCCTCCTTCGCTTAAAGCCGGCTCTGATGACATTACTCCTGATTGCCGAAGCCGGCTCTGACGACATTACTCCTGATGGCCGACGTGTTGCAGTAGAACTGAATAGCAAAATAGCTGCAACAGGTAGTGGCACAGTCCGTAACGTCGTCAGCGACATGCTCAAGTACAGCGAAACAAGTCCAACGTGGGTCCCGAGAGAATTCACACAACAACACAAGGAAACAAAGAATGCTATGAACGTGAAGATGAACTTTTCTGAACGAGATTTTAATGTGTGATGAAACTTTCGTTCAAAATGGGGAACCCGACTCGAAAAGACAAGGAGTGAAATGGAAGCACACCAGTTCACCTGTCCGAAAGGAATTCAAACTCGAGCATCAGCGAGGAAAGTGATGCAGGCCATCATTTGGATGCCAAAGTAGTTGTATTTTGGTGATTATTTGGAAGATCAGCGTACAGGATGCAGCGCTGACCACCCACACATACTGATGAGCAAAGTAAAGCCAAAGACGAGAGGAAAGGGTCGCCAATGTCAAAGAAAAGACGTGATACTATTACACAACAACGCTCGCCCAAACATAGCGCAGCTGATCCAAGAAACCACTGGAAGGGAAAAGAAACAATAATGGGTTGGGAGACTCTGCGTCATTATCGCTACAGTCCAGATTTGACTTTCGTGAATTTTCATTTTCATATTGCTGATATTATGCAGAATGGAAGCTGTCTGCATTGTACTTGACTGGTAAGAAAAACTTCAAAAGTCAACCTCACTTGTAGAGCATTTATTGCTACCTGTTTGACCCGCTCAAGGACGCATCGCGTGGAAAGGATTTGGCGACAGCGAAGAAGTTAAAACAATTTCAGTTTTACTTGCTTCATTCGCATTTATCTCCTTTCTCTTGCCCAGCAGTATTTCGCAAAGGACTGGCAAAAGCGCAAGTTGCAGCCGTATATAACGAGATCAATATACATTTGCCTTCTGAATATTACACCTGTAACGGGTCCAACCTACGGCAGTTTAAAAAATCGCAGGTGACACTCGTGTACAAGAAGAGTAAAAGAAAGGATGTGCAAAATTACAGACATCGATTTTCTGCAGAATTCTAGAACGTATTCTGAATATGATTATAATAAATTTCCTTGACACCGAAAAGCTTACGTCCAGAAATCAGCACGGTTTTAGAAAGCTCGTGTGAAACGCAGCTTGCCCTTTTCGCACATTATATACTGCGAACCACGGATGAAGGGTCCCAAGCACATTGCACTCTCCTATATTTGAGAAAAGCCTTTGGCACGGTGCTCCACTGCACACTGTTAACCAAGGGCCTCGTATGAGCATACGAAGTCGGTTCCCATATATGAGAGCGGCTTAAAGTCTACAACAGATACCAGTACGTTCTCGACGGCGAGCGTTGATCAGACACAAGGGTATCGTCAGGAGTGTCCCAGGAAGTGTAACAGACAGCTGTTATACTGTATAGACATAAATGAGGTGACAGGCAGAGTGAACAGCAGTCTGCGGCTGATGATGATGCTGTCGTGTACTGGAGTGTGTCGTCATTGAGTCACTGTAGGGGGATATGATTAACGGGAAGCGCGGACAACTGAGAAATGCGCAGGAGTCAGTGAGGTACTGAGCAATGCCGACGTCGGTGCCTTAGTTAGCTGCGCTACGTTTTTCGGTTGAGGACCCAGGATACGAAGAGCTTCATCGAGGTGGTACCACATATTCTCGATTCCGTTAAGCCCGGGAAGTCTGGTGGTCGGCGGAGTACAGCAAACTCATCCTGGTGCTTTTCACACTGCAAGCTGTGTCACAGATTTAGTTGTTCTGCTGGTAGATTCTGAGGGAAAAAAGACTCGATGTAGGTGTGGCAACGGTTCCGACCGATATTTCTGCTCATCCACTGTGCCTTCCAGAAAGACGGGAGTGTCACGATAACGTTTCTGAGATCGTAACGATCCTTCCTCCTGTCCTAACCCTGCCGCCGACTGTTGCAGGGTGTTCACTTTCAGGTGAATCGCGCCCTACACGCCAACGTCTGTCTGTCACTTGGAAAGCCCACAGGTCACCGTTCAGTGGACGCCCAGTCGCAGAACTGGCGTGAAAATTCCAGCCTTCGTCGCGGACGAACAGTAGTCAGCATAGGTGTGTGGACCAGGAGTCTGCTGTGGAGACCCACACATAGCATTTTTCGCTGAGTGGTCTTAGAGGAGACACTGTCGCTAGGCTCTTCGGTTCACGTGCATGGTCAGTTGCACGTTATTCACCTGCGGTCTCCTTTAACTCCTGTCCTCTGTAGCCCGTAGGGCACCACAACGGCCTCAGCGTCGGCTCTCGACAGCGCCATGCGCGGAGTGCTTTAAACATGGCAACACGTCAACATTTTACGAACTCTGCCGTTTCGAAAATGCATCCACCTGTGGCCCGAAAGGCAGTGATCACGTCCTTTTGGATGTCACATAAGTGGCTGAGTTTCCGCGTTACGCATACCCTACGCATTAGCGTCGGACACAGGCGGTGATCACGTTAATGTGACTGGAGCGTGTGGTTAGAAAAAGGAAAGGAAAAGGAAACAGAAAGGGGAAAGGATGGTAAGCGGTGCCAGGAGCACCGGAAATGTGGTAATTATACGAATTGCCTGTACAGGAACTCCGAACGGAATAGGAGAAGCGGCAGTTTAAAAATTGTAAATGGTAGAATCACGGCTAAACAGTAAGTTTCTCGCCCAACCTGACGAAACAGATGTGGAGATTGGGAAACAGTCTGCGGTGAGTAGACAGTGCCTTTTTTCGGAGGGTTTAAAGAGCAATTTCAAGATTTGCGACATAAAGGTTTACATTACGTCGCAAGTATAACGAATTATGGGAAAGACTGCACTGTGTAAGTGAAGCTCCTGGGATGTCCCATAACCGTGGCAGTAGTTCAGGGATTCGGCAGCACGAAGATATTTTGAAAGTGACTGAAGTTTTTTTCGAGACTGATAATAACCCTGTTCCTGACAAATGAATCCTGGTGATCAGTTACGAAGAAGGGGAGAAAATGTTTGAAAATAAAGCTCTTCTTATGGACGGACATTTCAGAGTTGTTCGAAACAACTTGTTGATACCTGAAGCACGGAACACTACCTTTTTTACCAGAGGAAAGCCAAAATAATTGTGAAATATTTTTTCTCAACCGAGAAATGTCATAACTTGGTTGTCATTTAAAACTGCATTGCTTTACTTCGAAATGGCTGCAAATGAAGCTATGAAAACAGTGTTATCCGAGACATCTATTTTCCAGTTGTAATTTTCATTTCAAGCAATGCCTCTGGAAGACATACAACAACTGCGTTTAGTGGAGCAATACAGGGATGAAGAAGTACTTCGATTGTCTTGCCGCACGTGTGCTGTAGAGCCCATCTTCCACCGGACTGCCTTGATGAAGCATGGAGGGTAACAGCGTAGCAAGTGCCCAGTGGCGTAGACTATTTAATCAGTCAATAGATGGAAAATGCTAGTACACAATCTGAAATGTGGAAATGGTGAAGACAGACAGTCGACCGAAATTATTTCGAAATAAATTCACTCTTAGGTTGGCTTCAGTTGTGATAGATAATACCTCGATACCTAACACTACTGTATCAAAGTTATTTGCGTTCAGAGAATTTATTTCAAAGTGATTTCGGTCAGCTATCTACCGTCATCAATTCGATGCACAGGACCATGAATGCTGTCGAAGTTTGGCATAGCAAACGATACTCAATAAGCCAAAGGTATCTTAACCTACAATTTCTGATCAATACGCTAAAGGAGAATGCAATAAAACCAATACCTGAAATTGAAAAAAAATCTGTTGGTCTGCCTCTTCAGTGACAGAGGTAAAAGATACATATGCGTTGAAAAAGAGTTAAAAGATATTTTAAGAATACATAATGACTCGGTGGATTTAAGAAGTTTAAAATTTATATCATTCCTACGATAAAATGTGGAGAGGCGTTCTTATTACAAAACGGCACGCAGAGCCTCCCCATTGTCGCGGCTTCCTTTGCACGTCGGAGAATCCGCAGCTAAAATGTATGTGGTCAGAAACACCGCGTTGGCTCACGGGTCGCCGAGTCCACGGCTGCAGAATCCCATGACACCCTTCAAGAGGCGGCGAGGCTTCTTGTACGGTAGTTATATGAGAGTGAATTTTTTCCTCGCTCCTCAAGAGCCGTCATCAAACGGATCTTCCTGCTTCTGGAGTGTCTACGCGACTATGAGGGAATCCCGAAACGTTACATCTTATTTTAGTTCTGCTCTCCGTTCCACACCTTCAAGGACCCACTTGTTTTCTATGGCACTCGAACACTTGTACTTCTCCGATGACATTTTCACGAGGGATTTATGTACTGTGCTCATGCTTTATTGAGAAAACACGGGAATTTTTCGAAGTGTATAGGGGTGAAACGATTATCTTAATAACCGATAAAACAATTCCAGATATCGAGTATTACGTACCAGCTGACACTTCATTACAAAATGTTTACGGGCTGTCTGTTATCCCAGTCGCTTCCGTTTATGAAATGTATGGAACACATGAGCTTTCTTCGATAAATAGTTCTGACATGGGTCTTGACAACACGATCGAATTACAGAGGTTCAAATAGTGAGATGCGACTGCGTGCAACTGCATAGGCAGATTTTCAGTCCCTGCATATAATTGTAACGCAACTAAGGAGATTATAGCGACATGAACGTCAACCGGGTAAATAAGTCGTACAGTAAGTGGACATCCAGCGGACGCAAGTAAACACTTCCTGTTACACCACGCCACTGCTGCGTCAGTGTAAACACGGACAACAGGAAGTGCTCTACGACCACTAGCTGGACTCGAGCAAGAAACAGCCGGGATCCCCGGTGGTCTAGTGGTAAGAGGGTCTGGAACGTTCCAGCGCCTCGGCTGGGGCTATTCGCCCCAGCCGGGCCGGGGTTCAATCCCCGGTCGGCGCTGGAATTTTCAGACTTTCGAACACTAGCCTCCACCTCTGCCTTGGCATGTGGCGCATGCCGGGTACCCCCGTGGGGTCCGTGCTTCGGGTCCCACGTGGAGCTCACTCCCACACTACAAACTAAAGCTGATTATTCTGGTGCAAGCATTTTAAATTTTAATCCATACACTTTCTTCACCAGACCACATCTACATATATTTTAAGGTACTTAATATATCTTACTATGGTATCAGTAATATTTGTAGGAAACTATGAAACAAAAACCTTACCAACAAAAATTATTTTGTTATCCTTCGTGTGCTGAATACTTCTGAGGTAAATACCCAAACATCTGCCATTTTCTTGTAGTTAACAATGAATATTCGAAAAAAGTTTATCATACTGATTCATATATTACATAATGTATTTTAGACACTCAGTGCTGAAAAAGCAGTAATTATTTCAAAGTCATAAGAAAATGCAAAATATTGTATCGCAAGCCAACAAGGTGTTCTTTTTAGTATCATGATTTACTATGCGATTAATAAATTCTGTATAATAAATCGTTTCGTAACAATTGACAATACCTTTAAAAAATACATTGTTTTCACTTATTGCATTTTCAAAAACTAAAACAGGCCTTTTTTCTCAAATTATTCTAGTGTCAAAATGAAATGTTTGATATTACACAGGTCACTAATGACAAACTTTTTTTTTATGAAAAACGATATTTCTCGTGGTTTTATGTGAGCTGAATGCTGAATCAAACAGATAACACTTAAAATTAATAAGAGGAATTTCTTGGTGATTTTACTAACACGCCCATATAGTTCATATAATATTTCGATTAATAGTTACATGACTACCTCTCTGCCTCTACTTTTTGTAAAAGTATCTTGTAGATCAGAGAAAAAATTATATTACTACCTCTCCAGATTAACTGCAGTTCAATGAAAGAGATTGTAAAGGCCGTAGCCGAAGATGCAGAATATTACGTTCTCTGCAAGGCATTTGCCATCAGTAATGAGTGAAACTGTAAAATAGGAAAAAGGGCTGACAAACGTCTATTACTGTTGTACTATTATATCACTAACGTTGCATTGCATAAACTTACTAACAGTTCTCGTTGCTGTTCAAAATTCTTTAACTCACAATACCATGCGATTATTTTGGTAACATTTAATGTAACAGTAGCCCCCTTCCGAGCCACATATCCATTTTTAATGCTTAAAAGTGTGGACAAAACTATTAGTAATACTAAATTACAAAGAGGGAATGATGAATGTAACATGCTGCGTACATTAATGTCACTGGGGAAGTAGATTGCATTATATGTTACGAGAACGCAATTATTTTGCAACGTGTGAAAATACACAAAGATACAGTAACAGAGAAACCGAGCAGTGATGCTATGGTCTGCTTTGTAATAATAGTGTAAAGGAAGAAATAAACAGCAACTAGACATTTAAGTCACTCAATTTTCGCGGCCATTTTGCGGTTCATCACTTCGCTGCTAGATGTCGCTACTAGTTCCTCACACACTCAGTTGTCTGTAGTGCAGGGCTTCGCCACCAGAAGGCTCTATCAGCACGGGTGAGGACTCACTCTGTCGACGTTTGCTGCTCCACTCCTCAACATCTATGCTAGCTGACGTGACTGCTAAATTTTCAGACTAAACGAAAAAAAATAACACCAACACCAAATAAGGCAAATAGTGATAAATGCAGATACTATCGAACCATCACTTTTATACGTCCTGGCTGAAAATACTGATCCAAAATATTTACACAGGAATTAGAGGAGACGAGCTAGAGGAAAATCGATTTTGAGAGAACACACTAGCCGCTAGAGATTGGTTGAAGAAATTCAACCCATATTTATAACATCTATAGATGTTACAAAATAACTTCTGACACTTTTGAGCAAAATATACAGTTTGAATTTAAGATGCAACCAGCGATAAAATACAGTGAGCGGCATGTTATCTAGAGCTGTGCCAGAAATCAGACAGCAGTTTTAAGACTTAAAAGACATAAAGGAAAGCTGGCAGTTGATAGTTGAGAAGAGAGAGTGAGAGGTGAGAGAATGAGAATGAGAATGAGAATGAGAGAGAGAGAGAGAGAGAGAGAGAGAGAGAGAGAGAGAGAGAGAGAGAGAGAGAGAGAGAGAGAGAGAGAGAGAGAGAAAGGATGTCATGGGGGGGGGGGGGGGGGGGGGGCTTCATTTCTAGCCCATTCTCCCATGTTATTCACTTTGCATACAGAATGTTTCACACGTCGTGCTACACACTTATCGCGTCTGTAGAGGGGACCTAACAAGATGAAGTTTTACATAGGAATCGATGTCTGGAAACGTCATCCAGCGACGCTACAGGGTATCAAAGTTACAGGCGCTGGAGTCTGTAAAATATGTGTACACAGAAAGATTCAATGAAGATGTTACCAATTTTCTATGATGATGGAGGTGGATAAATGTATAAATTTGAGGTTATGTCCCTATAACGGAAAATTGGAAGAGAAGACATTCCTGTTACGTGTGACAGTATGTACCGCTAGTGTTGTAGCTAAGATGTAGGGCAGGAAACTTTCAGAGGTGGTAGTATGGACCGAATGTCCAGTACACATGGGCTGTAAAATGCATACCTTAAGAGCTGTGAGGACTTGTTCATCTTCGCTAGCATAAAACATATCTCCACTGCTGAACAAGTGCTCATAGCTCCTCAGGTATGCATTTTGTAGCCCATGTTTACGGGACATTTTTTCTTACTTTGATCCATACTACCACCTTTGAAAGTTAGCAACAACAGTACAAGTACTTGTATTCCGCCGTCAGAGGTATGTAACTTTCGACTCATTCGTTTCCGGATCACGATACATGATCAAATTGATACATAATCACGGCATCACACTCTACTTACATACATTTGCCGGAGCTGGCGCCTGTATTTTGATGCTCTGTAGCCTCGTTAGATGACGTTTGCATGCATGAGTTACTATTTAAAATTGCAAGCTCTAGAAATGTGAAACACCTTGTATAAAGAAAGTAACATACAAAACAAACGAGATATTTGGGAAATTAATCGAAGATAAGAAAGAAGAAATAGAAACTGTTTCCAAATCGACCATTCATTTCGCTGCCGCTAATTTGAAATTTCGTGGCATTTATTCGCTCTGAAGAGGATCGTTCAAACAATGGTCGAAATGTAGTTATTTTAGTTGTTTCACTGTTTTATAATGACATGGCCTATAACCCAAAATGATTTTCTTCAAGTTGTTTGTAGGAATTCTATCGCTTCTCACCGATATTTTCAGTATGGTACTGGTATTTTTTTCCTACACCTACCAACTTTAATAGTGCTTGAAATGATAAAAATTGTCTCCATATCCAAAAGTATTGGGTACTGAGACGGTGCTTGGTTTTAATGATAACATTATAGAGGAAAATTCAGCCACGTTTCTGCGAAGTTGCATTACGCCGAAATCCTTAAATACATCCATATATTTAGAATGTCGTACAACAGCTGTAGGTAGGGGACGGGGTACTGCAGAAGTAAAGCTGTTTAGACGGGGCGTTACTCGTGTGTGGGTAGCTCAGATGGTAGAGCACTCGCCCACGAAAGGCAACGGTCCCGAGTTCGAGTCTCGGTCCTGCACACAGTTATAGTCTGCCAGGAAGTTTCATATCGGCACACACTCCACTGCAGAGGGAACTAATTCTGGAAAGAACTGTATAGTTAGTGGAGAGATACAGGATGTTGCGAAATTCCCGTTAAAAACTTCTAGGGAACTGAGTGACGATATTTTGAAGAGGAGCCCATGTATGGAAAGGTATATCCGTGCTACAGCCGTATAAATACACCTTCGCTAATGTGGTATGCAACAGGGTTATAATCACTGGAGAGGGGGGGGGGGTTACTTACGTCGGATCCTATGATGTCATTTGACGGCTGTCTCCTCTCTGACCTGGATCGAGTCTCGTTCATGTGTCTGTGAGTGTTAGAGCAACATTTCTGAGCACACTTTTGCCGAATACACCGACACGAGTATTCTGTGTGGCCAAAGCGCACAATACTGGAAGAGCTGCTGGTCGCCTTTATCAAGATCGTTGTCCACAACGTCTGACTCCTCCCCACACGCTTTTCGTTACCATTGCACAACGTCTTCGAGTAAGGGTGCCTTCACCGTCAGCAGGTGCGTCTGTCGTGCCCCGTGGAGACGCAGCGCACGCGAATTGGAAAATATATTTATATGGATATTGTGTCTGTTCTTCCGGACATGTGCGAAAGGACGCTACGAATGTAGTGTGTGGACATACAAAGGTGAGAATGTGGGTCTCTCGGGAGGCGTGCGCGAGACAGTCCCTGTAGTCTCACTAACCTCTGTGCCGTCGGTGGCTCAGATGGATAGAGCGACTGCCATGTAAGCAGGAGATCCCTGGTTCAAGTTCCGGTCGGGGCACACATTTTCACCTGTCTTCGTTGATATCTATCAACGCCCGTCAGCAGCTGAAGGAAATAATATCATTGTGATTTCAAATTGGAAAACGCCCTCCTGTAAAGCTAGTGTCTCTGAAGACCGATTTTTTTTATTCTTTGGTTATTAAAGAGTGAAACTGTAGAACAACAGATGTACTCGGTCACATCTACACTGAAATGCCAAAGAAACTGGTATAATAATGCGTATTCAAACACAGAGATATGTAAACAGGCTTAATATGGTGCTGCCGCCGGCAACGCCTATGTAAGACATGTGTCTACCGTAGTTGTTAGATCGGTTACTGCTGCTACAATGGCAGGTTATCAAGATTTAAATGACTTTGAACGTGGTTTTATACTTGGCGCAAGACCGATGGGACACAGCATCTACGAGGTAGCGATGAAGTGGGGATTTTCCTGTACGACCATTTCACGAGGGCACCGTGAATATCAGCAATCCAGTAAAACAACAAGTGTCCGACATCTCTGCGGCCAGAAAAAAAATCCTGCAAGAATGGAATCTGAAGAGAATCGTTCAGAGTGGCGAAAGTGCAACCCTTCCGCAAATAACTGAAAATTTCAATGCTTGACCATCAACAAGTATCAGCATGCGAACCATTCATGGAAACATCATCTATATGGGCTTTCAGAGCCGAAGGCCCACTCGTGTACCCTTGCTGACTGCACAGCACAAAGCTTTACGCCTCATTTGGGCCCATCGGTACGAACATTGGACTGTTGATGACTCGAAACATAATCCCTGGATGGACGTGTCTCATTTCAAAATGTATATACAGTATGGACATGTATGGGTATGAATACAACATCATGACTCCATGGACCCCGCATGTCAACTGGAGACTGTTCAATCTGGTGGAGGCTCTGTGACGTTGTAGAGCGTCCGCATTCGGAGTGATGTGGGATCCCTGATACGTCTAGATACATCCTGTCTAATCACCTGCATCCATTCGTGTCCATTGTGGATTCCGACGGCAGAGGGTAATTCCAGCAGGACAATGGAGCGGCCCACACAACCACAGTTGCTACAGAGTGGCTGCAGGACCACTCTTCCGAGCTTAAACACTTTCGCTGGCCACCAAACTCCCCAAACATACTGTACGTTTCCAGTTAATTTTATAGCATTATCTAGCATATCTGGAATGCCTTGCAACGTGTTGATCAGAGGAAATCTCTGCTCCCTCTTACTGTTACGGATTTATGGGCAGCTCTGCAGGTTTCATGGTGTCAGTTCCCTGCAGCGCGACTTCAGCCATCAGTAGAGTCCATGCCACGGCGTGTTGAGGCACTTCTGCGTGCTCGCGGGGACCATAAAGATATTTCTTTGCCTCCTCAATGTAACAAACTACTTGTCAAAGTGACAGCGTTACCAACATGTTTTCAAGTGGTTCTAGCATACGGTACGTCTCGGGAGACAGGTTACAATTTAAAATATGAGTATTATGTACTCAATCCCCTCTACAAGTTCTAGCAGGTAGTGATGGAAATTTCAGAACATCCTGTACGTTTCCAGCAAACTGTATAGCCGTTGTCGTATTACAATTGGTATCTGCGAATACATTCCATAATTCGTGACAGATCGCGAGGCGCGACTGCAGAAGTCCGTAGTGTTTACCCAGGGGGCGTCTCGGCTACGGCAGCTCTGACGGCCACGAGAATAGCCGGAGGTAGAGAGCGCAGCACGGCTAGTTTGAAGGCCACTTTCAACTAGTGTTGCCAGAGGTGTCTCTTTTTAGAGATACTACGACTCGCCCCACGTAAGCTTTAAGAGGAAGACCAAATGCTCCAACTTCTGGCCTCTGCTAACATTTCGAAATACACTATCCTATCAGTGAGTGTACAGACACCTGTTAGTGGACATTAATATGCAGTGTGTCCACCCTTTGTCTCTATGGCGGCTTGAACTCTGCTCGGGACACTAAGTGAGGTGCCTGCCGACAATTTACGCACCACACACGGAAATCGTATCTACGTGTTTGTACACGCAAGGCAATACATTGCTCAGCAAGATCGCCATATCTCTCACCAATTTTGAACATTTGGAGCACAATGGGCAGGTTCTTTAAAGCATGTCGCGATTTTGATAATGTAACGAACCAACTGAACTGAATTTGGTACGATATCCGTCAGAAGGGTATC
Source organism: Schistocerca gregaria (assembly GCF_023897955.1). Classification (NCBI taxonomy): domain Eukaryota; kingdom Metazoa; phylum Arthropoda; class Insecta; order Orthoptera; family Acrididae; genus Schistocerca; species Schistocerca gregaria. The sequence continues at coordinate 837,123 of NW_026061718.1, read as the reverse complement.
CACTAACTTTATCAGTGAATGTCAAGCCTAGGAACTGCCCGCGGAAAGGCCAGAGGTGGCCCAACACGTTATCAACTTATCAATTTGTGAAGCTCTTTGTGTTGAATTAATCATCCAGTTTTTCTTCAACTCTAATCATTCATTTGCCCCTACACGTACAGTCATGCTCAAAACTATCCTAACGACCGAATTGAATTTCGCCTGATTCACATGCAACCCACATAACGTAACTGTCTAGCAGGTCCTCTTATCGCTCCTTGGTACAGTCGTTTGACTATTTAAAGTGGTTCCAACAAGTCACCACGAGAAAACACTGTTCTGTATCGCAATAACTCAAGATGTAAAGTAATACCACGATACTACAAATATCACGGAACACCTTATCACAGATAAGACTGCCCTTAAGGCTTGTAGCTCACATTTATTACAATAAATGACATACCTGACATTTTACCACTCTCATTATTACGTCAGATAGGTAATGCACGTAGTAAATTCGTCGAATTCATAATTTACTCTTCAAAGTAACATACCGTACTTATTATTTAACACAAAATAAGATTAAAAATTAAAGGTATTAACGAGCAGCTAATTGAGAATATTTATGAACTTCAAATGACACGACGAACCGTCTCGTTCTGCATATGGATGCAAACTCAGGTCATGCAGACTAAGCAAAGATTTCGTGCCTGACGGAAACTAACAGTCACTCGTGATTAGGCATGCAGAGAGTGATATACCTCGATTTTAGACAGAGCCAGTTTGCAAATATCAATTTTAAATTAAATAGCGCAAGTATTTTAGCCGGACGCGAATTCCTACACAGCACCTATTGTCCCTGTTAACGAACGAGAAGAGATGTTGAATCTTGGTTCTTAACAAGTAACTTACTTGAATTGCCGTGAGGTAAGGCTTTGTATTGGGCAGGGATTCGAACTCAGAACTTAATCGGATAGATATCGACGCACAATCAACTGACATTTCGGATTTTCTCGGCAGTAGCTAGATGTTTTAACTGAAATGACGAGACGAAACATTAATTTTTTTCCTTCCCAATACTCCAACCCGGCATCTATCGCTGTTATATTCTAGAGAAAACGAACGTTAAATATGGGTTTGTTGCACCAGCAGCGACATGTGAGCGTGTTTGAACTAGAAATAATATGACGAAGAGTTCAGTGCTCACTGGGAATACAGCTCCACACATCATATCGCTTTTGACTACACACAAAGATACGTCAGCTTCCGAATTTTTGTCCAGCTCGGACTAACATCTTGAAATTACAGTGATCTCGCAAATAGTTCTGTGTCTCACTGGGTGTCAAAAACGTCACATATCGTTAGTGTTGACAACGAATGAAAATACATTAAACATTAAAATAATTATCCACCAGCAGATAGGTGTTCTCATGCTAGAGCTTGATAATACATAATGAAACCTATAGTGCCGGGCCAGGATTCGAACCCATTCACGTGCAGTATGTGGAGATGTTGAGGAATCTGCAGTTTTGAACAAACAACAAATTGTAGACGTGCTGTATTCTCACGAAGGGATCAAATTCAGCGTTAAGTACGGTCTAAGTTGCATTCCCAGTTCAGAACCGATTTTATCGACATTCAGAAGCTCAGATAAAAGATGGACTAAATGTCCTGTTAGCCTTATTTAAGCATCACAAAACTGCACATAGATGCAATCGATTTCGAGGTGCAAAGTGTTTATCTTACTTTGGTGACAGGTGGGCATAAGTGATTTCCAAAAACTTTTTATCGTACTGAAATAACCTTTTGTCGGAAAGAAACAAGGTAAGTGTTTTATTCATATATATTATGTAGGAAACTGTAATCGTGATGTAAGATTATACACCTTAATGTTTGACACAACTGCTAGGAAAAAAACGCTGCATGCTAACCAAACCCCGCGGTTCCTCTCCATATTCCCCTAAGACACGAGCACTGGATTCTCCACGCATACCGCTACAGAGCTGTTTCTATCACACCTGAGATTTGGCAGCATCGTCACAAACATTAGGCAACACTGTGAAAGTGCAATCACTTCCGCCTATTGTACTGAATTGACTCATTACATTCACTTGATATTACCTTTCCATTTGAATGACTCATGCTGTATAATCCTTATGTAAACTAAGATACTGAGGCAGAAAATTACGTTTTTTTGGCTAAAGAAATGCTATTCTTCACATAGGTGGCAACTTTTATTATCTGTCACGATGCGTTATGAGGCTGAGCGACCGATACCATGATGAGAGTGGTGTAAAGGTAGCAGTGTGTCTGTAACCCGGTGGTACCGCCCATGTCTCGTGTCAGAACGGCTCAATCAGTCGTCAGTTCCAACTGAGGTAGGGACCATCGTGTGCGAGCTTTTTTTTATGGAGCTGCGAATTTCCAGAAAAAATTCTGTATCGAAATCGGAAGAAAACCTTTACACATCAAATCCTCTTGGTAGCTCGACTCAGTAAGTTGTGTTAATCGTCATAGATCATGGCGTTCTGACTGCCAAGCTGCTTCGCAATACCAGCGTCTCTGAAGAAATTCATATCGACCATCAACGATACGAATTTCAATATTGTTCTTCACTTAAGACTCACATGCGAGGGTGATAAGTATGAAGGCAATGAGCCTCTTGATTACTCTATGCTAAACTTCCCTGCAGACATGTGCTGACAGTGTCTCTAGCAACTTACTTTTTCTCTGGGTAGCTTCAAATATGGGCAATTTTGTCGCCTTAAATCCAATTGAATATTCTAAATATCATTTGTGAACAGCGTTCACATCTCCATTACTTAATTTATGGACCTCAAAACAAGCAATTTGCCTTAGTAGCTATAGAGCAGGTTCTGATAGGTATTGACGCAATCTTTTGCATCCATTTACCATAGAAAATCAAAGAAAGAAACCATACACATTACATTGCATTTACTCCCTGTGCATTGAGTAACACATATGAATCCATGACAATAATAAATTATTTGAAGAATCTCTTGTGCAAGGAAAAGAACAGAACGTGACGCTTTAATTATAGCGCACTGGATCAGAAACAATGAAATTAATTTTGTGTCACATTGATGTACTGCGTTCTAATGTAATAAAATAATCATCAAATAAAAACGGTTTTGTGCCTCCTTTGCTATCAAGAGTGAAACACAAATCGTAGACAGATTTTATGGGTCACTACTCAACAACATTAAAGCATTGTACATGGTTGAGAGTGTGGAGTGGAGCAGATGATGTCGGCAGAAGGCAGCGCAGTGGCTCAGCCCCCGCCGGTAGGCAGCAAACGGGTCCCAGAGAACTCAGACGCATGCGGTGTTCAGAGGCAGAGGCTCGGTAAAGAAATCTTTCGCTAAGACATTGTTGAACCAAACTATTATTACCAGTGTGACACAAAGCGAAATATATTGTAGATTCGCTTGAATTACACGCATAGCTTCAGCACCGAGAGGAAAGGGGCGATAAAAATTTTGTCGTTGTCTGCTTCTGGTCGGCAGACGTCATATTAGCTAGTCTCGCGTTTTACCTCAAGACTACGGCCTTAGTCAAGAATAATGTACTAAGACTGAACTCAAGACTTCCTCTGGGAGGTGCCGCAGTCTACAATGTTGCAGATCGAGCATACTGCCGGACACAGGATCCTGAGAGGAGCACGACTGTGTTGTCCACCTTATGTGGATGGCTCGGCGGTCAATGTTTTGCTCTAAGGCTGTATCTACAACACATATTGCATCCTGAACACCTAGAAGAATTAAAAAAACAAAAGTAGTTTATGAGAGCAACGTTAACTATGGCGTTCGAAGTATTCATAGTGTTGTGTTCGTGTGTGCAAACGCCTTCCAATGCCCACTCAAGGAGGACAAGGATACAAAGTCTAGCTTCAGTATTATAAATTCCTACAGTCTGTGGATGAACTCAGACTTAGGTTGATAATTAAGTTGAATATTTAGCAATACTATACCCATTGGTTATAAACTCGTTATAAACCAATGATTCCCACAGCTACAGGGACACTACTTGTGATACTTAGGCTGTGCTATCAGACGAAAAGATCAACCTGACACAAACTGTGGGAAGTTTGTTTTACAAACTTCGTACCAGGATAATGAGCTTTTACGTATTTGGGATGTCTGTGAACGTTGCTGCTTGAGACGATTTAAGACGAAAGTAAATTCCTTCAGCAACGACAATGTTTGAAGAAATCGTATTAACGGGACTAAATCGTGGTTTGTAAATCGTTTTGCGGCCGTACTCTGCCGCATTTCGCTGATTGGAAGGCAAATAGCTTACGGAAAAATGTCACAGAAGCAAAAGGGAGAACGAAATGTCTCCCACTGGAAGGTCATGTTGTCTTATTTAAATGATTACAAAATCAGGTAAAACGACCAGTCAGATTGTCAGTATAAGAACATTACTGTTGTCATTATTATGTAGCACTGCTCAGGGCCTGTAACGATAAAGGGCCCGTTTAGGTCAGTCATATTGTATACAGAAGTGGGAGAGAGAGCACCGCTAAATTCTACAATCCGAATGCATTGCAGACACACAGAAATTACTGTTACAGTGTACTAATGGAGCCCAATTAATGAGTGAACTGCGTATTTTCCGGTGAGAGAGAGCACTGGCAAATAGTCTTCGCTATATTAGGTTACTTAATCTGGTGTCACTCTGAGCCAGAATTTATGGCCGGCAGCTGAGTGTAAGGTCAGTGGGCCGGATCCGAGTTTTGCAAGTGCGAAATACTTTCCTACATTATAGAAGCGAATATTAAACTGGAACTAATATTCCAAACATTTTGAACTTTGATAGCTTAGAATGAAAATTTTTTTCTTTATTGCAAAGGAAAACGATTGATTTTCTAAAACATTCTCTGTCATACACAACTTCAAACAGGTCACGTCGACCAAATCTTACGGAAAAATTGACAGCGACGTATATCGGCAGGCAGTAAGATCTCTTGGCTTTTGGTTTGGCAGTACTCGACAGCCATTTCTAGGCGCAAGTAATAGAAGAAAGGCAGCGCGTTTTTGTTATCAAGTAACGTCTTCATCGATTACTTTAGTTTTTTTGTAACTTATGAGTAATTGCTGGTGTTTGATATTAACATGAAAAGAATTCTGTAGACAGAGAGAGAACCTCTTCTTTGGAAACTACTTGTATAGTGACCAAAAGGCACGAACTGATATTCAAGTACAGAGTTCCAGCAGCGGCATGAAGAAAATGATGGTAATAATGACGGTAATAATCCAATTATCCGGTAACTTCACACTTCCCAGTGGATCTTCACGAACTAAGAAAATTGCTGAATTTGTGAACATTTCAAAATGGCTTCACATCGAGCCTATGATGCCTACAAGGGTCTTTACATCCTGCTGACATGAGAATAGCATAATCTCCGCGTCAGAAGCTTGTTTCTACTTAACCATTTAATAGACTCGCGTTTTTTCCACCGTGACTACTTTTGTAAGCTCAGCACATCATCCGTTGCAGCTCACTCCTGGGGCTGGGAAATATGGGCACAATGGCCTGGTGGAACTATCACAGGAGCAATGCGTGGGTTCAGACATTTACTTTTAAGAAGCACAAACAGATTTACTTTGCCTCTGGTAACCTCAAGAGAAAGACGTTATAATCCAGAATTCGCAATACAAATCACGTTCCATCATTACCAACTGGGGAGAGCCAGGTTACGTTGGGAAATGACATAGCGAAAGTCATCGTAAACAGAAATACCGTCGCCAGTAAACTTACTTACATTAGAAAATTTTATTTTATTTTATGAACCGATAGCCATTTAAAGGATGGGGCTCTTATTTTACTTGTAATTGATTGAACTAGAGACGTTGAAAAATTTGGTGCTGGACTTTGATTCGAATTCGTTTCTCCTCTTTCGAGAATCTGAATCTCTCGGAACATTATAGTTCAAACATTTCGTTCCTTTTCGCAAGACTGCAACCTTCTCTAGGTCTCCTCCAAAGGTAAGTATGTGGGTCCGAATCCTGATCCAATACAAAAATATTCATAGTTTCAGTTCAAGCCCTATAACGTGCACACCGTCCCGCTAGTGAAAACCAACGTGCGCTTTTAATGTCTATTCATGTGTTGCCAACAATCGCAATAGGTGTCATTATTTCTGGTCAAACACGCACACACCTTACCGTTGGTGAGTAAGCAACTGATATTTAAGCTATATTTGTAGATGCACGGTAGGCGTGCAGTAAGATTGTCGCTTAGGTACAAAAGTTTGTATCCTTAGTTTAGATTCAAACACCTAGCAGCTGGTAAGAAAAACCGATACGTAACATTTGATTTTACTTAGTTAACAATACGATTACGTGTTGGGTTCGTATCTCCGTCATATAACTTCACATCATGCACGTAATCTTTAAATGCATGCGCACTTTGTTACTTGAGCATGGAGGTATATCAGACATCTTTCGTGGTTAGTTAACAGGGACGAAAGGGTCTTGTTAGGAGTCCCGGTTTATTACAAAAATTGTCGTCTTTTATTTTCAAGTTTAGATTTCATTACTGGTATTGGCAAAAATTCTGGTAATTCATGACTCTTCATGGCTAGCCATCAATATGATACGATTAGGTTACATTAGATCAATTCTTGTTTCATAGATCATGAAAACGATATTTCGTAATGATGTGTAACGTGTCATTTTAATGAAAGATTTCTTTACATACCATGATTCAATTTCTTTACAACAATTTCTTACTCTCTCTCATTCTTTTTGATTTTCTCTCTCCCTCTCTCCCTCTCTCCCTCTCTCTATCACACATACACACACACACACATTCTTTTTTTTCTTTATTTGTTTGTTTTGCGCGACTATCGGCGAGGCACGAAAACGTCTCTGACTGAGCTTCTTAGTTTTTAGTACACTTACGAAATAAATTTAAAAACAACTGTGAGAGTTACTGATTTATGATGCTTAGTTTTCAGTCAGTTCTGAGTATTATTAGTAACCACGCTCCAGTCCCTAAACCTAGTTACAGAAATGCGAATCAGACGCATTACGTATTCCAGGCCGTAGTAGCCGCGACTTGGAGACACCAGCTATGGTCACTTCCCAGCCCGCTGTACGATCACATCGGTTCGTCTTCTTTCTGCTGGTACTGTAACTGAGATTTGACAACAAGGCAACGTATGTTTGGCAACTCTGTGATCGACCAGTTGCTTCCTGGTGTGCACGGAATTTATCCTCAAAGTTCACTTGATTTTACCTGTCATTTCCATTGAATAATCTGATTTATTATCGCTTTAGGTGTAACAAAAGATTGTAAAATTACGGTTTTCAGCCCAGGAAAGTCGTTGCACGTGGAAATCGCCACTAATCTCGTCCTTCAAATAGCGGTTTACGAGTGCTAGACATTATCGATCTCGTAAGAGTAAGCTAAGACACGTACTTCTGCGCCAGCTCTATGGTAACGCGCTGACCTGAGAAAAAGCATCTGTTATGGTTCGCACTTCCAGTCTCACTGACTGTAACCTTTTTATCCCTTCTGTGAAAGAGCTACAAGCAGTCAGATAAAACATCGATAAGGAAATCGCAAAAAAATACTTTCGGCTCATAGTGCAATGGTGAAAACTTACAATGCTGCACAACAGGTAACTCCTCTTCCCGCCACTGACAAGCAAATTTTAGGTTTCTAGGAATACAAAACTTTACTTTTGAAATGCGACATTTGCACTGCACGACGTTTTCAACAAAGAGATGGCGCAATACAGTAGCTCAAGTGGAAAGAAACACTTCCTATTCAAATTTGTGCATCCTACACTGTTGGCTGTTCTGTGTAGGTGGCAGGTACGTGATTTTATTTCGGTGATTACAAAATAAAGTCGAATGTATGCACTGGGTAGTCGAGGCTGCTAGTTCATTGTGATTCGGTCAACCAAGTAAATGAATTTACTGAACCTGCTGCAAATTACTACAGGAAGCCTGTGTGTCAGAATTCTCATCCAGTATGGCGCAACGGCGTTATGATAGAAAAATGAGCCACATACTGATGATATACTTGTGTATCTATGGTCTGGGTTCGATTCCAACTTCTGTCAATGATTTTAGATAGGGAGAGACAGATTCCATTCTCTTCTGGCTACACCAAGTGAAGAAGCTATAATGGCTTTGTGGTCTGAAATTCAGATTAAAAATGATATTCCTTCTCTACAAAGTACACGTTAGGCTGAGCCACAATAAAGACTGGAGTGCCGACACGTAGAAACTCTCTCACCAGTAACCTTTCTTATACTTGTTATTTATTTCTAGTGACGAAACAAACGCTATGTAGGCTCACAGGACATTTAGTCCATATTTTATCTGACCTTCTGTATGTAGATAAAATCGGTTCTGAACTGGGAATGCAACTCAGACAGTATTTAACGCTGAATTTGATCCCCTCGTGACAATACAGCTCGGCCACAATTTGTTGTTCGTTCAAAACTGCAGATTCCTCAACATCTCCATATACTGCACGTGAATGGGTTCGAATCCTGGCCCGGCACTATAGATTTCATTATGTATTATCAAGCTGTAGCGCGAGAACACCTATCTGCTGGTGGATAATAATTTCGATTTTTTATGTATTTTCATTCGTTGTCAACACTAACGATGTGTGACGTTTTTGACTCTCAGTGGGACACAGAACTATTTACGAGACCACCGTAAGTTCAAGATGTTAGTCCGAGCTGGACAAAAATTCGGAAGCTGACGTATCTTTGTGTGTAGTCAAAAGCGATATGATGTGTGGAGCTGTATTCCCAGTGAGCACTGAACTCTTCGTCATATTATGTCTAGTTCAAACTTGCTCACATGTCGCTGCCGGAGCAACAAACCCATATTTAACATTCGTTTTCTCTAGAATATAACAGCGATAGGTGCTGGGTTAGAGTCCAGGGAAGGAAAAAAATAAATGTTCCGTCTCGTCATTTCAGTTAAAACATCTAGCTACTGCCGAGAAAACCCGAAATGTCACAGTTGATTGTGCGTCAATATCTATCCGATTAGGTTCTGAGCTGTCCAACACAAAGCTTTACCTCGCGACAATTCAAGTAAGTTACTTGTTAAGAAGCAAGATTCAACATCTCTTCTCGTTCGTTAACAGGGCAATAGGTGCTGGGTAGGAATTCGCGTCCGGCAAAAATGCTTGCGCTATGTGATTTAAAGTTGGTATTTGCAAACTGGCTCTCTCCAAAATCGAGGTATATCATTCTCTGTATGCCTAATCAGGAGTGACTGTTGGTTTCCGTCAGGTACGAAATCTTTGCTTAGTCTGCATGACCTGAGTTTGCATCCATATGCAGAACGAGACGATTCGTCGTGTCATTTGAAGTTCATAAATATTCTCAATTAGCTGGTCGTGAATACCTTTAATTTTTAATCTTATTTTGTGTTAAATAGCCAATACGGTATGTTACTTTGAAGAGTAAATCATGAATACTTCGAATTTACTACGTGCATTACCTATCTGACGTAATAATGAGAGTGGTAAAATGTCAGGTATATGTCATTTATTGTAGTAAATGTGAGCTACAAGCCTTAAGGGCAGTCTTATCTGTGATAAGGTGTTCCGTGATATTTGTAGCATCGTGGTATTACTTTACATCTTGAGTTATTGCGATACAGAACAGTGTTTTCTCGTGGTGTCTTGTTGGAACCACTTTCAATAGTAAAACGACTGTACCAAGGAGCGGTAAGAGGACTTGCTAGACAGCTGCGTTATGTGGGTTGCATGCGAATCAGGCGAAATTCAATTCATGTCGTTCGGATACTATTGAGCATGAATGAACATCACGTGTTTCGATTTCCATCGCATTGGGTAAGTCCTCCGGAATACGTTTATTCTCCTTGTAAGTAGGCTGTTTAGGTTTTCTTATTGGTAACGCCACATAGCGCTCCGTATAAAAATCACTGGCTGTGCCGTGTGCAGTCTGTGGCTGGTTTGCATTGTTGTCGGCCATTGTAGTGTCGGGCAGCGGCAGCTGGATGCTAACAGCGCGTAGCGTTGCGCAGTTTGAGGTGAGCCGCCAGCAGTGGTGGACGTGGGGAGAGAGATGGCGGAGTTTTGAAATTTGTAAGAATTGGTGTCATGAACTGCTATATATATTATGACTAGTGAGGTAAATACATTGTTTGTTCTCTATTAAAATCTTTCATTTGCTAACTATGCCTATCAGTAGTTAGTGCCTTCAGTAGTTTGAATCTTTTATTTAGCTGGCAGTAGTGGCGCTCGCTGTATTGCAGTAGCTTGAGTAACGAAGATTTTTGTGAGGTAAGTGATTTGTGAAACGTATAGGTTAATGTTAGTCAGGGCCATTCTTTCGTAGGGATTTTTGAAAGTCAGATTGCGTTGCGCTAAAAATATTGTGTGTCAGTTTAAGCACAGTCTTGTATAACTTTTTCCAAGGGGACATTTCATATGTCGACCCTTAGCCGAGGATACCTCACTGGAATCTTCTGATTTTTTCTTGTAGTTTGTGTAATTAATGTAGATTTTTTTTATTGCTAGCGCCTAATCATAGAGAGAATTTCCTTTGTAGTTGTAGTCTCTCATTGTTGTACAGTACAACAGTTGTGGCATGCATGTAGAGTTGCACCATGTATTTCGCAGCTGCGCTTGCAATTAACTAGATATTATTTTCAGTGCTATGTTAATGTGTTCTTTTATTTTTGTTCTTCAAATTGTGTTTTTCTGTGTTGTCGTATGAAAAATTGTGACAATAATGGCGTGTGAAAAACGTAACACTAGGCTCCAAAGTAAACTGAGAAATAACAGTGAAGACGAAAGCAGTGTGTTAACGTCACCATGTAATGAATTCACTAATGTTCAAAGTTGTAATTTGGTAATAGCGCATAGGGAAATGGAGCGAGTTGCAAATAATGGTGTAGGCAGTGAAACAATTAGTGAACAGGGAAGCATTATCGATCGATCGGTCGGCAACAGCTCGCCTCAGGATTCTGAAATGATAGGACACAATCTTGCAAATACTGTAGATTCAGATTTTGCGTCGTCACCGTTTTCTCAAATAAGTCAAGACACATTTTCTGTTTTTCAAACTGCGAATATTGCCGGTTCAAATGCATTGCCAAATAGCACTGAGGAACATGTTTCAGACACCAGTGCACTGTTATTACAGTTAATGCAACAAATGGGACAAAGGCTACAAAAGTTAGACACAACGCTTGAACAAAATCAGAAACAAATGGGACAAAATCTTCAAAAGTTAGACACAATGGAACAAAATCAGAGACAAACACAACAAAAGCTTCAAAAGTTAGACACAATGGAACAAAATCTTCGAAAGTTAGACACCACACTTGAACAAACACGTGAAGATTTAATTACTGAGTTACATAACATTGAATCGAAATGCCAAAAAATCTGTAATGACGTTAAAACACAAATTTGTGAGCATTTTCAACCTATTTTTTCGCGGCATGAAAATGCATTACAGAATCATGAAGCAGCCATAAAAGAACTGCAAACTATTGTTCGTGAAAATCACGACACCTTGCAAGCTAAAATGGACTCAGTTGCATCCACCGATTCGGTTATGCAACTTGCAAGAACTCAGGAAAACTTAAAGGTCACAGTCGATTCGATTTCAACACAAATGGACACTCTGAAACTTGGTTCAGAAAAACACACTGAGGAAATGTGTTCACTATCGGAGAAAGTAGCCGAACTTTCAGATCAGTTCACTAACTTATCTACAAAGGTAGATGATGATCTGAATGATACAGAAGGGTGCGAACAAAGTATGAAATTCAAACAAAATCAGAATGAAATTAATACACAATACCAAAGAGAAATCCGGGAAGTGCAAGATCAGCTGACACAGGTAATACAAGAATTACGTATTTCAGAGGACAGTCGCGCTCCAACACGGGAAGAGGGACTTATAAATACGGAAAAGCCACAAAATAATAACACAGGGCATTTCGGAAATTGTGAAAGAAATTGGCAAGGTGCACCGAATTTTGAGATGGAACTGCCGACACGACGTAACAATGAACGATATGCTACCCGCCGACACGATGATTTTGACTATAAGCTGTTCATTACTGCACGTAAATTCAAAACATTTAAGAATTCTGGCAACGACATTCATCCACAAGCGTGGCTCCATCAATTCTCTCATTGTTTTCCTCCCAACTGGTCATTAGAGCACAGATTAGAATTTATGTGTGGCTACTTGGAGAATGAACCAGCTGTAAGAATGCGATCTGTCATTCACGATTGTCACAGTGAAGGAGAATTTTATCATGCTTTCCTCTCAGCATATTGGTCTCAAGCTACACAAGACCGAGTAAAACATAGCATCATAATGATGAAACATTTCGAACAATCTGAATTTTCCAGTCTTGTCAAATATTTTGAAGACATGTTACATAAGAATCAGTATCTTTCAAACCCATACAGCCCCTCAGAACTCATCCGCATTTGCTTAATCAAATTACCTGAACATTTACGACAGATTGTTTTGGCAGGGCGTTGCAAAGACGACATTGAAGCTTTTCAGGGACTGTTACAAGAATTAGAAATTGACACTGACAATCGCGGAACGCGAAAACAGGAACACAACAATTACAGGTCACATCCGTCGCAATTCCGCGATGAAAGAAATAATAACTGGACACGACAAGGCTATTCTCACAACACAAATCGTGACCAAAACAGACACCACCCGTATGATAACCGTTGGCAGAGTAAAAATAGTTACACAAAAAGATCGCATTTCCGTAGTAATGAACATGACAGAGACAATCATAGAAACAGACAATATGGCAACCAGGACTATTATTATCACGGGAGACAGAATAATTTCAGACGCAAGGGTCCACCGCGCAGTGATAATTCAGGGAGAAATTCTCCACCACTTAACCGACAAGAAAGAAACTACAGGAACTACCGACATGGCGACAGACGATATTATCATAACGACAGACCGGAATTTCATCAGAACTGCTGGGATTCAAACAGAGCTGGGCCCTCTCGGCAAGGTGAATTTGTAGAAGTTAGGTCTCCTAATCCCAATAACGACGCGCGCCAACAAAGAAACAGACAATGATTCGCACCGCAGGCAGCCGCGTGCGCCGGCTGGCTCAGAGAAAAATAACATAAGTTAACCTTGAGCAGAATTCCAGTGTTCCTTACCGACGTAATCACATGATAATTGCTTTTCAGTTGACAGTCTGCGTACTAGGAAGCGTAAAGGTTTACACCACATTTCACATGTAAAACCATTTATTGAAAGATAATCTGCTTTTTAACTTTGTCTTTGCCATAAAGCTGTTCACATCACATCACTAGTATACTTTGTCACACTGAGAAACTGTTAACATCCAACAATGTTTGAAGTTTACTATCCAGTCTAGAACCTACGGAACATATTTAGACAGTATTTACGAGTGCATTGTTATAGTGAACAGACATCACTGTGTTATTGCGTGTGTACATTCTTGCTTGTTAGTTGCACGATTACGTAACGACTATAAGGCTCACATACTTAGAACATTTACCAGTATTGCTAATGAGATTTTAATGCAACATTTTGGTTTGCTTGAAAATACATTCTGGATTTAAAGTACTTTCTGTGAGATACCAGATGACTCAGTGGTTAGCTTATGTGACAGCTACACGATTTTATCACGACGCTACTAATGAGTGACAATTTACAATGTTGCTTTTGCAGTTTATCTGTTTTATATCAGCACAGTTTTTCTGAATTTTTCTGGAACGTAAAACATACTTTAGTGGTAACTTTTGTGGTATAGGTACAATTAGACAGCCTTTTCCATAGCACAGCAATACGTTACAGCATAGTACTGTCTTCATCACGGCAATAAGCGTAATAACTAAGATATTTATACGCAAAGCAATTCACTTCCTTTATTACGAGGTAAGTACATTGACTTCAGTAGAACTTTGCTTGCAGAGGACGATAACTACGACACTTCCACATAATTATCTTGCAACAAGACGCACAGTTTATCGCTACAGTACACGTATTTGAGTGATTAATTTTGTACTTAAAACATTTATTTTTAAAGATATTTGAAGTACAATGATACAAAGGTTTTCTGTGATACATTTCATTCCATTGCTGTAATCTGTAACACCTGAGGATATAATCACATTAATCCTCAGGGGGTACACGCTTACTTTGTGTACCATGTGTTTGGCAAGCACAAGGAGCCCTAGCTAATATGGTATTTGCTTATACAACTTTACACATCGGTACCATATTTCTCTAACACATAAATTACACAGCTATCTGATCATTTAACTGAGAGAGACAAACATTTACTTTACTACATCAGTGACAGATGTTTACGTAATTACACCATTGGATAACTTCACACTTACGAAGTTGTATTTTGTCTGTACTTTGTGAACTGTTCATATTTTTTCGGAACCATTGTGATACTATGAGAGCTTTGAATGACATATTTGGTATGGGATCACGATTTTTAAAGTACGTTTGAGGCAGATGACACTTTTGACATGAGCAGAGAATTTTTTTTAGGTTTTGAAATTATTGGAGGAAGCTACGGAGATTTTGAGAATTTGACTGTGGTGTTATGATGTTATTATTACGACGATGATGTGAATTATGCTGCTGAAGTATGCTTAAGCTGATGCTATATGAGTTATTTGGTTATGCTACGTATCTGTTATGATGACATATTGAAGAAGTGTCGACGAATATACATATGTGTAATAAGGTAAGGAATAGTGAGTAGTGGTTAGGACTCTGGTTTGTGAAAAAGGATGTTGGAAACCAAGAATCGTACTTTAAGAGTTATGAAATGTGTGTATACGCGTGAATGTATCACAAGACCGCCAAAAATTTTTGGACACTGTTATATTAATAGAATTTTGTTTCTACAGATTTGAAACGCAAATTCTTGACCTGTGAAATTTTTTACATGAGACTGCCACTGTAGCGGAAACTGGTGTCGTAAATATTTCGTTAAGACAGTTAAGTGACCACCTGCATATAATGCGTCGTGGGCACCCAGCTGCGCGTCAACCACCTGACAAAAGAAAGCCATTAGTGTGTGCCTTTCAGAGGCACAGGTAAAAAAAAAGGGGGCCATTATCCTCTCTATTGACATTCCTTTGTAGAAAGCACCGCTAATACGACACACACTCATTAATGAGAAAGATACTTACATCTGACACCTGATTATAACAAATGTCTTTCTACGAAAGTTGAGAGAATTCTACTAACTTATAAAATGTCACATGACTATTGAATGATATTTTTATGCTTTGTCCATAGTTGCTTATTTAATTTGATATCTGTTTTCCAGCTGTGTTGCAACTTTGGTTTTATAAAATTAAATGCATTTGCTAATGTGAACACTTTCTGTCGACAGATCTATTAAATAATTATTTTATGATCCACATTCTGCGAAAAAGGAGCTCTTGGAATGGAAAGAGCAATAAGAAGCGACTAATAACAGTAACTGTATATATAATTTTCTTTTCAAGTACTTGGTAATTTATTTCATTGAATAAGTAGTGGTGCACCATTTTAATTATACAGACATTAAGATGTGAATATACATTTCCCTTATCTGCATTGTTGTCTTTAGCGTAATATTTTTTCTGCTTGAGCTTTGTCATGTTTAGGTATAATTTATAGCATTTGCTGCTGCTGCTATGTGCCAGGCATAGTGCTACTGAATGTCACTTTGTATTACTAGGATAAGCCAATTTTATTAGTGATTTATTTTTCTTGTTTGCTGCGCATTGCCTTACATTAGTTGTAATATTGCTGCCTTTTTTGCCAATTTCCATTTTTTTTATCATTGCTGTTTGTGTAAATTGTTTTGTGCTGCTGCATTGCCTCGTCCCTTAGTTAAGCATCTGAGTTCAGTAGATTTAAGTTAGCTTAAGAGGGGGTAACCTATATAAGAGAATGAGTTACGATGAATTTGAAGAAATGCACTGAGAGGTTATATGAGAAAAGTATAGAAAGCAGGTATAGATAGGACTTTTTGGAAATAATGAAGAGCGAAGGATCTCCGAGAAGTAAAGAAAGTTATGTTGGCAAAATACTGCAGTAAAACAAACCCTGTCCTTTCCTTGTGTTATCCCACTAGGTGTTTGTGTACCCTTGTGTATTTATGTTCTTCCTGTCTTTATATGTTTATCTGATAAGACTTATGTTGCAGAATTTTTGTAATACTAAGCTACATTCACTATGATGAGGAGTACTGTTATCCTCAAATATAATTTGCATTAATAACATGTTATTTACTTTGTAAAGATGTTTACACATTATTTATTCTGTTTTGTTCTAATGCTCATGTGTGAAGTTGATGTTTCAAAAGTTATTCTGATCTTTTATGTATGTACTTATGTCGTAATTTTTGTAACACTGATGTATTTGCTATTTCGATTCTTTTGTAAAGCCTGTACTACTGCAAATGTTCTCTGTATTGTTATGTTATTTAAAGATGTATTTTGTACCTTTGTTATTGTATTTTCATGTTATAAAATTGTAATTGACACCAGTTCATCAAATTAAGTAACTTGTAAATTACATTCCACTGCACACGTTTCTGTTGGTCATTGTATATGGACAATATGTGAGAAGTAGGGACTGATAGTGTTTGCACGTGTGTTCATAATTCAGTAAGGGACTGGATAACAGCATTGCTGGTTCTAAGGACATTTCAAAAACAATTTTTTTGAGTGCACAAGTGGTGGTTATGGACTTGCTATATTATACGCAAGACTCTTCAATGGTGATTGTGCGCCTGCACAGTCAAACAGATGGCTGCTGGCCATCTCTACAAGGACTACAGTGGGTCTACACCTTTGATGACCCACTAATACCATTATTTCTATAAGGACTGCAGTGGGTCTGCACCTCTGGTGGCCCACCAACAGTAATCTCTACCAGGACTACAGTGGGTCTGATCTGTGATGACCTACCTACCGATAGTTTTCAACGTCGACTGACTCTGCTGTGGCCCATTACCTGTCTGCATGTCAAGAGTCAGCACTGCCTTTCTGTTGGAAGGACAACACTTCCTCAA
The DNA here is from genome assembly GCF_023897955.1 of Schistocerca gregaria. Taxonomy (NCBI): domain Eukaryota; kingdom Metazoa; phylum Arthropoda; class Insecta; order Orthoptera; family Acrididae; genus Schistocerca; species Schistocerca gregaria. The sequence continues at coordinate 820,051 of NW_026061718.1, read as the reverse complement.
GACTGCATGGAAATCCACTACTTCCGTGTGCATTTTCTTTTACTACTCAGCCTTTGAGAAAAACTGTCTTTATGGACTGTGAGAAAATTTTAGCTTTTGACCAACATTGTATCGATAAGTGTGTGCATTTCATTTCTTTGTTATTGTAATTATGAAAAAATTTTTCAAACCTGTATTGGCCACTGCCGAAAACAATTTGTAAATTTTTTTGTGGGGAACATGGGGGCTATGTAAGTAGGCTGTTTAGGTTTTCTTATTGGTAACGTCACATAGCGCACCGTATAAAAATCACTTGCTGTGCCGTGTGCAGTCTGTGGCTGGTTTGCATTGTTGTCTGCCATTGTAGTGTCGGGCAGCGGCAGCTGGATGCTAACAGCGCGTAGCGTTGCGCAGTTGGAGGTGAGCCGCCAGCAATGGTGGACGTGGGGAGAGAGATGGCGGAGTTTTGAAATTTGTAAGAATTGGTGTCATGAACTGCTATATATATTATGACTAGTGAGGTAAATACATTGTTTGTTCTCTATTAAAATCTTTCATTTGCTAACTATACCTATCAGTAGTTAGTGCCTTCAGTAGTTTGAATCTTTTATTTAGCTGGCAGTAGTGGCGCTCGCTGTATTGCAGTAGCTTGAGTAACGAAGATTTTTGTGAGGTAAGTGATTTGTGAAACGTATAGGTTAATGTTAGTCAGGGCCATTCTTTCGTAGGGATTTTTGAAAGTCAGATTGCGTTGCGCTAAAAATATTGTGTGTCAGTTTAAGCACAGTCTTGTATAATTTTTTCCAAGGGGACGTTTCATCCTTAGTGTGTAAATATATTTGGAGCATGTCATTCAAAAACGTTTGAAACGACATAGACGGGAGCGGGTTGTTGTTAGGGGAGCAGAATGTATTAGACTCGCGGATCATGTGGTGTTATTGGCAGAGAGCGAAAGAAGTATGACTGAAATGTTAAAAGAATTGAACAAGAGACGTGAGTAAATTGGAATGAGAAATAATAAGAAAAACGCAAAATGTCCGGTGATAGGTGCAAGAAAAGCAACAACAACTATAATGTTAGGCAGGAAGATACACAACAATTTAGTGTTTTTAGATAAATGCGACGCGCTATTATGGACGATTGATAGGGGCTGAAGTAGGCAGGCACAGTGAGAAATGAGGTGCTGTTGAGTGGGAGAACAGAGAGAAATTTTAAAGGTAGCAGGATGAGCAAACACAATTGGCATGGACACTGGATGAGAAGAGATTGTTTATTGATGGTATGGAGGAAATGGTGAATGCAAGAAGAAGAAGAAGAAGAAGAAGAAGAAGAAGAAGAAGAAGAAGACGCAGAACATACCAGGTGGTGGACAGCGTAAGAACAGAAAATAGTTGTGAGAAAACAAGAGGGTAACAAATGATGGGACTGCATGGAGAGCTACATGTGAAGACCTGCCCTAGGGCAGAACACTCATGGTGGTGGTGTTGATGAAGAGGAGACTTATGTAGGACATTTTGCAAAACGCCCATTTTCTTGTAATCCAAATTTAAACAAAACATAGGCAGCTTATAATTTGTAGTCTATAAACGACCGTGAATTGCGTGACAGATGGAACTTGGCATTATACCAGTTATTGGATTCCCACTCCACTGACATATGGAGCGTGCGAACTGTGGCTGCTTAAAAGCCTCTGTGCGTGCTGTGCTTAGTCTCTTCTGGTCTTCACGCTTCCTACAGTGATACGTAGGCGCTTTCAGTATATTCCATTCCTACTTTCATCATGTAACGTCAGTTCTAGAAACTTTCTAATTAGGTCTCCTCGCGATACTTTACTCTTCCACGGGATAGTCTGTGTCTACCATGAACTGTCCGTTAGTCAGTAACTGGAATAATTGGTTTTCCGACACATGTCACCATGTAACTGTCGCTCTGTTTCCACGTCAGAGAGCCAGTAGCCGGCATAACTCTACCGAAATAAAGACGGAATTTCTGTGTGCCACATTTGAAGATGAGTCTGTAAAGGTTACACAACTAGTTAATGGAATTACAAAAAGTTCAAAAATAGAGTTGTTGCAGTTTTCCGTATTTACATTCAATGCACTACTCACAGGCTCTAGACGATCCTTAGGGGATATGCTTAATCGGTTGAGAGCGTGATGTGTCCCTCCGAGATTAATTTCACCTGGGCTTTAAGCGACTCACCGGTCAGCTTTTACAGAGCTTCCAACTACATCTTACACCAGGAATATTACCAGGATTAGTTTGCATCGCAGCCTACGGAAGAGAACGCAAATCGAACGAGCATTCGCAGTCATTCCCTCCATTGACTACCATTCGCCTATATTCAACAGTTAAGGATTCCTCCCGAAATATTCCAAGTAGACTTACTCTGGATATTGTACGTTTGTTTCCAAGCGCCTGCCTGTTCAATTTGATCAGAAACTGTGTGACATTCTCCAACGGGTCAAAAATCCTGTGACCATTCGTGCCGCCCTTCTCTGTATACATTCAGTATCCCCTGGCAGTTGTATCTGATTAGGATCCAAGAATCTCGAGCAATATTGAGGGATGGTTCGGACGCGTGATTTCTAAGCAATTTATTTTGTACACTGATTGTATTTTCCTAGAATTCTACCAATGAATTGCAACCAGCCACCGTATTTCCCTAAAACTGCGACTATGTGACGGTTCCATTTCAAATCTCTAGACATTTTTACACCCAGGTATTCGTGTAGGTTGAGCGATTGCGAATTTGACTCGCTGACACTATACTCGTAGGATAAGGTTATTTTGTTTTGTGCACCGAACAATTTTACATTTCGGGAACATTTAAACTAAGTTGTCATGCTTTGCACTACACTGAAATCTTATGAGGGCGTGGCTTCTTTCAAACAGAACTTTATTACAGGCAACTGCATATATTTGCGGAAACACTGAAGTTCCAAATAGACCGCGTAACCACCGCCCCCTTCTCCCCTCCAAATTGCTGTCTGAAAACTGGAAGTCCCATATGTAAACCACCTTCAGAAGTTCGTTCACTTTCCGTATCAGTTAATGTGTTAAAAACTTGACCTGAAGAAGCATAACCCTTTGCAGTTGAAGACGCTCTGTTGTAAGAGAAGCTAGTTTTTCGAAAACGTCTCAATGTTTATGTACTGAACTAGGTGTTGCACAATTCTATAATTTTCAGGTACATTCGGCGATGTATGTGGATACAGTCTGACAAATATGTTGCGAATAGAGTGAGTAGTAAAGAAGTAATAAAGTGAAACATCAAGCCTGATGCTGACACCTTACTCCACGAACAGCGAAATGTGATAAAAGTCTTTTTCCTTTCATCATTCTGTCAGGGACGTCAGAGGGAAAAAAAGTTTCGCGAAGTTTCGAAATTATGTGTGAAGTTTGTTGGGAGTCGCCACGTGCTGCCATTCACAAATGCTCGGTGAATATAGTCTCGATAATTTGCGCGCCATGAAATTATGCTGCCTTAGACGAGTACGCGGTTTTTATTTTTTAACGCCCGACTTATTGCGTAAACCTATGCCTTTAAATGAAGGACGGAAGGAGGATTGCATTTAATGTGCCATCGATGTTGAGGTCATTAGAGACGGAGCAGGAGCTGGCACTGCGTCAGGGAAGGGTAAAAGAAGTTCGCGGTTCCCTTTCAATGGAACCATCCCAGCATTTGCTTGGAGCGATTCAGGAAAGTTACGGAAAACGTATCAGGATGGCTGGATGCGGATGTATACGTCATCCTCCCGAATGCGACTCTAGTGTACTAGTTGATAGCTCGTCGTGTAGAAGCTAGCGTTGCTGGTGATGGGATTCCGGGTTCGATTCACGGCTGGGTTGCTTTCTCCGCCCGAGAAGTAGGTGTCTGTGGTGGCCTCATCATTTCATCATCATCCGTGAAGGTGGCGAAACTGTGTAAAGGTTGGGGCTTTGTACAGGCGCTAATAACCGTGCAGTTGAGCGCCCCACAAACCAAACCATCATCATCATCATACCATGTACTAACCACTGCGGCAGCTCGCTTGGTATAGATTTAAATGAGCAGATTAAGTCAGCATTTTTAGTATTTACACTAACTTCGTTCTTCATAAATGAAAGCAGGAACTACGACAAGACAATGGAATTGGGATAACGAATGAGAAATATCTGATTGTGCTTCTGTTTGTAGATGACATGATTCACGTGCATGAAATGACCTCCAAAGATCTATATACCACCTGAACGAAATATGCAAGGAATACAACTTTATAATTTCTAGTAATAAAACGAAAATAAGTGCACTTGGAGGAAAATATTCAGTCAGTTTAAAACTAGTTTTGGATAATAATGCTTTACAACAGGTCTCTCAATCCTTCGTTTAGGGTACGCTGTAAGGTCTGATTGTTACTCTGATACTGAAAATAAATTACACAAATTCTAAGCTGTCTGTGGCACTATTATCCGAACATTGGGCAATAAAGTACAAAAAGAGATTGTCCCGAAATTGTATAACGTGGTCGCGGTTCCTCTGTTATGCTATGAAAGCGAAAACATAGTTAAAACAAAAAAAAAAATCACACGGCAGATATGAGGTTCCTAAGAAATTCGAAGGGCTGCAGAACAAGAAATGATTAGGAATGAAGATACTAGAGAAAAATTAACTATTTTCAACAGAAACTAAAAAATTCAGAAATATCGTGAAGACTGGTGAGAATGCTAAGTCCCAGACTTCCCCAAAAGATTATGAACTACAAGCGGAATGGGAGAAGTGATACTGAAAGGCCTCAGACGTGGGAGCAATTTCGTTTGAGAGACTATCCCGCGCGGCGACTACTGAAGTACTTATACATTATAGAATTCTTAAGTTATACACCAAAGTAAGTAAGGTTTAATGTAGTTTACGTTCACTGATGCAAAAAAAATATTTCTTGCTTTTTAAAGTGGGCTATGTTCTTTCTCAGGGTTCAAACTGTGTCCATGCCAAATTTGAACAATATCTGTTAAGCGGTTTGGACTCGAAAACGAAACAGACTGTGTTACAAAGTAGAAAAGCAACTGAGAGAAAGAAGCGGCGTCGGTTTCTGCAGGAGGCGGCCATCATTTTGTAGGACAATGTTCGGGCACGCTCGGTTCAAGTCGTGACTGATTTGATCGGTATATGGGGATGGGGAGCGCCGCATCACGCACCACACTCATCTACATCTACATTTATACTCCGCAAGCCACCCAACGGTGTGTGGCGGAGGACACTTTACGTGCCACTGTCATTACCTCCCTTTCCTGTTCCAGTCGCGTATGGTTCGCGGGAAGAAAGACTGTCTGAAAGCCTCCGTGCGCTCTCTAATCTCTCTAATGTTACATTCGTGATCTCCTCGGGAGGTAAAAGTAGGGGGAAGCAATATATTCGATACCTCATCCAGAAACGCACCCTCTCGAAATCTGGCGAGCAAGCTACACCGCGATGGAGAGCGGTTCTCTTGCAGAGTCTGGCACTTGAGTTTGTCAAACATCTCCGTATCGCTATCACGGTTACCAAATAACCCTGTGACGAAACGCCCCGCTCTTGTTTGGATCTTCTGTATCTCCTCCGCAAACCCGATCTGGTACGGATCCCACACTGATGAGCAATACTCAAGTATAGGACGAACGAGTGTTTTGTAAGCCACCTCCTTTGTTGATGAACTACATTTTCTAAGGACCTCCCAATGGATCTCAACCTGGTACCCGCCTTACCAACAGTTAATTTTATATGATCATTCCACTTCAAATCGTTCCTGCTCGCATACTACCAGATATTTTACAGAAGTAACTGCTACCAGTGTTTGATCCGCTATCATATAATCATACAATAAAGGATCTTTCTTTCTGTGTATTCGCAATACATTACATATGTCTATGTTAAGGGTCAGTTGCCACTCCCTGCACCAAGGGCCTATCCGCTGCAGATCTTCCGGCATTTCGGCACAATTTTCTAATGCTGCAACTTCTCTGTATGCTACAGAATCATCCGCGAAAAACCGCATGGAACTTCCGACACTATCTACTACGTCATTTATATATATTGTGAAAAGCAAAGATGACACTCCCCTGTGGCACGCCAGAGGTTACTTTAACGTCGGTAGACGTCTCTCCAGTGATAACAACATGCTGTGTTCTGTTTGTTAAAACTCTTCAATCCAGCCACACAGCTGGTGTGATATTCCGTAGGCTCTTACTTTATTTATCAGGCGACAGTGCGGAACTGTATCGAACGCCTTCCGGAAGTAAAGAAAAATAGCATTTACCTGGGAGCCTGTGTCTAATATTTTCTGGGTCTCATGAACAAATAAAGCGAGTTGGGTCTCACACGTTGGCTGCTTCCGGAATCCATGTTGATTCCTACAGAGTAGATTCTGGGTTTCCAAATACGACATGATACTCGAGCAAAAAACATGTTCTAAAATTCTACAACATATCGACGTCAGAGATATAGGTCTGTAGTTTTGCGCATCTGCTCGACGACCCTTCTTGAAGACTGGGACTACCTGTGCTCTTTTCCAATCATTTGGAGCCTTCCGTTCCCCTAGAGACTTGCGGTACACGGCTGTTAGAAGGGAGGGCAAGTTCTTTCGCGTACTGTGTAGAATCGAATTGGTACCCCGTCAGGTCCAGTGGACTTTCCTCTGTTGAGTGATTCCAGTTGCTTTTCTACTCCTTGGACACTTATTTCGATGTCAGCCATTTTCTCGTTTGTGCTAGGATTTAGAGAAGGAACTGCAGTGTGGTCTTCCTCTATGAAACATCTTTGGAAAAAGGTGTTTAGTATTTCAGCTTTACGCCTGTCATCCTCTGTTTCAATGCCATCATCACCCCGGAGTGTCTGGACATGCTGTTTCCAGCCACTTACTGATTTAACGTGAGACCAGAACTTTCTAGGATATTCTGTCAAGTCGGTACATAGAATTTTACTTTCGAATTCACTGAACGCTTCACGCATAGCCCTCCTTACGCTAACTTTGACATCGTTTAGCTTCTGATTGTCTGAGAGGTTTTGGCTGCGTTTATACTTGGAGTGAAGCTCTCTTTGCTTTCGTAGTAGTTTCCTAACTTAGTTGTTGAACCACGGTGGGTTTTCCCGTCCCTCACAGTTTTACTCTGCACGTACCTGTCTAAAACGCATTTTACGATTGCCTTGAACTTTTTCCATAAATACTCAACATTGTCAGTGTCAGAACAGCAATTTTCGTTTTCATCTGTTAGGTAGACTGAAATCTGCCTTCTATTACTCTTGCTAAACACGTAAACTTCCCTCCCTCTTTTTATATTCCTATTATCTTCCACATTCAGGGATGTTGCAACAGCCTTATGATCACTGATTCCCTGTTCTGCACATACAGAGTCGAAAAATTCGGGTCTGTTTGTTATCAGTAGGTCCAAGATATTATCTCCACGAGTCGGTTCTCTATTTAATTGCTCGAGGTAATTTTCGGATAGTGCACTCAGTATAATGTCACTAGACGCTCTGTCCATACCACCCGTCCTAAACATCTGAGTGTCCCAGTCTATATCTGGTAAATTGAAATCTCCACGTAAGACTATAACATGCTGAGAAAATTGATGTGAAATGTATTCCAAATTTTCTCTCAGTTGTTCTGCCACTAATGCTGCTGAGACGGGAGGTCGGTAAAAGGAGCCAATTATTAACCTAGCTCGGTTTTTGCGTGTAACCTCCACCCATAATAATTCACAGGAACAATCCACTTCTACTTCACTACAGGATAAACCTCTACTAACAGCGACGAACTCTCCACCACCGGTTGCATGCAATCTATCCTTTCTACCTGTCTGTACCTTTGTAAAAAGTTCGGCTGAATTTCTCTCTGGTTTCAGCCAGCTTTCTGAACCTATAACGATTTCAGCTTCGGTACTTTCTATCAGCGCTTGAAGTTCCGGTACTTTACCAACGCAGCTTCGACAGTTTACCATTACAATACCGATTGCTGCTTGGTCCCCGCTTGTCCTGCTTTGCCCCGAACTCGTTGAAGCTGCCGCCCTTTCTGTACTTGCCCAATGCCATCTAACCTAAAAAACCGCCCAGCCCACGCCACACAACCCCTGCTACCCGTGTAGCCGCTTGTTGCGTGTAGTGGACTCCTGACCTAACCAGCGGAACCCGAAACCCCACCACCCTATGGCTCAAGTCGAGGAATCTGCAGCCCACACGGTCGCAGAACAATCTCAGCCTCTGATTCAGACCCTTCACTCAGCTCGGTACCAAAGGTCCGCAGTCAGTCCTGTCGACGATGCTGCAGATGGTGAGCTCTGCTTTCATCCCGCTAGCGAGACTGGCAGTCTGCACCAAATCAGACAGCCAGAGAGGGTTTCCTCCGATCCATAGCGACACACATCATTGGTGCCGACATGAGCGACCATCTGCAAATGGGTGCAACCTGTACCCTTCCTGGCATCCGGGAGGACCCTTTCCACATCTGGTATGACTCCCCCGGTATGCACACGGATTGCACATTGGTTTTCTTCCCCTCTCTTGCTGCCATATCCCTAAGGGGCCCCATTACGCGCCTGACGTTGGAGCTCCCAACTACCAGTAAGCCCACCCTCTGTGACTGCTCGGATCTTGCAGACTGAAGGGCAACCCCTGGAACAGGACAAGCAGCCACGTCAGGCCGAAGATCAGTATCAGCCTGAGACAGCCCCGGACTTGCGCCCTTCTGAGCTCAACTTGATTCCTGACGTGAAGGTAGCGTTCTCGCTTTCCGCGTCTGGGTTCCCGGGTTCGATTCACGGCGAGGTCAGGCATTTTGTCTGCCTCGTGATGGCTGGGTGTTGTGTGATGTCCTTAGGTTAGTTAGGTTTAAGTAGTTCTAAGTTCTAGTGGACTGATGACCATAGATGTTAAGTCCCACAGTGCGCACAGGGCGCACATGCGCTCATGTTTTCAGGCATACATAGCACACATACCTGATTTCCTCCACTACTTCGGAACACTTGCAAGTGGTACACGTTGGAATTAGTATTCTGAGCAGAATGACGTCTTTACATCACATTTGGCTCCAAGCTTGGCGATTCTCAAGTTGAAACCATCGTGTGTTTGTGGACAAAGTAATGGGTACTGCAGGGCTAAAGGAGTGGTACAACCATTTCAAAGGTAGCCGCTAATCAATGAAGACAGAAGCCAGTTAAGGTACGCGCGCAATATCCGCAAATCAGGTCGTTACTGATCCCGCAATATTCCTGGTGAAGAAAAATGGACGAATCACTATCAGAGAAGTTGCAGTCTAATCTAAAAGCCGTAAAGTCAACTAAATAACTAGGTATTACAATAACTAACGTCCGCCCCCGGTAGCTGAGTGGTCAGCACGACAGACTGTCAATCCTAAGAGACCGGGTTCGATTCCCGGCTGGGTCGGAGATTTTCTCCGCTCAGGGACTGGGTGCTGTGTTGTACTAATCATCATTTCATCCCCATCGACGCGCAAGTCGCCCAAGTGGCGTCAAATCGAAAGACTTGCACCAGGCGAACGGTCTACCCGATGGGAGGCCCTCGTCACACGCCATTATTATTATACAATAACGAACAACTTAAATTGGACAGAACACACAGGAAATGCTGCAGTTAAGGCTAACCAAAGACTGCGTTTTATTGGCACGACACTTAGAAAACGTAACAGACCTACAAAGGAGACTGCCTACACTACGCTTGTCCGTCCTCTTTTAGAATACTGCTGGGAAATGTGGGATCCTTACAAGATAGGACTGACGGAGTAGATCGAAAAAGTCCAAAGAAAGGCAGCACGTTTTCTATTATCGCGAAATATGAGAGAGTGTGTCACACAAATGATACAGGATTTGGGCTGGACATCATTAAAAGAAAAGCGTTTTTCGTTGCGACGGAATCTTCTCACGAAATTCCCATCACCAACTTTTTCCTCCGAATGCGAAAATATTTTGTTGACACCGACCTACGTAGGTAGAAACGACCACAACGATAAAATAAGGGAAGTCATAGCTCGTATGGAAAGACACAGGTGATCATTCTTTCCGGGTGCTATGCGAGATTGGAATAATAGAGACTTGTGAAGGTGGTTCGATGAACAATCTGCCACGCACTTAAACGTGATTTGCAGAGTATCCATGTAGATGCAAGTATAGGTGGTCACATTTTTACTATCCCCTGTATGTGCATATCACTTCACACTATCTTTGTTACCTCAATGTCGATATCTGCATCATTTTCGAAATATGTGAGCTTACTTATATTATCTGTAATGTTAATATACAACATGAACAGTAAGGCTCCCAACACACTTCCCTCTGGCACAAGTGGTTACTTTTACATGTATAGATGAACTCTCCATTCAGGATGAGATGATGTGTCCTCCCTACAATAATATTTTATTGGCCGTACTTTATACGGTGCAGGCAAACGGTCAACTACAATTACTGTTTACTGTGCGGCAACCTCTAGCGTATCAGAAGCGGTATTTCGGCAGGTGCACAGTTTTGCCATTTAAATTTTTGCACGTTCCCCAGATACCTTTTCGAAAATTTCGAGCAAAACAAATCGAAATCTTTATTACATCATGAAACAATGAAGAAGCAAATGTGGGTTTGTTCGCAAGCCCGAAGCAACATGTAGTACAAGAATCATTGATTTTAATAAAGTACCTGTCGATAGGTTTTTTTCGTTGATAACCAATGTAACTGACAATCACAAACTAATGACTTCTCAAATAACTAATTGTGATGGAACAGGCGTCTCGGTGAATGCTAAAAACCAATCGAACATAGCAGCTTGCAAAGGGAACCGTCCAGTGCGATCGTTAACATCTGCAGAAAGGGCGAAACTGCAACCAGCCTCATTAGTACGTCAGCAAGCGGAGCTGACATTCCTCCTACGATTATTTTTCCACGAAAGAGGAAGCAGAAAGAATTTGAGTTAGGACCGGTAGCAGGAGGTTGCGCTGAGGTCCACAGCACCGCATGGATGGCCACAGAGTCATTCTTTGTATGGTTTCCACAATTAGTGGTATTTTCTAAGGCATCAAAGCACGTCCCAGTTCTCCTTATATCACATGGCCACTCAGCACATACCACGAACATTGACGTTATGGACTACGCGAGGGAGAGTGGCGTTTCTTTACCACCACATTGCTCTCACAGACTTCAGCCGCTTGATGTTTGTTTTATAAATCCTCGTTATAGTGATCAGCTTCGAAAATGGCTACGGAACCACGGAGCGAAAGTCGTAACTATCTTTCAAATTTCAACGCTTTTTGGTTCAGGTTTCGTCTAAAGCGCAACAATGAAAACCGCTATTAAAGGTTTCGAAGCTACTGCAATATAGCCCACGGACCCATCCATATTCATGACGAACACTTCCTCCCGGCAGACACAACTGACAGCGGATGTGATAGGCCGTCAGATAAAGAGGTTATTATATCTGAACAATTGGAATTGCCTTCACCTAGCACACCAGCTGAAAAAGACGACTCAAACGGGCTGGATAATCAAGCGGACGAGGTTTCAGCGAATTGTTACAATGAACTGCCGCCTAAGAATAACAAAGTTATTGGGGCTAATTGTTCTAAACTTGGGTGCTCTTGGATGACAACTGACAATACAACCTCCTCATTTCATATTTCACCTGAGATTCAGATTTTCTTGTAAAAAGTTAACGAAAGCAAGAAAAGAGCGAGACTGAAAAGGGGGAAGAACGTTGTTTTAACTGATTCGCCGTACAAAAAAAGATTTAAAAGTCATTAATGGGAGAAATAGAAAAAAGAACATTGACAAAGAAGAAAGAGCAAACTGAAAACTTTTTGCGAAAGAGAATAAAATTAAGAACTCAAAAAAGAGAGAAAGAGTCTGAAGGTAAATGGAAAAAAGGAGAGAGAATACAATACTAACGAGAGTAACTATGAGGAAAGTTCTGACTGTCAATGTGTATATTGTGGTGGGTTACATTCAAAATCAGTTGGAGGTTGGGTCGCTTGTTCCACGTGCAAAAAATGGACACACGATTCTTGTGCAGGAATAGATAGCGAAGATGATGAGTGTTTCCCCGTGTGTGAATTTTGTAAACAGCCTAAAGAAAAGGATACGATACATGAAAACTGTAGTTTGACATTAATACTCACTTTAAACTAAAAAAAATACCGAGCAAGCCAATATTTTCTGCATTTACGATAATTTTATACGTTTTTGTAATCACTTGTATTTACCACCCCATTCTGCCGCGTGCAAATGATATAAATTTCTGTTTTTGAGTGAGCAAATATTGTTTTATTTTATGGCAATGTTCTTGTATTTTTGTGATTAATACATCATAATGTGTTCATATAAAATTTGTAACACTCTTATTTATCAATTTTGTACATTTAATCAAAGTTTTCAACTGTGTACCCCATTATACCTTGGATTCCCCAACGTGTCGGATAAGAAAGATAAAAATACAATCACTACTCGTTTCTTCAACGACAATTTAAGCTGTGTTCTGTGGTTCCTCCCAGAGTTCATCACGATATATTCCGAAAAAAATCATAGTTAACGAACATTATAAATTGCTCTAGAAACGAAGGAAATCACAGTTAACATTTAATAAGGCCACTGGTATCCTTCGAAATGCAACTAATCAACGTCATGCAGAACGTCGTGGGTCACAGCGGATGGGTGGAATCGAAATATGACATTTACCCACGATCGCTTCTTTTTGTCAATTTGTGCCATTAATTTCTCTGCTCCCTAATCTGATTTCGTATCTCCCCATCAGCTATTCGATCAAAACTTTTTTAGCATTCTTCTACACCACCACATTTCGGAAGTTTCTAGTCGTCTCCTGTTTGGGGAACCAGGCATGTTAACTACTGATTCGCAATATATTTATTCCGAAAGGCAAAAGGAACCCCGAAAACAATGAAAATAATTTTGTTTATTGGTGATTGTACCAGTTTTATTTACACTTAGTGCGAATATGAAAATATTTTAGTCCAAATCCTTATTTGAAGGTCCTAAATGTCGGTTTAAATGGCAGCTTGCTATGTAAGACATGCCCACTTGTTTCTCTGTGCCATCTCTTCTTTGAGATGATAAGCCTAGGGACATTTTACCCGTAGCTTTGAGCTTTCACCTATTGAATACATTTTTTCTTGTCTCGTAGTCAGTTGTTTGCTACAGTAATAACGTTTCTGAACAAAACAAATGCCAAAATCTACCCACAAAGTTTTCGAGAGATGTTCTAGAAGACTTGCAAGAAATAAAAAAGTAAATATCATGAAACAAATTTTATGTTTATGTACAGCATACGTACTATTGGAAAGTAAAAGAAACTATGAATTTAAATGAGTGCATGTACGACGTTAAGTGCAATACAACTTTAAATTTTCCGTAACTTTTCTAACTAAATGTACCTTTCCTCTCAAACCATTTATCCCAGAACCATGGAATTCTGACAGTCAGTTTTCTTACTCGAGGGCATGAAGAGTCGAGGGATATGAAAGGGAAGCTGTGGTTGGGAAGAGAGTGTGACAGGGTTGTAGCCTATCCCCGATGTTATTCAATCTGTTTGCTGAGCAAGCAGTAAAGGAAACAAAAGAAAACTTCGGAGTAGGAATTAAAAACCATGGAGAAGTTGTATTATAATGAACACTATGGTCTTTTAATTTTTGAAAACCTGTCTTTCAAAATTTTTCTAAAAATTTCACTATTAATATATTATTCATGAAAAATTGTCAGCTTGTGGGAAAATAGTGGAAATGCATGTAAGAAATGTTTTGTTTTTTACCGTTAATATAACACAACTTAGGATAAGGGTCACATAAATAGATCAGTTTAACATGGTGGAGATGGAAGATACGTTCTCCCCGTGAATATTGTGTTTAAAAACAAATGAATATTTTCAAATCAACAGCTCATTTCATGAAGTCATTACTAGAAGTGAATAATCTCCACAAAAATTGTTAAGTTAATTACTTTGGTGCAAGGAAGTCTCCATCATTAAGGAGAACGATGTTTTCAATAACTTGCCGGCAGCCATAAAAAGCTTTACTACTGACAGATTTCAGTTTACGAGGAGCCTAAAGGATTTCTTGCTAACCATCTCTTCCGACACCATTAATGAATTGAATTATTTAGTAGAACTAGCGCGCGCGCGCGATTGAGAGTGTGTGTGTGTGTGTGTGTGTGTGTGTGTGTGTGTGTGTGTGAGAGAGAGAGAGAGAGAGAGAGAGAGAGAGAGAGAGAGAGAGAGAGAGGGAGAGAGAGAGAGGGTCAAATAATACGTGTACAATCAGAAGTGTGACCAAATTTTCATTCCTCGTTCATGATCAGTCCATTTGCGGTCTGTGGATAGTAAATTAGCATATTATTTTCCCATTGAGTATCTCCCCATTATGGATCAATTTCAATGGAAAGTACATATCATCTAACCCTCTTGTCTGCCCCACTTCTGTTGAAGGTTACACATCAGACAAATACCTTCTTGTTGTTGTTGTTGTTGTTGTTGTTGTTGTTTTCAGTCCACAGACTGGTCTGATGCAGCTCTCCATGCTACTGTATCGTGAGGAAGCTTCATCTCCCAGTACCAACTACAACCTACATCCTTGTGAATCTGCTTAGTGTATTCATCTCCTGGTCTCCCTCCTCGATTTTTACCCTTCACGCTGCCCTCCAATATTAAATTGGAGATCCCTTAATGCCTCAGAACGTGTCCTACCATCCGACCCCATCTTCTAGTCAAGTTGTGCCACAAAGTTCTCTTCTCCAGTATCCTATTCAATACCTCCACATTAGTTATGTGATCTACCCATCTAATCTTCAGCATTCTTCTGTAGCACCACATTTCGAAAGCTTCTATTCTCTTCTTGTTCAAACTATTTATTGTCCATTATTCACTTCCATACGTGGCTACACTCCATACAAATACCCGGAGAAAAGACTTCCTGATACCTAAAGCTATACTCGATGTTAACAAATTTTTCTTCTTTAGAAACACTTTTCTTACCATTGACAGTCCACATTTTAAATCACTCCTAATGCGTACTCCCAGATAATTTATGGAATTAACTGCTTCCAGTTGCTGACCTGCTATTTTGTAGCTAAATGATAAGGGACCTATCTTTCTATGTATTCGCATCACATTACACTTGTCTAAATTGAGATTCAATTGCCATTCCGTGCACCATGCGTCAATTCGCTGCAGATCCTCCAGCATATCAGTACAATTTTCCATTGTTGCAACCTCTCGATACAGCACCAAATCATCTGCAAAAAGCCTCAGAGACTTTCCGATGTCACCCACCAGGTCATTTATGAATATTGTGAATAGCAACGGTCCTATGACACTCCCGTGCGGCACACCTGAAATCACTCTTACTTCGAAAGACTTCTCTCCATTGAGAATGACATGCTGCGTTCTGTTATCTAGGAACTCCTCGATCCAAGCACACAACTGATCTGATAGTCCGTATGCTCTTACTTTGTTCATTAAACGACTGTGGGTAACTGTGTCAAACGCCTTGCGGAAGTCAAGAAACACGGCATCTACCTGTGATCCCGTGTCTAAGGCCCTCTGAGTCTCGTGGACGAATAGCGCGAGCTGGGTTTCACACGGCCATCTTTTTCGAAACCCATGCTGATTCCTACAGAGTAGATTTCTAGTCTCCAGAAAAGACATTATACTCGAACATAATACGTGTTCCAAAATTCTACAACTGATCAACGATAGAGATATAGGTCTATAGTTCTGCACATCTGTTCGACGTCCCTTCTTGGAAACGGGGATGACCTGTGCCCTTTTCCAATCCTTTGGAACGCTTCGCTCTTCTAGAGACCTACGGTACACCGCTGCAAGAAGGGGGGCAAGTTCCTTCGCGTACTCTGTGTAAAATCGAACTCGTATCCCATCAGGACCAGAGGCCTTTCCTCTTTTGAGCGATTTTAATTGTTTCTCTATCCCTCTGTCGTCTATTTCGATATCTACCATTTTGTCAACTGTGCGACTTCAAGAGAAGGAAGCACAGTGCAGTCTTCCTCTGTGAAACAGCTTTAGAAGAAGACATTTAGTATTTCGGCCTTTAGTCTGTCATCCTCTGTTTCAGTACCATTTTGGTCACAGAGTGTCTGGACATTTTGTTTTGATCCACCTACCGCTTTGACATAGGACCAAAATTTCTTAGGATTTTCTGCCAAGTCAGTACATAGAACTTTACTTTCGAATTCATTGAAAGCCTCTCGCATAGCCTCCTCACACTACATTTCGCTTCGCGTAATTTTTGTTTGTCTGCAAGGCTTTGGCTATGTTTATGTTTGCTGTGAAGTTCCCTTGGCTTTCGCAGCAGTTTTCTAACACGGTTGTTGTACCACGGTGGCTCTTTTCCATTTCTTACGATCTTGCTTGGCACATACTCATCTAACGCATATTGTACGATGGTTTTGAACTTTGTCCACTGATACTCAACACTATCTGTACTTGAGACAAAACTTTTGTGTTGAGCCGTCAGGTACTCTGTAATCTGCTTTTTGTCACTTTTGCTAAACAGAAAAATCTTATTACCTTTTTAAATATTTCTATTTACGGCTGAAATCAGTGATGAAGTAGCCGCTTTATGATCGCTGATACCCTGTTCTGCATTAACTGATTCAAATAGTTCGGGTCTGTTTGTCACCAGAAGGTCTAATATATTATCGCCACGAGTCGGTTCTCTGTTTAACTGCTCAAGGTAGTTTTCAGATAAAGCACTTAAAAATATTTCACTGGATTCTTTGTCCCTGCCACCCGTTATGAACGTTTGAGTCTCCCAGTCTATATCCAGCAAATTAAAATCTCCACGCAGAACTATAACATGGTGGGGAAATCTACTCGAAATATTTTCCAAATTATTCTTCTGGTGCTGAGACACAACAGCTGCTGAGCCTGGGGGCCTATAGAGACATCCAATTACCATGTCTGAGCCTGCTTTAACCGTGACCTTCACCCAAATCATTTCACAATTAGAATCTCCGTCAATTTCCTTCGATTCTATTGCACTTCTTATCGCTATAAACACGCCTCCCCCTTTACTGTCCAGCCTTTCCTGCGATATACATTCTAATCTGAGTTTAGGATTTCATTACTGTTTGCATGTGGTTTCAGCCAACTTTCTGTCCCTAGTACTATATGGGCGTTGTGACCGTTTATTAATGAGAGCAGTTCTGGGACCTTTCTAAAGTCGCTCCTGCAGTTTACTATTAGCACATTAATATTGATATTCCCTGTTGCATTTTGCCTACTCCTGCCTTGCCGCGTCTCAGGAGGCGTCTTGTTGGGCCTAGGGAGGGAATTCTCTAACCTAAAAAAAAACCCATGTGCACTCCATACGTACTCCGCTACCCTCGTAGCCGCATCCGGCGTGTAGTGCACGCCTGACCTATTCAGGGGGACTCTACATTTCGCCACCCCATTGCGGAGGTCGAGAAATTTGCACCCCAGCTCTCCGCAGAATCGTCTGAGCCTCTGGTTTAAGCCGCGATCGGTTCTGGGAACGATACTACAAATAGTTAGCTCTGATTCCACCCCGCGAGCGAGGCTTTCCGCCTTCACCAACTCCGCCAAGCGCCTGTACGAACTGAGGATGACCTCTGAACCCAGACGGCAGGAGTCATTGGTGCCGACATCAGCAACAATTTGCAGTCGGGTGCACCCAGTGCTCTCTATCGCCGCCGGTAGGGCCCCCTCAACATCTTGGATGAGACCCCCCGGCAAGCAGACAGAGTGAACACTGGCCTTCTTCCCCGACCTTTCCGCTATTTCCCTAAGGGACTCCATCACCAGCCTAACGTTGGAGCTCCCAATAACTAATAAACCCCTCCCCCCGTGTGCCTGCTCGGACCTTGCTGAAGGAGCAGCCACATGTCCACTTACAGGCAAAGCGGGCGATGCCACACGGCCAGCCTCCACATTGACCCTCCGCCACGTGCGCCGCGAACGCCGCTGAACCCGCCACTCCCCTTGGGGAGAGGGTGGCCCAACCACACCGGGTACCCGCGAAGATGTCTCGACAGCAGGGACAGTGGGTGAAGCACCTAACACCTGGGGTGCACCATGCGACGCACCAGACTCCCCACTGCCGCTACACTCCGAGGCAGCAGCCTGAAGACGGCTGACCGCGGCCATCAACACGCTCAGCTGTTCGCGAAGAGTGGCCAGCGTCTGTACACAGCAGTCACACATCCTATCCATCCTAAGGAATCAACTTACTGAAGAGACTTAATCAACTTTTAAGTAGACTGCTAATTCACTAAAGGCGGCTGATTACTGACTAAACTGTGATTGCTAACCACTTCTTGTAGAAAACAATGAAAATAGCACTACCTGTCTCTGGACTGTATTCAAAACAAACACCAGCACTACTGTCACTATGGCTGACTACAAGGACTCTCTTTGACTGTATTCAAAACATACACGAAATATAAGCAACTCTATTACTGGCACACGACAATTAAATCTTCCTAAAAGCAAAAACACACGGAAGAAGAAGTGACAAGTAAGAAAAATACAGTTACTACTTAAATTAAGGTAGCTCGCTGCACAGCAGACGTGACGCAGACGGCGGTTAGGGCGACACATGAACTTACAACATAAAAGTAATAACAGATAAAAATACATGTTCATGAAGCTGAGAGAAAATCAGTCCATAAGTTTAAGCAAACGCTATCAGCAGTACAATGAGAATCAGCTTAATTTTTCAATGAACTCCTTGACAGAATAGAAGGAGTGACCCATGAGGAAACACTCCTGTTTCGATTTGAAAGCGCGTGGATTACTGCTAAGATTTTTGAATTCGAGTGGCAGCTTATTGAAAATGGATGCAGCAGTATACTGCACACAATTTTGCACAAGAGTTAAGGAAGTCCGATCCAAATGGAGGTTTGATTTCTCCCGAATATTAATCGAGTGAAAGCTGCTTATTGTTGGAAATAAACTAAAATTGGTAACAAGAAAGGACAATAAGGAATATACATATTGAGAGGCCAATGTCAAAATACCCAGACTCCCTGAACAGAGGTCGACAAGAGGTTCGTGAACTCACACCACATTTTGCCCGAACCTCCCGTTTCTGAGCCAAAAATATCCTTCTAGAATGGGAAGAGTTACCCAAAAACATAATACCATACGACATAAGTGAATGGAAATAGGCAAAGTAGACTAATTTACTTGTCGAAGTATCACTCACTTTCGGTACCGTTCGAATAGTGAAAATGGCAGTATTAAGTCTTTGAACAAGATCCTGAACATGGGCTTTCCACAACACCTTACTATTTATTTGAACACCTAGGAATCTGAACCGTTCAGTTGCACTAATCATATGCCCATTCTGTGAGATTAAAACGTCAGGTTTTGTTGAATTGTGTGTTAGAAACTGTAAAAACTGAATCTTACTGTGATTTAACGTTAGTTTATTTTCTACAAGCCATGGACTGAGGTCATGTACTGCACTACTTGAAACGGAGTCAATGTTGCACACAACATCCTTTACTACCAAGCTAGTGTCATCAGCAAACAGAAATATTTTAGAGTTACCCGTAATACTTGAGGGCGTATCATTTATATAAATAAGGAACTGGAGCGGCCCCAACACTGATCCCTGAGGAACCCCCTCCCCTTGACAGTACACCACTCAGATCCCCCATCACACTGTATTACTTTCTCCCATTCCTGTAGATCGTTCCCTAATGCTCTTCCTGAAACACTCTACAACTTCTTATTCTGTCAGTTCTTTCAGGTCCCATCTCCTTAAATTTCCACCTTTTTCCAGTTTCTTCAGTTTTAATCTACAGTTCATAATCAATATATTATGATCAGAGTTCACATTTGCCCCTGGAAAAGTCTTACAACTTAAAATCTGGTTCCTAAATGTCTGTCTTACCATTATATAATCTATATCAAATATTGCAGTATCTCCAGGTCTCTTCCACGTATACAACCTTCTTTCATGATTTTTGAACCAAGTGTTAGCTATGATTAAGTTATGCTCTGGGCAAAACCTACCAGGCGGCTTCCTCTTTCATTTTTTACCCCCATTCCATATTCACCTACTACGTTTCCTTTTCTTCCATTTCCTACTGTCGAACTCCAGTCACCCATTAATATTAAATTTTCATCTCCCATCACTATCTGAATGATTTCTTTTATCTCATCACACATTCCATCAATTTCTTCATCATCTGCGGACTACTTTTACGACTTTGGTAGGTGTGGGATTCGTGACTATCTTGGCCACAACAATGCGTTCACTATGCTGTTTGTAGTAGCTTACCCGCATTCCTATTTTAATTAATTATTAGACCTACTCATGCATTAGCTTCATATTAGCCTTCCTAATACTTAAATCTATATTCGATGTTAACAATGACGCCGGTGGATGGAGTATCACGAAATTACTGACCGTCGAGAACGTCACGAATATAACCGACAAGCTAATCGGCCCTTCACAGGAAAAGGTTTTTCGCTGGAAAACGCGGAAAACTGAAACCCAACAACTGAGTAAAAAAATGTATATTCACTGACAAAAAAAATAGTGTACGCACACAACTTTCACAACAATAGTCTGGGATTACTCTATTACGTAACACAGTTTTTGTGACTGTATCTTGCAGCTTTAGTTATTTTTAATTAAATCACTTTCGTTGACTTCGGCAACTCTCAACAGAAATCTCCAACCTAACCGAGACAATGTGCTACGATACAGCCGAGATCATGACAAGAGAATGGGCTACATCACACTCGAAGTAAATTTATATAGGTAAGGATCCCCATGACCTGTGTACGTCTATTATAAAAAGTCTCCGAGCCACTCTCCTCAAATAGATCGCAATCTCCTCTTGACCTTCAACTGTTACTATTTCAGAATTAAAAAACAAATTCAAAGAAAATTGGGCTACCAGTCACAAAACTAGAAAAATAAAAATAATAAACGTGAGACCGTGAAACATGTTAGCAATAACCATAAATAGGAGATTTTACAGAAAATAAAATTGAGAAAGGAAATTATTAATATTATCGACCATTTACGAACTCTAGGCTACGAAAGGTATGAAACCACATATCGAATAACTGGTGGAAGAGTTAGTGTGTTTTAAGATTAAATCCAAACAAGAATTAGGGAAAAACATATCGAAGCAAGGCCTCTATTACGAAAAATTGCTAATTCTTGAGACAAATTGTGTCATTCTGTATTAGATGAAATGTTTTGGCCCCTAGTACGGATCAAACAGTATCTGCAGTATCAACAGGAACTTCGGACATGTGTTTCATATTTCATCCAATCCTGCAGTCTCTAAACATTTAAACAAAATGTAACCCAACTCCCGAGGCGTACGAAGCTTATAGGAAACTCCGAAACAGAACCAAGCAAAGCGTGAGGAATGCCAAAATCAGACATGCCCGCTCTGTCGTATGCGGCATATCAAAACCTGCTGCACTGTGGAAAAAGCTGCGCAGTTTCGGTATAGGGAAGCGAAGATCTGACGCTGTTTATCAAGCGTCTGCAGAAGAATTAAACGATTTCTTCTCAACAGCTGCAAACTGCCACGCAGCGACAAATTACCAGCCCCAAGATATCAGTCTCTCGAGAGACAAGTTTTTCCTAAAACATGTCACTACCGGCACAGTACACAAGGCAATTATGAGAATCTCTTCCGAGGCAGTAGGAAATGATGGAGTGAGCATTGGCATGATTAAGAACGTCGTAGACACTATTATTCCAGTTATCACAGACATCTTCAACCTGTCTCTTGTCAGTAGTACATATCCTACTGAGTGGAAGCAAAGTTTAATTAAGCCTATACCCAAGACTGACAACCCTAAGTCGCCAGGTGACTACAGGCCGATCAGCATACTACCTGCAATTTCTAAAGCCCTAGAGCACATCGTCCATGAACAACTGACGGATTACCTCAAAACTCATAACATCCATGACGAATATCAGTCAGGCTTTCGAAAGCACCATAGTACAGCAACCGCATTAATCAAAGTAACTGATGACATTAAACATGCTATGGACAGACGTGAAGCTACTATCCTAACACTGCTTGACTTTAGCAAGGCTTTTGTCACAGTTGACTTCGATATATTACTAATTAAAATGAAACAGCTGAATTTCTCAAACAGCGCAATACAATGGTTCGACAGCTACCTCAAAAACAGAAGTCAACAAGTCATTTGTGGGTCGGAAAAGTCATCATGGAAAAGCGTGCGCTCTGGAGTTCCCCAAGGCTCCGTCCTTGGTCCACTACTCTTCTCACTGTACATTAATGATATTTCTTCAGTGATTCACTCCTGCAACTACCATCTTTATGCCGACGACATCCAACTGTACATAAGTGCAAGCCCCAAAAACATTGCTGGCGCAGTAGCGAGTATGAACGCAGATCTTTGTTCTGTTTCTCGATGGGCACAGAACCTAGGTCTGAAACTAAACCCCAAGAAATCCCAGGTCATACTTATATCTCATCCAAAGTTAATCAGCCGGTACTTTCGCGAAACAGTCCCTAAAATACTCCTCAATGGTACCCAACTACCATACCAAAAAACAGTAAAAGACCTTGGAATAATCTTGGATGAACACCTAAACTGGGAAGAACAAACAGTCACAGCTTGCCAGAAATCGCTCTCCTCCCTACATGCAATTCAAAAGTTTAGAAAAATATTTCCAACCCATGTTAAACAAAAATTAGTCCAAACACTAGTCTTGCCTAATCTTTACTACTGCGATGTAGTTCAACACGGCACAAATAGTGAAAATTCTAGATGCCTCGAGCTAGTGATGAATGCTTGCGTTAGATACGTGTGCAATATTCGGTTGTATGATCATATCAGTCCTTCATACTCCCAGCTAGGTTGGATACGCCCACATACGGCACGCGATCTCCACACGATGTGCTTACTTCATCGATTTCTTAGCCACTGGTGCCCCCAATACTTACCTTCTCACATTAAACACCTATCATCATTCTACAATCGCAACACCAGATCGGATACGTCTATCATCTTGGCTGTACCTTTACATAACACAAAATCTTTCTCCGTGTCATTCTCCATCTCAGCCATACGACTATGGAACGCGCTCCCCTGTGATCTGCGTCTTATCCAGAACTACTCAACATTCAAGAGGGAACTCAAAGCTTACATATTAGGGACGGTATAACCACCATTCTTGTGCCCCTCCCATCTCTTTCTTTCTCCTCTCCATCACAGCTTCGAATTTTACCGTTCTATTTCTCTTCCTCTAACCTATCTACCTCTTATATATCTCTTTCACCCCATTCTATCGTCTTATGTCTCTGCTCGATGAGAATAACTCACAAGCTGCAAGAACATAACGAGAAAATTCCCAACTAACAATGGGACTGACATTCAGAAAAAAAAGTATGTTTACTTTCATATACATAGTCATTATTATTATTATTATTACTATTATTATTATTATTATTATTATTATTACAATTATTATTATTGATTGTTATAATTATTTTTTATTGTTATAATTATCATTATACTACTGATATAATATCTATTTTTTTTCTTTAACATCAATACTGCATAATAGGCTATATGTCCTTAATGTTAAGTAGAAACTGTAACTCGTTCAACCTGAGTATGTCTGGTTAGGTGTAAGAGAGGGCCTGAAGGCCCTAATCTTGCCAGATAAAATAAATGCATAAATAAATAAATAAATAAATAAAACAAAATACCACTACAGGGGAATTACTTACGAAGTAGTTCTTGGTAAAGAAACACAGGACACAATTACGTATGTAGGCTTAATACGAACTACAACTGTGTTTATAAATCGCTATAGTTGCCTTGGACTAACGACGAGTGAATATCAATATAACCTTTACGCTTTTCAAAGCTGTTATCCATGAAAAAGCTAAACGACGTATCGTGAACAAAATACAATTTAACACCGAAACAATGACATTAGCTGACAATGGGCACAGACTTTAGTCAATGGGCACTGTTGAAAATTTGTGCCAGACCAGGATTAGCACCCGAGTCCCCTGGTTACTAGGGAGAGGCAATGATCACTGTGTCCGAATTACACAGTGGTCAACAGAATAGCACGAACTGCCCGAGCATGCCGTTCGTTAGATCCAAATTCTCAATTTCTCCATAGACTGCTAATGCACTGCTCCTTGAACATAATCCTCCTCCTCTTAATTATACAGTACATGGCCAAAAAAACAGACACCGAATATATGCAAACTTGGCCCTACGAACATTGCAGACGTCGTCTATGTAACACACGTCAAACTTCAAAGAATTTACCAATTCGTTTCATTGTTTACTATAGACCACAAATCAAGTAACGTAAAAAAAAGCACTGCGTCCTTGAGATCATGATTCAGAGTTAAAAAAAACTAATAAGTCGCCTACATATTACAGTTGCTGCCGAAAGAGGAGAACCATTATTTTCCCACAAAAGGAAATATAGTTAAAATTACGCTTCTATTTCGGTTAGTTTATGCGGTTACTAAAATTTGCAGTGAAAGTTACATAGTGGACTCTACCCTCCCCCCACCAGAAACGTAGTTGTCGTGGCTGTTGTGAGACTTTTGTACACAGTTAGAGAAAGTGTGTTAAATGTGGCGCGGACGGAAACACTAGGCTACGCTACAGGGCAATCTGCTCGCACAACGTTTAGTCGGCGCTCATAATCGTTGGCGTAAACAACTCTCAATCAATTACCACCTTCCAACCTAACTTAGATCTCGGGCTACACTACCAATCGGCCTGTCATCACAACCAAAAATTCATTGAGGGGGGTGGGGGGATTTCCTGTATCTCTCTCTAATGTATCTCTAGGCAAAACTGCCAGTTTTGCCAGACTCAACAGCAAGATTTACCAATGGTAAAAGCTTTTGAGACGGCTCATAATTTTAGAATAGTCCTCTTCGTCTTACTTGGCATAAATTGTTCGCTGGCGTCCCAGCAGCTAGCTCCCTCAGTGTCTGCTGTTGTCCTAGCAGACCGAACGCACCGCACATCCGACACCTTCGGAATCACTCACTGGCCAGTTAGCAACTGAGCGGAACACTGTTTACATCGTGAAAGGAAAACTATGCAAAGATGTACGCTTAAATGGCACGACTGAGTAGCACACACACAGTAATATCTGAGGAATGTCCTTCGACACGCGCAGAACGAAAGTCTTCTCGCGAACGTACAGCGTCTCTGAAAAAAAATTTCGTGACTATATTCCGGCGTTACGGCCAGGTTCTCATACAAATGAGCAAAAAAGGGTACATTTGAAATTTTTTTTGAGACAATGAAAATACATTCGAAGGATCTGTTTGGGAATTACGAGTGATAATACTAGGAGCTTAATTTTAGATTTTCAATAAAAAATGGCGCCAGTAAATATGATTTGATCAAGGGCCTGCGAGACTGGAGTACGCAGAGTGCGTGCAGTGTGGCACCTCAGATGTTACCTGAATTGAAAAATGGGTAACATCAGTTGATACTACATTATTTCTCTGAAATTGAAAATGGATAACATCAGTCGATAATACATAAAATTTATGGGAGCGCATACCTAACCGCAATGAAACAACCTTAAATTTAACGATACAGTGCTAATTCGAACTTTGAGTTCGATTTTTGGGGATTTGTTTCACTCCTTATGCCTACACAAAAATTAGTTATGCCTACACAAAAATTAGTTAATATTAACAAATGTCATATTATAGCTATAAGTTCCTAAGAAAAGTGTTTACTTTTAGGGGTCAGAGGTAGAAGTTAAGAGATCGAACCACTTTTAATTTATGCTGCATGCCGTTATGAGAAAATCGTTACTCGAAAAAAAAGTGTTCAAAGTTTAGGGAAAACATTTAGTTATATTATTACTTCGATTTGCATGAACTGAGTGTTACATATATATTCTTAATGTCGCTGAAAACGAATCTGAAGTCAGATTTTCAATATTCAAAACAGCTAATCCAATACGGAGGGCAAACGATTATGTTTTGACCAATTTTTACCAAAAATGTATTTCCGTTATTTACGTTTAGTCTGCAATTCAAGGAGTATTTATCAACCCTTCCTCTACCTCTGATTGTTCCTAGACAGCAACTTCCTGTTCTTCTTGGCAGGAAAAGGCGATCTGTCTAAGCTGGATATGCAGCACTCGGCAGCCTGCACTTGATATTCGTCCGTATTTTCGGTGAGTATGTTTGCATGCATTCTGCAGTATGAATCATTTTGAGTACGTGCGACACGGGACGAGTTATCATCTACATCTATATGGATACCCTGCAAAACACATTTAAGTGCCTGGCAAAGGGTTCATCGAATCACCTTTACAACTGATAATTAATTGAAACCCTCAGCTGCCGACAGGTGTTGTTGATATACTTCGATGGGGACAGCTGAAAAGTGTGCCCTTACTGGGACTCGAACCCAGGATCTCCTGCTTACATGGCAGACGCTCAATCCATCTGAGCCATCGAGGGCACAAATGAACAGCACGACTGCAGGAATTTATCCCTCGCACGCTTCCCGTGAGACTCACATCCCCAACCGTCCACAATCCGATTACGTAATGTACTTGATAGGTATTTGTCCATCCACTCATTACTGGCTCACACTAAGGTGACGATGACCGTAAGAGTTCCGGCAACCTGTGCGCATTCGCACAGACGAAGGTCAATGGCTGGGTAAAATTTAACCATAGATATGAAGATAGTAACTGTTCTCGAAAGAACAGGCGCCACTGACGAACGTGCAGCTCTTCTAGAATACATGATAGACCGGCCGATGTGGCCGAGCGGTTTTAGGCACTTCAGTTGGGAGCCACGCGACCGCTACGGTCGCAGGTTCAAATCCTGCCTCGAGCATGGATGTGTGTGATGTCCTTAATTTAGTTAGGTTTAAGTCGTTCTAAGTTCTAGGAAACTGATGATCTCAGATGTTAAGTCCCAAAGTGCTCAGAGCCATTTGAACCATCAGTCCTTATGTTTACACACTACTTACAGTAACTTATGCTAAGGACAACACACACACACAACCATGCCCGAGGGAGGACTCGAATCTCCAACGGGGGGAGCCGCGCGAACCGTGACAAGGCGTTGGAGACATGGTGGGTACCCCGCGCGGCTCATGGCAGCCGTGACACTGCTTCAAACAATGGACTGTAGAACCTTTTGTAAAGCACGGATTAAAAAAAAAAAAAACCTTTCCGTTCCAGGAGTCTAGACAAGTACACCTTTAAAAAATGCAACTACAAAGAAATTGAATTTTCGAACGTTTTGAATGAGAACCTGTCCTTATGGAACACCGTTGATCAAATGTCACAGGGATTATATACTCAGGTTTCAGTTGTGGATTAACACTTTCTAATCAATATCCGGAATGAGCAGGGCTTAAAACTTTGAAGAGTTAAATTTCAAGGGCCGTTCTCTTGTATGCAAATAGTTTCACAGTAGAAATTTCTCTAGTTTTATTTATTTAAGTTATTTATTTATTTTTTGCTGTAGGTAAAGAAGGATAGCATTATGAGGAGGGGGAAGGGGGGGGGGGAGGAATCTTGCATCACCCACCTTGGAATTCTCAGTACAGAATTTTTGTTCATTACGAGATTCTCAGCCACTTGCAGAAGTGATTTCGTGTGATTCTGCAAAACCTTTCCTTTAGCCAATCGTAGCAACTATAGGATTCCGTTCCTGCTGCATGACATGTTTCGGAACTTAAACTGACCAACTTATTTGCATAAAGAGCTAGCTTATCATCCGCTTCTTTACTAGCTTAGACCGTTCATGGTCTGCAAAGAAATTTTTATTTAATCGTTTTTTTATGTCTTTTATAAACTGCAACACTTTCTAAACTTTCTAAACTTAACGCCGTTGAAGCATGGTCTTTTGCTGAATGACCAAAAAGCAATGCTGACAGCTGGAGTCCAAGGTTTTTGTTAATCAAGCCGTTTGTATTCTTGTGTGGTATCTCCGTAGAGTCTTTCATTCCCTAACGCATATTTCTTTATATCTAATTGATTAGTGAAATACCGGTTTTCGTAGATACAGATTTAAAATATTTTAATATAACGCAATAAATATTTCATTAAAATTTTCATCCCCTTATGTTCGAAGTTCAAAACCAGAGAAACACGTAGTTTTTAAAAATTGTAACAGATTAGCCGAATACGAATTGTCAGATATGCTTTCATAATGCTTTCATAATGAACCATTTTCAGAAATATCTCACACCCTTTAGGGGTTGGGTTTTCAAAAACAATTAAATACGTATTCATCTATTTACAACCGAGGAGCCAAATTCAAATCTTCATCCATTTAATTCTAAAAATGCGTTCATAGTGGAATATTTCATAAAACTTTTAATCCCCTATTTCACTCTATTAGTGAGTTAAATTTCCAAAAGCAACGAAACACATTTTTTTTACATCCAACAGAGTTGTCAAATACCTATTTTCATAGATGTAGCTTTAAAAATGCTTCATTAGTTCTTTAATAATGATTTATTTTCAAAAAACCTTCACTAATTATTTTATCCCCCAATGGAAGAATTTCGGAAAATGCTAAAAACCTGTTTCTTTTTTGTTTCTGACTGAGACAACAAATGCCAATTTTCGTAGTTTTGTAGTTCTAGCTTCAATAAGGACATAGGGACATATTTTTTTAAAAAAAACTGTCAACCCATATTTCACAATCTTACGAGTGACATTTCGAACAATCTCTTCTTAAATGATGCTTTCAGCGTAAGATTTACACCTTCATCAAATTCCAAGTCCGTATACTTTGCAGGTTGGGCTGGAAGGCTATGGGTCAGTGAATACCTGTGCCCCTGTTGCACCTTCTTGGAGGTTTTAGTTCCAAAAATAGTGAAACACGTATTTTTCAGTAACACAATTTTCATAGATTTCACTTTAAAAATTCTTTCGCACTGAAATACTTTCATAAAACATTGCATCCTATATATTCCACCCCCCTTAATGGTTGAATGTATCAAAAACAGTGAGACATGTATCTTTTTTACTTCATCCTTGATGCCTAATTCAGGTTTTCATGTATTTCACGAAACATTTCATCCTCTATGAAATGGGGTATGGTAGTGACACACCAAAATCACAATAGTTATCCGTTGTAGTTGCTACATATTTTATTACAATCAAAAGCATTATAATATCACAATCACAATAATAGAGGAGACTGCCTTACAAGGTCAGATCAGTTGGAGAAATAATAAATAAATTTCGTGAAGCGGAACGAGACCCGTAAAACTTGAAATTTGAATATGACTAGGTAAATATACTTAGGTAAAGCTTTACTTAAATAGCTCAAATGTCCATAAAATTCATAGCAGAACTCTCACTACTTGCAATCAGGGGAGAAACAGATTAAGCGTAAGAATACAGATTTTTTAACGTTTGGCTACCCAACTTTCCTAAACAAAACTATATAAAAATGACTAAAACAATTAAGGGGGTCCTTTAATTTTGACCAAACTGACCTTCAAATTTACTTACTCAGTTGATTAATCAACAATATTCTTAGAATGATTACAACTAGAACATAACCATATGACAATACCCTTAAAAAAAAGGTTGCTTCAATATTTCGTGTGAATTGGCGATAGACGCGAGCAGACCAAGGATTCAAATCAATACAAGAGATCCACGAGGCAGGGAATGACATAGAAATACACTCAACTTGGCAAAGCAATTGATCTTTGGATGCTGTAGTTCTCCACCGGAAAGATGGAATCACGCAAACGTGACAACATAACCCAAGATGTAAAGGAGAGGACATGGCCTTAAATATCTCTCTGCCGCCGTGGTGCTCTGCTCCCCGTATGCTAGCGTCGACCGCTGCCAATCATCTCTAACACAACACACATTAAGGGCAGACAGTTTTCTGAGACATAAACTACACAACCTTATCTGGAGAACAGGTGAGCAATACAACTGGACTGAAACCAATGAGCCTCCGTGAGTTACTTGGCCAGTGCCAGCCCTTAAACTTTGATTAATAAGATCGCTAAAAATCATACTGAAGTTAAGATGACAAGATTTATCTCCAGGTTTGGCATATTAGTGGCAGAGACAATGAATTGGCGACGCTCTTATTCCGTATCTTCGCGGCAGAGTCTGGGGAAGGCAAGGGCCACGTGAAGCCGGATCTGGGGGTGAATTTCCTTCTCTCCGAGACACCCGGCTTCTTCTTCGACTTAGCCGGCAAACAGGCCGAGGACGCCGGGTGGGGACCGAATAGGCAGCAGTTGGTGGATGGCGACGTCGTCACTAGCTGTTGCCTTCGTGCGGGCCTCTTGTGGCCAAGTGAAGGTCTGTATTCCACAGGAACGAGTTAGCATGGCACTCAGATATTTCCACGATTCGGCGGACGGGGGTCATTTGGGGTTCTACAAGACCTTGAACCGAGTTCGGGAATACATGTTTTGGCCCAACCTATATCACGACGGCAGGCGATTTCTTGGTAACTGTGTCCAGTGTAAGCGCGGTAAGCCCGATGTGGGGCCCCACAGAGAACTACTACAGTCGCTTAGGGAGCAGTGTCCTCTGGACTGCGACTCAAAGACCGAAACAACGATCGACGGAAACTGGCACCAGAAACGCACCAGCTCACTGTATTTCATCCCCTTAGGGGTTGAACTTCCAAAAACACCGAAACACGTAATTTCTTATTTGTAGCCTTGAAGTCAAATACCAATTTTCGTAGATGTAGCCTTAAAAATACTTCCATAGTTCTTCCATAATTATTTATCTCAAAATAAAATGTTCATCCACTATTTCACCTCATAGAGGTTAAATTCTCAATAATACTGGAACACATATTTCTTTATTTCTGACCTAGAAACCAGATACAAATGTTCGTAAGCCTAGCTTCAAAATTACCTTAATAGCTACATATTTCAGAAATCCTTTCATGTCCTGTGTCTCCCCCTTAGAGGTGGAATTTCGAAATATGCAGTATAAGCGGTATAAGATCAACACCCTTTCCAAATCTCAAGGTTTATTTTCCTTGGCGGTCTGGACTGTGTGAGTTTCATAGTAATAGTCCTCCACACACACACACACACACACACACACACACACACACACACACACACACACCACTACCAATGCCACCACCACCTCCTGGGGAAATTTCTGCAGACCCCCTTGTTCCACTGCAGTCATATTTTGCCGACGACCTACATTTAGCAGCGTGGAAGGGATAGTGTCGTGCAACAGACAGTATACTCAGTAGACAACGAACTGTTCGTTGTGAAATCAGCGACATATTAACCGAGACTGACACAGAAGGGGCTGAAGGTGAAGCACAGTAGACTCGTGTCTACCACGGCTTCAAATAGTATCGATTTACTATGAACGGAAGTTCCGAAAAGTGAGCAAGTAATTTTACAGTAAATTCAGTACCGACGGTGAGGATATACAACGAAAAACATTTCTATAAAATTTCGGAAATAATGAAACATTCCACTCAAGTCGCGCGACAGAAAACCCAATGGATATGCTTGCACTTAAGACGGAAGGCCCTACGTGCTTACGCAGGCTTACGACAGATCGCAAAATTCGGCAGTAGGCGTAAGACAACCTCGTGTGCTGCCATCTGTTATTGATGCCAGGCATCAAGGTGTCAGTAGTACGACCATCCACTGGAGAGTAGTTGCTTTGTAAGCACTCCGTCTTCAGGCCACGAGTGGCCCACTGGGACGGGACCATCCGACCGCCGTGTCATCATCCGTGGAGGATGCGAACAGGAGGGGCGGGGGTCAGCACACTGCTCTACCGGTCGTTATGTTGGTATTTTCTGACCGGAGCCGTTACTATTCGGTCGAGTAGCTCCTCGAATGGCATCATGAGGCTGAGTGCACCCCGAGAAATGGCCAGAGCTCATGGCGGCCTGGATAATCACACATCTAAGTGCCGACCACGCCCGACAACGCACTTACTTCGGTGATCTCACGTGAACCGATGCAACCTCCGCGGCAAGGCCGTTGCCGCAGATATTTTAGAGTAGTTGCTTACGTTTCATAATTATCTAGTTTACGGGGAAAATGTAAAAAAGGCGATTGTCAACGAAGCTACAAATAATCTGAATTTCTGGTTAGTTATCAAGTGGTCTTGTGTGCGAGCCTGAATTTTTCATCCTTTGCGGTGGGAATGGTTCAAACCCGTCATGTTCTTCTTATGAGGTGTTCTATTTATTTTGCACACAATGATCGTTTGTAGTTGTCTTGAGTTACTACGTTGATAAATTTTTGGTTGGCGTACGTATCATAACTGAGATTTGCGCTTAATGGCTGAAGGTGAATTAGCGTAATGAGTAGTAGCGAATGTTACAGTAACATGTTTGTAAATTATTTCAGGTAAATTACGTTAGTCATGTAATATTATCCGTATACCAGCACAGTATGTGGGCCAATTACGTTAGTCATGGAATACTATCCGTATAAGACTATGTCACCTTGATGTCCCGGAATTTGCTTCAATTTTCGAATCCACGAAAGAACTGGAAATTTTCCTTTACACAGCTTTCCATATAATTTCTATTACAGTGATTCAGTCTTGTCTGTCACTCGACTTTTCTGACTGTGAAATAAATTCTATCGCTCAGGTGCTTATTACCTCTTCGTGTTTCCATTTGCCGATATTGCGCATAAACACATATCTCAAAGTTGCTATGGACATTGATGGATCGACACACTTTTCTATGGCGACATTGCAGTTTAGAGATACAAAAACCGATCAGTTAAAACGATATGGGTATTTTAGTTCTGAATAACCGACGTCTTTCGGTATTTGTTTGCTCTCGTTTATAACAAGTATCTTTTTATTTTTTCCTGATAACCACGTAAAAACAGATATATCAATTAGCCACAGATGTCGTAGTAAAATTTTTAGTTTTCAAATAAACCTTTTTTTAAAAAAGACGAGTAATTTTTATTCGTAAGATTTCCATAGCACTGAAATACTGCGTTATTACAGAAAAATGGGAAAAGTTATGTATGCCACTTTAATAACACTGCTGATAGAAACGAGCAACAAATGGATTGGTCCAACATTGCCGAGACAATATTGTCCCTGTTACACAAGCAGTGCGCGAGACTGGACACAGTTTCTCGCTGTTGTCGAACGTCAGTTGTAACATAGAATGGCACCATCTGGAAGTCTGGAAGTATTTTACGATATGCGGTACGAGTGAAGAACAAAGTTAGATTTGGTCGACTTGCGACATCATACAAGGAAAAAAGTTAAAATTTAACAAATCATTCATAGTTCGGGATAAAAATAGAAAATGCCTGATCTGCTGCCTGTGTCTACGTAGTGTGCCGTTATCTGCTTTTAGCCCTTAAAAACAGAGAAATTAAAACGAAAAAGAGAGTTCTCCTGCCGCAGTTTTCACTCTTTATCGCTGGACTATATGTAATGCCCGCATAGCGCTGTGATAACCGATTACAATATAATTTTTTAGGAGAGCTTCTAAAAACTAAAATCAGTAGGATAATACTGGCAGTTTTTTGTAGTATAGAAGCACTCGCCAGCAGCGAAGATCGGACAAAGTTTTATTGGACTATTTAATTTAAAGAAATTAGAATTATATTAATACAGTCAGTTGCTCGCGGGCGTTGATAAATATCAACGTGGACAAGTGAAAATGTGTGCCTCGACCGGGACTCGAACCCGGGATCTCTTGCTAAAATGACAGACGCTCTATCCATCTGAGGCACCCAGGACATAGTGTATGATTCGACTGCAGGGACTATCTCGCGCACGCCTCCTGCGAGACTCACATTCTCACCCTGAATGTCCATACACTACAGTCGTAGAGTCCCACTCCAACACACTCATTCCTCGTGGAAGACATGTCCATATCCATATAATTATATGGTTCTGGCAATATCAGCCATGACCTTCTTCTGTGAAGATGCACACGAATTCCCCGAACTGTTACGGGACTTGGTAAGAATGTGTTCCACGAGTAATGAGTGTGTCGGTGTGGGACACTACGAATGTAGTGTGTGGACATGCAAGGTGAGAATGTGAGTCTCGCGGGAGGCGTGCGCGAGATAGTACCTGCAGTCACACTATCGTCTGTGCCCTCGGTGGCTCAGATGGGAAGAGCGCCTGCCATGTAAGCAGGAGATCCAGGGTTCGAGTCCCAGACGTGCACACATTGTCACCTGTCCCCGTTGATATTTATCGACACCCGTGAGCAGCTGACGGTATTAATATAATTCTAATTTCGTTCTGGACGGCTGCAGGTCATCATAAATGTATTTGACGTTTTGATTCCATTTCTCAAGAAACTGAGAAAGTAAAATTTTTTTAATCTTTTGATTTCTACGTTTACTAGAGGAAATAATGTAAATAAAAGACTGAAAATCGGTTATTACAAGAACTGGTATTGTGACGGGTTTTAACAATTAGCTTAAAGTGAGGCTGGGAAACTGATAACAGCCGAAAACCAGTTGTTTCAGCGATAACCAACATTCCCACTGGTGTTCTGAGTGGTAAGATTGACAGACAAGGACATCAAGAACAGTTTCTCAGAAAGGTTACTGCAGCTCTGATGTTCTCAAAGTGAACGGGCCAGCCATTGGCGTCCGCGAGGGGGAGGGAAGGGGGAGGGGAGACGGAGGGGAAGGGGAGGGGAGGGGGAGGGGAGGGGGAGGGGAGGAGGTGGGGAGGGGAGGATAGGCAAAAGGGCACTTTCACCCATCGCCCCCAACCCTCCCTGGAATCTGCAGTAAAGAGTTTTTATTCGTTACAGTATACTCATACTCTTCCAGATAAGAATTCTCCACAATACTGCTAAACCTTAGCTTTGACCAGTTGTAGCGCTTATAGAGTTAGGGTCTTGTAGCTTGATGCACCTCGTAAGTGACCAGCTGATTTGTACACAGAGTGCCAGTTTCAGAATCATGCACTCCAGCCCCGACACGCCTTCCCCCCTCCCCACCAATGGAAATATTTCTGCAGACTCCAGTCTGCCACTCTGCATATATTTTGATAACATCCTGGTTTTAATAGCATCGAAGGAACAGCATTGTGCAGTAAAGGGTAGACCTAGCACAGAACACACCATTCACAATGAAACGCATCACTTAGTAGATGGTGAAGTACTCTGAAGCTAGCCAGATAGAAACAGAACCTCCTGGCACTGTATCTAACCCAAATTCTAATCTTACACTAATCTCTTGTATGTACCTACCACGCCCTCAAAGAGCCAACGATTTACTATTATCAGAAGTTCCGAAAAATGAGGAAGAAATTGACCCACACATTTTCCGTTGTTTATTATTTCGATTACCCCATAAAGGGAATGGACTTGTAGCCACAGGTTACACAAGCGATAGATGGTTTAAAATACATAAAAAGAGATGACAATAAGAAACGATTTTTAAAAAGAAAATGATGCACGGCTTTTACGATTTTTACAGGAAAAAAATGGATGACAAAATAAAGGTTTTTCAAAAATACGCTGGAGGACAATATTGGGGATTTTTTATCTTTATAGATGACCAGCGGAAAAGCTTGGTGTTGACCAGGCATTTATTTACAGCAGTGCGTCCACGTCCGTACTATGCAGCGTCTGGCCTTGTCCTGAGTTTTTATGACGTATCTCCTGAAACATGTGTCGTACAATGATATAATTTTGTAGGTACATTCAGCATCATATGCGGATACTGTCTGCAAAATTTATTGCGAATATAGTAGCAAAGAAGTAAAAAACTTAAATGTCACGAATGCTGTGATGCCCACACACTTGGGTGCAACTAATGTACACGGGATGCTTGGCACGATCATTATGGCTACCATCACCTGTGGTCGTAATTGGACCAGCTGTGTCGACGTAGTGAAAATATAAATGTGCATAACATGGTAAACGTCCATTCTTTCCAGCCATCTGACCTGAACTACGATCAAAAATATCATGTAAAAGTGGTAGGGGCAATGGCCTTGCCGCAGTGGATACACCGGTTCCCGTCAGATCACTGAAGTTTAGCACTTTCGGGCGTGGTCGGCACTTGGATGGGTGACTATCCGGGCCGCTATGCGCTGTTGGCATTTTTCGGGTTGCACTCAGCCTTCCGATGCCAATTGAGGAACTACTCGTCCGAATAGTAGCGGCTCCAGTCAAAGGAAACTACCACAGCGAGTGGGAGAGCCAGCTCCTCCTCCACCCTCAGTGAGAATGACGTGGCGGTCGGATGGTCCTGATTGGCCACTTGTGACGTGAACACGGAGTGCTTTTTTAAAGTAGTACTCCCTACATAAAACTGTCTAGGCTCAGGGACTGTCCACGGTAAATGCTGCATTGGACCTACGAATACTATTAAAATAACGGTTTGAGTTCTCTTTAGTTGTCCAATAATCTGAAGTGAGTCCTTATTGCAGTACGCTGAAAAATAGATTTTAGGTTAATGGCGGATAAATTTTATGTTAATGGCGGCAAATTAAGTTTACCCTAATGACACACAAGGTCAATGCCGTACTATCACGTAAAGTATTCTCAGATCGAAATCTCCAATGTAGATTTATAATACCGCAATTATAATTCTCAAAATAATTTTGAGCTACGTTCAATGCATATTTAAATGCATCTTTCAAAACAATAACAGAATTCTCATTAGATCATCATTATCAGTGGCTAGAGTATTCCTATTATTTCGTCTACCAAAAACCGCGTCTCACTATGGCTTTTTCAGTACGCTGTTTTGTTTTCCACAATAGAGACGATCTGGCGTGTCTTAATGCAACTAAACCGTCTGGAACATTTACCCTTGAACGTCCCTAGAATGGGATTTCATGGAACGTTATTACTTTCCTATGTCCATTTCTATCACACCAGCTGATCGCCACGACTGGGGAGGGGGAGGAGGGGGTGGTGTGAAAGTTGGCAGCACTTTGAGTGGCAGAAAAACCGAAGAAAATCTCACGTTTTCGTCATTTGTTTTCATAATGACGTAGTGCCAATTCGTGACATCGGACTCTTTTCTCTCGGAAACGTTTACATTCATCGTCTGGATATCAATGTCGCCTGCTGAGGTATGCAGTCGCACCACTCTGTACGAAATAGGTTCTAAGCTGATGCAGTCGACAAGTAACATCGAAATATATCGTCACCTAGAAATACATCGACACCTCGAAATACATCCACACCTCGAAGTAAATCGCCACCTCAAAATAAATCTCAACCTCGAAATAAATCGCAACCTCGAAATAAATCGACACCGTGAAATAAATCGAAACCTCGAAATAAATAGACACCTCCAAAAAACCGCTACATCTAAATGAGTCGATATCCCGAAATATATCGACATCTAGACGCATTTCGACTTACCATATAGATCTAAATCTCGAAGCTAGTCGACATATCGAGATAAATCGAGGTATACGAATATATCGATATCCTGAAATATATTGGTACCTCGTAATATAAAGATATCTCTAAAAATACGATATCTAGAAATTTATGGATTACTTGAGATATAGAGGTTTCTTAAAATATATCGATATCTCGAAAGGAATCGATATCTGAAGTACACTAATACATGGAAATATATCGATACCTTGAAATATATGGAGAACACGAATTGTGTCGGTATACCAAAATAAATCGATATCTCATATAAACAGATACTCTAAATCAATCGATACCTCGAAATAAATAGTCTCCTCAATATAGATAGATATCTCGAAATAAATCGACATCATGATATAATGTGTGCATCTACGTAAGTCGATATATCGAATTGAATCGATAGTGGGAAAAGTATGGACGTCTCGAAATAAATCTGTACCCCTAAGAAAACGATTCTCGAAATAAATAGATATAATGAAATATATCGCTATCTTGATAAATACCGTTATCTAGAGGTCGGATATATGTTTCAAGATGACATGACATATCAGTATAGTCTACATACATGAAAATACTTTGGATTTTTAATATATCGATAGATTTCTAGACCATGGGAAAAAAATCTCTAATCCTCGGGGCAAAAACGCAGACCTCGGGAAAAAACGCCGACATCGGGGAAAAACGCCGACCTCGGGGTAGAACACCGACCTTGGGGAAAAACGACGTCATCGTGGAAAAACGCCGACATCGGGGAAAAACACCGCCGTTGGGAAAAAAACGCCGACCTCGGGGAAAAACGCCGACCTCGGGGAAACACGCCGACCTCGGGGAAAAACGCCGACCTTGGGAAAAACGACGACCTTGGGAAAAACGCCGACCTTCGGAAAACTGCCGACCTCAGGAAAAATCCAGTTCCATTAATTTACACAGACACTAATGTCAGTCACCATTAGGTTCTCTAAATGCAACCAAATTCCTGGTATTTATCACTTCACACAAAAAGTGGTCATGACAGAAAAGTTTCGTGCTTTAGAAAGTTTAGAATGAGATGTTCTAAATATTTCAGATAATCCATTTACAATAATCTACAAGCACTGCACAATGAGAAGAGACTGTCAACCAGAGCACTTTGAAATAGTGCACAGCCAGGAAGACAGAGGTTGCATTACTGTTTATAATCCTCTGGTGCTTGAGATTCAGAATCCAGGATTGCCCCGAATGAGAACAGCAGGAATGAATGTCCTGCACCAGTATAGAACTTACTCTGGAACTCCACAGAAAATCACAAGGCACAATTGTATCACATCATTTTCAGCAAACTACAGAAGCCTCTAATGGACATAACAACGTCGTCACCTCCTTCACCAGTGAAAGATCTTAGTAGCTATTGAGTCAAGAGTAAGTGGCCAATTAATAATTTGTTGTTCAAAGCTAACTTCAGTGTATATGGGAATACTCAGTGGACATCTTTAACCATCATATTTTACTGTCTAAGATATGTCAACTTCCCAGGCTATAAGTATAAGCAGAGCTTGGTCTTTCCCATTCCGAGTTTGTTTTGAATGGGTATCAAGGGAATCAGATCCACTGGGCATATAGAGCAACCTGCTTTAAACAATATGAGCAGGCAATAGACACAGACACAGAATTTGAAATTTCTCTGTGAAGCGGTCACCTTCATCATCTGCAAACTTATATTCTGTGCTGCAGTATGCGGAGGCACTAATAGCAACACAGTAAAACTCAGAAGAAGCTTATAAGTTGATGT
This sequence comes from Schistocerca gregaria, assembly GCF_023897955.1. Classification (NCBI taxonomy): domain Eukaryota; kingdom Metazoa; phylum Arthropoda; class Insecta; order Orthoptera; family Acrididae; genus Schistocerca; species Schistocerca gregaria. The sequence continues at coordinate 780,936 of NW_026061718.1, read as the reverse complement.
AATCATCCAGTAAGAAGCAGTAAAATTCAAGTTTTAGTAATCGATTATTGACTTATTATCCGGCGTTGGTGCCTCAGACATGTCCGACGACCTTAAGATTTGGCATGAAACGAAGTCTGGAAGACACGTTACACGAGAGAATTGAAAAAGTGTTCATGTGTTGTAAAAACCTAAGAAATCGTCCCGTTTTCGTCAATTGCCGTCGAATCGACGTAATGACAGATAGTCACATTGGATGCTTTTCTCTATAAAACAGTTACATTTATCGTTTGGAAACTTATGTCGCGGGCTGCGGCATGCGGAGGCACTAATAGCAACACCATAGAACACAGAAGAAGCTTCTAAGTTATTGGTTCAAATGGCTCTGAGCACTATGGGACTTAACATCTGTTATCATCAGTCCCCTAGAGCGTAGAACTCCTTAAACCTAATTAACCTAAGGACATCTAACACATCCATGCCGATTCGAACCTGCGAGCATACCAGTCCCGCGGTTCCGGACTGAGCGCCTGAACTTCTAGACCATCGCGGCCGGCTCTAAGTTGATGTAATCGGCCAGTAAGAAACAGTACAATTCAAGTTTAGTTATCGATTATTGACTTTTTAGACGGCTTTGGTGCCTTGCACATGAGCTACGACCTTAAGATTTGGCATGAAGGGAGGTCAAGCAGCCACGTTGCACGAGAGAATGTGAAAAGTGTTAAAATGTAGTTAAAAACTAAGAAATCTGCCCGTTTTCGTCATTTGCTATCAAGTCGACTTAATGCCAGATCGACACATTGGCCGCTCTTCTCTCTGAAACGGTAACATTTATCGTTTGAAAAGCTATGTCGCGTGCTACGGTATGTGGAGACACTAAAGCACCATAGTAGAACAAAGAAGAAGCTTTTAATTTGATGTAACAGCCAGTAATAAGCAGTACAATTCAAGATTTAGTTATCGATTATTGACTTTTTAGCCGGCTTTGGTGTCTTGGACATGAGCTAGGACCTTAAGATTTTGCATGCAGACAGGTCTAGCAGCCACGTTGCACGGGACAATGAGAAAAGTGTTCATATGTTGTAAAAACCTAACAAATCCGCCCGTTTTCGTCATTTGCTATTGAATCGACTTAATGTCAGATCTTCACATTGGCCACTCTTCTCTCTAAAACGGTTACATTTATCGTGTGCAAAGCTATGTGGCGTGCTGCGATATGCTGCGACACTAAAAGCACAACAGTAGAGCGCAGAAGAATCTTCTAAGTTGTTGTAATAGCCAGTAAGAAGCAGTACAACTCAAGTTTAGTTATCGATTATTGACTTTTTAGCCGGCTTTGGTGTCTTGGACATGAGCTAGGACCTTAAGATTTTGCATGCAGACAGGTCTAGTAGCCACGTTGCACGGCAGAATGTGAAAAGTGTTTATATGTAGTAAAAACCTCAGAAATTCGACCGTTTTCGTCATTTGCTATCGAATCGACTTAATGTCAGATCGTCACATTGGCCGCTCTTCTCTCTGAAACGGTAACATTTATCGTGAATAAAGCTATGTCGCGTCCTGCGATATGCGGAGACACTAAAAGCACCATAGTAGAACACAGAAGAAGATTCTAAGTTGATGCAATAGCCAGTAGGAAGCAGTACAATTCAATTTTAGTTATCGATTTTTGACATTTTAGCCGGCTTTTGTGCCTTGGACATGCGATAGGACCTTAAGTTGTTGCAAGAAGGGAGGACTAGCAGCCACGTTCCACGGGAGAATGTGAAAAGTGCTCATATGTAGTAAAAACCTAAGAAGTCCGCCAGTTTTCGTCATTTGCTATCATGTCGACTTAATGTCAGATAGACACATTGGCCGCGCTTCTCACTGAAACGGTTACATTTATCGTGAAAAATGCTATGTCGCGTGCTGCGATATGCGGAGACTATAAAAGCACTATAGTAGAACACAGAAGAAGATTCTAAGTTGATGTAATAGCCAGTAAGAAGCAGTACAAATCAAGTTCAGTTATCGATTTTTGACTTCTTAGCCGGCTTTGGTGCCTTGGATATGAGCTATAACCTTACGATTATGCATGCAGGGAGGACTAGCAGCCATGTAGCACGGGACAATGTGAAAAGTGTTTATATGTAGTAAAAACCTCAGATATCCGCCCGTTTTCATCATTTGCTATCGAATCGACTAAATGTCAGATCGTCACATTGGCCGCTCTTCCTTCTGAAACGGTTACATTTATCGTGTGCAAAGCTATGTCGCGGGCTGCGATATGCGGAGACTCTAAAATCACCATAGTAGAACACAGGAGAAGCTTCTAAGTTCATGTAATAGCCAGTAAGAAGCAGTAAAATTCAAGTTTAGTTATCGATTTTTATAATTTTTTAGCCTTCTTTGGTGCCTTGGATATGTGCTATGACCTTAAGATTTTACATGCAGAGAGGAACAGCAGCCACGTTTCACGCGAGAATGTGAAAAGCGTTCATATGAAGTAAAATTCCAAGAAATCCGCCAGTTTTCATTATATGCTATCGAATCGGTTTAATGTCAGATCGACACATTGGCCGCTCTTCTCTCTGAAACGGTTACTTTTATCGTGAAAAAAGCTATGTCGCGTACTGCGATATGCGGAGACTATAAAAGCACTATAGTAGAACACAGATGAAGCTTCTAAGTTGATGTAATAGCCAGTAAGAAGTAGTACAATTCAAGTTTTAGGTATCGATTATTGACTTTTTACACTTCTTTGGTGCCTTGGACATGAGCTAGGAACTTAAGATATTGCATGAAAGTAGATCTAGCAGCCGCGTTGCACAGGAGAATGTGAAAAGTGTTCATATGTAGTAAAAACCTGAGAAATCCATCCGTTTTCGTCATTTGTTCTCGAATCGATTTAAAGCCAGATCGTCACATTGGCCGCACTTCCGTCTGAAACGGTTACATTTACCGTCTACAAAGCTATGTCGCGTGCGGCGGTATGCGGAGACACAAAAAACACCATCGTAGAACACAGATGAAGCTTCTAAGTTGATGTAATAGCCAGTAAGAAGTAGTACAATTCAAGTTTTAGGTATCGATTATTGACTTTTTACCATTGTTTGGTGCCTTGCACATGAGCTAGGAACTTAAGATTTTGCATGAAAGGAGAACTAGCAGCCGCGTTGCACGGAAGAATGTGAAAAGTGTTCATATGTAGTAAAAACCTGAAAAATCCGTCCGTTTTCGTCATTTGTTATCGAATCGACTTAAAGCCAGATCGTCACAATGGTCGCAGTTCTGACTGAAACGGTTACATTTATCGTCTGCAAAGCTATGTCGCGTGCTGCGGTATGCGGAGACACTAAAAGCACCATAGTAGAACACAGATGAAGCTTCTAAGTTGATGTAATAGCCAGTAAGAAGTAGTAAAATTCAAGTTTTAGGTATCGATTATTGACTTTTTACCCTTCATTGGTGTCTTGGACATGAGCTTGGAACTTAAGATTTTGCATGAAAGGAGGACTAGCAGCTGCGTTGCACGGGAGAATGTGAAAAGTGTTCATATGTAGTAAAAACCTGAGAAATCCGTCCGTTCTCGTTATTTGTTATCGAATCGGCTTATAGCCAGATCGTCACATTGGCCGCACTTCATTTGGAAACGGTTACATTTATCGTTTGCAAAGCTATGTCGCGTGCTGCGGTATGCCGAGACACTAAAAGCACCATAGTAGAACACAGATGAAGCTCCTAAGTTGATGTAATAGCCAGTAAGAAGTAGTACAATTCAAGTTTTAGGTATCGATTATTGACTTTTTACCCTTCTTTGATGGCTTGGGCATGAGTTAGGAACTTAAGATTTTGCATGAAAGGAGAACTAGCAGCCGCGTTGTTCGGGAGAATGTGAAATGTGTTCATATGTAGTAAAAACCTGAGAAATCCGTCCGTTTTCGTCATTTGTTATCGAATCGACTTAAAGCCAGAAGTCACATTGGCCGCTCTTCTCTCTGAAACGGTTGTACTTATCTTCTGCAAAGCTATGTCGCGTGCTGCGGTATGCCGAGACACTAAAAGCACCATAGTAGAACACAGATGAAGCTTCTAAGTTAATGTAATAGCCAGTATGAAGTAGTACAATTCAAGTTTTAGGTATCGATTATTGACTTTTTACCCTTCTTTGGTGCCTTGGACATGAGCTAGGAACTTAAGATTTTGCATGAAAGGAGAACTAGCAGCCGCGTTGTACGGAGAATGTGAATGTGTTCATATGTAGTAAAAACCTGAGAAATCTGTCCGTTTTCGTCATTTGTTATCGAATCGACTTAAAGCCAGATCGTCACAATGGTCGCACTTCTGACTGAAACGGTTACATTTATCGTCTGCAAAGCTATATCGCGTGCTGCGGTATGCGGAGACACTAAAAGCACCATAGTAGAACACAGTTGACGCTTCTAAGTTGATGTAATAGCAAGTAAGAAGTAGTACAATTCAAGTTTTAGGTATCGATTATTTACTTTTTACCCTTCTTTGGTGCCTTGGACATGAGCTAGGAACTTAAGATTTTGCATGAAAGGAGGGCTAGCAGCTGGGTTGCACGGGAGAATGTGAAAAGTGTTCATATGTAGTAAAAACCTGAGAAATCCGTCCGTTTTCGTCTTCTGCTATCGAATCGACTTATAGCCAGATCGTCACACTGGCCGCACTTCATTTGGAAACGGTTACATTTATCGTCTGCAAAGCTATGCCGCGTGCTGCGGTATGCCGAGCCACTAAAAGCACCATAATAGAACACAGATGAAGCTTCTAAGTTGATGTAATAGCCAATAAGATGTAGTACAATTCAAGTTTTAGGTATCGATTATTGACTTTTTACCCTTCTTTGGTGCCGTGGACATGAGCTAGGAACTTAAGATTTTGCATGAAAGGAGAACTAGCAGCCGCGTTGCACGGGAGAATGTGAAAAGTGTTCATATGTAGTAAAAACCTGAGAAATCCGTCCGTTTTCGTCATTTGTTATCGAATCGACTTAAAGCCAGATCGTCACATTGGCCGCTCTTCTCTCTGAAACGGTTGTACTTATCGTCTGCAAAGCTATGCCGCGTGCTGCGGTATGCCGAGCCACTAAAAGCACCATAGTAGAACACAGATGAAGCTTCTAAGTTGATGTAATAGCCAATAAGATGTAGTACAATTCAAGTTTTAGGTATCGATTATTGACTTTTTACCCTTCTTTGGTGCCTTGGACATGAGCTAGGAACTTAAGATTTTGCATGAAAGGAGAACTAGCAGCCGCGTTGCACGGGAGAATGTGAAAAGTGTTCATATGTAATAAAAACCTGAGAAATCCGTCCGTTTTCGTCATTTGTTATCGAATCGACTTAAAGCCAGATCGTCACATTGGCCGCTCTTCTCGCTGAAACGGTTACATTTATCGTCTGCAAAGCTATGTCGCGTGCTGCGGTATGCGGAGACACTAAAAGCACCATAGTAGAACACAGATGAAGCTTCTAAGTTGATGTAATTGCCAGTAAGAAGTAGTACAATTCAAGTTTTAGGTATCGATAATTGACTTTTTACCCTTCTTTGAAGCCTTGGACATGAGCTAGGAACTCAAGATTTTGCATGAAAGGAGGACTAGCAGCCGCGTTGCAAGGGAGAATGTGAAAGGTGTTCATATGTAATAAAAACCTAAGAAATCCATCCGTTTTCGTCATTTGTTATCGAATCGACTTAAAGCCAGGTAGTCACATTGGCCGCACTTCTGTCTGAAACGTTTACATTTATCGTCTGCAAAGCTATGACGCGTGCTGCGGTATGCGGAGACACTAAAAGCACCATAGTAGAACACAGATGAAGCTCGTAAGTTGATGTAATTGCCAGTAAGAAGTAGTACAATTCAAGTTTTCGGTATCGATTATTGACTTTTTACCCTTCTTTGGTGCCTTGAACATGAGCTAGGACCTTAAGATATTGCATGAAAGGAGAACTAGCAGCCGCGTTGTACGGAGAATGTGAAAAGTGTTCATATGTAGTAAAAACCTGAGAAATCCATCCGTTTTCGTCATTTGTTCTCGAATCGACTTAAAGCCAGATAGTCACATTGGCCGCACTTCTCTCTGAAACGTTTACATTTATCGTTTGCAAAGCTATGACGCGTGCTGCGGTATGCGGAGACACTAAAAGCACCATAGTAGAACACAGATGAACTTCAAGGTTGATGTAATGGCCAGTAAGAAGTAGTACAATACAAGTTTAATTATCGATTACTGACTTTTTACCCTTCTTTGGAGCCTTGGACATGAGCTAGGAACTTAAGATTTTGCATGAAAGGAGGACTAGCAGCCCCGTTGCACGGAAGAATGTGAAAAGTGTTCATATGTAATAAAAACCTGAGAAATCCGTCCGTTTTCGTCATTTGTTATCGAATCGACTTAAAGCCAGATCGTCACAATGGTCGCACTTCTGACTGAAACGGTTACATTTATCGTCTGCAAAGCTATATCGCGTGCTGCGGTATGCGGAGACACTAAAAGCACCATAGTAGAACACAGTTGAAGCTTCTAAGTTGATGTAAAAGCCAGTAAGAAGTCATACAATTCAAGTTTTAGGTATCGATAATTGACTTTTTACCCTTCATTGGTGTCTTGGACATGAGCTAGGAACTTAAGATTTTGCATGAAAGGAGGACTAGCAGCTGCGTTGCACGGGAGAATGTGAAAAGTGTTCATATGTAGTAAAAACCTGAGAAATCCGTCCGTTTTCGTCATTTGTTATCGAATCGACTTAAAGCCAGATAGTCACATTGGCCGCACTTCTGTCTGAAACGTTTACATTTATCGCCTGCAAAGCTATGCCGCGTGCTGCGGTATGCCGAGACACTAAAAGCACCATAGTAGAACACAGATGAAGCTTCTAAGGTGATGTAATAGCCAGTAAGATGTAGTACAATTCAAGTTTTAGGTATCGATTATTGACTTTTTACCCTTCTTTGGTGCCTTGGACATGAGCTAGGAACTTAAGATTTTGCATGAAAGGAGAACTAGCAGCCGCGTTGTACGGAGAATGTGAAAAGTGTTAATATGTAGTAAAAACCTGAGAAATCTGTCCGTTTTCGTCATTTGTAATCGAATCGACTTAAAGCCAGATAGTCACATTGGCCGCACTTCTGTCTGAAACGTTTACATTTATCGTCTGCAAAGCTATGACGCGTGCTGCGGTATGCGGAGACACTAAAAGCACCATAGTAGAACACAGATGAAACTTCTAAGTTGATGTAATAGCCAGTAAGAAGTAGTACAATTCAAGATTAATTATCGATTACTGACTTTTTACCCTTCTTTAGGGGCTTTGGACAAGAGCTAGGAACTTAAGATTTTGCATGAAAAGAGGACTAGCAGCCCCGTTGCACGGAAGAATGTGAAAAGTGTTCATATGTAACAAAAACCTTAGAAAACCGTCCGTTTTCGTCATTTGTTATCGAATCGACGTAAAGCCAGATCGTCACAATGGTCGCACTTCTGACTGAAACGGTTACATTTATCGTCTGCAAAGCTATGTCGCGTGCTGCGGTATGCGGAGACACTAAAAGCACCATAGTAGAACACAGTTGAAGCTTCTAAGTTGATGTAATAGCCAGTAAGAAGTCATGCAATTCAAGTTTTAGGTATCGATTATTGGCTTTTTACCCTTCATTGGTGTCTTGGACATGAGCTAGGAACTTAAGATTTTGCATGAAAGGAGGACTAGCAGCTGCGTTGCACGGGAGAATGTGAAAAGTGTTCATATGTAGTAAAAACCTGAGAAATCCGTCCGTTTTCGTCATTTGTTATCGAATCGGCTTATAGCCAGATCGTCATATGGGCCGCACTTCATTTGGAAACGGTTACATTTATCGTTTGCAAATTATGTCGCGTGCTGCAGTATGCCGAGACACTAAAAGCACCATAGTAGAACACAGATGAAGCTCCTAAGTTGATGTAATAGCCAGTAAGAAGTAGTACAATTCAAGTTTTAGGTATCGATAATTGACTTTTTACCCTTCTTTGGTGCCTTGGACATGAGCTAGGAACTCAAGATTTTGCATGAAAGAAGGACTATCAGCCGCGTTGCAAGGGAGAATGTGAAAGGTGTTCATATGTAATAAAAACCTAAGAAATCCGTCCGTTTTCGTCATTTATTATCGAATCGACTTAAAGCCAGATAGTCACATTGGCCGCACTTCTGTCTGAAACGTTTACATTTATCGTCTGCAAAGCTATGCCGCGTGCTGCGGTATGCCGAGACACTAAAAGCACCATAGTAGAACACAGATGAAGCTTCTAAGGTGATGTAATAGCCAGTAAGATGTAGTACAATTCAAGTTTTAGGTATCGATTATTTACTTTTTACCCTTCTTTGGTGCCTTGGACATGAGCTAGGAACTTAAGATTTTGCATGAAAGGAGAACTAGCAGCAGCGTTGCACGGGAGAATGTGAAAAGTGTTCATATGTAGTAAAAACCTGAGAAATCCGTCCGTTTTCGTCATTTGTTATCGAATCGACTTAAAGCCAGATCGTCACATTGGCCGCTCTTCTCTCTGAATCGGTTGTACTTATCGTCTACAAGGCTATGTCGCGTGCTGCGGTATGCGGAGACACTAAAAGCACCATAGTAGAGCACAGATGAAGCTTCTAAGTTGATGTAATAGCCAGTAGGAAGTAGTACAATTCAAGATTAATTATCGATTACTGACTTTTTACCCTTCTTTAGGGGTCTTGGACATGAGCTAGGAACTTAAGATTTTGCATGAAAGGAGGACTAGCAGCCCCGTTGCACGGAAGAATGTGAAAAGTGTTCATATGTAATAAAAACCTGAGAAATCCGTCCGTTTTCGTCATTTGTTATCGAATCGACGTAAAGCCAGATCGTCACAATGGTCGCACTTCTGACTGAAACGGTTACATTTATCGTCTGCAAAGCTATGTCGCGTGCTGCGGTATGCGGAGAAACTATAAGCACCATAGTAGAACACAGATTAAGCTTCTAAGTTGATGAAATAGCCAGTAAGAAGTAGTACAATTCAAGTTTTAGGTATCGATTATTGACTTTTTACCCTTCATTGGTGTCTTGGACATGAGCTAGGAACTTAAGATTTTGCATGAAAGGTGGACTAGCAGCTGCGTTGCACGGGAGAATGTGAAAAGTGTTAATATGTAGTAAAAACCTGAGAAATCCGTCCGTTTTCGTCATTTGTTATCGAATCGACTTAAAGCCAGAACGTCACATTGGCCGCTCTTCTCTCTGAAACGGTTGTACTTATCGTCTGCAAAGCTATGTCGCGTGCTGCGGTATGCCGAGACACTAAAAGCACCATAGTAGAACACAGATGAAGCTTCTAAGTTGATGTAATAGCCAGTAGGAAGTAGTACAATTTAAGTTTTAGGTATCGATTATTGACTTTTTACCCTTCTTTCGTGCCTTGGACATGAGCTAGGAACTTAAGATTTTGCATGAAAGGAGAACTAGCAGCCGCGTTGCACGGGAGAAAGTGAAAAGTGTTCATATGTAGTAAAAACCTGAGAAATCCGTCCGTTTTCGTCATTTGTTATCGAATCGACTTAAAGCCAGATCGTCACATTGGCCGCTCTTCTCTCTGAAACGGTTGTACTTGTCGTCTGCAAAGCTATGTTGCGTGCTGCGGTATGCGGAGACACTAAAAGCACCATAGTAGAACACAGATGAAGCTTCTAAGTTGATGTAATAGCCAGGAAGAAGTAGTACGATTCAAGTTTTAGGTATCGATTATTGTCTTTTTAAACTTCTTTGGCGCCTTGGACATGAGCTAGGACCTTAAGATTTTGCGTGAAAGGAGGACTAGCAGCCGCGCTGCACGGGAGAATGTGAAAAGTGTTCATATGTAGTAAAAACGGAGAAATCGGTCCGTTTTCGTCATTTGTTATCAAATCAACTTAAAGCCAGATCGTGACATTGGCCGCACTTCTGTCTGAAACTGTTACATTTATCGTCTACAAAGCTATGTCGCGTGCGGCGGTATGTGGAGACATAAAAAGCACCAACCTAGAACACAGATGAAGCTTCTAAGTTGATGTAATAGCCAGTAAGAAGTCATACAATTCAAGTTTTAGGTATCGATTATTGACTTTTTACCCTTCTTTGGTGCCTTGGACATGAGCTAGGAACTTAAGATTTTGCATGAAAGGAGGGCTAGCAGCCGCGTTGCACGGGAGAATGTGAAAAGTGTTCATATGTAGTAAAAACCTGAGATATCCGTCCCTTTTCGTCTTTTGCTATCGAATCGACTTATAGCCAGATCGTCACATTGGCCGCACTTCATTTGGAAACGGTTACATTTATCGTCTGCAAAGCTATGCCGCGTGCTGCGGTATGCCGAGCCACTAAAAGCACCATAGTAGAACACAGATGAAGCTTCTAAGTTGATGTAATAGCCAGTAAGATGTAGTACAATTCAAGTTTTAGGTATCGATTATTGACTTTTTACCCTTCTTTGGTGCCTTGGACATGAGCTAGGAACTTAAGATTTTGCATGAAAGGAGAACTAGCAGCCGCGTTGCACGGGAGAATGTGAAAAGTTTTCATATGTAGTAAAAACCTGAGAAATCCGTCCGCTTTCGTCATTTGTTATCGAATCGACTTAAAGCCAGATCGTCACATTGGCCGCTCTTCTCTCTGAAACGGTTGTACTTATCGTCTGCAAAGCTATGTCGCGTGCTGCGGTATGCGGAGACACTAAAAGCACCATAGTAGAACACAGATGAAGCTTCTAAGTTGATGTAATTGCCAATAAGAAGTAGTACAATTCTAGTTTTAGGTATCGAGAATTGACTTTTTACCATTCTTTGGTGCCTTGGACATGAGATAGGAACTCAAGATTTTGCATGAAAGGAGGACTAGCAGGCGCGTTGCAAGGGAGAACGTGAAAGGTGTTCATATGTAATAAAAACCTAAGAAATCCGTCCGTATTCGTCATTTGTTATCGAATCGACTTAAAGCCAGATAGTCACATTGGCCGCACTTCTGTCTGAAACGTTTACATTTATCGTCTGCAAAGCTATGACGCGTGCTGCGGTATGCGGAGACACTAAAAGCACCATAGTAGAACACAGATGAAGCTCGTAAGTTGATGTAATTGCCAGTAAGATGTAGTACAATTCAAGTTTTAGGTATCGATTATTGACTTTTTACCCTTCTTTGGTGCCTTGGACATGACCTAGGAACTTAAGATTTTGCATGAAAGGAGAACTAGCAGCCGCGTTGTACGGAGAATGTGAATGTGTTCATATGTAGTAAAAACCTGAGAAATCTGTCCGTTTTCGTCATTTGTTATCGAATCGACTTAAAGCCAGATCGTCACAATGGTCGCACTTCTGACTGAAACGGTTACATTTATCGTCTGCAAAGCTATATCGCGTGCTGCGGTATGCGGAGACACTAAAAGCACCATAGTAGAACACAGTTGAAGCTTCTAAGTTGATGTAATAGCCAGTAAGAAGTCATACAATTCAAGTTTTAGGTATCGATAATTGACTTTTTACCCTTCATTGGTGTCTTGGACATGAGCTAGGAACTTAAGATTTTGCATGAAAGGAGGACTAGCAGCTGCGTTGCACGGGAGAATGTGAAAAGTGTTCATATGTAGTAAAAACCTGAGAAATCCGTCCGTTTTCGTCATTTGTTATCGAATCGACTTAAAGCCAGATAGTCACATTGGCCGCACTTCTGTCTGAAACGTTTACATTTATCGCCTGCAAAGCTATGCCGCGTGCTGCGGTATGCCGAGACACTAAAAGCACCATAGTAGAACACAGATGAAGCTTCTAAGGTGATGTAATAGCCAGTAAGATGTAGTACAATTCAAGTTTTAGGTATCGATTATTGACTTTTTACCCTTGTTTGGTGCCTTGGACATGAGCTAGGAACTTAAGATTTTGCATGAAAGGAGAACTAGCAGCCGCGTTGTACGGAGAATGTGAAAAGTGTTAATATGTAGTAAAAACCTGAGAAATCTGTCCGTTTTCGTCATTTGTAATCGAATCGACTTAAAGCCAGATAGTCACATTGGCCGCACTTCTGTCTGAAACGTTTACATTTATCGTCTGCAAAGCTATGACGCGTGCTGCGGTATGCGGAGACACTAAAAGCACCATAGTAGAACACAGATGAAACTTCTAAGTTGATGTAATAGCCAGTAAGAAGTAGTACAATTCAAGATTAATTATCGATTACTGACTTTTTACCCTTCTTTAGGGGCTTTGGACAAGAGCTAGGAACTTAAGATTTTGCATGAAAAGAGGACTAGCAGCCCCGTTGCATGGAATAATGTGAAAAGTGTTCATATGTAACAAAAACCTTAGAAAACCGTCCGTTTTCGTCATTTGTTATCGAATCGACGTAAAGCCAGATCGTCACAATGGTCGCACTTCTGACTGAAACGGTTACATTTATCGTCTGCAAAGCTATGTCGCGTGCTGCGGTATGCGGAGACACTAAAAGCACCATAGTAGAACACAGTTGAAGCTTCTAAGTTGATGTAATAGCCAGTAAGAAGTCATGCAATTCAAGTTTTAGGTATCGATTATTGGCTTTTTACCCTTCATTGGTGTCTTGGACATGAGCTAGGAACTTAAGATTTTGCATGAAAGGAGGACTAGCAGCTGCGTTGCACGGGAGAATGTGAAAAGTGTTCATATGTAGTAAAAACCTGAGAAATCCGTCCGTTTTCGTCATTTGTTATCGAATCGGCTTATAGCCAGATCGTCATATTGGCCGCACTTCATTTGGAAACGGTTACATTTATCGTTTGCAAATTATGTCGCGTGCTGCAGTATGCCGAGACACTAAAAGCACCATAGTAGAACACAGATGAAGCTCCTAAGTTGATGTAATAGCCAGTAAGAAGTAGTACAATTCAAGTTTTAGGTATCGATAATTGACTTTTTACCCTTCTTTGGTGCCTTGGACATGAGCTAGGAACTCAAGATTTTGCATGAAAGAAGGACTATCAGCCGCGTTGCAAGGGAGAATGTGAAAGGTGTTCATATGTAATAAAAACCTAAGAAATCCGTCCGTTTTCGTCATTTATTATCGAATCGACTTAAAGCCAGATAGTCACATTGGCCGCACTTCTGTCTGAAACGTTTACATTTATCGTCTGCAAAGCTATGCCGCGTGCTGCGGTATGCCGAGACACTAAAAGCACCATAGTAGAACACAGATGAAGCTTCTAAGGTGATGTAATAGCCAGTAAGATGTAGTACAATTCAAGTTTTAGGTATCGATTATTTACTTTTTACCCTTCTTTGGTGCCTTGGACATGAGCTAGGAACTTAAGATTTTGCATGAAAGGAGAACTAGCAGCAGCGTTGTACGGGAGAATGTGAAAAGTGTTCATATGTAGTAAAAACCTGAGAAATCCGTCCGTTTTCGTCATTTGTTATCGAATCGACTTAAAGCCAGATCGTCACATTGGCCGCTCTTCTCTCTGAATCGGTTGTACTTATCGTCTACAAGGCTATGTCGCGTGCTGCGGTATGCGGAGACACTAAAAGCACCATAGTAGAACACAGATGAAGCTTCTAAGTTGATGTAATAGCCAGTAGGAAGTAGTACAATTCAAGATTAATTATCGATTACTGACTTTTTACCCTTCTTTAGGGGCCTTGGACATGAGCTAGGAACTTAAGATTTTTCATGAAAGGAGGACTAGCAGCCCCGTTGCACGGAAGAATGTGAAAAGTGTTCATATGTAATAAAAACCTGAGAAATCCGTCCGTTTTCGTCATTTGTTATCGAATCGACGTAAAGCCAGATCGTCACAATGGTCGCACTTCTGACTGAAACGGTTACATTTATCGTCTGCAAAGCTATGTCGCGTGCTGCGGTATGCGGAGACACTATAAGCACCATAGTAGAACACAGATTAAGCTTCTAAGTTGATGTAATAGCCAGTAAGAAGTAGTACAATTCAAGTTTTAGGTATCGATTATTGACTTTTTACCCTTCATTGGTGTCTTGGACATGAGCTAGGAACTTAAGATTTTGCATGAAAGGTGGACTAGCAGCTGCGTTGCACGGGAGAATGTGAAAAGTGTTAATATGTAGTAAAAACCTGAGAAATCCGTCCGTTTTCGTCATTTGTTATCGAATCGACTTAAAGCCAGAACGTCACATTGGCCGCTCTTCTCTCTGAAACGGTTGTACTTATCGTCTGCAAAGCTATGTCGCGTGCTGCGGTATGCCGAGACACTAAAAGCACCATAGTAGAACACAGATGAAGCTTCTAAGTTGATGTAATAGCCAGTAGGAAGTAGTACAATTTAAGTTTTAGGTATCGATTATTGACTTTTTACCCTTCTTTCGTGCCTTGGACATGAGCTAGGAACTTAAGATTTTGCATGAAAGGAGAACTAGCAGCCGCGTTGCACGGGAGAAAGTGAAAAGTGTTCATATGTAGTAAAAACCTGAGAAATCCGTCCGTTTTCGTCATTTGTTATCGAATCGACTTAAAGCCAGATCGTCACATTGGCCGCTCTTCTCTCTGAAACGGTTGTACTTGTCGTCTGCAAAGCTATGTTGCGTGCTGCGGTATGCGGAGACACTAAAAGCACCATAGTAGAACACAGATGAAGCTTCTAAGTTGATGTAATAGCCAGGAAGAAGTAGTACGATTCAAGTTTTAGGTATCGATTATTGTCTTTTTAAACTTCTTTGGCGCCTTGGACATGAGCTAGGACCTTAAGATTTTGCGTGAAAGGAGGACTAGCAGCCGCGCTGCACGGGAGAATGTGAAAAGTGTTCATATGTAGTAAAAACGGAGAAATCGGTCCGTTTTCGTCATTTGTTATCAAATCAACTTAAAGCCAGATCGTGACATTGGCCGCACTTCTGTCTGAAACTGTTACATTTATCGTCTACAAAGCTATGTCGCGTGCGGCGGTATGTGGAGACATAAAAAGCACCAACCTAGAACACAGATGAAGCTTCTAAGTTGATGTAATAGCCAGTAAGAAGTCATACAATTCAAGTTTTAGGTATCGATTATTGACTTTTTACCCTTCTTTGGTGCCTTGGACATGAGCTAGGAACTTAAGATTTTGCATGAAAGGAGGGCTAGCAGCCGCGTTGCACGGGAGAATGTGAAAAGTGTTCATATGTAGTAAAAACCTGAGAAATCCGTCCCTTTTCGTCTTTTGCTATCGAATCGACTTATAGCCAGATCGTCACATTGGCCGCACTTCATTTGGAAACGGTTACATTTATCGTCTGCAAAGCTATGCCGCGTGCTGCGGTATGCCGAGCCACTAAAAGCACCATAGTAGAACACAGATGAAGCTTCTAAGTTGATGTAATAGCCAGTAAGATGTAGTACAATTCAAGTTTTAGGTATCGATTATTGACTTTTTACCCTTCTTTGGTGCCTTGGACATGAGCTAGGAACTTAAGATTTTGCATGAAAGGAGAACTAGCAGCCGCGTTGCACGGGAGAATGTGAAAAGTTTTCATATGTAGTAAAAACCTGAGAAATCCGTCCGCTTTCGTCATTTGTTATCGAATCGACTTAAAGCCAGATCGTCACATTGGCCGCTCTTCTCTCTGAAACGGTTGTACTTATCGTCTGCAAAGCTATGTCGCGTGCTGCGGTATGCGGAGACACTAAAAGCACCATAGTAGAACACAGATGAAGCTTCTAAGTTGATGTAATTGCCAGTAAGAAGTAGTACAATTCTAGTTTTAGGTATCGAGAATTGACTTTTTACCCTTCTTTGGTGCCTTGGACATGAGATAGGAACTCAAGATTTTGCATGAAAGGAGGACTAGCAGCCGCGTTGCAAGGGAGAACGTGAAAGGTGTTCATATGTAATAAAAACCTAAGAAATCCGTCCGTATTCGTCACTTGTTATCGAATCGACTTAAAGCCAGATAGTCACATTGGCCGCACTTCTGTCTGAAACGTTTACATTTATCGTCTGCAAAGCTATGACGCGTGCTGCGGTATGCGGAGACACTAAAAGCAACATAGTAGAACACAGATGAAGCTCGTAAGTTGATGTAATTGCCAGTAAGAAGTAGTACAATTCAAGTTTTAGGTATCGATTATTGACTTTTTACCCTTCTTTGGTGCCTTGGACATGAGCTAGGAACTTAAGATTTTGCATGAAAGGAGAACTAGCAGCCGCGTTGTACGGAGAATGTGAATGTGTTCATATGTAGTAAAAACCTGAGAAATCTGTCCGTTTTCGTCATTTTTTATCGAATCGACTTAAAGCCAGATCGTCACAATGGTCGCACTTCTGACTAAAACGGTTACATTTATCGTCTGCAAAGCTATATCGCGTGCTGCGGTATGCGGAGACACTAAAAGCACCATAGTAGAACACAGTTGACGCTTCTAAGTTGATGTAATAGCCAGTAAGAAGTAGTACAATTCAAGTTTTAGGTATCGATTATTTACTTTTTACCCTTCTTTGGTGCCTTGGACATGAGCTAGGAACTTAAGATTTTGCATGAAAGGAGGGCTAGCAGCTGGGTTGCACGGGAGAATGTGAAAAGTGTTCATATGTAGTAAAAACCTGAGAAATCCGTCCGTTTTCGTCTTCTGATATCGAATCGACTTATAGCCAGATCGTCACACTGGCCGCACTTCATTTGGAAACGGTTACATTTATCGTCTGCAAAGCTATGCCGCGTGCTGCGGTATGCCGAGCCACTAAAAGCACCATAGTAGAACACAGATGAAGCTTCTAAGTTGATGTAATAGCCAATAAGATGTAGTACAATTCAAGTTTTAGGTATCGATTATTGACTTTTTACCCTTCTTTGGTGCCTTGGACATGAGCTAGGAACTTAAGATTTTGCATGAAAGGAGAACTAGCAGCCGCGTTGCACGGGAGAATGTGAAAAGTGTTCATATGTAGTAAAAACCTGAGAAATCCGTCCGTTTTCGTCATTTGTTATCGAATCGACTTAAAGCCAGATCGTCACATTGGCCGCTCTTCTCTCTGAAACGGTTGTACTTATCGTCTGCAAAGCTATGTCGCGTATTGCGGTATGCGGAGACACTAAAAGCACCATAGTACAACACAGATTAAGCTTCTAAGTCGATGTAATTGCCAGTAAGAAGTAGTACAATTCAAGTTTTAGGTATCGATAATTGACTTTTTACCCTTCTTTGGTGCCTTGGACATGAGCTAGGAACTCAAGATTTTGCATGAAAGGAGGACTAGCAGCCGCGTTGCAAGGGAGAATGTGAAAGGTGTTCATATGTAATAAAAACCTAAGAAATCCGTCCGTTTCCGTCATTTGTTATCGAATCGACTTAAAGCCAGATAGTCATATTGGCCGCACTTCTGTCTGAAACGTTTACATTTATCGTCTGCAAAGCTATGACGCGTGCGGCGGTATGTGGAGACACAAAAAGCACCAACCTAGAACACAGATGAAGCTTCTAAGTTGATGTAATTGCCAGTAAGAAGTAGTACAATTCAAGTTTTAGGTATCGATTATTGACTTTTTACCCTTCTTTGGTGCCTTGGACATGAGCTAGGAACTTAAGATTTTGCATGAAAGGAGAACTAGCAGCCGCGTTGTACGGAGAATGTGAAAAGTGTTAATATGTAGTAAAAACCTGAGAAATCTGTCCGTTTTCGTCATTTGTAATCGAATCGACTTAAAGCCAGATAGTCACATTGGCCGCACTTCTGTCTGAAACGTTTACATTTATCGTCTGCAAAGCTATGACGCGTGCTGCGGTATGCGGAGACACTAAAAGCACCATAGTAGAACACAGATGAAGCTTCAAAGTTGATGTAATAGCCAGTAAAAAGTAGTACAATTCAAGTTTAATTATCGATTACTGACTTTTTACCCTTCTTTGGGGCCTTGGACATGAGCTAGGAACTTAAGATTTTGCATGAAAGGAGGACTAGCAGCCCCGTTGCACGGAAGAATGTGAAAAGTGTTCATATGTAATAAAAACCTGAGAAATCCGTCCGTTTTCGTCATTTGTTATCGAATCGACTTAAAGCCAGATCGTCACAATGGTCTAACTTCTGACTGAAACGGTTACATTTATCGTCTGCAAAGCTATATCGCGTGCTGCGGTATGCGGAGACACTAAAAGCACCATAGTAGAACACAGTTGAAGCTTCTAAGTTGATGTAATAGCCAGTAAGAAGTCATACAATTCAAGTTTTAGGTATCGATTATTGACTTTTTACCCTTCATTGGTGTCTTGGACATGAGCTAGGAACTTAAGATTTTGCATGAAAGGAGGACTAGCAGCTGCGTTGCACGGGAGAATGTGAAAGGTGTTCATATGTAGTAAAAACCTGAGAAATCCGTCCGTTTTCGTCATTTGTTATCGAATCGGCTTATAGCCAGATCGTCATATTGGCCGCACTTCATTTGGAAACGGTTACATTTATCGTTTGCAAAAATATGTCGCGTGCTGCGGTATGCCGAGACACTAAAAGCACCATAGTAGAATACAGATGAAGCTTCTAAGTTGATGTAATTGCCAGTAAGAAGTAGTACAATTCAAGTTTTAGGTATCGATAATTGACTTTTTACCCTTCTTTGGTGCCTTGGACATGAGCTAGGAACTTAAGATTTTGCATGAAAGGAGAACTAGCAGCCGCGTTGCACGGGAGAATGTGAAAAGTGTTCATATGTAGTAAAAACCTGAGAAATCCGTCCGTTTTCGTCATTTGTTATCGAATCAACTTAAAGCCAGATCGTCACATTGGCCGCTCTTCTCTCTGAAACGGTTGTACTTATCGTCTGCAAAGCTATGTCGCGTATTGCGGTATGCGGAGACACTAAAAGCACCATAGTACAACACAGATGAAGCTTCTAAGTTGATGTAATTGCCAGTAAGAAGTAGTACAATTCAAGTTTTAGGTATCGATAATTGACTTTTTACCCTTCTTTGGTGCCTTGGACATGAGCTAGGAACTCAAGATTTTGCATGAAAGGAGGACTAGCAGCCGCGTTGCAAGGGAGAATGTGAAAGGTGTTCATATGTAATAAAAACCTAAGAAATCCGTCCGTTTCCGTCATTTGTTATCGAATCGACTTAAAGCCAGATAGTCATATTGGCCGCACTTCTGTCTGAAACGTTTACATTTATCGTCTGCAAAGCTATGACGCGTGCGGCGGTATGTGGAGACACAAAAAGCACCAACCTAGAACGCAGATGAAGCTTCTAAGTTGATGTAATAGCCAGTAAGAAGTAGTACAATTCAAGTTTTAGGTATCGAGTATTGACTTTTTACCCTTCTTTGGTGCCTTGGACATGAGCTAGGAACTTAAGATTTTGCATGAAAGGAGATCTAGCAGCCGCGTTGCACGGGAGAATGTGAAAAGTGTTCATATGTAGTAAAAACCTGAGAAATCCGTCCGTTTTCGTCTTTTGCTATCGAATCGACTTATAGCCAGATCGTCACATTGGCCGCACTTCATTTGGAAACGGTTACATTTATCGTCTGCAAAGCTATGCCGCGTGCTGCGGTATGCCGAGCCACTAACAGCACCATAGTAGAACACAGATGAAGCTTCTAAGTTGATGTAATAGCCAGTAAGATGTAGTACAATTCAAGTTTTAGGTATCGATTATTGACTTTTTACCCTTCTTTGGTGCCTTGGACATGAGCTAGGAACTTAAGATTTTGCATGAAAGGGGAACTAGCAGCCGCGTTGCACGGGAGAATGTGAAAGGTGTTCATATGTAGTAAAAACCTGAGAAATCCGTCCGTTTTCGTCATTTGTTATCGAATCGACTTAAAGCCAGGTCGTCACATTGGCCGCTCTTCTCTCTGAAACGGTTGTAGTTATCGTCTGCAAAGCTATGTCGCGTGCTGCGGTATGCGGAGACACTAAAAGCACCATAGTAGAACACAGATGAAGCTTCTAAGTTGGTGTAATTGCCAGTAAGAAGTAGTACAATTCAAGTTTTAGGTATCGATAATTGACTTTTTACCCTTCTTTGGTGCCTTGGACATGAGCTAGGAACTCAAGATTTTGCATGAAAGGAGGACTAGTAGCCGCGTTGCAAGGGAGAATGTGAAAGGTGTTCATATGTAATAAAAACCTAAGAAATCCGTCCGTTTTCGTCATTTGTTATCGAATCGACTTAAAGCCAGATAGTCACATTGGCCGCACTTCTGTCTGAAACGTTTACATTTATCGTCTGCAAAGCTATGACGCGTGCTGCGGTATGCGGAGACACTAAAAGCACCATAGTAGAACACAGATGAAGCTTCAAAGTTGATGTAATAGCCAGTAAGAAGTAGTACAATTCAAGTTTAATTATCGATTACTGACTTTTTACCCTTCTTTGGGGCTTTGGACATGAGCTAGGAACTTAAGATTTTGCATGAAAGGAGGACTAGCAGCACCGTTGCACGGAAGAATGTGAAAAGTGTTCTTATGTAATAAAAACCTGAGAAATACGTCCGTTTTCGTCATTTGTTATCGAATCGACTTAAAGCCAGATCGTCACAATGGTCTAACTTCTGACTGAAACGGTTACATTTATCGTCTGCAAAGCTATATAGCGTGCTGCGGTATGCGGAGACACTAAAAGCACCATAGTAGAACACAGTTGAAGCTTCTAAGTTGATGTAATAGCCAGTAAGAAGTCATACAATTCAAGTTTTAGGTATCGATTATTGACTTTTTACCCTTCTTTGGTGCCTTGGACATGAGCTAGGAACTCAAGATTTTGCATGAAAGGAGGACTAGCAGCCGCGTTGCAAGGGAGAATGTGAAAGGTGTTCATATGTAATAAAAACCTAAGAAATCCGTCCGGTTTCGTCATTTGTTATCGAATCGACTTAAAGCCAGATAGTCACATTGGCCGCACATCTGTCTGAAACGTTTACATTTATCGTCTGCAAAGCTATGCCGCGTACTGCGGTATGCCGAGACGCTAGAAGCACCATAGTGGAACACAGATGAAGCTTCTAAGGTGATGTAATAGCCAGTAACATTTAGTACAATTCAAGTTTTATGTATCGATTATTGACTTTTTACCCTTCTTTGGTGCCTTGGACATGAGCTAGGAACTTAAGATTTTGCATGAAAGGAGAACTAGCAGCCGTGTTGCACGGGAGAATGTGAAAAGTGTTCATATGTAGTAAAAACCTGAGAAATCCGTCCGTTTTCGTCATTTGTTATCGAATCGACTTAAAGCCAGATCGCCACATTGGCCGCTCTTCTCTCTGAAACGATTGTACTTATCGTCTGCAAAGCTATGACGCGTGCTGCTGTATGCGGAGACACTAAAAGCACCATAGTAGAACACAGATGAAGCTTCTAAGTTGATGTAATAGCCAGTAAGAAGTAGTACTATTCAAGTTTAATGATCGTTTACTGACTTTTTACCCTTCTTTGGGGCCTTGGACATGAGCTAGGAACTTATGATTTTGCATGAAAGGAGGACTAGCAGCCCCGTTGCACGGAAGAATGTGAAAAGTGTTCATATGTAATAAAAACCTGAGAAATCCGCCAGTTTTCGTCATTTGTTATCGAATCGACTTAAAACCAGATCGTCACATTGGTCGCACTTCTGACTGAAACGTTTACATTTATCGTCTGCAAAGCTATATCGCGTGCTGCGGTATGCGGAGACACTAAAAGCACCATAGTAGAACACAGTTGAAGCTTCTAAGTTGATGTAATAGCCAGTAAGAAGTCATACAATTCAAGTTTTAGGTATCGATTATTGACATTTTACCCTTCATTGGTGTCTTGGACTTGAGCTAGGAACTTAAGATTTTGCATGAAAAGAGGACTAGATGCCGCGTTGCACGGGAGAATGTGAAAAGTGTTCATATGTAGTAAAAACCTGAGAAATCCGTCCGTTTTCGTCATTTGTTATAGAATCGACTTAAAGCCAGATCGTCACATTGGCCGTTCTTCTCTCTGAAACGGTTGTACTTATCGTCTGCAAAGCTATGTCGCGTGCTGCGGTATGCGGAGACACTAAAAGCACCATAGTAGAACACAGATGAAGCTTCTAAGTTGATGTAATAGCCAGGAAAAAGTAGTACAATTCAAGTTTTAGGTATCGATTATTGTCTTTTTAAATTTCTGTGGCGCCTTGGACATGAGCTAGGACCTTAAGATTTTGCGTGAAAGGAGGACTAGCAGCCGCGTTGCACGGGAGAATGTGAAAAGTGTTCATAAGTAGTAAAAACTGAGAAATCGGTCCGTTTTCGTCAATTGTTATCGAATCAACTTAAAGCCAGATCGTCACATTGTCCGCACTTCTGTCTGAAACGGTTACATTTATCGTCTACAAAGCTATGTCGCGTGCGGCGGTATGCGGAGACACAAATATCACAAACGTAGAACACAGATGAAGCTTCTAAGTTGATGTAATAGCCAGTAAGAAGTAGTACAATTCAAGTTTTAGTTATCGATAATTGACTTTTTCGCCTTCTTTGGGGCCTTGGACATGAGCTAGGAACTTAAGATTTTGCATGAAAGGAGGACTAGCAGCCCCCTTGCACGGAAGAATGTGAAAAGTGTTCATATGTAATAAATACCTGAGAAATCCGTCCGTTTTCGTCATTTGTTATCGAATCGACTTATAGCCAGATCGTCACATTGGCCGCACTTCATTTGGAAACGGTTACATTTATCGTCTGCAAAGCTATGCCGCGTGCTGCGGTATGCCGAGACATTAAAAGCACCATAGTAGAACACAGATGAAGCTTCTAAGTTGATGTAATTGCCAGTAAGATGTAGTACAATTCAAGTTTTAGGTATCGATTATTGACTTTTTACCCTTCTTTGCTGATTTGGACATTAGCTAGGAACTTAAGATTTTGCATGAAAGGAGGACTAGCAGCCGAGTTGTACGGAGAATGTGAAAAGTGTTCAGATGTAGTAAAAACCTGAGAAATCCGTCCGTTTTCGTCATTTGTTATCGAATCGACTTAAAGCCAGATCGTCACATTGGCCGCTCTTCTCTCTGAATTGGTTGTACTTGTCGTCTGCAAAGCTATGTTTCGCGCTGCGGTATGCCGAGACACTAAAAGCACCATAGTAGAACACAGATGAAGCTTCTAAGTTGATGTAATAGCCAGGAAGAAGTAGTACGATTCAAGTTTTAGGTATCGATTATTGTCTTTTTAAACTTCTTAGGCGCCTTGGACATGAGCTAGGACCTTAAGATTTTGCGTGAAAGGAGGACTAGCAGCCGCGCTGCACGGGAGAAGGTGAAAAGTGTTCATATGTAGTAAAAACGGAGAAATCGGTTCGTTTTAGTCATTTGTTATCAAATCAACTTAAAGCCAGATCGTCACATTGGCCGCACTTCTGTTTGAAACTGTTACATTTATCGTCTACAAAGCTTTGTCGCGTGCTGCTGTATGCGGAGACACTAAAAGCACCATAGTAGAACACAGATGAAGCTTCTAAGTTGATGTAATAGCCAGTAAGAAGTGGTACAATTCAAGTTTAATGATCGATTACTGACTTTTTACCCTTCTTTGGGTCTTTGACATGAGCTAGGAACTTAAGATTTTGCATGAAAGGAGGACTAGCAGCCCCGTTGCACGGAAGAATGTGAAAAGTTTTCATATGTAATAAAAACCTGAGAAATCCGTTCGTTTTCGTCATTTGTTATCGAATCGACTTAAAGCCAGATCGTCACAATGGTCGCACTTCTCACTGAAACGTTTACATTTATCGTCTGCAAAGCTATATCGCGTGCTGCGGTATGCGGAGACACTAAAAGCACCATAGTAGAACACAGTTGAAGCTTCTA
Organism: Schistocerca gregaria; assembly: GCF_023897955.1. Taxonomy (NCBI): domain Eukaryota; kingdom Metazoa; phylum Arthropoda; class Insecta; order Orthoptera; family Acrididae; genus Schistocerca; species Schistocerca gregaria. Next base: position 757,192 of record NW_026061718.1, on the reverse strand, counting down.
AGTTGATGTAATAGCCAGTAAGAAGTAGTACAATTCAAGTTTTAGGTATCGATAATTGACTTTTACCCTTCTTTGGTGCCTTGGACATGAGCTAGGAACTTAAGATTTTGCATGAAAGGAGGACTAGCAGCCGCGTTGCAAGGGAGAATGTGAAAGGTGTTCATATGTAATAAAAACCTAAGAAATCCGTCCGTTTTCGTCATTTGTTATCGAATCGACTTAAAGCCAGATAGTCACATTGGCCGCATTTCTGTCTGAAACGTTTACATTTATCGTCTGCAAAGCTATGTCGCGTGCTGCGGTATGCCGAGACACTAAAAGCACCATAGTAGAACACAGATGAAGCTTCTAAGTTGATGTAATTGCCAGTAAGAAGTAGTACAATTCAAGTTTTAGGTATCGATAATTGACTTTTACCCTTCTTTGGTGCCTTGGACATGAGCTAGGAACTTAAGATTTTGCATGAAAGGAGGACTAGCAGCCGCGTTGCAAGGGAGAATGTGAAAGGTGTTCATATGTAATAAAACCCTAAGAAATCCGTCCGTTTTCGTCATTTGTTATCGAATCGACTTAAAGCCAGATAGTCACATTGGCCGCATTTCTGTCTGAAACGTTTACATTTATCGTCTGCAAAGCTATGACCCGTGCTGCGGTATGCGGAGACACTAAAAGCACCATAGTAGAACACAGATGATGCTCCTAAGTTGATGTAATTGCCAGTAAGAAGTAGTACAACTCAAATTTTAGGTATCGATTATTGACTTTTTACCCTTCTTTGTGCCTTGGACATGAGCTAGGAACTTAAGATTTTGCATGAAAGGAGAACTAGCAGCCGCGTTGTACGGATAATGTGAAAAGTGTTCATATGTAGTAAAAACCTGAGAAATCCGTCCGTTTTTGTCATTTGTTATCGAATCGACTTAAAGCCAGATCGTCACATTGGACGCTCTTCTCTCTGAAACGTTTGTACTTATCGTCTGCAAAGCTATGTCGCGTGCTGCGGTATGACGAGACACTAAAAGCACCATAGTAGAACACAGATGAAGCTTCTAAGTTGATGTAATAGCCAGCAAGAAGTAGTACAATTCAAGTTTTAGGTATCGATTATTGACTTTTTACCCTTCTTTTGTGCCTTGGACATGAGCTAGGAACTTAAGATTTTGCATGAAAGGAGATCTAGCAGCCGCGTTGCACGGGAGAATGTGAAAAGTGTTCATATGTAGTAAAAACCTGAGAAATCCGTCCGTTTTCGTCATTTGTTATCGAATGGACTTAAAACCAGATCGTCAAATTGGCCGCTCTTCTCTCTGAAACGGCTGTACTTATCGTCTGCAAAGCTATGTCGCGTACTGCGGTGTGCGGAGACACTAAAAGCACCATAGTAGAACACAGATGAAGCTTCTAAGTTGACGTAATTGCCAGTAAGAAGTAGTACAATTCAAGTTTTAGGTATCGATAATTGGCTTTTTACCCTTCTTTGGTGCCTTGGACATGAGCTAGGAACTTAAGATTTTGCATGAAAGGAGGACTAGCAGCCGCGTTGCAAGGGAGAATGTGAAAGGTGTTCATATGTAATAAAAACCTAAGAAATACGTCCGTTTTCGTCATTTGTTATCGAATCGACTTAAAGCCAGATAGTCACATTGGCCGCATTTCTGTCTGAAACGTTTACATTTATCGTCTGGAAGGCTATGACCCGTGCTGCGGTATGCGGAGACACTAAAAGCACCATAGTAGAACACAGATGAAGCTCCTAAGTTGATGTAATAGCCAATAATAAGTAGTACAATTCAAGTTTTAGGTATCGATTATTGACTTTTTACCCTTCTATGGTGGCTTGGACATGACCTAGGAACTTAAGATTTTGCATGAAAGGAGAACTAGCAGCCGCGTTGTACGGGAGAATGTGAAATGTGTTCATATGTACTAAAAACCTGAGAAATCCGTCCGTTTTCGTCATTTGTTATCGAATCGACTTAAAGCCAGATCGTCACATTGGCCGCTCTTCTCTCTGAAACGGTTGTAATTATCGTCTGCAATGCTATGTCGCGTGCTGCGGTATGCCGAGACACTAAAAGCACCATAGTAGAACACAGATGAAGCTTCTAAGTTGATGTAATAGCCAATAATAAGTAGTACAATTCAAGTTTTAGGTATCGATTATTGACTTTTTAGCTGGCTTTGGAGCCTTGGACATGAGCTAGGACCTCAAGATTCTGCATGAAAGGAGGACTAGCAGCCGAGTTGCAAGGGAGAATGTGAAAAGTGTTCATATATAGTAAAAACCTAAGAAATCCGTCCGTTTTCGTCATTTGTTATCGAATCGACTTATAGCCAGATCGTCACATTGGCCGCACTTCATTTGGAAACGGTTACATTTATCGTCTGCAAAGCTATGTCGCGTGCTGCGGTATGCCGAGACACCAAAAGCACCATAGTAGAACACAGATGAAGCTTCTAAGTTGATGTAATAGCCAGTAAGAAGTAGTACAATTCAAGTTTTAGGTATAGATTATTGACTTTTTACACTTCTTTGGTGCCTTGGACATGAGCTAGGAACTAAAGATTTTGCATAAAAGGAGGACTAGCAGCCGCGTTGCAAGGGAGAATGTGAAAGGTGTTCATATGTAATAAAAACCTTAGAAATCCGTCCGCTTTCGTCATTTGTTATCGAATCGACTTAAAGCCAGATAGTCACAATGGCCGCATTTCTGTCTGAAACGTTTACATTTATCGTCTGCAAAGCTATGACCCGTGCTGCGGTATGCGGAGACACTAAAAGCACCATAGTAGAACACAGATGAAGCTTCTAAGTTGATGTAATAGCCAGTAAGAAGTAGTACAATTCAAGTTTTAGGTATTGATTATTGACATTTTACCCTTCATTGGTGTCTTGGACATGAGCTAGGAACTTACGATTTTGCATGAAAGGAGGACTAGCAGCTGCGTTGCACGGGAGAATGTGAAAAGTGTTCATATGTAGTAAAAACCTGAGAAATCCGTCCGTTTTCGTCATTTGTTATCCAAGCGGCTTATAGCCAGATCGTCACATTCGCCGCACTTCATTTGGAAACGGTTACATTTATCGTTTGCAAAGCTATGTCGCGTGCTGCGGTATGCCGAGACACTAAAAGCACCATAGTAGAACACAGATGAAGCTCCTAAGTAGTTGTAATAGCCAGTAAGAAGAAGTACAATTCAAGTTTTAGGTATCGATTATTGACTTTTTACCCTTCTTTGGTGCCTTGGACATGAGCTAGGAACTTAAGATTTTGCATGAAAGGAGAACTAGCAGCCGCGTTGTACGGGAGAATGTGAAATGTGTTCATATGTAGTAAAAACCTGAGAAATCCGTCCGTTTTCGTCATTTGTTATCGAATCGACTTAAAGCCAGATCGTCACATTGGCCGCTCTTTTCTCTGAAACGGTTGTACTTATCGTCTGCAAAGCTATGTCGCGTGCTGCGGTATGCCGAGACACTAAAAGCACCATAGCAGAACACAGATGAAGCTTCTAAGTTGATGTAATAGCCAGGAAGAAGTAGTACAATTCAAGTTTAATTATCGATTATTGACTTTTTACCCTTCTTTGGTGCCTTGGACATGAGCTAGGAACTTAAGATTTTGCATGAAAGGAGATCTAGCAGCCGCTTTGCACGGGAGAATGTGAAAAGTGTTCATATATAGTAAAAACCTGAGAAATCCGTCCGTTTTCGTCATTTGTTATCGAATCGACTTATAGCCAGATCGTCACATTGGCCGCACTTCATTTGGAAACGGTTACATTTATCGTCTGCAAAGCTATGACCCGTGCTGCGGTATGCGGAGACACTAAAAGCACCATAGTAGAACACAGATGAAGCTCCTAAGTTGATGTAATTGCCAGTAAGAAGTAGTACAATCCAAATTTTAGGTATAGGCTATTGACATTTTACCCTTCTTTGTGCCTTGGACATGAACTAGGAACTTAAGATTTTGCATGAAAGGAGAACTAGCAGCCGCGTTGTACGGATAATGTGAAAAGTGTTCATATGTAGTAAAAACCTGAGAAATCCGTCCGTTTTCGTCATTTGTTATCGAATCGACTTAAAGCCAGATCGTCACATTGGACGCTCTTCTCTCTGAAACGTTTGTACTTATCGTCTGCAAAGCTATGTCGCGCGCTGCGGTATGACGAGACACTAAAAGCACCATAGTAGAACACAGATGAAGCTTCTAAGTTGATGTAATAGCCAGGAAGAAGTAGTACAATTCAGGTTTTAGGTATCGATTATTGACTTTTTACCCTTCTTTGGTGCCTTGGACATGAGCTAGGAACTTAAGATTTTGCATGAAAGGAGATCTAGCAGCCGCGTTGCACGGGAGAATGTGAAAAGTGTTCATATGTAGTAAAAACCTGAGAAATCCGTCCGTTTTCGTCATTTGTTATCGAATCGACTTAAAGCCAGATCGTCACATTGGCCGCTCTTCTCTCTGAAACGGTTGTACTTATCGTCTGCAAAGGTATGTCGCGTGCTGCGGTATGCGGAGACACTAAAAGCACCATAGTAGAACACAGATGAAGCTTCTAAGTTGATGTAATAGCCAGTAAGAAGTAGTACAATTCAAGTTTTAGGTATCGACTATTGACTTTTTACCCTTCATTGGTGTCTTGGACATGAGCTAGGACCTCAAGATTCTGCATGAAAGGAGGACTAGCAGCCGAGTTGCAAGGGAGAATGTGAAAAGTGTTCATATATAGTAAAAACCTGAGAAATCCGTCCGTTTTCGTCATTTTTTATCGAATCGGCTTATAGCCAGATCGTCACATTGGCCGCACTTCATTTGGAAACGGTTACATTTATCGTTTGCAAAGCTATGTCGCGTGCTGCGGTATGCCGATACACTAAAAGCACCATAGTAGAACACAGATGAAGCTTCTAAGTTGATGTAATTGCCAGTAAGAAGTAGTACAATTCAAGTTTTAGGTATCGATAATTGACTTTTTACCCTTCTTTGGTGCCTTGGACATGAGCTAGGAACTTAAGATTTTGCATGAAAGGAGGACTAGGAGCCGCGTGTCAAGGGAGAATGTGAAAGGTGTTCATATGTAATAAAAACCTAAGAAATACGTCCGTTTTCGTCATTTGTTATCGAATCGACTTAAAGCCAGATAGTCACATTGGCCGCATTTCTGTCTGAAACGTTTACATTTATCGTCTGCAAAGCTATGACCCGTGCTGCGGTATGCGGAGACACTAAAAGCACCATAGTAGAACACAGATGAAGCTCCTATGTTGATGTAATTGCCAGTAAGAAGTAGTACAATTCAAATTTTAGGTATCGATTATTGACTTTTTACCCTTCTTTGTTGCCTAGGACATGAGCTGGGAACTTTAGATTTTGCATGAAAGGAGGACTAGCAGCCGCATTGCAAGGGAGAATGTGAAAGTTGTTCATATGGAATAAAAACCTGAGAAATCCGTCAGTTTTCGTCATTTGTTATCGAATCGACTTAAAGCCAGATAGTCACATTGGCCGCATTTCTGTCTGAAACGTTTACATTTATCGTCTGCAAAGCTATGACCCGTGCTGCGGTATGCGGAGACACTAAAAGCACCATAGTAGAACACAGATGAAGCTTCTAAGTTGATGTAATAGCCAATAATAAGTAGTACAATTCAAGTTTTAGGTATCGATTATTGACTTTTTAGATGGCTTTGGAGACTTGGACATGAACTAGGACCTCAAGATTCTGCATGAAAGGAGGACTAGCAGCCGAGTTGCAAGGGAGAATGTGAAAAGTGTTCATATATAGTAAAAACCTGAGAAATACGTCCGTTTTCGTCATTTGTTATCGAATCGACTTATAGCCAGATCGTCACATTGGCCGCACTTCATTTGGAAACGGTTACATTTATCGTCTGCAAAGCTATGTCGCGTGCTGCGGTATGCCGAGACACCAAAAGCACCATAGTAGAACACAGATGAAGCTTCTAAGTTGATGTAATAGCCAGTAAGAAGTAGTACAATTCAAGTTTTAGGTATCGATTATTGACTTTTTACACTTCTTTGGTGCCTTGGACATGAGCTAGGAACTAAAGATTTTGCATAAAAGGAGGACTAGCTGCCGCGTTGCAAGGGAGAATGTGAAAGGTGTTCATATGTAATAAAAACCTAAGAAATACGTCCGTTTTCGTCATTTGTTATCGAATCGACTTAAAGCCAGATAGTCACATTGGCCGCATTTCTGTCTGAAACGTTTACATTTATCGTCTGGAAGGCTATGACCCGTGCTGCGGTATGCGGAGACACTAAAAGCACCATAGTAGAACACAGATGAAGCTCCTAAGTTGATGTAATAGCCAATAATAAGTAGTACAATTCAAGTTTTAGGTATCGATTATTGACTTTTTACCCTTCTATGGTGGCTTGGACATGACCTAGGAACTTAAGATTTTGCATGAAAGGAGAACTAGCAGCCGCGTTGTACGGGAGAATGTGAAATGTGTTCATATGTAGTAAAAACCTGAGAAATCCGTCCGTTTTCGTCATTTGTTATCGAATCGACTTAAAGCCAGATCGTCACATTGGCCGCTCTTCTCCCTGAAACGGTTGTAATTATCGTCTGCAAAGCTATGTCGCGTGCTGCGGTATGCCGAGACACTAAAAGCACCATAGTAGAACACAGATGAAGCTTCTAAGTTGATGTAATAGCCAGTAGGAAGTAGTACAATTCAAGTTTTAGGTATCGATTATTGACTTTTTACCCTCCTTTCGTGCCTTGGACATGAGCTAGGAACTTAAGATTTTGCATGAAAGGAGAACTAGCAGCCGCGTTGCACGGGAGAATGTGAAAAGTGTTCATATGTAGTAAAAACCTGAGAAATCCGTCCGTTTTCGTCATTTGTTATCGAATCGACTTATAGCCAGATCGTCACATTGGCCGCACTTCATTTGGAAACGGTTACATTTATCGTCTGCAAAGCTATGTCGCGTGCTGCGGTATGCCGAGACACCAAAAGCACCATAGTAGAACACAGATGAAGCTTCTAAGTTGATGTAATAGCCAGTAAGAAGTAGTACAATTCAAGTTTTAGGTATCGATTATTGACTTTTTACACTTCTTTGGTGCCTTGGACATGAGCTAGGAACTAAAGATTTTGCATGAAAGGAGGGCTAGCAGCCGCGTTGCAAGGGAGAATGTGAAAGGTTTTCATATGTAATAAAAACCTAAGAAATCCGTCCGTTTTTGTCATTTGTTATCGAATCGACTTAAAGCCAGATAGTCACATTGGCCGCATTTCTGTCTGAAACGTTTACATTTATCGTCTGCAAAGCTATGACCCGTGCTGCGGTATGTGGAGACACTAAAAGCACCATAGTGGAAAACAGATGAAGCTCCTAAGTTGATGTAATTGCCAGTAGGAAGTAGTACAATTCAAATTTTAGGTATCGATTATTGACTTTTTACCCTTCTTTGTGCCTTGGACATGAGCTAGGAACTTAAGATTTTTCATGAAAGGAGAACTAGCAGCCGCGTTATACGGATAATGTGAAAAGTGTTCATATGTAGTAAAAACCTAAGAAATACGTCCGTTTTCGTCATTTGTTGTCGAATCGACTTAAAGCCAGATAGTCACATTGGCCGCATTTCTGTCTGAAACGTTTACATTTATCGTCTGCAAAGCTATGACCCGTGCTGCGGTATGCGGAGACACTAAAAGCACCATAGTAGAACACAGATGAAGCTCCTATGTTGATGTAATTGCCAGTAAGAAGTAGTACAATTCAAATTTTAGGTATCGATTATTGACTTTTTACCCTTCTTTGGTGCCTTGCTCATGAGCTAGGAACTTAAGATTTTGCATGAAAGGAGAACTAGCAGCCGCGTTGTACGGGAGAATGTGAAATGTGTTCATATGTAGTAAAAACCTGAGAAATCCGTCCGTTTTCGTCATTTGTTATCGAATCGACTTAAAACCAGATCGTCACATTGGCCGCTCTTCTCTCTGAAACGGTTGTAATTATCGTCTGCAAAGCTATGTCGCGTGCTGCGGTATGCGGAGACACTAAAAGCACCATAGTAGAACACAGATGAAGCTTCTAAGTTGATGTAATAGCCAATAATAAGTAGTACAATTCAAGTTTTAGGTATCGATTATTGACTTTTTAGCTGGCTTTGGAGCCTTGGACATGAGCTAGGACCTCAAGATTCTGCATGAAAGGAGGACTAGCAGCCGAGTTGCAAGGGAGAATGTGAAAAGTGTTCATATATAGTAAAAACCTGAGAAATACGTCCGTTTTCGTCATTTGTTATCGAATCGACTTATAGCCAGATCGTCACATTGGCCGCACTTCATTTGGAAACGGTTACATTTATCGTCTGCAAAGCTATGTCGCGTGCTGCGGTATGCCGAGACACCAAAAGCACCATAGTAGAACACAGATGAAGCTTCTAAGTTGATGTAATAGCCAGTAAGAAGTAGTACAATTCAAGTTTTAGGTATCGATTATTGACTTTTTACACTTCTTTGGTGCCTTGGACATGAGCTAGGAACTAAAGATTTTGCATAAAAGGAGGACTAGCTGCCGCGTTGCAAGGGAGAATGTGAAAGGTGTTCATATGTAATAAAAACCTAAGAAATACGTCCGTTTTCGTCATTTGTTATCGAATCGACTTAAAGCCAGATAGTCACATTGGCCGCATTTCTGTCTGAAACGTTTACATTTATCGTCTGGAAGGCTATGACCCGTGCTGCGGTATGCGGAGACACTAAAAGCACCATAGTAGAACACAGATGAAGCTCCTAAGTTGATGTAATAGCCAATAATAAGTAGTACAATTCAAGTTTTAGGTATCGATTATTGACTTTTTACCCTTCTATGGTGGCTTGGACATGACCTAGGAACTTAAGATTTTGCATGAAAGGAGAACTAGCAGCCGCGTTGTACGGGAGAATGTGAAATGTGTTCATATGTAGTAAAAACCTGAGAAATCCGTCCGTTTTCGTCATTTGTTATCGAATCGACTTAAAGCCAGATAGTCACATTGGCCGCATTTCTGTCTGAAACGTTTACATTTATCGTCTGCAAAGCTATGACCCGTGCTGCGGTATGTGGAGACACTAAAAGCACCATAGTAGAACACAGATGAAGCTTCTAAGTTGATGTAATAGCCAGTAGGAAGTAGTACAATTCAAGTTTTAGGTATCGATTATTGACTTTTTACCCTTCTTTGTGCCTTGGACATGAGCTAGGAACTTAAGATTTTTCATGAAAGGAGAACTAGCAGCCGCGTTATACGGATAATGTGAAAAGTGTTCATATGTAGTAAAAACCTGAGAAATCCGTCCGTTTTCGTCATTTGTTATCGAATCGACTTAAAGCCAGATCGTCACATTGGACGCTCTTCTCTCTGAAACGTTTGTACTTATCGTCTGCAAAGCTATGTCGCGTGCTGCGGTATGACGAGATACTAAAAGCACCATAGTAGAACACAGATGAAGCTTCTAAGTTGATGTAATAGCCAGGAAGAAGTAATACAATTCAAGTTTTAGGTATCGATTATTGACTTTTTACCCTTCTTTGGTGCCTTGGACATGAGCTAGGAACTTAAGAATTTGCATGAAAGGAGATCTAGCAGCCGCGTTGCACGGGAGAATGTGAAAAGTGTTCATATGTAGTAAAAACCTGAGAAATCCGTCCGTTTTCGTCATTTGTTATCGAATCGACTTAAAGCCAGATCGTCACATTGGCCGCTCTTCTCTCTGAAACGGTTGTACTTATCGTCTGCAAAGCTATGTCGCGTGCTGCGGTATGCGGAGACCCTAAAAGCACCATAGTAGAATACAGATGAAGCTTCTAAGTTGATGTAATTGGCAGTAAGAAGTAGTACAATTCAAGTTTTAGGTATCGATAATTGACTTTTTACCCTTCTTTGGTGCCTTGGACATGAGCTAGGAACTTAAGATTTTGCATGAAAGGAGAACTAGCAGCCGCGTTGCACGGGAGAATGTGAAAATTGTTCATATGTAGTAAAAACTGAGAAATCGGTCCGTTTTCGTCAATTGTTATCGAATCAACTTAAAGCAGATCGTCACATTGGCCGCACTTCTGTCTGAAACGTTTACATTTATCTTCTACAAAGCTATGTCGCGTGCGGCGGTATGCGGAGACACAAAAAGCACCATCGTAGAACACAGATGAAGCTTCTAAGTTGATGTAATAGCCAGTAAGAAGTAGTACAATTCAAGTTTTAGTTATCGATTACTGACTTTTTACCCTTCTTTGGTGTCATGGACATGAGTTAGGAACTTAAGATTTTGCATGAAAGGAGGACTAGCAGCCCCGTTGCACGGACGAATGTGAAAAGTGTTCATATGTAATAAAAACCTGAGAAATCCGTCCGTTTTCGTCATTTGTTATCGAAGCGACTTAAAGCCAGATCGTCACATTGGACGCTCCTCTCTCTGAAACGTTTGTACTTATCGTCTGCAAAGCTATGTCGCGTTCTGCGGTATGCCGAGACACTAAAAGCACCATAGTAGAACACAGATGAAGCTTCTAAGTTGATGTAATAGCCAGTAAGAAGTAGTACAATTCAAGTTTTAGGTATCGATTAATGACTTTTTACCCTTCTTTGGTGCCTTGGACATGAGCTAGGAACTTAAGATTTTGCATGAAAGGAGATCTAGCAGCCGCGTTGCACGGGAGAATGTGAAAAGTGTTCATATGTAATAAAAACCTGAGAAATCCGTCCGTTTTCGTCATTTTTATCTAATCGACTTAAAGCCAGTTTGTCACATTGGCCGCTCTTCTCTCTGAAACGGTTGTACTTATCGTCTGCAAAGCTATGTCGCGTCCTGCGGTATGCGGAGACACTAAAAGCACCATAGTAGAAGACAGATGAAGCTTCTAAGTTGATGTAATAGCCAATAATAAGTAGTACAATTCAAGTTTTAGGTATCGATTATTGACTTTTTACCATTCTTTGGTGCCTTGCACATGAGCTAGGAACTAAAGATTTTGCATAAAAGGAGGACTAGCTGCCGCGTTGCAAGGGAGAATGTGAAAGGTGTTCATATGTAATAAAAACCTAAGAAATACGTCCGTTTTCGTCATTTGTTATCGAATCGACTTAAAGCCAGATCGTCACATTGGCCGATCTTCTCTCTGAAACGGTTGTACTTATCGTCTGCAAAGCTATGTCGCGTATTGCGGTATGCGGAGACACTAAAAGCACCATAGTACAACACAGATGAAGCTTCTAAGTTGATGTAATTGCCAGTAAGAAGTAGTACAATTCAAGTTTTAGGTATCGATAATTGACTTTTTACCCTTCTTTGGTGCCTTGGACATGAGCTAGGAACTTAAGATTTTGCATGAAAGGAGGGCTAGCAGCCGCGTTTCACGGGAGAATGTGAAAAGTGTTCATATGTAGTAAAAACCTGAGAAATCCGTCCATTTTCGTCTTTTGCTATCGAATCGACTTATAGCCAGATCGTCACATTGGCCGCACTTCATTTGGAAACGGTTACATTTATCGTCTGCAAAGCTATGCCGCGTGCTGCGGTATGCGGAGACACTAAAAGCACCATAGTAGAACACAGATGAAGCTTCTAAGTTGATGTAATAGCCAATAATAAGTAGTACAATTCAAGTTTTAGGTATCGATTATTGACTTTTTAGATGGCTTTGGAGACTTGGACATGAACTAGGACCTCAAGATTCTGCATGAAAGGAGGACTAGCAGCCGAGTTGCAAGGGAGAATGTGAAAAGTGTTCATATATAGTAAAAACCTGAGAAATACGTCCGTTTTCGTCATTTGTTATCGAATCGACTTATAGCCAGATCGTCACATTGGCCGCACTTCATTTGGAAACGGTTACATTTATCGTCTGCAAAGCTATGTCGCGTGCTGCGGTATGCCGAGACACCAAAAGCACCATAGTAGAACACAGATGAAGCTTCTAAGTTGATGTAATAGCCAGTAAGAAGTAGTACAATTCAAGTTTTAGGTATCGATTATTGACTTTTTACACTTCTTTGGTGCCTTGGACATGAGCTAGGAACTAAAGATTTTGCATAAAAGGAGGACTAGCTGCCGCGTTGCAAGGGAGAATGTGAAAGGTGTTCATATGTAATAAAAACCTAAGAAATACGTCCGTTTTCGTCATTTGTTATCGAATCGACTTAAAGCCAGATAGTCACATTGGCCGCATTTCTGTCTGAAACGTTTACATTTATCGTCTGGAAGGCTATGACCCGTGCTGCGGTATGCGGAGACACTAAAAGCACCATAGTAGAACACAGATGAAGCTCCTAAGTTGATGTAGTAGCCAATAATAAGTAGTACAATTCAAGTTTTAGGTATCGATTATTGACTTTTTACCCTTCTATGGTGGCTTGGACATGACCTAGGAACTTAAGATTTTGCATGAAAGGAGAACTAGCAGCCGCGTTGTACGGGAGAATGTGAAATGTGTTCATATGTAGTAAAAACCTGAGAAATCCGTCCGTTTTCGTCATTTGTTATCGAATCGACTTAAAGCCAGATCGTCACATTGGCCGCTCTTCTCCCTGAAACGGTTGTAATTATCGTCTGCAAAGCTATGTCGCGTGCTGCGGTATGCCGAGACACTAAAAGCACCATAGTAGAACACAGATGAAGCTTCTAAGTTGATGTAATAGCCAGTAGGAAGTAGTACAATTCAAGTTTTAGGTATCGATTATTGACTTTTTACCCTCCTTTCGTGCCTTGGACATGAGCTAGGAACTTAAGATTTTGCATGAAAGGAGAACTAGCAGCCGCGTTGCACGGGAGAATGTGAAAAGTGTTCATATGTAGTAAAAACCTGAGAAATCCGTCCGTTTTCGTCATTTGTTATCGAATCGACTTATAGCCAGATCGTCCCATTGGCCGCACTTCATTTGGAAACGGTTACATTTATCGTCTGCAAAGCTATGTCGCGTGCTGCGGTATGCCGAGACACCAAAAGCACCATAGTAGAACACAGATGAAGCTTCTAAGTTGATGTAATAGCCAGTAAGAAGTAGTACAATTCAAGTTTTAGGTATCGATTATTGACTTTTTACACTTCTTTGGTGCCTTGGACATGAGCTAGGAACTAAAGATTTTGCATGAAAGGAGGGCTAGCAGCCGCGTTGCAAGGGAGAATGTGAAAGGTTTTCATATGTAATAAAAACCTAAGAAATCCGTCCGTTTTCGTCATTTGTTATCGAATCGACTTAAAGCCAGATAGTCACATTGGCCGCATTTCTGTCTGAAAAGTTTACATTTATCGTCTGCAAAGCTATGACACGTGCTGCGGTATGTGGAGACACTAAAAGCACCATAGTGGAAAACAGATGAAGCTCCTAAGTTGATGTAATTGCCAGTAAGAAGTAGTACAATTCAAATTTTAGGTATCGATTATTGACTTTTTACCCTTCTTTGTGCCTTGGACATGAGCTAGGAACTTAAGATTTTTCATGAAAGGAGAACTAGCAGCCGCGTTATACGGATAATGTGAAAAGTGTTCATATGTAGTAAAAACCTGAGAAATCCGTCCGTTTTCGTCATTTGTTATCGAATCGACTTAAAGCCAGATCGTCACATTGGACGCTCTTCTCTCTGAAACGTTTGTACTTATCGTCTGCAAAGCTATGTCGCGTGCTGCGGTATGACGAGATACTAAAAGCACCATAGTAGAACACAGATGAAGCTTCTAAGTTGATGTAATAGCCAGGAAGAAGTAATACAATTCAAGTTTTAGGTATCGATTATTGACTTTTTACCCTTCTTTGGTGCCTTGGACATGAGGTAGGAACTTAAGAATTTGCATGAAAGGAGATCTAGCAGCCGCGTTGCACGGGAGAATGTGAAAAGTGTTCATATGTATTAAAAACCTGAGAAATCCGTCCGTTTTCGTCATTTGTTATCGAATCGACTTAAAGCCAGATCGTCACATTGGCCGCTCTTCTCTCTGAAACGGTTGTACTTATCGTCTGCAAAGCTATGTCGCGTGCTGCGGTATGCGGAGACACTAAAAGCACCATAGTAGAATACAGATGAAGCTTCTAAGTTGATGTAATTGCCAGTAAGAAGTAGTACAATTCAAGTTTTAGGTATCGATAATTGACTTTTTACCCTTCTTTGGTGCCTTGGACATGAGCTAGGAACTTAAGATTTTGCATGAAAGGAGAACTAGCAGCCGCGTTGCACGGGAGAATGTGAAAAGTGTTCATATGTAGTAAAAACCTGAGAAATCCGTCCGTTTTCGTCATTTGTTATCGAATCGACTTAAAGCCAGATCGTCACATTGGCCGATCTTCTCTCTGAAACGGTTGTACTTATCGTCTGCAAAGCTATGTCGCGTATTGCGGTATGCGGGGACACTAAAAGCACCATAGTACAACACAGATGAAGCTTCTAAGTTGATGTAATTGCCAGTAAGAAGTAGTACAATTCAAGTTTTAGGTATCGATAATTGACTTTTTACCCTTCTTTGGTGCCTTGGACATGAGCTAGGAACTTAAGATTTTGCATGAAAGGAGGGCTAGCAGCCGCGTTTCACGGGAGAATGTGAAAAGTGTTCATATGTAGTAAAAACCTGAGAAATCCGTCCATTTTCGTCTTTTGCTATCGAATCGACTTATAGCCAGATCGTCACATTGGCCGCACTTCATTTGGTAACGGTTACATTTATCGTCTGCAAAGCTATGCCGCGTGCTGCGGTATGCGGAGACACTAAAAGCACCATAGTAGAACACAGATGAAGCTTCTAAGTTGATGTAATAGCCAATAATAAGTAGTACAATTCAAGTTTTAGGTATCGATTATTGACTTTTTAGATGGCTTTGGAGACTTGGACACGAACTAGGACCTCAAGATTCTGCATGAAAGGAGGACTAGCAGCCGAGTTGCAAGGGAGAATGTGAAAAGTGTTCATATATAGTAAAAACCTGAGAAATACGTCCGTTTCCGTCATTTGTTATCGAATCGACTTATAGCCAGATCGTCACATTGGCCGCACTTCATTTGGAAACGGTTACATTTATCGTCTGCAAAGCTATGTCGCGTGCTGCGGTATGCCGAGACACCAAAAGCACCATAGTAGAACACAGATGAAGCTTCAAAGTTGATGTAATAGCCAGTAAGAAGTAGTACAATTCAAGTTTTAGGTATCGATTATTGTCTTTTTAAACTTCTCTGGCGCCTTGGACATGAGCTAGGACCTTAAGATTTTGCGTGAAAGGAGGACTAGCAGCCGCGTTGCACGGGAGAATGTGAAAATTGTTCATATGTAGTAAAAACTGAGAAATCGGTCCGTTTTCGTCAATTGTTATCGAATCAACTTAAAGCAGATCGTCACATTGGCCGCACTTCTGTCTGAAACGTTTACATTTATCTTCTACAAAGCTATGTCGCGTGCGGCGGTATGCGGAGACACAAAAAGCACCATCGTAGAACACAGATGAAGCTTCTAAGTTGATGTAATAGCCAGTAAGAAGTAGTACAATTCAAGTTTTAGTTATCGATTACTGACTTTTTACCCTTCTTTGGGGCCTTGGACATGAGTTAGGAACTTAAGATTTTGCATGAAAGGAGGACTAGCAGCCCCGTTGCACGGACGAATGTGAAAAGTGTTCATATGTAATAAAAACCTGAGAAATCCGTCCGTTTTCGTCATTTGTTATCGAAGCGACTTAAAGCCAGATCGTCACATTGGACGCTCTTCTCTCTGAAACGTTTGTACTTATCGTCTGCAAAGCTATGTCGCGTTCTGCGGTATGCCGAGACACTAAAAGCACCATAGTAGAACACAGATGAAGCTTCTAAGTTGATGTAATAGCCAGTAAGAAGTAGTACAATTCAAGTTTTAGGTATCGATTAATGACTTTTTACCCTTCTTTGGTGCCTTGGACATGAGCTAGGAACTTAAGATTTTGCATGAAAGGAGATCTAGCAGCCGCGTTGCACGGGAGAATGTGAAAAGTGTTCATATGTAGTAAAAACCTGAGAAATCCGTCCGTTTTCGTCATTTTTATCTAATCGACTTAAAGCCAGTTCGTCACATTGGCCGCTCTTCTCTCTGAAACGGTTGTACTTATCGTCTGCAAAGCTATGTCGCGTGCTGCGGTATGCGGAGACACTAAAAGCACCATAGTAGAAGACAGATGAAGCTTCTAAGTTGATGTAATAGCCAATAATAAGTAGTACAATTCAAGTTTTAGGTATCGATTATTGACTTTTTACCATTCTTTGGTGCCTTGCACATGAGCTAGGAACTTAAGATTTTGCATGAAAGGAGAACTAGCAGCCGCGTTGCACGGAAGAATGTGATAAGTGTTCATATGTAGTAAAAACCTGAGAAATCCGTCCATTTTCGTTATTTGTTATCGAATCGGCTAATAGCTAGATCGTCACATTGGCCGCACTTCATTTGGAAACGGTTACAATTATCGTTTGCAAAGCTATGTCGCGTGCTGCGGTATGCCGAGACACTAAAAGCACCATAGTAGAACACAGATGAAGCTCCTAAGTTGATGTAATAGCCAGTAAGAAGTAGTACAATTCAAGTTTTAGGTATCGATTATTGACTTTTTACCCTTCTTTCGTGCCTTGGACATGAGCTAGGAACTTAAGATTTTGCATGAAAGGAGAACTAGCAGCCGCGTTGCACGGGAGAATGTGAAAAGTGTTCATATGTAGTAAAAACCTGAGAAATCCGTCAGTTTTCGTCATTTGTTATCGAATCGACTTAAAGCCAGATCGTCACATTGGACGCTCTTCTCACTGAAACGTTTGTACTTATCGTCTGCAAAGCTATGTCGCGTTCTGCGTTATGCCGAGACACTAAAAGCACCATAGTAGAACACAGATGAATCTTCTAAGATAATGTAATAGCCAGTAAGAAGTAGTACAATTCAAGTTTTAGGTATCGATAATTGACTTTTTACCCTTCTTTGTTGCCTAGGACATGAGCTGGGAACTTTAGATTTTGCATGAAAGGAGGACTAGCAGCCGCATTGCAAGGGAGAATGTGAAAGTTGTTCATATGGAATAAAAACCTGAGAAATCCGTCAGTTTTCGTCATTTGTTATCGAATCGACTTAAAGCCAGATAGTCACATTGGCCGCATTTCTGTCTGAAACGTTTACATTTATCGTCTGCAAAGCTATGACCCGTGCTGCGGTATGCGGAGACACTAAAAGCACCATAGTTGAACACAGATGAAGCTCCTAAGTTGATGTAATTGCCAGTAAGAAGTAGTACAATTCAAATTTTAGGTATCGATTATTGACTTTTTACCCTTCTTTGTGCCTTGGACATGAGCTAGGAACTTAAGATTTTGCATGAAAGGAGGACTAGCAGCCGCGTTGCACGGGAGAATGTGAAAAGTGTTCATATGTAGTAAAAACCTGAGAAATCCGTCCGTTTTCGTCATTTGTTATCGAATCGACTTAAAGCCAGATCGTCACATTGGCCGCTCTTCTCTCTGAAACATTTGTACTTATCGTCTGCAAAGGTATGTCGCGTGCTGCGGTATGCGGAGACACTAAAAGCACCATAGTACAACACAGATGAAGCTTCTAAGTTGACGTAATAGCCAGTAAGAAGTAGTACAATTCAAGTTTTAGGTATTGATTATTGACTTTTTACCCTTCATTGGTGTCTTGGACATGAGCTAGGAACTTAAGATTTTGCATGAAAGGAGGACTAGCAGCTGCGTTGCACGGGAGAATGTGAAAAGTGTTCATATGTAGTAAAAACCTGAGAAATCCGTCCGTTTTCGTCATTTGTTATCGAATCGGCTTATAGCCAGATCGTCACATTGGCCGCACTTCATTTGGAAACGGTTACATTTATCGTTTGCAAAGCTATGTCGCGTGCTGCGGTATGCCGAGACACTAACTGCATCATAGTAGAACACAGATGAAGCTTCTAAGTTGATGTAATAGCGAGTAAGAAGTAGTACAATTCAAGTTTTAGGTATCGATTATTGACTTTTTACCCTTCTTTCGTGCCTTGGACATGAGCTGGGAACTTAAGGTTTTGCATGAAAGGTGAACTAGCTGCCGCGTTGCACGGGAGAATGTGAAAAGTGTTCATATGTAGTAAAAACTTGAGAAATCCGTCCGTTTTCGTCATTTGTTATCGAATCGACTTAAACCCAGATCATCACATTGGCCGCTCTTCTCTCTGAAACGGTTGTACTTGTCGTCTGCAAAGCTATGTCGCGTGCTGCGTTATGCCGAGACACTAAAAGCACCATAGTAGAACACAGATGAAGCTTCTAAGTTGATGTAATAGCCAGGAAGAAGTAGTACGATTCAAGTTTTAGGTATCGATTATTGTCTTTTTAAACTTCTTTGGCGCCTTGGACATGAGCTAGGATCTTAAGATTTTGCGTGAAAGGAGGACTAGCAGCCGCGCTGCACGAGAGAATGTGAAAAGTGTTCATATGTAGTAAAAACCTGAGAAATCGATCCGTTTTCGTCATTTGTTATCAAATCAACTTAAAGCCAGATCGTCACATTGGCCGCACTTCTGTCTGAAACTGTTACATTTATCGTCTACAAAGCTATGTCACGTGCGGCGGTATGTGGAGACGCAAAAAGCACCAACGTAGAACACAGATGAAGCTGCAAAGTTGATGTAATAGCCAGTAAGAAGTCATACAGTTCAAGTTTTAGGTATCGATTATTGACTTTTTACCATTCTTTGGTGCCTTGGACATGAGCTAGGAACTTAAGATTTTGCATGAAAGGAGGGCTTGTAGCCGCGTTGCACGGGAGAATGTGAAAAGTGTTCATATGTAGTAAAAACCTGAGAAATCCGTCCGTTTTCGTCTTTTGCTATCGAATCGACTTATAGCCAGATCGTCACATTGGCCGCACTTCATTTGGAAACGGTTACATTTATCGTCTGCAAAGCTATGCCGCGTGCTGCGGTATGCGGAGACACTAAAATCACCATAGTAGAACACAGATGAAGCTTCTAAGTTGATGTAATAGCCAGTAAGAAGTAGTACAATTCAAGTTTTAGGTATCGATTATTGTCTTTTCAAACTTCTCTGGCGCCTTGGATATGAGCTAGGACCTTAAGGTTTTGCGTGAAAGGAGGACTAGCAGCCGCGTTGCACGGGAGAATGTGAAAAGTGTTCATATGTAGTAAAAACTGTGAAATCGGTCCGTTTTCGTCAATTTTTATCGAATCAACTTAAAGCAGATCGTCACATTGGCCGCACTTCTGTCTGAAACGTTTACATTTATCTTCTACAAAGCTATGTCGCGTGCGGCGGTATGCGGAGACACAAAAAGCACCATCGTAGAACACAGATGAAGCTTCTAAGTTGATGTAATAGCCAGTAAGAAGTAGTACAATTCAAGTTTTAGTTATCGATTACTGACTTTTTACCCTTCTTTGGGGCCTTGGACATGAGTTAGGAACTTAAGATTTTGCATGAAAGGAGGACTAGCAGCCCCGTTGCACGGACGAATGTGAAAAGTGTTCATATGTAATAAAAACCTGAGAAATCCGTCCGTTTTCGTCATTTGTTATCGAAGCGACTTAAAGCCAGATCGTCACATTGGACGCTCTTCTCTCTGAAACGTTTGTACTTATCGTCTGCAAAGCTATGTCGCGTTCTGCGGTATGCCGAGACACTAAAAGCACCATAGTAGAACACAGATGAAGCTTCTAAGTTGATGTAATAGCCAGTAAGAAGTAGTACAATTCAAGTTTTAGGTATCGATTAATGACTTTTTACCCTTCTTTGGTGCCTTGGACATGAGCTAGGAACTTAAGATTTTGCATGAAAGGAGATCTAGCAGCCGCGTTGCACGGGAGAATGTGAAAAGTGTTCATATGTAGTAAAAACCTGAGAAATCCGTCCGTTTTCGTCATTTTTATCTAATCGACTTAAAGCCAGTTCGTCACATTGGCCGCTCTTCTCTCTGAAACGGTTGTACTTATCGTCTGCAAAGCTATGTCGCGTGCTGCGGTATGCGGAGACACTAAAAGCACCATAGTAGAAGACAGATGAAGCTTCTAAGTTGATGTAATAGCCAATAATAAGTAGTACAATTCAAGTTTTAGGTATCGATTATTGACTTTTTACCATTCTTTGGTGCCTTGCACATGAGCTAGGAACTTAAGATTTTGCATGAAAGGAGAACTAGCAGCCGCGTTGCACGGAAGAATGTGATAAGTTTTCATATGTAGTAAAAACCTGAGAAATCCGTCCATTTTCGTTATTTGTTATCGAATCGGCTAATAGCCAGATCGTCACATTGGCCGCACTTCATTTGGAAACGGTTACAATTATCGTTTGCAAAGCTATGTCGCGTGCTGCGGTATGCCGAGACACTAAAAGCACCATAGTAGAACACAGATGAAGCTCCTAAGTTGATGTAATAGCCAGTAAGAAGTAGTACAATTCAAGTTTTAGGTATCGATTATTGACTTTTTACCCTTCTTTCGTGCCTTGGACATGAGCTAGGAACTTAAGATTTTGCATGAAAGGAGAACTAGCAGCCGCGTTGCACGGGAGAATGTGAAAAGTGTTCATATGTAGTAAAAACCTGAGAAATCCGTCAGTTTTCGTCATTTGTTATCGAATCGACTTAAAGCCAGATCGTCACATTGGACGCTCTTCTCACTGAAACGTTTGTACTTATCGTCTGCAAAGCTATGTCGCGTTCTGCGTTATGCCGAGACACTAAAAGCACCATAGTAGAACACAGATGAATCTTCTAAGATAATGTAATAGCCAGTAAGAAGTAGTACAATTCAAGTTTTAGGTATCGATAATTGACTTTTTACCCTTCTTTGTTGCCTAGGACATGAGCTGGGAACTTTAGATTTTGCATGAAAGGAGGACTAGCAGCCGCATTGCAAGGGAGAATGTGAAAGTTGTTCATATGGAATAAAAACCTGAGAAATCCGTCAGTTTTCGTCATTTGTTATCGAATCGACTTAAAGCCAGATAGTCACATTGGCCGCATTTCTGTCTGAAACGTTTACATTTATCGTCTGCAAAGCTATGACCCGTGCTGCGGTATGCGGAGACACTAAAAGCACCATAGTAGAACACAGATGAAGCTCTTAAGTTGATGTAATTGCCAGTAAGAAGTAGTACAATTCAAATTTTAGGTATCGATTATTGACTTTTTACCCTTCTTTGTGCCTTGGACATGAGCTAGGAACTTAAGATTTTGCATGAAAGGAGGACTAGCAGCCGCGTTGCACGGGAGAATGTGAAAAGTGTTCATATGTAGTAAAAACCTGAGAAATCCGTCCGTTTTCGTCATTTGTTATCGAATCGACTTAAAGCCAGATCGTCACATTGGCCGCTCTTCTCTCTGAAACATTTGTACTTATCGTCTGCAAAGGTATGTCGCGTGCTGCGGTATGCGGAGACACTAAAAGCACCATAGTACAACACAGATGAAGCTTCTAAGTTGACGTAATAGCCAGTAAGAAGTAGTACAATTCAAGTTTTAGGTATTGATTATTGACTTTTTACCCTTCATTGGTGTCTTGGACATGAGCTAGGAACTTAAGATTTTGCATGAAAGGAGGACTAGCAGCTGCGTTGCACGGGAGAATGTGAAAAGTGTTCATATGTAGTAAAAACCTGAGAAATCCGTCCGTTTTCGTCATTTGTTATCGAATCGGCTTATAGCCAGATCGTCACATTGGCCGCACTTCATTTGGAAACGGTTACATTTATCGTTTGCAAAGCTATGTCGCGTGCTGCGGTATGCCGAGACACTAACTGCATCATAGTAGAACACAGATGAAGCTTCTAAGTTGATGTAATAGCGAGTAAGAAGTAGTACAATTCAAGTTTTAGGTATCGATTATTGACTTTTTACCCTTCTTTCGTGCCTTGGACATGAGCTGGGAACTTAAGGTTTTGCATGAAAGGTGAACTAGCAGCCGCGTTGCACGGGAGAATGTGAAAAGTGTTCATATGTAGTAAAAACTTGAGAAATCCGTCCGTTTTCGTCATTTGTTATCGAATCGACTTAAACCCAGATCATCACATTGGCCGCTCTTCTCTCTGAAACGGTTGTACTTGTCGTCTGCAAAGCTATGTCGCGTGCTGCGTTATGCCGAGACACTAAAAGCACCATAGTAGAACATAGATGAAGCTTCTAAGTTGATGTAATAGCCAGGAAGAAGTAGTACGATTCAAGTTTTAGGTATCGATTATTGTCTTTTTAAACTTCTTTGGCGCCTTGGACATGAGCTAGGATCTTAAGATTTTGCGTGAAAGGAGGACTAGCAGCCGCGCTGCACGAGAGAATGTGAAAAGTGTTCATATGTAGTAAAAACCTGAGAAATCGATCCGTTTTCGTCATTTGTTATCAAATCAACTTAAAGCCAGATCGTCACATTGGCCGCACTTCTGTCTGAAACTGTTACATTTATCGTCTACAAAGCTATGTCACGTGCGGCGGTATGTGGAGACGCAAAAAGCACCAACGTAGAACACAGATGAAGCTGCAAAGTTGATGTAATAGCCAGTAAGAAGTCATACAGTTCAAGTTTTAGGTAACGATTATTGACTTTTTACCATTCTTTGGTGCCTTGGACATGAGCTAGGAACTTAAGATTTTGCATGAAAGGAGGGCTTGTAGCCGCGTTGCACGGGAGAATGTGAAAAGTGTTCATATGTAGTAAAAACCTGAGAAATCCGTCCGTTTTCGTCTTTTGCTATCGAATCGACTTATAGCCAGATCGTCACATTGGCCGCACTTCATTTGGAAACGGTTACATTTATCGTCTGCAAAGCTATGCCGCGTGCTGCGGTATGCGGAGACACTAAAATCACCATAGTAGAACACAGATGAAGCTTCTAAGTTGATGTAATAGCCAGTAAGAAGTAGTACAATTCAAGTTTTAGGTATCGATTATTGTCTTTTCAAACTTCTCTGGCGCCTTGGACATGAGCTAGGACCTTAAGATTTTGCGTGAAAGGAGGACTAGCAGCCGCGTTGCACGGGAGAATGTGAAAAGTGTTCATATGTAGTAAAAACTGTGAAATCGGTCCGTTTTCGTCAATTTTTATCGAATCAACTTAAAGCAGATCGTCACATTGGCCGCACTTCTGTCTGAAACGTTTACAATTATCGTCTAGAAAGCTATGTCGCGTGCGGCGGTATGCGGAGACACAAAAAGCACCATCGTAGAACACAGATGAAGCTTCTAAGTTGATGTAATAGCCAGTAAGAAGTAGTACAATTCAAGTTTTAGTTATCGATTACTGACTTTTTACCCTTCTTTGGGGCCTTGGACATGAGCTAGGAACTTAAGATTTTGCATGAAAGGAGGACCAGCAGCCCCGTTGCACGGACGAATGTGAAAAGTGTTCATATGTAATAAAAACCTGAGAAATCCGTCCGTTTTCGTCATTTGTTATCGAATCGACTTAAAGCCAGATAGTCACATTGGCCGCATTTCTGTCTGAAACGTTTACATTTATCGTCTACAAAGCTATGACCCGTGCTGCGGTATGCGGAGACACTAAAAGCACCATAGTAGAACACAGATGAAGCTCCTAAGTTGATGTAATTGCCAGTAAGAAGTAGTACAATTCAAATTTTAGGTATCGATTATTGACTTTTTACCCTTCTTTGTGCCTTGGACATGAGCTAGGAACTTAAGATTTTGCATGAAAGGAGGACTAGCAGCTGCGTTGCACGGGAGAATGTGAAAAGTGTTCATATGTAGTTAAAACCTGAGAAATCCGTCCGTTTTCGTCATTTGTTATCGAATCGACTTAAAGCCAGATCGTCACATTGGACGCTCTTCTCTCTGAAACGTTTGTACTTATCGTCTGCAAAGCTATGTCGCGTGCTGCGGTATGCCGAGACACTAAAAGCACCATAGTAGAACACAGATGAAGCTTCTAAGTTGATGTAATAGCCAGGAAGAAGTAGTACGATCAAGTTTTAGGTATCGATTATTGTCTTTTTAAACTTCTTTGGCGCCTTGGACATGAGCTAGGACCTTAAGATTTTGCGTGAAAGGAGGACTAGCAGCCGCGCTGCACGAGAGAATGTGAAAAGTGTTCATATGTAGTAAAAACCTGAGAAATCGGTCCGTTTTCGTCAATTGTTATGGAATCAACTTAAAGCCAGATCGTCACATTGGCCGCACTTCTGTGTGAAACGGTTACATTTATCGTCTACAAAGCTATGTCACGTGCGGCGGTATGTGGAGACGCAAAAAGCACCAACGTAGAACACAGATGAAGCTTCTAAGTTGATGTAATAGCCAGTAAGAAGTCATACAGTTCAAGTTTTAGGTATCGATTATTGACTTTTTACCATTCTTTGGTGCCTTGGACATGAGCTAGGAACTTAAGATTTTGCATGAAAGGAGGTCTAGCAGCCGCGTTGCACGGGAGAATGTGAAAAGTGTTCATATGTAGTAAAAACCTGAGAAATCCGTCCGTTTTCGTCTTTTGCTATCGAATCGACTTATAGCCAGATCGTCACATTGGCCGCACTTCATTTGGAAACGGTTACATTTATCGTCTGCAAAGCTATGCCGCGTCCTGCGATATGCGGAGACACTAAAAGCACCATAGTAGAACACAGATGAAGCTTCTAAGTTGATGTAATAGCCAATAATAAGTAGTACAATTCAAGTTTTAGGTATCGATTATTGACTTTTTAGCTGGCTTTGGAGCCTTGGACATGAGTTAGGACCTCAAGATTCTGGATGGAAGGAGGACTAGCAGCCGAGTTGAAAGGGAGAATGTGAAAAGTGTTCATATATAGTAAAAACCTGAGAAATCCGTCCGTTTTCGTCATTTGTTATCGAATCGACTTATAGCCAGATCGTCACATTGGCCGCACTTCATTTGGAAACGGTTACATTTATCGTCTGCAAAGCTATGTGGCGTGCTGCGGTATGCCGAGACACCAAAAGCACCATAGTAGAACACAGATGAAGCTTCTAAGTTGATGTAATAGCCAGTAAGAAGTAGTACAATTCAAGTTTTAGGTATCGATTATTGTCTTTTTAAACTTCTCTGGCGCCTTGGACATGAGCTAGGACCTTACGATTTTGCGTGAAAGGAGGACTAGCAGCCGCGTTGCACGGGAGAATGTGAAAAGTGTTCATATGTAGTAAAAACTGAGAAATCGGTCCGTTTTCGTCAATTTTTATCGAATCAACTTAAAGCAGATCGTCACATTGGCCGCACTTCTGTCTGAAACGTTTACATTTATCGTCTACAAAGCTATGTCGCGTGCGGCGGTATGGGGAGACACAAAAAGCACCATCGTAGAACACAGATGAAGCTTCTAAGTTGATGTAATAGCCAGTAAGAAGTAGTAGAATTCAAGTTTTAGTTATCGATTACTGACTTTTTACCTTTCTTTGGGGCCTTGGACATGAGCTAGGAACTTAAGATTTTGCATGAAAGGAGGACCAGCAGCCCCGTTGCACGGACGAATGTGAAAAGTGTTCATATGTAATAAAAACCTGAGAAATCCGTCAGTATTCGTCATTTGTTATCGAAGCGACTTAAAGCCAGATCGTCACATTGGACGCTCTTCTCTCTGAAACGTTTGTACTTATCGTCTGCAAAGCTATGTCGCGTTCTGCGGTATGCCGAGACACTAAAAGCACCATAGTAGAACACAGATGAAGCTTCTAAGTTGATGTAATAGCCAGTAAGAAGTAGTACAATTCAAGTTTTAGGTATCGATTATTGACTTTTTACCCTTCTTTGGTGCCTTGGACATGAGCTAGGAACTTAAGATTTTGCAAGAAAGGAGATCTAGCAGCCGCGTTGCACGGGAGAATGTGAAAAGTGTTCATATGTAGTAAAAACCTGAGAAATCCGTCCGTTTACGTCATTTGTTAACTAATCGACTTAAAGCCAGTTCTTCACATTGGCCGCTCTTCTCTCTGAAACGGTTGTACTTATCGTCTGCAAAGCTATGTCGCGTGGTGCGGTATGCGGAGACACTAAAAGCACCATAGTAGAACACAGATGAAGCTTGTAAGTTGATGTAATAGCCAATAATAAGTAGTACAATTCAAGTTTTAGGTATCGATTATTGACTTTTTAGCTGGCTTTGGAGCCTTGGACATGAGCTAGGACCTCAATATTCTGCATGAAAGGAGGACTAGCAGCCGAGTTGCAAGGGAGAATGTGAAAAGTGTTAATATAAAGTAAAAACCTGAGAAATCCGTCCGTTTTCGCCATTTGTTATCGAATCGACTTATAGCCAGATCGTAACTTTGGTCGCACTTCATTTGGAAACGGTTACATTTATCGTCTGCAAAGCTATGTCGCGTGCTGCGGTATGCCGATACACCAAAAGCACCATAGTAGAACACAGATGAAGCTTCTAAGTTGATGTAATAGCCAGTAAGAAGTAGTACAATTCAAGTTTTAGTTATCGATTATTGACTTTTGACCCGGCTTTGGTGCATTGGATATGTGCTAGGACCTTAAGATTTTGCATGAAAGGAGGACTAGCAGCCGCGTTGAACGGGAAAATGTGAAAAGTGTTCATATGCAGTATAAAGATGAGAAATCCGTCCGTTTTCGTCATTTGTTATCGAATCGATATAAATCCAGATCGTCACATTGGCCGCACTTCTGTCTGAAACGCTTACATTTATCGTCTGCAAAGCTATGTCACGTACTGCGGTATGTGGAGACGCTAAAAGCACCATTGTAGAACACAGATGAAGCTTCTAAATTGATGTAATAGCCAGTAAGAAGTAGTACAATTCAAGTTATAGTTATAGATTATTGACTTTTTACCCTTCTTTGGTGCCTTAGACATGAGCTAGGAACTTAAGATTTTGCATGAAAGGAGGACTGGCAGCCGTGTTTCACGGGAGAATGTGAAAAGTGTTCATATGTAGTAAAAACCTGGGAAATCCGTCCGTTTTCGTCATTTGTTATCGAATCGACTTAAAGCCAGATCGTCACATTGGCCGCTCTCCTGTCTGAAATGGTTACATTTATAGTCTGCAAAGCTATGCCGCGTGCTGCGGTATGCGGAGACACTAAAAGCACCATAGTAGAACACAGATGAAGTTTCAAAGTTGATGTAATAGAAAGTAT
Organism: Schistocerca gregaria; assembly: GCF_023897955.1. Classification (NCBI taxonomy): domain Eukaryota; kingdom Metazoa; phylum Arthropoda; class Insecta; order Orthoptera; family Acrididae; genus Schistocerca; species Schistocerca gregaria. Next base: position 730,097 of record NW_026061718.1, on the reverse strand, counting down.
GAAGTTGTACAATTCAAGTTTTAGGTATCGATTATTTACTTTTTACCCTTCTTTGGTGCCTTGGACATGAGCTAGGAACTTAAGATTTTGCATGAAAGGAGAACTAGTAGCCGCGTTGTACGGGAGAATGTGAAATGTGCTCATATGTAGTAAAAACCTGAGAAATCCGTCCGTTTTCGTCATTTGTTATCGAATCGACTTAAAGCCAGATCGTCACATTGGACGCTCTTCTCCCTGAGACGGTTGTAATTATCGTCTGCAAAGCTATGTCGCGTGCTGCGGTATGCCGAGACACTAAAAGCACCATAGTAGAACACAGATGAAGCTTCTAAGGTGATGTAATAGCCAGTAAGATGTAGTACAATTCAAGTTTTAGGTATCGATTATTTACTTTTTACCCTTCTTTGGTGCCTTGGACATGAGCTAGGAACTTAAGATTTTGCATGAAAGGAGAACTAGCAGCAGCGTTGCACGGGAGAATGTGAAAAGTGTTCATATGTAGTAAAAACCTGAGAAATCCGTCCGTTTTCGTCATTTGTTATCGAATCGACTTAAAGCCAGATCGTCACATTGGCCGCTCTTCTCTCTGAATCGGTTGTACTTGTCGTCTGCAAAGGTATGTCGCGTCCTGCGGTATGCGGAGACACTAAAAGCACCATAGTAGAACACAGATGAAGCTTCTAAGTTGATGTAACAGCCAGTAAGAACTAGTACAATTCAAGATTAATTATCGATTACTGACTTTTTACCCTTCTTTAGGGGCCTTGGACATGAGCTAGGAACTTAAGATTTTGCATGAAAGGAGGACTAGCAGCCCCGTTGCACGGACGAATGTGAAAAGTGTTCATATGTAATAAAAACCTGAGAAATCCGTCCGTTTTCGTCATTTGTTATCGAATCGACTTAAAGCCAGATAGTCACATTGGCCGCATTTCTGTCTGAAACGTTTACATTTATCGTCTACAAAGCTATGACCCGTGCTGCGGTATGGGGAGACACAAAAAGCACCATCGTAGAACACAGATGAAGCTTCTAAGTTGATGTAATAGCCAGTAAGAAGTAGTAGAATTCAAGTTTTAGTTATCGATTACTGACTTTTTACCTTTCTTTGGGGCCTTGGACATGAGCTAGGAACTTAAGATTTTGCATGAAAGGAGGACCAGCAGCCCCGTTGCACGGACGAATGTGAAAAGTGTTCATATGTAATAAAAACCTGAGAAATCCGTCAGTATTCGTCATTTGTTATCGAAGCGACTTAAAGCCAGATCGTCACATTGGACGCTCTTCTCTCTGAAACGTTTGTACTTATCGTCTGCAAAGCTATGTCGCGTTCTGCGGTATGCCGAGACACTAAAAGCACCATAGTAGAACACAGATGAAGCTTCTAAGTTGATGTAATAGCCAGTAAGAAGTAGTACAATTCAAGTTTTAGGTATCGATTATTGACTTTTTACCCTTCTTTGGTGCCTTAGACATGAGCTAGGAACTTAAGATTTTGCATGAAAAGAGGACTGGCAGCCGTGTTTCACGGGAGAATGTGAAAAGTGTTCATATGTAGTAAAAACCTGAGAAATCCGTCCGTTTTCGTCATTTGTTATCGAATCGACTTAAAGCCAGATCGTCACATTGGCCGCTCTCCTGTCTGAAACGGTTACATTTATAGTCTGCAAAGCTATGCCGCGTGCTGCGGTATGCGGAGACACTAAAAGCAACATAGTAGAACACAGATGAAGTTTCAAAGTTGATGTAATAGCCAGTAGGAAGTAGTACAATTCAAGTTTTAGGTATCGATTATTGACTTTTTACCCTCCTTTCGTGCCTTGGACATGAGCTAGGAACTTAAGATTTTGCATGAAAGGAGAACTAGCAGCCGCGTTGCACGGGAGAATGTGAAAAGTGTTCATATGTAGTAAAAACCTGAGAAATCCGTCCGTTTTCGTCATTTGATATCGAATCGACTTAAAGCCAGATCATCACATTGGCCGCTCTTCTCTCTGAAACGGTTGTACTTGTCGTCTGCAAAGCTATGTCGCGTGCTGCGGTATGCCGAGACACTAAAAGCACCATAGTAGAACACAGATGAAGCTTCTAAGTTGATGTAATAGCCAGGAAGAAGTAGTACGATTCAAGTTTTAGGTATCGATTATTGACTTTTTAGCTGGCTTTGGAGCCTTGGACATGAGTTAGGACCTCAAGATTCTGGATGGAAGGAGGACTAGCAGCCGAGTTGAAAGGGAGAATGTGAAAAGTGTTCATATATAGTAAAAACCTGAGAAATCCGTCCGTTTTCGTCATTTGTTATCGAATCGACTTATAGCCAGATCGTCACATTGGCCGCACTTCATTTGGAAACGGTTACATTTATCGTCTGCAAAGCTATGTGGCGTGCTGCGGTATGCCGAGACACCAAAAGCACCATAGTAGAACACAGATGAAGCTTCTAAGTTGATGTAATAGCCAGTAAGAAGTAGTACAATTCAAGTTTTAGGTATCGATTATTGTCTTTTTAAACTTCTCTGGCGCCTTGGACATGAGCTAGGACCTTACGATTTTGCGTGAAAGGAGGACTAGCAGCCGCGTTGCACGGGAGAATGTGAAAAGTGTTCATATGTAGTAAAAACTGAGAAATCGGTCCGTTTTCGTCAATTTTTATCGAATCAACTTAAAGCAGATCGTCACATTGGCCGCACTTCTGTCTGAAACGTTTACATTTATCGTCTACAAAGATATGTCGCGTGCGGCGGTATGGGGAGACACAAAAAGCACCATCGTAGAACACAGATGAAGCTTCTAAGTTGATGTAATAGCCAGTAAGAAGTAGTAGAATTCAAGTTTTAGTTATCGATTACTGACTTTTTACCTTTCTTTGGGGCCTTGGACATGAGCTAGGAACTTAAGATTTTGCATGAAAGGAGGACCAGCAGCCCCGTTGCACGGACGAATGTGAAAAGTGTTCATATGTAATAAAAACCTGAGAAATCCGTCAGTATTCGTCATTTGTTATCGAAGCGACTTAAAGCCAGATCGTCACATTGGACGCTCTTCTCTCTGAAACGTTTGTACTTATCGTCTGCAAAGCTATGTCGCGTTCTGCGGTATGCCGAGACACTAAAAGCACCATAGTAGAACACAGATGAAGCTTCTAAGTTGATGTAATAGCCAGTAAGAAGTAGTACAATTCAAGTTTTAGGTATCGATTATTGACTTTTTACCCTTCTTTGGTGCCTTGGACATGAGCTAGGAACTTAAGATTTTGCAAGAAAGGAGATCTAGCAGCCGCGTTGCACGGGAGAATGTGAAAAGTGTTCATATGTAGTAAAAACCTGAGAAATCCGTCCGTTTACGTCATTTGTTAACTAATCGACTTAAAGCCAGTTCTTCACATTGGCCGCTCTTCTCTCTGAAACGGTTGTACTTATCGTCTGCAAAGCTATGTCGCGTGGTGCGGTATGCGGAGACACTAAAAGCACCATAGTAGAACACAGATGAAGCTTGTAAGTTGATGTAATAGCCAATAATAAGTAGTACAATTCAAGTTTTAGGTATCGATTATTGACTTTTTAGCTGGCTTTGGAGCCTTGGACATGAGCTAGGACCTCAATATTCTGCATGAAAGGAGGACTAGCAGCCGAGTTGCAAGGGAGAATGTGAAAAGTGTTAATATAAAGTAAAAACCTGAGAAATCCGTCCGTTTTCGCCATTTGTTATCGAATCGACTTATAGCCAGATCGTAACTTTGGTCGCACTTCATTTGGAAACGGTTACATTTATCGTCTGCAAAGCTATGTCGCGTGCTGCGGTATGCCGATACACCAAAAGCACCATAGTAGAACACAGATGAAGCTTCTAAGTTGATGTAATAGCCAGTAAGAAGTAGTACAATTCAAGTTTTAGTTATCGATTATTGACTTTTGACCCGGCTTTGGTGCATTGGATATGTGCTAGGACCTTAAGATTTTGCATGAAAGGAGGACTAGCAGCCGCGTTGAACGGGAAAATGTGAAAAGTGTTCATATGCAGTATAAAGATGAGAAATCCGTCCGTTTTCGTCATTTGTTATCGAATCGATATAAATCCAGATCGTCACATTGGCCGCACTTCTGTCTGAAACGCTTACATTTATCGTCTGCAAAGCTATGTCACGTACTGCGGTATGTGGAGACGCTAAAAGCACCATTGTAGAACACAGATGAAGCTTCTAAATTGATGTAATAGCCAGTAAGAAGTAGTACAATTCAAGTTATAGTTATAGATTATTGACTTTTTACCCTTCTTTGGTGCCTTAGACATGAGCTAGGAACTTAAGATTTTGCATGAAAGGAGGACTGGCAGCCGTGTTTCACGGGAGAATGTGAAAAGTGTTCATATGTAGTAAAAACCTGGGAAATCCGTCCGTTTTCGTCATTTGTTATCGAATCGACTTAAAGCCAGATCGTCACATTGGCCGCTCTCCTGTCTGAAATGGTTACATTTATAGTCTGCAAAGCTATGCCGCGTGCTGCGGTATGCGGAGACACTAAAAGCACCATAGTAGAACACAGATGAAGTTTCAAAGTTGATGTAATAGAAAGTATGAAGTTGTACAATTCAAGTTTTAGGTATCGATTATTTACTTTTTACCCTTCTTTGGTGCCTTGGACATGAGCTAGGAACTTAAGATTTTGCATGAAAGGAGAACTAGTAGCCGCGTTGTACGAGAATGTGAAATGTGCTCATATGTAGTAAAAACCTGAGAAATCCGTCCGTTTTCGTCATTTGTTATCGAATCGACTTAAAGCCAGATCGTCACATTGGACGCTCTTCTCCCTGAGACGGTTGTAATTATCGTCTGCAAAGCTATGTCGCGTGCTGCGGTATGCCGAGACACTAAAAGCACCATAGTAGAACACAGATGAAGCTTCTAAGGTGATGTAATAGCCAGTAAGATGTAGTACAATTCAAGTTTTAGGTATCGATTATTTACTTTTTACCCTTCTTTGGTGCCTTGGACATGAGCTAGGAACTTAAGATTTTGCATGAAAGGAGAACTAGCAGCAGCGTTGCACGGGAGAATGTGAAAAGTGTTCATATGTAGTAAAAACCTGAGAAATCCGTCCGTTTTCGTCATTTGTTATCGAATCGACTTAAAGCCAGATCGTCACATTGGCCGCTCTTCTCTCTGAATCGGTTGTACTTGTCGTCTGCAAAGGTATGTCGCGTCCTGCGGTATGCGGAGACACTAAAAGCACCATAGTAGAACACAGATGAAGCTTCTAAGTTGATGTAATAGCCAGTAAGAACTAGTACAATTCAAGATTAATTATCGATTACTGACTTTTTACCCTTCTTTAGGGGCCTTGGACATGAGCTAGGAACTTAAGATTTTGCATGAAAGGAGGACTAGCAGCCCCGTTGCACGGACGAATGTGAAAAGTGTTCATATGTAATAAAAACCTGAGAAATCCGTCCGTTTTCGTCATTTGTTATCGAATCGACTTAAAGCCAGATAGTCACATTGGCCGCATTTCTGTCTGAAACGTTTACATTTATCGTCTACAAAGCTATGACCCGTGCTGCGGTATGGGGAGACACAAAAAGCACCATCGTAGAACACAGATGAAGCTTCTAAGTTGATGTAATAGCCAGTAAGAAGTAGTAGAATTCAAGTTTTAGTTATCGATTACTGACTTTTTACCTTTCTTTGGGGCCTTGGACATGAGCTAGGAACTTAAGATTTTGCATGAAAGGAGGACCAGCAGCCCCGTTGCACGGACGAATGTGAAAAGTGTTCATATGTAATAAAAACCTGAGAAATCCGTCAGTATTCGTCATTTGTTATCGAAGCGACTTAAAGCCAGATCGTCACATTGGACGCTCTTCTCTCTGAAACGTTTGTACTTATCGTCTGCAAAGCTATGTCGCGTTCTGCGGTATGCCGAGACACTAAAAGCACCATAGTAGAACACAGATGAAGCTTCTAAGTTGATGTAATAGCCAGTAAGAAGTAGTACAATTCAAGTTTTAGGTATCGATTATTGACTTTTTACCCTTCTTTGGTGCCTTAGACATGAGCTAGGAACTTAAGATTTTGCATGAAAAGAGGACTGGCAGCCGTGTTTCACGGGAGAATGTGAAAAGTGTTCATATGTAGTAAAAACCTGAGAAATCCGTCCGTTTTCGTCATTTGTTATCGAATCGACTTAAAGCCAGATCGTCACATTGGCCGCTCTCCTGTCTGAAACGGTTACATTTATAGTCTGCAAAGCTATGCCGCGTGCTGCGGTATGCGGAGACACTAAAAGCAACATAGTAGAACACAGATGAAGTTTCAAAGTTGATGTAATAGCCAGTAGGAAGTAGTACAATTCAAGTTTTAGGTATCGATTATTGACTTTTTACCCTCCTTTCGTGCCTTGGACATGAGCTAGGAACTTAAGATTTTGCATGAAAGGAGAACTAGCAGCCGCGTTGCACGGGAGAATGTGAAAAGTGTTCATATGTAGTAAAAACCTGAGAAATCCGTCCGTTTTCGTCATTTGATATCGAATCGACTTAAAGCCAGATCATCACATTGGCCGCTCTTCTCTCTGAAACGGTTGTACTTGTCGTCTGCAAAGCTATGTCGCGTGCTGCGGTATGCCGAGACACTAAAAGCACCATAGTAGAACACAGATGAAGCTTCTAAGTTGATGTAATAGCCAGGAAGAAGTAGTACGATTCAAGATTTAGGTATCGATTATTGTCTTTTTAAATTTCTTTGGCGCCTTGGACATGAGCTATGACCTTAAGATTTTGCGTGAAACTAGGACTAGCAGCCGCGCTGCACGGGAGAATGTGAAAAGTGTTCATATGTAGTAAAAACCTGGGAAATCGGTCCGTTTTCGTCATTTGTTATCAAATCAACTTAAAGCCAGATCGTCACATTGGCCGCACTTCTGTGTGAAACGGTTACATTTATCGTCTACAAAGCTATGTCACGTGCGGCGGTATGTGGAGACGCAAAAAGCACCAACGTAGAACACAGATGAAGCTTCTAAGTTGATGTAATAGCCAGTAAGAAGTCATACAGTTCAAGTTTTAGGTATCGATTATTGACTTTTTACCATTCTTTGGTGCCTTGGACTTGAGCTAGGAACTTAAGATTTTGCATGAAAGGAGGTCTAGCAGCCGCGTTGCACGGGAGAATGTGAAAAGTGTTCATATGTAGTAAAAACCTGAGAAATCCGTCCGTTTTCGTCTTTTGCTATCGAATCGACTTATAGCCAGATCGTCACATTGGCCGCACTTCATTTGGAAACGGTTACATTTATCGTCTGCAAAGCTATGCCGCGTCCTGCGATATGCGGAGACACTAAAAGCACCATAGTAGAACACAGATGAAGCTTCTAAGTTGATGTAATAGCCAATAATAAGTAGTACAATTCAAGTTTTAGGTATCGATTATTGACTTTTTAGCTGGCTTTGGAGCCTTGGACATGAGTTAGGACCTCAAGATTCTGGATGGAAGGAGGACTAGCAGCCGAGTTGAAAGGGAGAATGTGAAAAGTGTTCATATATAGTAAAAACCTGAGAAATCCGTCCGTTTTCGTCATTTGTTATCGAATCGACTTATAGCCAGATCGTCACATTGGCCGCACTTCATTTGGAAACGGTTACATTTATCGTCTGCAAAGCTATGTGGCGTGCTGCGGTATGCCGAGACACCAAAAGCACCATAGTAGAACACAGATGAAGCTTCTAAGTTGATGTAATAGCCAGTAAGAAGTAGTACAATTCAAGTTTTAGGTATCGATTATTGTCTTTTTAAACTTCTCTGGCGCCTTGGACATGAGCTAGGACCTTACGATTTTGCGTGAAAGGAGGACTAGCAGCCGCGTTGCACGGGAGAATGTGAAAAGTGTTCATATGTAGTAAAAACTGAGAAATCGGTCCGTTTTCGTCAATTTTTATCGAATCAACTTAAAGCAGATCGTCACATTGGCCGCACTTCTGTCTGAAACGTTTACATTTATCGTCTACAAAGCTATGTCGCGTGCGGCGGTATGGGGAGACACAAAAAGCACCATCGTAGAACACAGATGAAGCTTCTAAGTTGATGTAATAGCCAGTAAGAAGTAGTAGAATTCAAGTTTTAGTTATCGATTACTGACTTTTTACCTTTCTTTGGGGCCTTGGACATGAGCTAGGAACTTAAGATTTTGCATGAAAGGAGGACCAGCAGCCCCGTTGCACGGACGAATGTGAAAAGTGTTCATATGTAATAAAAACCTGAGAAATCCGTCAGTATTCGTCATTTGTTATCGAAGCGACTTAAAGCCAGATCGTCACATTGGACGCTCTTCTCTCTGAAACGTTTGTACTTATCGTCTGCAAAGCTATGTCGCGTTCTGCGGTATGCCGAGACACTAAAAGCACCATAGTAGAACACAGATGAAGCTTCTAAGTTGATGTAATAGCCAGTAAGAAGTAGTACAATTCAAGTTTTAGGTATCGATTATTGACTTTTTACCCTTCTTTGGTGCCTTGGACATGAGCTAGGAACTTAAGATTTTGCAAGAAAGGAGATCTAGCAGCCGCGTTGCACGGGAGAATGTGAAAAGTGTTCATATGTAGTAAAAACCTGAGAAATCCGTCCGTTTACGTCATTTGTTAACTAATCGACTTAAAGCCAGTTCTTCACATTGGCCGCTCTTCTCTCTGAAACGGTTGTACTTATCGTCTGCAAAGCTATGTCGCGTGGTGCGGTATGCGGAGACACTAAAAGCACCATAGTAGAACACAGATGAAGCTTGTAAGTTGATGTAATAGCCAATAATAAGTAGTACAATTCAAGTTTTAGGTATCGATTATTGACTTTTTAGCTGGCTTTGGAGCCTTGGACATGAGCTAGGACCTCAATATTCTGCATGAAAGGAGGACTAGCAGCCGAGTTGCAAGGGAGAATGTGAAAAGTGTTAATATAAAGTAAAAACCTGAGAAATCCGTCCGTTTTCGCCATTTGTTATCGAATCGACTTATAGCCAGATCGTAACTTTGGTCGCACTTCATTTGGAAACGGTTACATTTATCGTCTGCAAAGCTATGTCGCGTGCTGCGGTATGCCGATACACCAAAAGCACCATAGTAGAACACAGATGAAGCTTCTAAGTTGATGTAATAGCCAGTAAGAAGTAGTACAATTCAAGTTTTAGTTATCGATTATTGACTTTTGACCCGGCTTTGGTGCATTGGATATGTGCTAGGACCTTAAGATTTTGCATGAAAGGAGGACTAGCAGCCGCGTTGAACGGGAAAATGTGAAAAGTGTTCATATGCAGTATAAAGATGAGAAATCCGTCCGTTTTCGTCATTTGTTATCGAATCGATATAAATCCAGATCGTCACATTGGCCGCACTTCTGTCTGAAACGCTTACATTTATCGTCTGCAAAGCTATGTCACGTACTGCGGTATGTGGAGACGCTAAAAGCACCATTGTAGAACACAGATGAAGCTTCTAAATTGATGTAATAGCCAGTAAGAAGTAGTACAATTCAAGTTATAGTTATAGATTATTGACTTTTTACCCTTCTTTGGTGCCTTAGACATGAGCTAGGAACTTAAGATTTTGCATGAAAGGAGGACTGGCAGCCGTGTTTCACGGGAGAATGTGAAAAGTGTTCATATGTAGTAAAAACCTGGGAAATCCGTCCGTTTTCGTCATTTGTTATCGAATCGACTTAAAGCCAGATCGTCACATTGGCCGCTCTCCTGTCTGAAATGGTTACATTTATAGTCTGCAAAGCTATGCCGCGTGCTGCGGTATGCGGAGACACTAAAAGCACCATAGTAGAACACAGATGAAGTTTCAAAGTTGATGTAATAGAAAGTATGAAGTTGTACAATTCAAGTTTTAGGTATCGATTATTTACTTTTTACCCTTCTTTGGTGCCTTGGACATGAGCTAGGAACTTAAGATTTTGCATGAAAGGAGAACTAGTAGCCGCGTTGTACGGGAGAATGTGAAATGTGCTCATATGTAGTAAAAACCTGAGAAATCCGTCCGTTTTCGTCATTTGTTATCGAATCGACTTAAAGCCAGATCGTCACATTGGACGCTCTTCTCCCTGAGACGGTTGTAATTATCGTCTGCAAAGCTATGTCGCGTGCTGCGGTATGCCGAGACACTAAAAGCACCATAGTAGAACACAGATGAAGCTTCTAAGGTGATGTAATAGCCAGTAAGATGTAGTACAATTCAAGTTTTAGGTATCGATTATTTACTTTTTACCCTTCTTTGGTGCCTTGGACATGAGCTAGGAACTTAAGATTTTGCATGAAAGGAGAACTAGCAGCAGCGTTGCACGGGAGAATGTGAAAAGTGTTCATATGTAGTAAAAACCTGAGAAATCCGTCCGTTTTCGTCATTTGTTATCGAATCGACTTAAAGCCAGATCGTCACATTGGCCGCTCTTCTCTCTGAATCGGTTGTACTTGTCGTCTGCAAAGGTATGTCGCGTCCTGCGGTATGCGGAGACACTAAAAGCACCATAGTAGAACACAGATGAAGCTTCTAAGTTGATGTAATAGCCAGTAAGAACTAGTACAATTCAAGATTAATTATCGATTACTGACTTTTTACCCTTCTTTAGGGGCCTTGGACATGAGCTAGGAACTTAAGATTTTGCATGAAAGGAGGACTAGCAGCCCCGTTGCACGGACGAATGTGAAAAGTGTTCATATGTAATAAAAACCTGAGAAATCCGTCCGTTTTCGTCATTTGTTATCGAATCGACTTAAAGCCAGATAGTCACATTGGCCGCATTTCTGTCTGAAACGTTTACATTTATCGTCTACAAAGCTATGACCCGTGCTGCGGTATGGGGAGACACAAAAAGCACCATCGTAGAACACAGATGAAGCTTCTAAGTTGATGTAATAGCCAGTAAGAAGTAGTAGAATTCAAGTTTTAGTTATCGATTACTGACTTTTTACCTTTCTTTGGGGCCTTGGACATGAGCTAGGAACTTAAGATTTTGCATGAAAGGAGGACCAGCAGCCCCGTTGCACGGACGAATGTGAAAAGTGTTCATATGTAATAAAAACCTGAGAAATCCGTCAGTATTCGTCATTTGTTATCGAAGCGACTTAAAGCCAGATCGTCACATTGGACGCTCTTCTCTCTGAAACGTTTGTACTTATCGTCTGCAAAGCTATGTCGCGTTCTGCGGTATGCCGAGACACTAAAAGCACCATAGTAGAACACAGATGAAGCTTCTAAGTTGATGTAATAGCCAGTAAGAAGTAGTACAATTCAAGTTTTAGGTATCGATTATTGACTTTTTACCCTTCTTTGGTGCCTTAGACATGAGCTAGGAACTTAAGATTTTGCATGAAAAGAGGACTGGCAGCCGTGTTTCACGGGAGAATGTGAAAAGTGTTCATATGTAGTAAAAACCTGAGAAATCCGTCCGTTTTCGTCATTTGTTATCGAATCGACTTAAAGCCAGATCGTCACATTGGCCGCTCTCCTGTCTGAAACGGTTACATTTATAGTCTGCAAAGCTATGCCGCGTGCTGCGGTATGCGGAGACACTAAAAGCAACATAGTAGAACACAGATGAAGTTTCAAAGTTGATGTAATAGCCAGTAGGAAGTAGTACAATTCAAGTTTTAGGTATCGATTATTGACTTTTTACCCTCCTTTCGTGCCTTGGACATGAGCTAGGAACTTAAGATTTTGCATGAAAGGAGAACTAGCAGCCGCGTTGCACGGGAGAATGTGAAAAGTGTTCATATGTAGTAAAAACCTGAGAAATCCGTCCGTTTTCGTCATTTGATATCGAATCGACTTAAAGCCAGATCATCACATTGGCCGCTCTTCTCTCTGAAACGGTTGTACTTGTCGTCTGCAAAGCTATGTCGCGTGCTGCGGTATGCCGAGACACTAAAAGCACCATAGTAGAACACAGATGAAGCTTCTAAGTTGATGTAATAGCCAGGAAGAAGTAGTACGATTCAAGATTTAGGTATCGATTATTGTCTTTTTAAATTTCTTTGGCGCCTTGGACATGAGCTATGACCTTAAGATTTTGCGTGAAACTAGGACTAGCAGCCGCGCTGCACGGGAGAATGTGAAAAGTGTTCATATGTAGTAAAAACCTGGGAAATCGGTCCGTTTTCGTCATTTGTTATCAAATCAACTTAAAGCCAGATCGTCACATTGGCCGCACTTCTGTCTGATACTGTTACATTTATCGTCTACAAAGCTATGTCGCTTGCGGCGGTATGTGGAGACACAAAAAGCACCAACGTAGAACACAGATGAAGCTCCTAAGTTGATGTAATAGCCGGTAAGAAGTCATACAGTTCAAGTTTTAGGTATCGATTATTGACTTTTTACCACTCTTTGGTGCGTTGGACATGAGCTAAGAACTTAAGATTTTGCATGAAAGGAGGGCTAGCAGCCGCGTTGCACGAAAGAATGTGAAAAGTGTTCATATGTAGTAAAAACCTGAGAAATCCGTCCGCTTTCGTCTTTTGCTATCGAATCGACTTATAGCCAGATTGTCACATTGGCCGCACATCATTTGGAAACGGTTACATTTATCGTCTGCAATGTTATGCGCGTGCTGCGGTATGCCGAGACACTAAAAGCACCATAGTAGAACACAGATGAAGCTTCTGAGTTGATGTAATTGCCAGTAAGATGTAGTACAATTTAAGTTTTAGGTATCGATAATTGACTTTTTACCCTTCTTTGGTGCCTTGGACATGAGCTAGCAACTTAAGGTTTTGCATGAAAGGAGAACAAGCATCCGCGTTGCACGGGAGAATGTGAAAAGTGTTCATATGTTGTAAAAACCTGAGAAATCCGTCCGTTTTCGTCATTTGTTATCGAATCGACTTAAAGCCAGATCGACACATTGGCCGCTCTTCTCTCTGAAACGGTTGTACTTATCGTCTGCAAAGCTATGTCGCGTGCTGCGGTATGAGGAGACACTAAAAGCACCATAGTAGAACACAGATGAAGCTTCTAAGTTGATGTAATAGCCAGGAAGAAGTAGTACAATTCAAGTTTTAGGTATCGATTATTGTCTTTTTAACCTTCTCTTGCGCCTTTGACATGAGCTAGGACCTTAAGATTTTGCGTGAAAGGAGGACTAGCAGCCGCGTTGCACGGGAGAATTTGAAAAGTGTTCATATGTAGTAAAAACTGAGAAATCGGTCCGTTTTCGTCAATTGTTATCGAATCAACTTAAAGCCAGATCGTCACATTGGCCGCACTTGTGTCTGAAACGGTTACATTTATCGTCTACAAAGCTATGTCGCGTGCGGCCGTATGCGGAGACACAAAAAGCACCATCGTAGAACACAGATGAAGCTTCTAAGTTGATGTAATAGCCAGTAAGAAGTAGTACAATTCAAGTTTTAGTTATCGATTACTGACTTTTTACGCTTCTTTGGGGCCTTGGACATGAGCTAGGAACTTAAGATTTTGCATGAAAGGAGGACTAGCAGCCCCGTTGCACGGAAGAATGTGAAAAGTGTTCATATGTAATAAAAACCTGAGAAATCCGTCCGTTTTCGTCATTTGTTATCGAATCGACTTAAAGCCAGAACGTCACAATGGTCGCCCTTATGACTGAAACGGTTACATTTATCGTCCGCAAAGCTATGTCGCGTGCTGTGGTATGCGGAGACACTAAAAGCACCATAGTAGAACACAGATGAAGCTCCTAAGTTGATGTAATTGCCAGTTAGAAGTAGTACAATTCAAGTTTTAGGTATCGATTATTGACTTTTTACCCTTCTTTGGTGCCTTGGACATGAGCTAGGAACTTAAGATTCTGCATGAAAGGAGAACTAGCAGCCGCGTTGTACGGAGAATGTGAAAAGTGTTCATATATGGTAAAAACCTGAGCAATCCGTCCGTTTTCGTCATTTGTTATCGAATCGACTTAAAGCCAGATCGTCACATTGGACGCTCTTCTCTCTGAAACGTTTGTACTTATCGTCTGCAAAGCTATGTCGCGTGCTGCGGTATGCCGAGACACTAAAAGCACCATAGTACAACACAGATGAAGCTTCTAAGTTGATGTAATAGCCAGTAAGAAGTAGTACAATTCAAGTTTTAGGTATCGATTATTGACTTTTTACCCTTCTTTGGTGCCTTGGACATGAGCTAGGAACTTAAGATTTTGCATGAAAGGAGATCTAACAGCCGTGTTGCACGGGAGAATGGAAAAGTGTTCATATGTTGTAAAAACCTGAGAAATCCGTCCGTTTTCGTCATTTGTTATCTAATCGACTTAAAGCCAGTTCGTCACATTAGCCGCTCTTCTCTCTGAAACGGTTGTACCTATCGTCTGCAAAGCTATGTCGCGTGCTGCGGTATGCGGAGACACTAAACGAACCATAGTAGAACACAGATGAAGCTTCTAAGTTGACGTAATAGCCAGTAAGAAGTAGTACAATTCAAGTTTTAGTTATCGATTATTGAACTTTTTACCCTGCTTTGGTGCATTGGATATGTGCTAGGACCTTAAGATTTTGCATGAAAGGAGGACTAGCAGCCGCGTTGAACGGGAAAATGTGAAAAGTGTTCATATGTAGTATAAAGCTGAGAAATCCGTCCGTTTTCGTCATTTGTTATCGAATCGATATAAAGCCAGATCGTCACATTGGCCGCACTTCTGTCTGAAACGCTTACATTTATCGTCTGCAAAGCTATGTCACGTACTGCGGTATGTGGAGTCGCTAAAAACACCATAGTAGAACAAAGATGAAGCTTCTAAATTGATGTAATAGCCAGTAAGAAGTAGTACAATTCAAGTTTTAGTTATCGATTATTGACTTTTTACCCTCCTTTGGTGCCATAGAAATGAGTTAGGAACTTAAGATTTTGCATGAAAGGAGGACTAGCAGCCGTGTTTCACGGGAGAATGTGAAAAGCGTTCATATGTAGTAAAAACCTGAGAAATCCGTCCGTTTTCGTCATTTGTTATCGAATCGACTTAAAGCCAGATCGTCACATTGGCCGCTCTCCTGTCTGAAACGGTTACATTTATCGTCTGCAATGCTATGTCGCGTGCTGCGGTATGCCGAGACACTAAAAGCACCATAGTAGAACACAGATGAAGCTTCTAAGTTGATGTAATAGCCAGTAGGAAGTAGTACAATTCAAGTTTTAGGTATCGATTATTGTCTTTTTAAACTTCTCTGGCGCCTTGGACATGAGCTAGGACCTTAAGATTTTGCGTGAAAGGAGGACTAGCAGCCGCGTTGCACGGGAGAATGTGAAAAGTGTTCATATGTAGTAAAAACTGAGAAATCGGTCCGTTTTCGTCAATTGTTATCGAATCAAATTAAAGCCAGATCGTCACGTTGGCCGCACTTCTGTCTGAAACGGTTGTACTTATCGTCTGCAAAGCTATGTCGCGTGCTGCGGAACGCGTAGACACTTAAAGCACCATAGTAGAACACAGATGAAGCTTCTAAGTTGATGTAATAGCCAGGAAGAAGTAGTACGATTCAAGGTTTAGGTATCGATTATTGTCTTTTTAAACTTCTCTGGCGCCTTGGACATGAGCTAGGACCTTAAGATTTTGCGTGAAAGGAGGACTAGCAGCCGCGTTGAACGGGAAAATGTGAAAAGTGTTCATATGTAGTATAAACCTGAGAAATCCGTCCGTTTTCGTCATTTGTTATCGAATCGATATAAAGCCAGATCGTCACATTGGCCGCACTTCTGTCTGAAACGCTTACATTTATCGTCTGCAAAGCTATGTCACGTACTGCGGTATGTGGAGACGCTAAAAACACCATAGTAGAACACATATGAAGCTTCTAAATTGATGTAATAGCCAGTAAGAAGTAGTACAATTCAAGTTTCAGTTATCGATTATTGACTTTTTACCCTTCTTTGGTGCCATAGAAATGAGTTAGGAACTTTTTGCATGAAAGGAGGACTAGCAGCCGTGTTTCACGGGAGAATGTGAAAAGTGTTCATATGTAGTAAAAACCTGAGAAATCCGTCCGTTTTCGTCATTTGTTATCGAATCGACTTAAAGCCAGATCGTCACATTGGCCGCTCTCCTGTCTGAAACGGTTACATTTATCGTCTGCAAAGCTATATCGCGTGCTGCGGTATGCGGAGGCACTAAAAGCACCATAGTAGAACACAGATGAAGCTTCAAAGTTGATGTAATAGAAAGTAACAAGTCATACAATTCAAGTTTTAGGTATCGATTATTTACTTTTTTCCCTTCTTTGGTGCCTTGGACATGAGCTAGGAACTTAAGATTTTGCGTGAAAGGAGGACTAGCAGCCGCGCTGCACGGGAGAATGTGAAAAGTGTTCATATGTAGTAAAAACCTGAGAAATCAGTCCGTTTTCGTCATTTGTTATCAAATCAACTTAAAGCCAGATCGTCACATTGGCCGCTCTTCTCCTGAAACGGTTGTACTTATCTTCTGCAAAGCTATGTCGCCTACTGCGGTATGTAGAGACACTAAAAGCACCATAGTAGAACACAGATGAAGCTTCAAATTTGATGTAATAGCCAGTAAGAAGTTGTACAATTCAAGTTTTAGGTATCGATTATTTACTTTTTACCCTTCTTTGGTGCCTTGGACATGAGGTAGGAACTAAAGATTTTGCATGAAAGGAGAACTAGCAGCCGCGTTGCACGGGAGAATGTGAAAAGTGTTCATATGTAGTAAAAACCTGAGAAATCCGTCCGTTTTCATCATTTGTTATCGAATCGATTTAAAGCTAGAACTTCACATTGACCGTTTACTCTCTGAAACGGTTGTACTTATCGTCTGGAAAGCTATGTCACGTGCTGCGGTATGCGGAGACACTAAAAGCACCATAGTGGAACACAGATGAAGCTTCTAAGTTGATGTAATAGCCAGTAAGAAGTAGTACAATTCAAGTTAAGGTATCGGTTATTGTCTTTTTAACCTTCTCTTGCGCCTTTGACATGAGCTAGGACCTTAAGATTTTGCGTGAAAGGAGGACTAGCAGCCGCGTTGCACGGGAGAATTTGAAAAGTGTTCATATGTAGTAAAAACTGAGAAATCGGTCCGTTTTCGTCAATTGTTATCGAATCAACTTAAAGCCAGATCGTCACATTGGCCGCACTTGTGTCTGAAACGGTTACATTTATCGTCTACAAAGCTATGTCGCGTGCGGCCGTATGCGGAGACACAAAAAGCACCATCGTAGAACACAGATGAAGCTTCTAAGTTGATGTAATAGCCAGTAAGAAGTAGTACAATTCAAGTTTTAGTTATCGATTACTGACTTTTTACGCTTCTTTGGGGCCTTGGACATGAGCTAGGAACTTAAGATTTTGCATGAAAGGAGGACTAGCAGCCCCGTTGCACGGAAGAATGTGAAAAGTGTTCATATGTAATAAAAACCTGAGAAATCCGTCCGTTTTCGTCATTTGTTATCGAATCGACTTAAAGCCAGATCGTCACAATGGTCGCCCTTATGACTGAAACGGTTACATTTATCGTCCGCAAAGCTATGTCGCGTGCTGTGGTATGCGGAGACACTAAAAGCACCATAGTAGAACACAGATGAAGCTCCTAAGTTGATGTAATTGCCAGTAAGAAGTAGTACAATTCAAGTTTTAGGTATCGATTATTGACTTTTTACCCTTCTTTGGTGCCTTGGACATGAGCTAGGAACTTAAGATTCTGCATGAAAGGAGAACTAGCAGCCGCGTTGTACGGAGAATGTGAAAAGTGTTCATATATGGTAAAAACCTGAGCAATCCGTCCGTTTTCGTCATTTGTTATCGAATCGACTTAAAGCCAGATCGTCACATTGGACGCTCTTCTCTCTGAAACGTTTGTACTTATCGTCTGCAAAGCTATGTCGCGTGCTGCGGTATGCCGAGACACTAAAAGCACCATAGTAGAACACAGATGAAGCTTCTAAGTTGATGTAATAGCCAGTAAGAAGTAGTACAATTCAAGTTTTAGGTATCGATTATTGACTTTTTACCCTTCTTTGGTGCCTTGGACATGAGCTAGGAACTTAAGATTTTGCATGAAAGGAGATCTAACAGCCGTGTTGCACGGGAGAATGGAAAAGTGTTCATATGTTGTAAAAACCTGAGAAATCCGTCCGTTTTCGTCATTTGTTATCTAATCGACTTAAAGCCAGTTCGTCACATTAGCCGCTCTTCTCTCTGAAACGGTTGTACTTATCGTCTGCAATGCTATGTCGCGTGCTGCGGTATGCCGAGACACTAAAAGAACCATAGTAGAACACAGATGAAGCTTCTAAGTTGACGTAATAGCCAGTAAGAAGTAGTACAATTCAAGTTTTAGTTATCGATTATTGACTTTTTACCCTGCTTTGGTGCATTGGATATGTGCTAGGACCTTAAGATTTTGCATGAAAGGAGGACTAGCAGCCGCGTTGAACGGGAAAATGTGAAAAGTGTTCATATGTAGTATAAAGCTGAGAAATCCGTCCGTTTTCGTCATTTGTTATCGAATCGATATAAAGCCAGATCGTCACATTGGCCGCACTTCTGTCTGAAACGCTTACATTTATCGTCTGCAAAGCTATGTCACGTACTGCGGTATGTGGAGTCGCTAAAAACACCATAGTAGAACAAAGATGAAGCTTCTAAATTGATGTAATAGCCAGTAAGAAGTAGTACAATTCAAGTTTTAGTTATCGATTATTGACTTTTTACCCTCCTTTGGTGCCATAGAAATGAGTTAGGAACTTAAGATTTTGCATGAAAGGAGGACTAGCAGCCGTGTTTCACGGGAGAATGTGAAAAGCGTTCATATGTAGTAAAAACCTGAGAAATCCGTCCGTTTTCGTCATTTGTTATCGAATCGACTTAAAGCCAGATCGTCACATTGGCCGCTCTCCTGTCTGAAACGGTTACATTTATCGTCTGCAATGCTATGTCGCGTGCTGCGGTATGCCGAGACACTAAAAGCACCATAGTAGAACACAGATGAAGCTTCTAAGTTGATGTAATAGCCAGTAGGAAGTAGTACAATTCAAGTTTTAGGTATCGATTATTGTCTTTTTAAACTTCTCTGGCGCCTTGGACATGAGCTAGGACCTTAAGATTTTGCGTGAAAGGAGGACTAGCAGCCGCGTTGCACGGGAGAATGTGAAAAGTGTTCATATGTAGTAAAAACTGAGAAATCGGTCCGTTTTCGTCAATTGTTATCGAATCAAATTAAAGCCAGATCGTCACATTGGCCGCACTTCTGTCTGAAACGGTTGTACTTATCGTCTGCAAAGCTATGTCGCGTGCTGCGGAACGCGTAGACACTTAAAGCACCATAGTAGAACACAGATGAAGCTTCTAAGTTGATGTAATAGCCAGGAAGAAGTAGTACGATTCAAGTTTTAGGTATCGATTATTGTCTTTTTAAACTTCTCTGGCGCCTTGGACATGAGCTAGGACCTTAAGATTTTGCGTGAAAGGAGGACTAGCAGCCGCGTTGAACGGGAAAATGTGAAAAGTGTTCATATGTAGTATAAACCTGAGAAATCCGTCCGTTTTCGTCATTTGTTATCGAATCGATATAAAGCCAGATCGTCACATTGGCCGCACTTCTGTCTGAAACGCTTACATTTATCGTCTGCAAAGCTATGTCACGTACTGCGGTATGTGGAGACGCTAAAAACACCATAGTAGAACACATATGAAGCTTCTAAATTGATGTAATAGCCAGTAAGAAGTAGTACAATTCAAGTTTCAGTTATCGATTATTGACTTTTTACCCTTCTTTGGTGCCATAGAAATGAGTTAGGAACTTTTTGCATGAAAGGAGGACTAGCAGCCGTGTTTCACGGGAGAATGTGAAAAGTGTTCATATGTAGTAAAAACCTGAGAAATCCGTCCGTTTTCGTCATTTGTTATCGAATCGACTTAAAGCCAGATCGTCACATTGGCCGCTCTCCTGTCTGAAACGGTTACATTTATCGTCTGCAAAGCTATATCGCGTGCTGCGGTATGCGGAGGCACTAAAGGCACCATAGTAGAACACAGATGAAGCTTCAAAGTTGATGTAATAGAAAGTAAGAAGTTGTAAAATTCAAGTTTTAGGTATCGATTATTTACTTTTTTCCCTTCTTTGGTGCCTTGGACATGAGCTAGGAACTTAAGATTTTGCGTGAAAGGAGGACTAGCAGCCGCGCTGCACGGGAGAATGTGAAAAGTGTTCATATGTAGTAAAAACCTGAGAAATCAGTCCGTTTTCGTCATTTGTTATCAAATCAACTTAAAGCCAGATCGTCACATTGGCCACTCTTCTCTCTGAAACGATTGTACTTATCGTCTGCAAAGCTATGTCGTGTGCTGCGGTATGTGGAGACACTAAAAGCACCATAGTAGAACACAGATGAAGCTTCTAAGTTGATGTAATATCGAGTAAGGAGTAGTACAATTCTAGTTTTAGGTACCGATTATTGACTTTTTAGCTGGCTTTGGTGCCTTGGACATGAGCTAATACCTTAAGACTCTGGATGAAAGAGGACTAGCAGCCGAGTTGCACGGTAGATTTTGAAAAGTGTTCATATGTAGTAAAAACCTGTGAAATCCGTCCGTTTTCGTCATTTGTTATCGAATCGACTTAAAGCCAGATCGTCACATTGGCCGCTCTTGTACTTATCGTCTGCAAAGCTATGTCGCCTGCTGCGGTATGCGGAGGCACTAAAAGCACCATAGTAGAACACAGATGAAGCTTCTAAGTTGATGTAATAGCGAGTAAGAAGTAGTACAATTCAAGTTTTAGGTATCGATTATTGAGTTTTTAGCTATCTTTGGTGCCTTGGACATGAGCTAGGACCTTAAGATTCTGCATGAAAGGAGGACTAGCAGCCGAGTTGCACGGAGAATGTGAAAAGTTTTCATATGTAGTAAAAACCTGAGAATACCGTCCGTTTTCGTCTTTGTTATCGAATCGACTTAAAGCCAGATCGTCACATTGGCCGCTCTTCTCTCTGAAACGGTTGTACTTATCGTCTGCAAAGCTATGTCGCGTCCTGCGGTATACGGAGACACTAAAAGCACCATAGTAGAACACAGATGAAGCTTCTAAGTTGATGTAATAGCCAGTAAGAAATAGTACAATTCTAGTGATAGGTACCGATTATTGACTTTTTAGCTATCTTTGGTGCCTTGGACATGAGCTAGGACCTTAAGATTCTGCATGAACGGAGGACTAGCAGCGGAGTTGCACGATACATTTTGAAAAGTGTTCATATGTAGTAAAAACCTGAGAAATCCGTCCGTTTTCGTCATTTGTTATCGAATCGACTTAAAGCCAGATCGTCACATTGGCCGCTCTTCTCCCTGAAACGGTTGTACTTATCGTCTGCAAAGCTATGTCGCGTGCTGCGGTATGGAGAGACACTAAAAGCACCATAGTAGAACACAGATGATGCTTCTAAGTTGATGTAATAGCCAGTAAGAAGTAGTACAATTCTAGTGATAGGTACCGATTATTGACTTTTTAGCTGGCTTTGGTGCCTTGGACATGAGCTAGGACCTTAAGATTCTGCATGAAAGGAGGACTAGCAGCCGAGTTGCACGGGAGAATGTGAAAAGTGTTCATATGTAGTAAAAACCTTAGAAATCCGTCCGTTTGCGTCATTTGTTATCGAATCGACTTAAAGCCAGATCGTCACATTGGCCGCTCTTCTCTCTAAACGGTTGTACTTATCGTCTGCAAAGCTATGTCGCGTGCTGCGGTATGCGGAGACACTAAAAGCACAATAGTAGAACACAGATGAAGCTTCTAAGTTGATGTAATAGCCAGTAGGAAGTAGTACAATTCAAGTTTTAGGTTTCGATTATTGACTTTTTAGCTTGCTTTGGTACCTTGGACATGAGCTAGGACCTTAAGATTCTGCATGAAAGGAGGACTAGCTGCCGAGTTGCACGGGGGAATGTGAAAAGTGTTCATATGTAGTAAAAACCTGAGAAATCCGTCCGTTTTCGTCATTTGTTATCGAATCGACTTAAAGCCAGATCGTCACATTGGCCGCTCTTCTCTCTGAAACGGTTGTACTTATCGTCTGCAAAGCTAATGTCACGTGCTGCGGTAAGCGGAGACACTAAAAGCACCATAGTAGAACACAGAAGCTTCTAAGTTGATGTAATAGTCAGTAAGAAGTAGTACAATTGAAGTTTTAAGTATAGATTATTGACTTTTTAGCTGGTTTTTTGCCTTAAAAATGAGCTAGGAACTTAAGATTCTGCATGAACGGAGGACTAGAAGCCGAGTTGCACGAGAGAATGTGAAAATTGTTCACATGAAGTAAAAACCCGAGAAATCCGTCCGTTTTCGTCATTTGTTATCGAATCGACTTAAAGCCAGATCGTCACATTGGCCGCTCTTCTGTCTGAAACGATTACATTTATCGTCTGCAAAGCTATGTCGCGTGCTGCGGTATGCGGAGAATTTAAAAGCACAATAGTAGAACACTGATGAAGCTTCTCCGTTGATGTAATAGCGAGTAAGGAGTAGTACAATTCAAGTTTTAGGTACCGATTATTGATTTTTTAGCTGGCTTTGGTGCCTTGGACATGAGCTAATACCTTAAGACTCTGCATGAAAGAGGACTAGCAGCCGAGTTGCACGGTAGTATGTGAAAAGTGATCATATGTAGTAAAAACCTGAGATATCCGTCCGTTTTCGTCATTTGTTATCGAATCGACTTAAAGCCAGATCGTCACATTGGCCGCTCTTCTCTCTGAAACGATTGTACTTATCGTCTGCAAAGCTATGTCGTGTGCTGCGGTATGTGGAGACACTAAAAGCACCATAGTAGAACACAGATGAAGCTTCTAAGTTGATGTAATATCGAGTAAGGAGTAGTACAATTCTAGTTTTAGGTACCGATTATTGACTTTTTAGCAGGCTTTGGTGCCTTGGACATGAGCTAATACCTTAAGACTCTGCATGAAAGAGGACTAGCAGCCGAGTTGCACGGTAGATTTTGAAAAGTGTTCATATGTAGTAAAAACCTGTGAAATCCGTCCGTTTTCGTCATTTGTTATCGAATCGACTTAAAGCCAGATCGTCACATTGGCCGCTCTTGTACTTATCGTCTGCAAAGCTATGTCGCGTGCTGCGGTATGCGGAGGCACTAAAAGCACCATAGTAGAACACAGATGAAGCTTCTAAGTTGATGTAATATCGAGTAAGGAGTAGTACAATTCTAGTTTTAGGTACCGATTATTGACTTTTTAGCTGGCTTTGGTGCCTTGGACATGAGCTAATACCTTAAGACTCTGCATGAAAGAGGACTAGCAGCCGAGTTGCACGGTAGATTTTGAAAAGTTTTCATATGTAGTAAAAACCTGAGATTACCGTCCGTTTTCGTCTTTGTTATCGAATCGACTTAAAGCCAGATCGTCACATTGGCCGCTCTTCTCTCTGAAACGGTTGTACTTATCGTCTGCAAAGCTATGTCGCGTCCTGCGGTATACGGAGACACTAAAAGCACCATAGTAGAACACAGATGAAGCTTCTAAGTTGATGTAATATCGAGTAAGGAGTAGTACAATTCTAGTTTTAGGTACCGATTATTGACTTTTTAGCTGGCTTTGGTGCCTTGGACATGAGCTAATACCTTAAGACTCTGCATGAAAGAGGACTAGCAGCCGAGTTGCACGGTAGATTTTGAAAAGTTTTCATATGTAGTAAAAACCTTAGAATACCGTCCGTTTTCGTCTTTGTTATCGAATCGACTTAAAGCCAGATCGTCACATTGGCCGCTCTTCTCTCTGAAACGGTTGTACTTATCGTCTGCAAAGCTATGTCGCGTCCTGCGGTATACGGAGACACTAAAAGCACCATAGTAGAACACAGATGAAGCTTCTAAGTTGATGTAATAGCCAGTAAGAAGTAGTACAATTCTAGTGATAGGTACCGATTATTGACTTTTTAGCTATCTTTGGTGCCTTGGACATGAGCTAGGACCTTAAGATTCTGCATGAACGGAGGACTAGCAGCGGAGTTGCACGATACATTTTGAAAGGTGTTCATATGTAGTAAAAACCTGAGAAATCCGTCCGTTTTCGTCATTTGTTATCGAATCGACTTAAAGCCAGATCGTCACATTGGCCGCTCTTCTCCCTGAAACGGTTGTACTTATCGTCTGCAAAGCTATGTCGCGTGCTGCGGTATGGGGAGACACTAAAAGCACCATAGTAGAACACAGATGAAGCTTCTAAGTTGATGTAATAGCCAGTAAGAAGTAGTACAATTCAAGTTTTAGGTATCATTTATTGCCTTTTTACCATTCTTTGGTGCCTTGGACATGAGCTAGGAACTTAAGATTTTGCATGAAAGGAGTACTAGCAGCCGTGTTGCACGGGAGAATGTGAAAAGTGTTCATATGTAGTAAAAACCCGAGAAATCCGTCCGTTTTCGTAATTTGTTATCGAATCGACTTAAAGCCAGATCGTCACATTGGCCGCTCTTCTGTCTGAAACGATTACATTTATCGTCTGCAAAGCTATGTCGCGTGCTGCTGTATGCGGACACTAAAAGCACCATAGTAGAACACAGATGAAGCTTCAAAGTTGATGTAATAGCCAGTAAGAAGTAGTACAATTCTAGTTTTAGGTATCGATTATTGACTTTTTAGCTATCTTTGGTGCCTTGGACATGAGAAGGACCTTAAGATTCTGCATGAACGGAGGACTAGCAGCCGAGTTGCACGATAGATTTTGAAAAGTGTTCATATGTAGTAAAAACCCGGGAAATCCGTCCGTTTTCGTCATTTGTTATCGAATCGACTTAAAGCCAGATCGTCACATTGGTCGCTCTTCTCCCTGAAACGGTAGTACTTAATGTCTGCAAAGCTATGTCGCGTGTTGCGGTATGGGGAGACACTAAAAGCACCATAGTAGAACACAGATGATGCTTCTAAGTTGATGTAATAGCCAGTAACAATTAGTACAATTCTAGTTTTAGGAATTGGTTATTGACTTTTTAGCTGGCTTTGCCGCCTTGGACATGAGATAGGACCTTAAGATTCTGCATGAAAAGAGAACTAGCAGCCGAGTTGCACAGGACAATGTGAAAAGTGTTCATATGTAGTAAAAACCTGAGAAATCCGTCCGTTTGCGTCATTTGTTATCGAATCGACTTAAAGCCAGATCGTCACATTGGCTGCTCTTCTCTCTGAAACGGTTGTACTTATCGTCTGCAAAGCAATGTCGCGTGCTGCGGTGTGCAGAGACACTAAAAGCACCATAGTAGAACACAGATGAAGCTTCTAAGTTGATGTAATAGCGAGTAACAAGTAGTACAATTCAAGTTTTAGGTACCGATTATAGACTTTTTAGTTGGCTTTGGTGCCTTGGATATGAGCTAATACCTTAAGACTCTGCATGAAGGAGGACTAGGAGCCGAGTTGCACAGTAGAATGTGAAAAGTGATCATATGTAGTAAAAACCTGAGAAATCCGTCCGTTTTCGTCATTTGTTATCGAATCGACTTAAAGCCAGATCGTCACATTGGCCGCTCTTCTCTCTAAACGGTTGTACTTATCGTCTGAAAAGCTATGTCGCGTGCTGCGGTATGCGGAGACACTAAAAGCACAATAGTAGAACACAGATGAAGCTTATAAGTTGATGTAATAGCCAGTAAGAAGCAGTACAATTCAAGTTTTAGGTATCGAATATTGACTTTTTAGCTGGCTTTGGTACCTTGGACATGAGCTAGGACCTTAAGATTCTGCATGAAAGGAGGACTAGCGGCCGAGTTGCACGGGGGAATGTGAAAAGTGTTCATATGTAGTAAAAACCTGAGAAATCCGTCCGTTTTCGTCATTTGTTATGGAATCGACTTAAAGCCAGATCGTTACATTGGCCGCTCTTCTCTCTGTAACGGTTGTACTTATCGTCTCCGAAGCTATGTCGCGTGCTGCTGTATGCGGACACTAAAAGCACCATAGTAGAACACAGATGATGCTTCCAAGATGATATCATAGCCAGTAAGAAGTAGTGCAATTAAAGTTTTAGGTATCGATTATTGACTTTTTACCTGCCTTTGGTGCCTTGGACTTGAGCTAGGACCTTAAGATTCTGCATGAAAGGAGGACTAGCAGCCGAGTTGCACGGGGGAATGTGAAAAGTGATCATAAGTAGTAAAAACCTGAGAAATCCGTCCGTTTTCGTCATTTGTTATCGAATCGACTTAAAGCCAGATCGTCACATTGGCCGCTCTTCTGTCTGAAACGATTACATTTATCGTCTGCAAAGCTATGTCGCGTGCTGCTGTATGCGGACACTAAAAGCACCATAGTAGAAAATAGATGATGCTTCCAAGTTGAAATCATAGCCAGTAAGAAGTAGTGCAATTCAAGTTTTAGGTATCGATTATTGACTTTTTACCATTCTTTGGTGCCTTGGATATGAGCTAGGAACTTAAGATTTTGCATGAAAGGAGTACTAGCAGCCCTGTTGCACGGGAGAATGTGAAAAGTGTTCACATGTAGTAAAAACCCGAGAAATCCGTCCGTTTTCGTCATTTGTTATCGATTCGACTTAAAGCCAGATCGTCACATTGGCCGCTCTTCTCTCTGAAACGGTTGTACTTATCGTCTGCAAAGCTATGTCGCGTGCTGCGTTATGGGGAGACACTAAAAGCACTATAGTAGAACACAGATGAAGCCTTTAAGTTGATGTAATAGCGAGTAAGGCGTAGTACTATTCAAGTTTTAGGTACCGATTATTGACTTTTTAGCTGGCTTTGGTGCCTTGGACATGAGCTAATACCTTAAGACTCTGCATGAAAGAGGACTAGCAGCCGAGTTGCACGGTAGTATGTGAAAAGTGATCATATGTAGTAAAAACCTGAGAAATCCGTCCGTTTTCGTCATTTGTTATCGAATCGACTTAAAGCCAGATCGTCACATTGGCCGCTCTTCTCTCTGAAACGGTTGTACTTATCGTCCGCAAAGCTATGTCGCGTGCTGCGGTATGTGGAGACGCTAAAAGCACCATAGTAGAACACTGATGAAGCTTCTAAGTTAATGTAATAGTCAGTAAGAAGTAGTACAATTCAAGTTTTAGGTACCGATTATTGACTTTTTAGCTATCTTTGGTGCCTTGGACATGAGCTAGGACCTTAAGATTCTGCATTAACGGAGGACTAGCAGCCGAGTTGCACGATTGATTTTGAAAAGTGTTCATATGTAGTAAAAACCTGAGAAATCCGTCCATTTTCGTCATTTGTTATCGAATCGACTTAAAGCCAGATCGTCACATTGGCCGCTCTTCTCTCTGAAACGGTTGTACTTATCGTCTGCAAAGCTAATGTCACGTGCTGCGGTAAGCGGAGACACTAAAAGCACCATAGTAGAACACAGAAGCTTCTAAGTTGATGTAATAGTCAGTAAGAAGTGGTACAATTGAAGTTTTAAGTATAGATTATTGACTTTTTAGCTGGTTTTTTGCCTTAAAAATGAGCTAGGAACTTAAGATTCTGCATGAACGGAGGACTAGAAGCCGAGTTGCACGAGAGAATGTGAAAAGTGTTCACATGAAGTAAAAACCCGAGAAATCCGTCCGTTTTCGTCATTTGTTATCGAATCGACTTAAAGCCAGATCGTCACATTGGCCGCTCTTCTGTCTGAAACGATTACATTTATCGTCTGCAAAGCTATGTCGCGTGCTGCGGTATGCGGAGAATTTAAAAGCACAATAGTAGAACACTGATGAAGCTTCTCCGTTGATGTAATAGCGAGTAAGGAGTAGTACAATTCAAGTTTTAGGTACCGATTTTTGACTTTTTAGCTGGCTTTGGTGCCTTGGACATGAGCTAATACCTTAAGACTCTGCATGAAAGAGGACTAGCAGCCGAGTTGCACGGTAGTATGTGAAAAGTGATCATATGTAGTAAAAACCTGAGATATCCGTCCGTTTTCGTCATTTGTTATCGAATCGACTTAAAGCCAGATCGTCACATTGGCCGCTCTTCTCTCTGAAACGATTGTACTTATCGTCTGCAAAGCTATGTCGTGTGCTGCGGTATGTGTAGACACTAAAAGCACCATAGTAGTACACAGATGAAGCTTCTAAGTTGATGTAATAGCCAGTAAGGAGTAGTACAATTCAAGTTATAAGTATCATTTATTGCCTTTTTACCATTCTTTGGTGCCTTGGACATGAGCTAGGAACTTAAGATTTTGCATGAAAGGAGTACTAGCAGCCGTGTTGCACGGGAGAATGTGAAAAGTGTTCACATGTAGTAAAAACCCGAGAAATCCTTCCGTTTTCGTAATTTGTTATCGAATCGACTTAAAGCCAGATCGTCACATTGGCCGCTCTTCTGTCTGAAACGATTACATTTATCGTCTGCAAAGCTATGTCGCGTGCTGCGGTATGGGGAGACACTAAAAGCACTATAGTAGAACACAGATGAAGCCTTTAAGTTGATGTAATAGCGAGTAAGGCGTAGTACTATTCAAGTTTTAGGTACCGATTATTGACTTTTTAGCTGGCTTTGGTGCCTTGGACATGAGCTAATACCTTAAGACTCTGCATGAAAGAGGACTAGCAGCCGAGTTGCACGGTAGTATGTGAAAAGTGATCATATGTAGTAAAAACCTGAGAAATCCGTCCGTTTTCTTCATTTGTTATCGAATCGACTTAAAGCCAGATCGTCACATTGGCCGCTCTTCTCTCTGAAACGGTTGTACTTATCGTCCGCAAAGCTATGTCGCGTGCTGCGGTATGTGGAGACGCTAAAAGCACCATAGTAGAACACTGATGAAGCTTCTAAGTTAATGTAATAGTCAGTAAGAAGTAGTACAATTCAAGTTTTAGGTACCGATTATTGACTTTTTAGCTATCTTTGGTGCCTTGGACATGAGCTAGGACCTTAAGATTCTGCATTAACGGAGGACTAGCAGCCGAGTTGCACGATAGATTTTGAAAAGTGTTCATATGTAGTAAAAACCTGAGAAATCCGTCCATTTTCGTCATTTGTTATCGAATCGACTTAAAGCCAGATCGTCACATTGGCCGCTCTTCTCTCTGAAACGGTTGTACTTATCGTCTGCAAAGCTAATGTCACGTGCTGCGGTAAGCGGAGACACTAAAAGCACCATAGTAGAACACAGAAGCTTCTAAGTTGATGTAATAGTCAGTAAGAAGTAGTACAATTGAAGTTTTAAGTATAGATTATTGACTTTTTAGCTGGTTTTTTGCCTTAAAAATGAGCTAGGAACTTAAGATTCTGCATGAACGGAGGACTAGAAGCCGAGTTGCACGAGAGAATGTGAAAAGTGTTCACACGAAGTAAAAACCCGAGAAATCCGTCCGTTTTCGTCATTTGTTATCGAATCGACTTAAAGCCAGATCGTCACATTGGCCGCTCTTCTGTCTGAAACGATTACATTTATCGTCTGCAAAGCTATGTCGCGTGCTGCGGTATACGGAGACACTAAAAGCACCATAGTAGAACACAGATGAAGCTTCTAAGTTGATGTAATAGCCAGTAGGAAGTAGTACAATTCTAGTGATAGGTACCGATTATTGACTTTTTAGCTATCTTTGGTGCCTTGGACATGAGCTAGGACCTTAAGATTCTGCATGAACGGAGGACTAGCAGCGGAGTTGCACGATACATTTTGAAAAGTGTTCATATGTAGTAAAAACCTGAGAAATCCGTCCGTTTTCGTCATTTGTTAACGAATCGACTTAAAGCCAGATCGTCACATTGGCCGCTCTTCTCCCTGAAACGGTTGTACTTATCGTCTGCAAAGCTATGTCGCGTGCTGCGGTATGGGGAGACACTAAAAGCACCATAGTATAACACAGATGATGCTTCTAAGTTGATGTAATAGCCAGTAAGAAGTAGTACAATTCTAGTGATAGGTACCGATTATTGACTTTTTAGCTGGCTTTGGTGCCTTGGACATGAGCTAGGACCTTAAGATTCTGCATGAAAGGAGGACTAGCAGCCGAGTTGCACGGGAGAATGTGAAAAGTGTTCATATGTAGTAAAAACCTTAGAAATCCGTCCGTTTGCGTCATTTGTTATCGAATCGATTTTAATCCAGATCGTCACATTGGCCGCTGTCTCTCTGAAACGGTTGTACTTATCGTCTGCAAAGCTATGTCACGTGCTGCGGTAAGCGGAGACACTAAAAGCACAATAGTAGAACACAGATGAAGCTTCTAAGTTGATGTAATAGCCAGTAAGAAGTAGTACACTTCAAGTTTTAGGTATAGATTTTTGACTTTTTAGCTCCCTTTGGTGCCTTAAAAATGAGCTACGAACTTATGATTCTGCATGAACGGAGTACTAGCAGCCGAGTTGCACGGGAGAATGTGAAAAGTGTTCATATGTAGTAAAAACCTGAGAAATCCGTCCGTTTTCTTCATGTGTTATCGAGTCGACTTAAACCCAGGTCGTCACATTGTCCGCTCTTCTCTCTTAAACGGTTGTACTTATCGTCTGCAAAGATATGTCGTGTGCTGCGGTATGTGGAGACACTAAAAGCACCATAGTAGAACACAGATTAAGCTTCTAAGTTGATGTAATAGCGAGTAAGAAGTAGTACAATTCAAGTTTTAGGTACCGATTATTGACTTTTAACTGTCTTTGGTGCCTTGGACATGAGCTAATACCTTAAGACTCTGCATGAAAGAGGACTAGCAGCCGAGTTGCACGGGACAATGTAAAAAGTGTTCATATGTACTAAAAACATGAGAATTCCGTCCGTTTTCGTCATTTGTTATCGAATCGACTTAAAGCCAGATTGTCACATTGGCCGCTCTTCTCTCTGAAACGGTTGTACTTATCGTCTGCAAAGCTATGTCGTGTGCTGCGGTATGCGGAGACACTAAAAGCAAAATAGTAGAACACAGATGAAGCTTCTAAGTTGAAGTAATAGCCAGTAAGAAGTAGTACAATTCTAGTTTTGAGTATAGATTATTGACTTTTTAGCTGGCTTTGGAATCTTGGACATGGGCTAGGACCTTAAGATTCTGCATGAAAGGAGGACTAGCAGCCGAGTTGCACGGGGGAATGTGAAAAGTGTTCATATGTAGTAAAAACCTGAGAAATCCGTCCGTTTTCGTCATTTGTTATCGAATCGACTTAAAGCCAGATCGTCCAATTGGCCGCTCTTATCTCTGAAACAGTTGTACTTATAGTCTGCAAAGCTATGTCGCGTGCTGCGGTATGCGTAGACACTAAAAGCACCATAGTAGAACACAGATGAAGCTTCTAAGTTGATGTAATAGCCAGTAAGAAGTAGTACAATTCTAGTGATAGGTACCGATTATTGACTTTTTAGCTATCTTTGGTGCCTTGGACATGAGCTAGGACCTTAAGATTCTGCATGAACGGAGGACTAGCAGCGGAGTTGCACGATACATTTTGAAAAGTGTTCATATGTAGTAAAAACCTGAGAAATCCGTCCGTTTTCGTCATTTGTTATCGAATCGACTTAAAGCCAGATCGTCACATTGGCCGCTCTTCTCCCTGAAACGGTTGTACTTATCGTCTGCAAAGCTATGTCGCGTGCTGCGGTATGGGGAGACACTAGAAGCACCATAGTAGAACACAGATGATGCTTCTAAGTTGATGTAATAGCCAGTAAGAAGTAGTACATTCTAGTGATGGGTACCGATTATTGACTTTTTAGCTGGCTTTGGTGCCTTGGACATGAGCTAGGACCTTAAGATTCTGCATGAAAGGAGGACTAGCAGCCGAGTTGCACGGGAGAATGTGAAAAGTGTTCATATGTAGTAAAAACCTTAGATATCCGTCCGTTTGCGTCATTTGTTATCGAATCGATTTTAATCCAGATCGTCACATTGGCCGCTGTCTCTCTGAAACGGTTGTACTTATCGTTTGCAAAGCTATGTCACGTGCTGCGGTAAGCGGAGACACTAAAAGCACCATAGTAGAACACAGATGAAGCTTCTAAGTTGATGTAATAGCCAGTAAGAAGTAGTAGACTTCAAGTTTTAGGTATAGATTTTTGACTTTTTAGCTCCCTTTGGTGCCTTAAAAATGAGCTACGAACTTATGATTCTGCATGAACGGAGTACTAGCAGCCGAGTTGCACGGGAGAATGTGAAAAGTGTTCATATGTAGTAAAAACCTGAGAAATCCGTCCGTTTTCTTCATGTGTTATCGAGTCGACTTAATCCCAGGTCGTCACATTGTCCGCTCTTCTCTCTTAAACGGTTGTACTTATCGTCTGCAAAGCTATGTCGTGTGCTGCGGTATGTGGAGACACTAAAAGCACCATAGTAGAACACAGATTAAGCTTCTAAGTTGATGTAATAGCGAGTAAGAAGTAGTACAATTCAAGTTTTAGGTACCGATTATTGACTTTTAACTGTCTTTGGTGCCTTGGACATGAGCTAATACCTTAAGACTCTGCATGAAACAGGACTAGCAGCCGAGTTGCACGGGACAATGTGAAAAGTGTTCATATGTAGTAAAAACCTGAGAATTCCGTCCGTTTTCGTCATTTGTTATCGAATCGACTTAAAGCCAGATTGTCACATTGGCCGCTCTTCTCTCTGAAACGGTTGTACTTATCGTCTGCAAAGCTATGTCGTGTGTTGCGGTATGCGGAGACACTAAAAGCAAAATAGTAGAACACAGATGAAGCTTCTAAGTTGAAGTATTAGCCAGTAAGAAGTAGTACAATTCTAGTTTTAGGTATAGATTATTGACTTTTTAGCTGGCTTTGGAATCTTGGACATGGGCTAGGACCTTAAGATTCTGCATGAAAGGAGGACTAGCAGCCGAGTTGCACGGTGGAATGTGAAAAGTGTTCATATGTAGTAAAAACCTGAGAAATCCGTCCGTTTTCGTCATTTGTTATCGAATCGTCTTAAAGCCAGATCGTCACATTGGCCGCTCTTATCTCTGAAACAGTTGTACTTATAGTCTGCAAAGCTATGTCGCGTGCTGCGGTAAGCGTAGACACTAAAAGCACCATAGTAGAACACAGATGAAGCTTCTAAGTTGATGTAATAGCCAGTAAGAAGTAGTACAATTCAAGTTTTAGGTATCGATTATCGACTTTTTACCATTCTTTGGTGCCTTGGACATGAGCTACGAACTTAAGATGTTGCATGAAAGGAGTACTAGCATCCGAGCTGCACGGGAGAATGTGAAAAGTGTTCATATGTAGTAAAAACCTGATAAATCCGTCCGTTTTCGTCATTTGTTATCGAATCGACTTAAACCCAGATCGTCACATTGGCCGCTCTTCTCTCTGAAACGGTTGTACTTATCGTCTGCAAAGCTATGTCGTGTGCTGCGGTATGTGGAGACACTAAAAGCACCATAGTAGAACACAGATGAAGCTTCTAAGTTTATGTAATAGCGAGTAAGAAGTAGTACAATTCAAGTTTTATG
This sequence comes from Schistocerca gregaria, assembly GCF_023897955.1. NCBI lineage: Eukaryota > Metazoa > Arthropoda > Insecta > Orthoptera > Acrididae > Schistocerca > Schistocerca gregaria. The sequence goes on along the minus strand of NW_026061718.1, from coordinate 696,727 downwards.
TACCAATTATTGACTTTTTAGCTGGCTTTGGTGCCTTGGACATGAGATAATAGCTTAAGACTCTGCATGAAAGAGGACTCGCAGCCGAGTTGCAGGGGAGAATGTGAAAAGTGATCATATGTAGTAAAAACCTGAGAAATCCGTCCGTTTTCGTCATTTGTTATCGAATCGACTTAAAGCCAGTTCGTCACATTGGCCGCTCTTCTCTCTAAACGTTTGTACTTATCGTCTGCAAAGCTATGTCGCGTGCTGCGGTATGCGGAGGCATTAAAAGCACCATAGTAGAACACAGATGAAGCTTCTAAGTTGATGTAATAGCCAGTAAGAAGTAGTACAATTCAAGTTTTAGGTTTCGATTATTGACCATTTAGCTGGCTTTGGTACCTTGGAGATGAGCTAGGACCTTAAGATTCTGCATGACAGGAGGACTAGCAGCCGAGTTGCACGATAGATCTTGAAAAGTGTTCATATGTAGTAAAAACCCGAGAAATCCGTCCGTTTTCGTCATTTGTTATCGAATTGACGTAAAGCCAGATCGTCACATTGGCCGCTCTTCTGTCTGAAACGATTACATTTATCGTCTGCAAAGCTATGTCGCGTGCTGCGATATTTGGAGACACTAAAAGCACCATAGTAGAACACAGATGAAGCTTCTAGGTTGATGTAATAGCCAGTAAGAGGTAGTACAATTCAAGTTTTAGGTATCGATTATTGAATTTTTACCTGGTTTTGGTGCTTTGGACATGAGCCAGGACCTTAAGATTCTGCATGAAAGGAGGACTAGCAGCCGAGTTGCATGGTAGAATGTGAAAAGTGATCATATGTAGTAAAAACCTGAGAAATCCGTCCGTTTTCGTCATTTGTTATCGAATCGACTTAAACCCAGATCGTCACATTGGCCGCTTTCTCTCTGAAACGGTTGTACTTTTAGTCTGCAAAGCAATGTCACGTGCTGCGGTAAGCGGAGACACTAAAAGCACCATAGTAGAACACAGATGAAGCTTCTAAGTTGATGTAATAGTCAGTAAGAAATAGTACAATTCAAGTTTTAGGTATAGATTATTGACTTTTTAGCTGGCTGTGGTGCCTTAAAAATGAGCTAGGAAATTAAGGTTCTGCATGAACGGAGGACTAGAAGCCGAATTGCACGGGAGAATGTGAAAACTGTTCATATGTAGTAAAAACCTGAGAAATCCGTCTGTTTTCGTCATTTGTTATCGAATCGACTTAAAGCCAGATCGTCAACTTGGCCGCTCTTCGGTCTGAAACGATTACATTTATCGTCTGCAAAGCTATGTCGCGTGCTGCGGTATGTGGAGACACTAAAAGCACCATAGTAGAACACAGATGAAGCTTCTAAGTTGATGTAATAGGAAGAAAGAAGTAGAAGAATTCAAGTTTTATGTTTCGATTATTGACTTTTTAGTTGGCTTTTGTGCCTTGGACATGAGCTAGGTACTTAAGATTCTGCATGAAAGAGGACTAGCAGCCGAGTTGCACGGAGGAATGTGAAAAGTGTTCATATGTAGTAAAAACCTGAGAATACCGTCCGTTTTCGTCTATTGTTCTCGAATCGACTTAAAGCCAGATCGTCACATTGGACGCTCTTCTCTCTGAAACGGTTGTACTTATCGTCCGCAAAGCTATGTCGCGTCCTGCGGTATGCGGAGGCACTAAAAGCAACATAGTAGAACACAGATGAAGCTTCTAAGTTGAAGTAATAGCCAGTAAGAAGTAGTACAATTCAAGTTTTAGGTTTCGATTATTGACCATTTAGCTGGCTTTGGTACCTTGGAGATGAGCTAGGACCTTAAGATTCTGCATGACATGAGGACTAGCAGCCGAGTTGCACGATAGATCTTGAACAGTGGTCATATGTAGTAAAAACCTGAGAAATCCGTCCGTTTTCGTCATTTGTTATCGAATCGACTTAAAGCCAGATCGTCACATTGGCCGCTCTTATATCTGAAACAGTTGTACTTATAGTCTGCAAAGCTATGTCGCGTGCTGCGGTATGCGTAGACACTAAAAGCACCATAGTAGAACACAGATGAAGCTGCTAAGTTGATGTAATAGCCAGTAAGAAGTAGTACAATTCAAGTTTTAGGTATCGATTATTGACTTTTTACCATTCTTTGGTGCCTTGGACATGAGCTAGGAACTTAAGATATTGCATGAAAGGAGTACTAGCAGCCGTGTTGCACGGGAGAATGTGAAAAGTGTTCATATGTAGTAAAAACCTGAGAAATCCGTCCGTTTTCGTCATTTGTTATCGAATCGACTTAAAGCCAGATCGTCACATTGGCTGCTCTTGTGTCTGAAACGATTACATTTATCGTCTACTAAGCTATGTCGCGTGTGCGGTAAGCGGAGACACTAAAAGCACCATAGTAGGGCACAGCTGACGCTTCTAAGTTGATGTAATAGCCAGTAGGAAGTAGTACAATTCCAGTTTTAGGGATCGATTATTGACTTTTTTGCTGGCTTTGGTGCCTTGGACATGAACTAGGACCTTAAGATTCTGCAAGAAAGGAGGACTAGCAGCCGAGTTGCACGGGAGAATGTGAAATGTGTTCATATGTAGTAAAAACCTGAGAATACCGTCCGTTTTCGTCATTTGTTATCGAATCGATTTAAAGCCAGATCGTCAAATTGGCCGCTTTCTCTCTGAAACGGTTGTACTTATCGTCTGCAAAGCTATGTCACGCGCTGCGGTAAGCGGAGACACTAAAAGCACCATAGTAGAACACAGATGAAGCTTCTAAGTTGATGTAATAGTCAGTAAGAAATAGTACAATTCAAGTTTTAGGTATAGATTATTGACTTTTTAGCTGGCTTTGGTGCCTTAAAAATGAGCTAGGAACTTAAGATTCTGCATGAACGGAGGACTAGAAGCCGAATTGCACGGGAGAATGTGAAAACTGTTCATATGTAGTAAAAACCTGAGAAATCCGTCTGTTTTCGTCATTTGTTATCGAATCGACTTAAAGCCAGATCGCCACATTGGCCGCTCTTAGGTCTGAAACGATTACATTTATCGTCTGCAAAGCTATGTCGCGTGCTGCGGTATGTGGAGACACTAAAAGCACCATAGTAGAACACAGATGAAGCTTCTAAGTTGATGTAATCGGAGGAAAGAAGTAGTACAATTCAAGTTTTAGGTTTCGATTATTGACTTTTTAGGTGGCTTTGGTGCCTTGGACTAGAGCTAGGTACTTAAGATTCTGCATGAAAGGAGGACTAGCAGCCGAGTTGCACGGGGGAATGTGAAAAGTGTTCATATGTAGTAAAAACCTGAGAATACCGTCCGTTTTCGTCATTTGTAATCGAATCGACTTAAAGCCAGATCGTCACATTGGCCGCTCTTGTACTTAACGTCTGCAAAGCTATGTCGCGTGCTGCGGTATGGGGAGACACTAAAAGCACCATAGTAGAACGCAGATGAAGCTTCTACGTTGATGTAATAGCGAGTAAGAAGTATTAAAATTCAAGTGTTAGGTAGCGATTATTGACTTTTTAGGTGGCTTTGGTACCTTGGACATGAGCTAGGACCTTAAGGTTCTGCATGAAAGGAGGACTAGCAGCCGAGTTGCACGGGGGAATGTGAAAAGTGTTCATATGTAGTAAAAACCTGTGAAATCCGCCCGTTTTCGTCATTTGTTAACGAATCGACTTAAAGCCAGATCGTCACATTGGCCGCTCTTATATCTGAAACAGTTGTACTTATAGTCTGCAAAGCTATGTCGCGTGCTGCGGTATGCGTAGACACTAAAAGCACCATAGTAGAACACAGATGAAGCTGCTAAGTTGATGTAATAGCCAGTAAGAAGTAGTACAATTCAAGTTTTAGGTATCGATTATTGACTTTTTACCATTCTTTGGTGCCTTGGACATGAGCTAGGAACTTAAGATATTGCATGAAAGGAGTACTAGCAGCCGTGTTGCACGGGAGAATGTGAAAAGTGTTCATATGTAGTAAAAACCTGAGAAATCCGTCCGTTTTCGTCATTTGTTATCGAATCGACTTAAAGCCAGATCGTCACATTGGCTGCTCTTGTGTCTGAAACGATTACATTTATCGTCTGCAAAGCTATGTCGCGTGCTGCGGTATTTGGAGACACTAAAAGCACCATAGTAGAACACAGATGAAGCTTCTAGGTTGATGTAATAGCCAGTAAGAAGTAGTACAATTCAAGTTTTAGGTATCGATTATTGACTTTTTAGCTGGATTTGGTGCCTTGGACATGAGCTAGATCCTTAAGATTCTCCATGAAAGGAGGACTAGCAGCCGAGTTGCACGGGAGAATGTGGAAAGTGTTCATAAGTAGTAAAAACCATAGAAATCCGTCCGTTTTCGTCATTTGTCATCGAATCGACTTAAAGCCAGATCGTCACATTGGCCGCTCTTCTCTCTGAAACGGTTGTACTTATCGTCTGCAAACCTATGTCGCGTGCTGCGGTATGCGTAGACACTAAAAGCACCATAGTAGAACACAGATGAAGCTACTAAGTTGATATAAAAGCCAGTAAGAAGTAGTACAATTAAAGTTTTAGGTATCGATTATTGACTTTTTACCATTCTTTGGTGCCTTGAACATGAGCTAGGAACTTAAGATTTTGCATGAAAGGAAGACTAGCAGCCGAGTTGCACGGGAGAATGTGAAAAGTGTTCATATGTAGTTAAAACTATAGAAATCCGTCCGTTTTCGTCATTTGTTATCGAATCGACTTAAAGCCAGATCGTCCCATTGGCCGCTCTTATCTCTGAAACAGTTGTGCTTATAGTCTGCAAACCTATGTCGCGTGCTGCGGTATGCGTAGACATTAAAAATACCATAGTAGAACACAGATGAAGCCTCTAAGTTGATGTAATAGCCAGTAAGAAGTAGTACAATTCAAGTTTTAGGTATAGATTATTGACTTTTTAGCTGGCTTTGGTGCCTTAAAATTGTGCTAGGAACTTAAGATTCTGCATGAACGGAGAACTAGAAGCCGAGTTGCACGGGAGAATGTGAAAACTGTTCATATGTAGTAAAAACCTGAGAAATCCGTCTGTTTTCGTCATTTGTTAACGAATCGACATAAAGCCAGATCGTCACATTGGCCGCTCTTCTGTCTGAAATGATTACATTTATCGTCTGCAAAGCTATGTCGCGTGCTGCGGTATTTGGAGACACTAAAAGCACCATAGTAGAACACAGATGAAGCTTCTAGGTTGATGTAATAGCCAGTAAGAGGTAGTACAATTCAAGTTTTAGGTATCGATTATTGACTTTTTAGCTGGCTATGGTGCCTTGGACATGAGCTAGGCACTTAAGATTCTGCATGAAAGGAAGACTAGCAGCCGAGTTGCACGGGAGAATGTGAAAAGTGTTCATATGTAGTTAAAACCATAGAAATCCGTCCGTTTTCGTCATTTGTTATCGAATCGACTTAAAGCCAGGTCGTCACATTGGCCGCTCTTCTCTCTGAAACGGTTGTACTTATCGTCTGCAAAGCTATGTCGCGTGCTGCGGTATGTGGAGACACTAAAAGCACCATAGTAGAACACAGATGAAGCTTCTAAGTTGATGTAATAGCCAGTAAGAAGTAGTAAAATTCAAGTTTTAGGTTTCGATTATTGACTTTTTAGCTGGCTTTGCTACCTTGGACATGAGCTAGGACCTTAAGATTCTGCAAGAAAGGAGGACTAGCAGCCGAGTTGCACGGGGGAATGTGAAAAGTGTTCATATGTAGTAAAAACCTGAGAAATCCGTCCGTTTTCGTCATTTGTTATCGAATCGACTTAAAGATAGATCGTCCCATTGGCCGCTCTTATCTCTGAAACAGTTGTGCTTATAGTCTGCAAACCTATGTCGCGTGCTGCGGTATGCGTAGACACTAAAAATACCATAGTAGAACACAGATGAAGGTTCTAAGTTGATGTAATAGCCAGTAAGAAGTAGTGCAATTCAAGTTTTAGGTATCGATTATTGACGTTTTACCATTCTTTGGTGCCTTGGACATGAGCTAGGAACTTAAGATTTTGCATGAAAGGAGTACTAGCAGCCGTGTTGTCCGGGAGAATGTGAAACGTGTTCACATCTAGTAAAAACCCTAGAAATCCGTCCGTTTTCGTCATTTGTTATCGAATCGACTTAAAGCCAGATCGTCACATTGGCCGCTCTTCTGTCTGAAACGATTACATTTATCGTCTGCTAAGCTATGTCGCGTGCTGCGATATTTGGAGACACTAAAAGCACCATAGTAGAACACAGATGAAGCTTCTAGGTTGATGTAATTGCCAGTAAGAGGTAGTACAATTCAAATTTTAGGTATCGATTATTGACTTTTTAGCTGGCTTTGGTGCCTTGGACATGAGCTAGGACCTTAAGATTCTGCATGAAAGGAGGACTAGCAGCCGAGTTGCACGGGAGAATGTGAAAAGTGTTCATATGTAGTAAAAACCTGAGAAATCCGTCCGTTTTCGTCATTTCTTATCGAATCGACTTAAAGCCAGATCTTCACATTGGCCGCTTTCTCTTTGAAACGGTTGTACTTATCGTCTTCAAAGCTAGGTCACGTGCTGCGGTAAGCGGAGACACTAAGAGCACCATAGTAGAACACAGATGAAGCTTCTAAGTTGATGTAATAGCGAGTAAGATGTAGTACAATTCAAGTTTTAGGTACCGATTATAGACTTTTTAGCTGGCTTTGGTGCCTTGGACATGAGCTAATACCTTAAGACTCTGCATGAAAGAGGACTAGCAGGCGAGTTGCACGTTAGAATGTGAAAAGTGATCATATGTAGTAAAAACCTGAGAAATCCGTAAGTTTTCGTCATTTGTTATCGAATCGACTTAAAGCCAGATCGTCACATTGGCCGCTCTTCTGTCTGAAACGATTACATTTATCGTCTGCAAAGCTATGTCGCGTGCTGCGATATTTGGAGACACTAAATGCACCATAGTAGAACACAGATGAAGCTTCTAGGTTGATGTAATAGCCAGTAAGAGGTAGTACAATTCAAGTTTTAGGTATCGATTATTGACTTTTTAGCTGGCTTTGGTGCCTTGGACATGAGCTAGGACCTTAAGATTCTGCATGAAAGGAGGACTAGCAGGCGAGTTGCACGGGAGAATGTGAAAAGTGTTCATATGTAGTTAAAACCATAGAAATCCGTCCGTTTTCGTCATTTATTATCGAAATGACTTAAAGCCAGGTCGTCACATTGGCCGCTCTTCTCTCTGAAACGGTTGTACTTATCGTCTGCAAAGCTATGTCGCGTGCTGCGGTATGTGGAGACACTAAAAGCACCATAGTAGAACACAGATGAAGCTTCTAGGTTGATGTAATAGCCAGTAAGAGGTAGTACAATTCAAGTTTTAGGTATCGATTATTGACTTTTTAGCTGGCTTTGGTGCCTTGGACATGAGCTAATACCTTAAGACTCTGCATGAAAGAGGACTAGCAGGCGAGTTGCACGGTAGAATGTGAAAAGTGATCATATGTAGTAAAAACCTGAGAAATCCGTAAGTTTTCGTCATTTGTAATCGAATCGACTTAAAGCCAGATCGTCACATTGGCCGCTCTTATCTCTGAAACGGTTGTACTTATTGTCTGCAAAGCTATGTCGCGTGCTGCGGAATGCGGAGACACTAAAAGCACCATAGTAGAACACAGATGAAGCTTCTATGTTGATGTAATAGCCAGTAAGAAGTAGTACAATTCAAGTTTTAGGTATCGATTATTGACTTTTTACCATTCTTTGGTGCCTTGAACATGAGCTAGGAACTTAAGATTTTGCATGAAAGGAGTACTAGCAGCCGTGTTGCACGTGAGAATGTGAAAAGTGTTCACATGTAGTAAAAACCCGAGAAATCCGTCCGTTTTCGTCATTTGTTATCGAATCGACTTAAAGCCAGATCTTCACATTGGCCGCTCTTCTGTCTGAAACGATTACATTTATCTTCTGCAAAGCTATGTCGCGTGCTGCGGTATGCGGAGACACTAAAAGCACAATAGTAGAACACAGATGAAGCTTCTAAGTTGATGTAATAGCCAGTAAGAAGTAGTACAATTCAAGTTTTAGGTTTCGATTATTGACTTTTTAGCTGGCTTTGCTAACTTGGACATGAGCTAGGACCTTAAGATTCTGCATGAAAGGAGGACTAGCAGCCGAGTTGCACGGGAGAATGTGAAAAGTGTTCATATGTAGTTAAAACCATAGAAATCCGTCCGTTTTCGTCATTTGTAATCGAATTGACTTAAAGCCAGGTCGTCACATTGGCCGCTCTTCTCTCTGAAACGGTTGTACTTATCGTCTGCAAAGCTATGTCGCGTGCTGCGGTATGTGGAGACACCAAAAGCACCATAGTAGAACACAGATGATGCTTCTAAGTTGATGTCATAGCCAGTTAGAAGTAGTACAATTCAAGTTTTAGGTATCGATTATTGACTTTTTACCTGGTTTTGGTGCCTTGGACATGAGCCAGGACCTTAAGATTCTGCATGAAAGGAGGACTAGCAGCCGAGTTGCACGGGAGAATGTGAAAAGTGTTCACATGTAGTAAAAACCTGAGAAATCCGTCTGTTTTCGTCATTTGTTATCGAATCGATTTAAAGCCAGATCGTCACATTGGCCGCTTTCTCTTTGAAACGGTTGTACTTATCGTCTTCAAAGCTAGGTCACGTACTGCGGTAAGCGGAGACACTAAAAGCACCATAGTAGAACACAGATGAAGCTTCTAAGTTGATGTAATAGCGAGTAAGAAGTAGTACAATTCAAGTTTTAGGTACCGATTATAGACTATTTAGCTGGCTTTGGTGCCTTGGACATGAGCTAATACCTTAAGACTCAGCATGAAAGAGGACTAGCAGGCGAGTTGCACGGTAGAATGTGAAAAGTGATCATATGTAGTAAAAACCTGAGAAATCCGTAAGTTTTCGTCATTTGTAATCGAATTGACTTAAAGCCAGATCGTCACATTGGCCGCTCTTATCTCTGAAACGGTTGTACTTATCGTCTGCAAAGGTATGTCGCGTGCTGCGGTATGCGGAGACACTAAAAGCACCATAGTAGAACACAGATGAAGCTTCTATGTTGATGTAATAGCCAGTAAGAAGTAGTACAATTCAAGTTTTAGGTATCGATTATTGACTTTTTACCATTCTTTGGTGCCTTGAACATGAGCTAGGAACTTAAGATTTTGCATGAAAGGAGTACTAGCAGCCGTGTTGCACGGGAGAATGTGAAAAGTGTTCACATGTAGTAAAAACCCGAGAAATCCGTCCGTTTTCGTCATTTGTTATCGAATCGACTTAAAGCCACATCTTCACATTGGCCGCTCTTCTGTCTGAAACGATTACATTTATCGTCTGCAAAGCTATGTCGCGTGCTGCAATATGCGGAGACACTAAAAGCACCATAGTAGAACACAGATGAAGCTTCTAAGTGGATGTAATAGCGAGTAAGAAGTAGTACAATTCAAGTTTTAGGTACCGATTATAGACCATTTAGCTGGCTTTGGTGCCTTGGACATGAGCTAATACCTTAAGACTCTGCATGAAAGAGGACTAGCAGGCGAGTTGCACGGTAGAATGTGAAAAGTGATCATATGTAGTAAAAACCTGAGAAATCCGTAAGTTTTCGTCATTTGTAATCGAATCGACTTAAAGCCAGATCGTCACATTGGCCGCTCTTATCTCTGAAACGGTTGTACTTATTGTCTGCAAAGCTATGTCGCGTGCTGCGGTATGCGGAGACACTAAAAGCACCATAGTAGAACACAGATGAAGCTTCTATGTTGATGTAATAGCCAGTAAGAAGTAGTACAAATCAAGTTTTAGGTATCGATTATTGACTTTTTACCATTCTTTGGTGCCTTGAACATGAGCTAGGAACTTAAGATTTTGCATGAAAGGAGTACTAGCAGCCGTGTTGCACGGGAGAATGTGAAAAGTGTTCACATGTACTAAACCCGAGAAATCCGTCCGTTTTCGTCATTTGTTATCGAATCGACTTAAAGCCAGATCTTCACATTGGCCGCTCTTCTGTCTGAAACGATTACATTTATCGTCTGCAAAGCTATGTCGCGTGCTGCGATATTTGGAGACACTAAAAGCACCATAGTAGAACACAGATGAAGCTTCTAGGTTGATGTAATAGCCAGTAAGAGGTAGTACAATTCAAGTTTTAAGTATCGATTATTGACTTTTTAGCTGGCTTTGGTGTCTTGGACATGAGCTAGGACCTCAAGATTCTGCATGAAAGGAGGACTAGCAGCCGAGTTGCACGGGAGAATGTGAAAAGTGTTCATATGTAGTTAAAACCATAGAAATCCGTCCGTTTTCGTCATTTGTTATCGAAATGACTTAAAGCCAGGTCGTCACATTGGCCGCTCTTCTCTCTGAAACGGTTGTACTTATCGTCTGCAAAGCTATGTCGCGTGCTGCGGTATGTGGAGACACTAAAAGCACCATAGTAGAACACAGATGATGCTTCTAAGTTGATGTCATAGCCAGTTAGATGTAGTACAATTCAAGTTTTAGGTATCGATTATTGACTTTTTACCTGGTTTTGGTGCCTTGGACATGAGCCAGGGCCTTAAGATTCTGCATGAAAGGAGGACTAGCAGCCGAGTTGAACGGAAGAATGTGAAAAGTGTTCATATGTAGTAAAAACCTGAGAAATCCGTCTGTTTTCGTCATTTGTTATCGAATCGATTTAAAGCCAGATCGTCACATTGGCCGCTTTCTCTCTGAAACGGTTGTACTTATCGTCGTCAAAGCTAGGTCACGTGCTGCGGTAAGCGGAGACACTAAAAGCACCATAGTAGAAAACAGATGAAGCTTCTAAGTTGATGTAATAGCGAGTAAGAAGTAGTACAATTCACGTTTTAGGTACCGATTATAGACTCTTTAACTGGCTTTGGTGCCTTGGACATGAGCTAATACCTTAAGACTCTGCATGAAAGAGGACTAGCAGGCGAGTTGCACGGTAGAATGTGAAAAGTGATCATATGTAGTAAAAACCTGAGAAATCCGTCCGTTTTCGTCATTTGTAATCGAATCGACTTAGAGCCAGATCGTCACATTGGCCGCTCTTATCTCTGAAACGGTTGTACTTATTGTCTGCAAAGCTATGTCGCGTGCTGCGGTATGCGGAGACACTAAAAGCACCATAGTAGAACACAGATGAAGCTTCTATGTTCATGTAATAGCCAGTAAGAAGTAGTACAATTCAAGTTTTAGGTATCGATTATTGACTTTTTACCCTTCATTGGTGCCTTGGACATGAGCTAGGAACTTAAGATTTTGCATGAAAGGAGGACTAGCAGCCAAGTTGCAGGGGAGAATGTGGAAAGTGTTCATATGTGGTAAAAACCTGAGAAATCCCTCCGTTTTCGTCATTTGTTATGGAATCGACTTAAAGCGAGATCGTCACATTGGCCGCTCTTCTGTCTGAAACGATTACATTTATCGTCTGCAAAGCTATGTCGCATGCTGCGGTATGTGGAGACACTATAACCACCATAGTAGAAAACAGATGAAGCTTCTAACTTGATGTAATAGGAAGTAAGAAGTAGTACAATTCAAGTTTTAGGTATAGATTATTGACTTTTTACCTGGCTTTGGTGCCTTGGACATGAGCTAGGACCTTAAGATTCTGCATGAAAGGAGGAATAGCAGCCGAGTTGCACGGGAGATTGTGAAAAGTGTTCATATGTAGAAAAAACCATAGAAATCAGTCCGTTTTCGTCATTTGTTATCGAATCGACTTAGAGCCAGATCGTCACATTGGCCGCTCTTCACCCTGAAACGGTTGTACTTATCGTCGTCAAAGCTAGGTCACGTGCTGCGGTAAGCGGAGACACTAAAAGCACCATAGTAGAACACAGATGAAGCTTCCAAGTTGATGTAATAGCGAGTAAGAAGTAGTACAATTCAAGTTTTAGGTATCGATTATTGACTTTTTACCCTTCATTGGTGCCTTGGACATGAGCTAGGAACTTAAGATTTTGCATGAAAGGAGGACTAGCAGCCAAGTTGCAGGGGAGAATGTGAAAAGTGTTCATATGTAGTAAAAACCTGAGAAATCCCTCCGTTTTCGTCATTTGTTATGGAATCGACTTAAAGCGAGATCGTCACATTGGCCGCTCTTCTGTCTGAAACGATTACATTTATCGTCTGCAAAGCTATGTCGCATGCTGCGGTATGTGGAGACACTATAACCACCATAGTAGAACACAGATGAAGCTTCTAACTTGATGTAATAGGAAGTAAGAAGTAGTACAATTCAAGTTTTAGGTTTAGATTATTGACTTTTTACCTGGCTTTGGTGCCTTGGACATGAGCTAGGACCTTAAGATTCTGCATGAAAGGAGGAATAGCAGCCGAGTTGCACGGGAGATTGTGAAAAGTGTTCATATGTAGTAAAAACCATAGAATTCCGTCCGTTTTCGTCATTTGTTATCGAATCGACTTAGAGCCAGATCGTCACATTGGCCGCTCTTCACCCTGAAACGGTTGTACTTATCGTCTGCAAAGCTATGTCGCGTGCTGCGGTATGCGGAGACACTAATAGCACCATAGTAGAACACAGATGATGCTTCCAAGATGATATCATAGCCAGTAAGAAGTAGTGCAATTAAAGTTTTAGGTATCGATTATTGACTTTTTACCTGCCTTTGGTGCCTTGGACTTGAGCTAGGACCTTAAGATTCTGCATGAAAGGAGGACTAGCAGCCGAGTTGCACGGGGGAATGTGAAAAGTGATCACATGTAGTAAAAACCTGAGAAATCCGTCCGTTTTCGTCATTTGTTATCGAATCGACTTAAAGCCAGATCGTCACATTGACCGCTCTTCTCTCTAAACGGTTGTACTTATCGTCTGCAAAGCTATGTCGCGTGCTGCGGTATGCGGAGACACTAAAAGCACAATAGTAGAACACAGATGAAGCTTCTAAGTTGATGTAATAGCCAGTAAGAGGTAGTACAATTCAAGTTTTAGGTTTAGATTATTGACTTTTTACCTGGCTTTGGTGCCTTGGACATGAGCTAGGACCTTAAGATTCTGCATGAAAGGAGGACTAGCAGCCGAATTGCACGGGAGAATGTGAAAAGTGTTCATATGTAGTAAAAATCTGAGAATACCGTCCGTTATCGTCTTTTGTTATAGAATCGACTTAAAGCCAGATCGTCCCATTGGCCGCTCTTATCTCTGAAACAGTTGTGCTTATAGTCTGCAAACCTATGTCGCGTGCTGCGGTATGCGTAGACACTAAAAATACCATAGTAGAACACAGATGAAGCTTCTAAGTTGATGTAATAGCCAGTAAGAAGTAGTGCAATTCAAGTTTTAGGTATCGATTATTGACTTTTTGCCATTCTTTGGTGCCTTGGACATGAGCTAGGAACTTAAGATTTTGCATGAAAGGAGTACTAGCAGCCGTGTTGTCCGGGAGAATGTGAAAAGTGTTCACATGTAGTAAAAACCTGAGAAATCCCTCCGTTTTCGTCATTTGTTATGGAATCGACTTAAAGCGAGATCGTCACATTGGCCGCTCTTCTGTCTGAAACGATTACATTTATCGTCTGCAAAGCTATGTCGCATGCTGCGGTATGTGGAGACACTATAACCACCATAGTAGAACACAGATGAAGCTTCTAACTTGATGTAATAGGAAGTAAGAAGTGGTAGAATTCAAGTTTTAGGTTTAGATTATTGACTTTTTACCTGGCTTTGGTGCCTTGGACATGAGCTAGGACCTTAAGATTCTGCATGAAAGGAGGAATAGCAGCCGAGTTGCACGGGAGATTGTGAAAAGTGTTCATATGTAGTAAAAACCATAGAAATCCGTCCGTTTTCGTCATTTGTTATCGAATCGATTTAAAGCCAGATCGTCACATTGGCCGCTCTTCTCTCTGAAACGGTTGTACTTATCGTCTGCAAAGCTATGTCGCGTGCTGCGGTATGTGGAGACACTAAAAGCACCATAGTAGAACACAGATGTTGCTTATAAGTTGATGTCATAGCCAGTAAGAAGTAGTACAATTCAAGTTTTAGGTATCGATTATTGACTTTTTACTTGGCTTTGGTGCCTTGGACATGAGCTGGGACCTTAAGATTCTGCATGAAAGGTGGACTAGCAGCTGAGTTGCACGGGAGAATGTGAAAAGTGTTCATATGTAGTATAAACCTGAGAAATCCGTCCGTTTTCGTCATTTGTTATCGAATCGATTTAAAGCCAGATCGTCCCATTGGCCGCTCTTAACTCTGAAACAGTTGTGCTTATAGTCTGCAAACCTATGTCGCGTGCTGCGGTATGTGTAGACACTAAAAATACCATAGTAGAACACAGATGAAGCTTCTAAGTTGATGTAATAGCCAGTAAGAAGTAGTGCAATTCAAGTTTTAGTTATCGATTATTGACTTTTTACCATTCTTTGGTGCCTTGGACATGAGCTAGGAACTTAAGATTTTGCATGAAAGGAGTATTAGCAGCCGTGTTGTCCGGGAGAATGTGAAAAGTGTTCACATGTAGTAAAAACCCGAGAAATCCGTCCGTTTTCGTCATTTGTTATCGAATCGACTTAAAGCCAGGTCGTCACATTGGCCGCTCTTCTCTCTGAAACGGTTGTACTTATCGTCTGCAAAGCTAGTCGCGTGCTGCGGTATGTGGAGACACTAAAAGCACCATAGTAGATCACAGATGATGTTTCTAAGTTGATGTCATAGCCAGTTAGAAGTAGTACAATTCAAGTTTTAGGTACCGATTATAGACTTTTTAGCTGGCTTTGGTGCCTTGGACATGAGCTAATACCTTAAGACTCTGCATGAAAGAGGACTAGCAGGCGAGTTGCACGGTAGAATGTGAAGAGTGATCATATGTAGTAAAAACCTGAGAAATCCGTCCGTTTTCGTCATTTGTAATCGAATCGACTTAAAGCCAGATCGTCACATTGGCTGCTCTTATCTCTGAAACGGTTGTACTTATTGTCTGCAAAGCTATGTCGCGTGCTGCGGTATGCGGAGACACTAAAAGCACCATAGTAGAACACAGATGAAGCTTCTATGTTGATGTAATAGCCAGTAAGAAGTAGTACAACTCAAGTTTTAGGTTTAGATTATTGACTTTTTACCCTTCATTGGTGCCTTGGACATGGGCTAGGAACTTAAGATTTTGCATGAAAGGAGGACCAGCAGCCAAGTTGCAGGGGAGAATGTGAAAAGTGTTCATATGTAGTAAAAACCTGAGAAATCCCTCCGTTTTCGTCATTTGTTATGGAATCGACTTAAAGCGAGATCGTCACATTGGCCGCTCTTCTGTCTGAAACGATTACATTTATCGTCTGCAAAGCTATGTCGCATGCTGCGGTATGTGGAGACACTATAACCACCATAGTAGAACACAGATGAAGCTTCTAACTTCATGTAATAGGAAGTAAGAAGTAGTACAATTCAAGTTTTAGGTTTAGATTATTGACTTTTTACCTGGCTTTGGTGCCTTGAACATGGGCTAGGACCTTAAGATTCTGCATGAAAGGAGGACTACCAGCCGAATTGCACGGGAGAATGTGAAAAGTGTTCATATGTAGTAAAAATCTCAGAATACCGTCCGTTATCGTCTTTTGTTATGGAATCGACTTAAAGCCAGATCGTCACATTGGCCGCTCTTCTCTCTGAAACGGTTGTACTTACGGTCTGCAAAGCTATGTCGCGTGCTGCGGTATGCGGAGACACTAAAAGCACCATAGTAGAACACAGATGAAGCTTCTAAGTTGATGTAATAGCCAGTAAGAAGTAGTACAATTCTAGTTTTAGGTATTGATTATTGACTTTTTAGTTACCTTTGGTGTTTGGACATGAGCTAGGAGCTTAAGATTCTGGATGAACGGAGGACTAGCAGCCGAGTTGCACGATAGATGGTGAAAAGTGTTCATATGTAGTAAAAACCTGAGAATTCCGTCCGTTTTCTTCATTTGTTATCGAATCGACTTAAAGCCAGATCGTCCCATTGGCCGCTCTTATCTCTGAAACAGTTGTGCTTATAGTCTGCAAACCTATGTCGCGTGCTGCGGTATGCGTAGACACTAAAAATACCAAATAGAACACAGATTAAGCTTCTAAGTTGATGTAATAGCCAGTAAGAAATAGTGCAATTCAAGTTTTAGGTATCGATTATTGACTTTTTACCATTCTTTGGTGCCTTGGCCATGAGCTAGGAACTTAAGATTTTGCATGAAAGGAGTACTAGCAGCCGTGTTGTCCGGGAGAATGTGAAAAGTGTTCACATGTAGTAAAAACCCGAGAAATCCGTCCGTTTTCGTCATTTGTTATCGAATCGACTTAAAGCCAGATCGTCACATTGGCCGCTCTTCTGTCTGAAACGATTACATTTATCGTCTGCAAAGCTATGTCGCGTGCTGCGATATTTGGAGACACTAAAAGCACCATATTGAAACACAGATGATGCGTCTAAGATGATGTCATAGCCAGTTAGAAGTAGTACAATTCAAGTTTTAGGTATCGATTATTGACTTTTTACCTGGTTTTGGTGCCTTGGACATGAGCCAGGACCTTAAGATTCTGCATGAAAGGAGGACTAGCAGCCGAGTTGCACGGGAGAATGTGAAAAGTGTTCATATGTAGTAAAAACCTGGGAAATCCGTCTGTTTTCGTCATTTGATATCGAATCGATTTAAAGCCAGATCGTCACATTGGCCACTTTTTCTCTGAAACGGTTCTACTTATAGTCTGCAAAGCTATGTCGCGTGCTGCGGTATGCGGAGACACTAAAAGCACCATAGTAGAACACAGATGAAGCTTCTAGGTTGATGCAATAGCCAGTAAGAGGTAGTACAATTCAAGTTTTAGGTATCGATTATTGACTTTTTAGCTGGCTTTGGTGCCTTGGACATGAGCTAGGACCTTAAGATTCTGCATGAAAGGAGGAATAGCAGCCGAGTTGCACGGGAGATTGTGAAAAGTGTTCATATGTAGTAAAAACCCGAGAAATCAGTCCGTTTTCGTCATTTGTTATCGAATCGACTTAGAGCCAGATCGTCACATTGGCCGCTCTTCACCCTGAAACGGTTGTACTTATAGTCTGCAAAGCTATGTCGCGTGCTGCGGTATGCGGAGACACTAGAAGCACCATAGTAGAACACAGATGAAGCTTCTATGTTGATGTAATAGCCAGTAATAAGTAGTACAATTCAAGTTTTAGGTTTAGATTATTGACTTTTTACCTGGCTTTGGTGCCTTGGACATGAGCTAGGACCTTAAGATTCTGCATGAAAGGAGCACTAGCAGCCGAATTGCACGGGAGAATGTGAAAAGTGTTCACCTGTAGTAAAAATCTGAGAATACCGTCCGTTATCGTCTTTTGTTATAGAATCGACTTAAAGCCAGATCGTCACATTGGCCGCTCTTCTCTCTGAAACGTTTGTACTTATCGTCTGCAAAGCTATGTCGCGTGCTGCGGTATGTGGAGACACTAAAAGCACCATAGTAGAACACAGATGATGCTTCTAAGTTGATGTCATAGCCAGTTAGAAGTAGTACAATTAAAGTTTTAGGTATCGATTATTGACTTTTTACCTGGTTTTGGTGCCTTGGACATGAGCCAGGACCTTAAGATTCTGCATGAAAGGAGGACTAGCAGCCGAGTTGCACGGTAGAATGTGAAAAGTGTTCATATGTAGTAAAAACCTGAGAAATCCGTCCGTTTTTGTCATTTGTTATCGAATCGACTAAAAGCCAGATCGTCACATTGGCCGCTCTTCTCTCTGAAACGGTTGTACTTATCGTCTGCAAAGCTATGTAGCGTGCTGCGGTATGTGGAGACACTAAAAGCACCATAGTAGAACACAGATGATGCTTATAAGTTGATGTCATAGCCAGTAAGAAGTAGTACAATTCAAGTTTTAGGTATCGATTATTGACTTTTTACTTGGCTTTGGTGCCTTGGACATGAGCTAGGACCTTAAGATTCTGCATGAAAGGTGGACTAGCAGCCGAGTTGCACGGGAGAATGTGAAAAGTGTTCATATGTAGTAAAAACCTGAGAAATCCGTCCGTTTTCGTCATTTGTTATCGAATCGATTTAAAGCCAGATCGTCCCATTGGCCGATCTTATCTCTGAAACAGTTGTGCTTATAGTCTGCAAACCTATGTCGCGTGCTGCGGTATGCGTAGACACTAAAAATACCATAGTAGAACACAGATGAAGCTTCTAAGTTGATGTAATAGCCAGTAAGAAGTAGTGAAATTCAAGTTTTAGGTATCGATTATGGACTTTTTACCATTCTTTGGTGCCTTGGACATGAGCTAGGAACTTAAGATTTTGCATGAAATTAGTACTAGCAGCCGTGTTGCACGGGAGAATGTGAAAAGTGTTCACATGTAGTAAAAACCCGAGAAATCCGTCCGTTTTCGTCATTTGTTATCGAATCGACTTAGAGCCAGATCGTCACATTGGCCGCTCTTCACCCTGAAACGGTTGTACTTATCGTCGTCAAAGCTAGGTCACGTGCTGCGGTAAGCGGAGACACTAAAAGCACCATAGTAGAACACAGATGAAGCTTCCAAGTTGATGTAATAGCGAGTAAGAAGTAGTAAAATTCAAGTTTTAGGTATCGATTATTGACTTTTTACCCTTCATTGGTGCCTTGGACATGAGCTAGGAACTTAAGATTTTGCATGAAAGGAGGACTAGCAGCCAAGTTGCAGGGGAGAATGTGAAAAGTGTTCATATGTAGTAAAAACCTGAGAAATCCCTCCGTTTTCGTCATTTGTTATCGAATCGACTTAGAGCCAGATCGTCACATTGGCCGCTCTTCACCCTGAAACGGTTGTACTTATAGTCTGCAAAGCTATGTCGCGTGCTGCGGTATGCGGAGACACTAAAAGCACCATAGTAGAACACAGATGATGCTTCCAAGATGATATCATAGCCAGTAAGAAGTAGTGCAATTAAAGTTTTAGGTATCGATTATTGACTTTTTACCTGCCTTTGGTGCCTTGGACTTGAGCTAGGACCTTAAGATTCTGCATGAAAGGAGGACTAGCAGCCGAGTTGCACGGGGGAATGTGAAAAGTGATCATATGTAGTAAAAACCTGAGAAATCCGTCCGTTTTCGTCATTTGTTATCGAATCGACTTAAAGCCAGATCGTCACATTGACCGCTCTTCTCTCTAAACGGTTGTACTTATCGTCTGCAAAGCTATGTCGCGTGCTGCGGTATGCGGAGACACTAAAAGCACAATAGTAGAACACAGATGAAGCTTCTAAGTTGATGTAATAGCCAGTAAGAAGTAGTACAATTCAAGTTTTAGGTTTAGATTATTGACTTTTTACCTGGCTTTGGTGCCTTGGACATGAGCTAGGACCTTAAGATTCTGCATGAAAGGAGGACTAGCAGCCGAATTGCACGGGAGAATGTGAAAAGTGTTCATATGTAGTAAAAATCTGAGAATACCGTCCGTTATCGTCTTTTGTTATAGAATCGACTTAAAGCCAGATCGTCCCATTGGCCGCTCTTATCTCTGAAACAGTTGTGCTTATAGTCTGCAAACCTATGTCGCGTGCTGCGGTATGCGTAGACACTAAAAATACCATAGTAGAACACAGATGAAGCTTCTAAGTTGATGTAATAGCCAGTAAGAAGTAGTGCAATTCAAGTTTTAGGTATCGATTATTGACTTTTTGCCATTCTTTGGTGCCTTGGACATGAGCTAGGAACTTAAGATTTTGCATGAAAGGAGTACTAGCAGCCGTGTTGTCCGGGAGAATGTGAAAAGTGTTCACATGTAGTAAAAACCTGAGAAATCCCTCCGTTTTCGTCATTTGTTATGGAATCGACTTAAAGCGAGATCGTCACATTGGCCGCTCTTCTGTCTGAAACGATTACATTTATCGTCTGCAAAGCTATGTCGCATGCTGCGGTATGTGGAGACACTATAACCACCATAGTAGAACACAGATGAAGCTTCTAACTTGATGTAATAGGAAGTAAGAAGTAGTAGAATTCAAGTTTTAGGTTTAGATTATTGACTTTTTACCTGGCTTTGGTGCCTTGGACATGAGCTAGGACCTTAAGATTCTGCATGAAAGGAGGAATAGCAGCCGAGTTGCACGGGAGATTGTGAAAAGTGTTCATATGTAGTAAAAACCATAGAATTCCGTCCGTTTTCGTCATTTGTTATCGAATCGATTTAAAGCCAGATCGTCACATTGGCCGCTCTTCTCTCTGAAACGGTTGTACTTATCGTCTGCAAAGCTATGTCGCGTGCTGCGGTATGTGGAGACACTAAAAGCACCATAGTAGAACACAGATGTTGCTTATAAGTTGATGTCATAGCCAGTAAGAAGTAGTACAATTCAAGTTTTAGGTATCGATTATTGACTTTTTACTTGGCTTTGGTGCCTTGGACATGAGCTGGGACCTTAAGATTCTGCATGAAAGGTGGACTAGCAGCTGAGTTGCACGGGAGAATGTGAAAAGTGTTCATATGTAGTAAAAACCTGAGAAATCCGTCCGTTTTCGTCATTTGTTATCGAATCGATTTAAAGCCAGATCGTCCCATTGGCCGCTCTTAACTCTGAAACAGTTGTGCTTATAGTCTGCAAACCTATGTCGCGTGCTGCGGTATGTGTAGACACTAAAAATACCATAGTAGAACACAGATGAAGCTTCTAAGTTGATGTAATAGCCAGTAAGAAGTAGTGCAATTCAAGTTTTAGTTATCGATTATTGACTTTTTACCATTCTTTGGTGCCTTGGACATGAGCTAGGAACTTAAGATTTTGCATGAAATTAGTACTAGCAGCCGTGTTGCACGGGAGAATGTGAAAAGTGTTCACATGTAGTAAAAACCCGAGAAATCCGTCCGTTTTCGTCATTTGTTATCGAATCGACTTAAAGCCAGATCGTCACATTGGCCGCTCTTCTGTCTGAAACGATTACATTTATCGTCTGCAAAGCTATGTCGCGTGCTGCGGTATTTGGAGACACTAAAAGCACCATTGTAGAACACAGATGAAGCTTCTAGGTTGATGTAATAGCCAGTAAGAAGCAGTACAATTCAAGTTTTTGGTATCGATTATTGACTTTTTAGCTGACTTCGGTGCCTTGGACATGAGCTAGGACCTTAAGATTCTGCATGAAAGGAGGACTAGCAGCCGATTTACACGAGAGAATGTGAAAAGTGTTCATATGTAGGAAAAACCTGAGAAATACGTCCGTTTTCGTCATTTGTTATCGAATCGACTTAAAGCCAGTTCGTCACATTGGCCGCTCTTCTGTCTGAATCGTTTACATTTATCGTCAGCGAAGCTATGTCGCGTGCTGCGGTATGCGGAGACACTAAAAGCACCATACTAGAACACAGATGAAGCTTCTATGTTGATGTAATAGCCAGTAAGAAGTAGTACAATTCAAGTTTTAGGTATCGATTATTGACTTTTTATCCTTCATTGGTGCCTTGGACATGATCAAGGAACTTAAGATTTTGCATGAACGGAGGACTAGCAGCCAAGTGGCAGGGGAGAATGTGAAAAGTGTTCATATGTAGTAAAAACCTGGGAAAGCAATCCGTTTTCGTCACTTGTTATGGAATCGACTTAAAGCCAGATCGTCACATTGGCCGCTCTTCTGTCTGAAACGATTACATTTATCGTCTGCAAAGCCATGTCGCATGCTGCGGTATGTGGAGACACTAAAACCACCATAGTGGAACACAGATGAAGCTTCTAACTTGATGTAATAGGAAGTAAGAAGTAGTACAATTCAAGTTTTAGGTTTCGATTATTGAATTTTTAGCTGGCTTTGGTGCCTTGGACATGAGCTAGGACCTTAAGATTCTGCATGAAAGGAGGACTAGCAGCCAAATTGCACGGGAGAATGTGAAAAGTGTTCATATGTAGTAAAAACCTGAGAATACCGTCCGTTATCGTCTTTTGTTATCGAATCGACTTAAAGCCAGATCGTCACATTGGCCGCTCTTCTCTCTGAAACGGTTGTACTTATCGTCTGCAAAGCTATGTCGCGTGCTGCGGTATGCGGAGACACTAAAAGCACCATAGTAGAACACAGATGAAGCTTCTAAGTTGATGTAATAGCCAGTAAGAAGTAGTACAATTCTAGTTTTAGTTATTGATTATTGACTTTTTAGCTACCTTTGGTGCCTTGGACATGAGCTAGGAGCTTAAGATTCTGGATGAACGGACGACTAGCAGCCGCGTTGCACGGGAGAATGTGAAAAGTGTTCATATGTAGTAAAAACCTGAGAATTCCGTCCGTTTTCTTCATTTGTTACCGAATCGACTTAAAGCCAGATCGTCACATTGCCCGCTCTTCTCTCTGAAACGGTTGTACTTATCGTCTGCAAAGCTATGTCGCGTGCTGCGGTATGAGGAGACACTAAAAGCACCATAGTAGAACACAGATGATGCTTCTAAGTTGATGTAATAGCCAGTAAGAAGTAGTACAATTAAAGTTTTAGGTATCGATTATTGACTTTTTACCTGGCTTTGGTGCCTTGGACATGAGGTAGTACCTTAAGATACTGCATGAAATTAGAACTAGCAGCCGAGTTGCACGGGACAATGCGAAATGTGTTCATATGTAGTAAAAAACCTGAGAAATCCGTCCGTTTTCGTCATTTGTTATCGAATCGATTTAAAGCCAGATGGTCACATTGGCCGCTCTTATCTCTGAACCTGTTGTACTTATCGTCTGCAAAGCTATGTCGATTGCTGCGGTATGCGTAGACACTAAAAGCACCATAGTAGAACACAGATGAAGCTTCTAAGTTGATGTAATAGCCAGTAAGAAGTAGTACTATTCTAGTTTTAGGTATCGATTATTGACTTTTCAGCTATCTTTGGTGCCTTGGAAATGAGCTAGGACCTTACGATTCTGCATGAACGGAGGACTAGCAGCCGAGTTGCACGGAAGATTGTGAAAAGTGACCATATGTAGTAAAAAACCTGAGAAATTCGTCCGTTTTCGTCTTTGTTTTCGAATCGACTTAAAGCCTGATCGTCAAATTGGCCGCTCTTCTCTCTTAAACGGTTGTACTTATCGTCTGCAAAGCTATGTCGCGTGCTGCGGTATGATGAGACACTAAAAGCCCCATAGTAGAACACAGATGATGCTTCTAAGTTGATGTAATAGCCAGTAAGAAGTAGTACAATTAGAGTTTTAGGTATCGATTATTGACTTTTTACCTGGCTTTGGTGCCTTGGACATGAGGTAGGACCTTAAGATACTGCATGAAATTAGAACTAGCAGCCGAGTTGCACGGGACAATGTGAAAAGTGTTCATATGTAGTAAAAACCTGAGAAATCCGTCCGTTTTCGTCATTTGTTATCGAATCGACTTAAAGCCATATCGTCACATTGGCCGCTCTTCTCTCTGAAACGGTTGTACTTATCGTCTGCAAAGCTATGTCGCGTGCTGCGGTATGTGGAGACACTAAAAGCAACATAGTAGAACACAGATGATGCTTATAAGTTGATGTCATAGCCAGAAAGAAGTAGTACAATTCAAGTTTTAGGTATCGATTATTGACTCTTTACTTTGCTTTGGTGCCTTGGACATGAGCTAGGGCCTTAAGATTCTGCATGAAAGGTGGACTAGCAGCCGCGTTGCACGGGAGAATGTGAAAAGTGTTCATATGTAGTGAGAACCAGAGAAATCCGTCCCTTTTCCTCTTTTGTTATCGAATCGACTTAAAGCCAGATCATCACATTGGCAGTTCTTCTGTCTGAAATGATTACATTTATTATCTGCAAAGCTATTTCGCGTGATGCGGTATGTGGAGACACTAAAAGCACCATCGTATAACACAGATGAAGCTTCTAAGTTGATGTAATAGCCAGTATGAAGTAGTACAATCCAAGCTTTAGGTATCGATTATTGACTTTTTAGCTGGCTTTGGTGCCTTGGACATGAGCTAGGACTATAAGATTCTGCATGAAAGGAGGACTAGCAGCCGAGTTACACGCTAGAATGTGAAAAGTGTTCATATGTAGTAAAAACCAGAGAAATCCGTCAGTTTTCGTCATTTGTTTTCGAATCGACTTAAAGCCAGATCGTCATATTGGCCGCTCTTCTGTCTGAAACGGTTGTACGTATCGTCTGCAAACCTATGTCGCGTGCTGCGAGATGCGGAGACACTAAAAGCACCATAGTAGAACACAGATGAAGTTTCTATGTTGATGTAATAGCAAGTAAGAAGTAGAACAATTCAAGTTCTAGGTATCGATTATTGACTTTTTAGCTGGCTTTGGGGCCTTGGACATGTGCTAGGACCTTAAGATTCTGCATGAAAGGAGGACTAACACCCGAGTTGCACGGCAGAATGTGAAAAGTGTTCATATGTGGTAAAAACCATAGAAATCCGTCCGTTTTCGTCATTTGTTATCGAATCGACTTAAAGCCAGATTGTCACATTGGCCGCTCTTCTCTCTGAAACGGTTGTACTTATCGTCTGCAAAGCTATGTCGCGTGCTGCGGTATGCGGAGACACTAAAAGCACCATAGTAGAACGCAGATGATGCTTCTAAGTTGATGTAATAGCCAGTAAGAAGTAGTACAATTCAATTTTTAGGTATCGATTATTGACTTTTTAGCTGGCTTTGGTGCCTTGGACATGAGCTAGGACCTTAAGATTCTGCATGAAAGAAGGACTATCAGCCGAGTTGCACGGGAGAATGTGAAAAGTGTTCATATGTAGTACAAACCTGAGAAATCCGTCCGTTTTCGTCTTTTGTTATCGAATCGACTTGAAGCCAGATCGTCACATTGGCTGCTCTTCTCTCTGAAACCGTGGTACCTATCGTCTGCAAAGCTATGTCGCGTGCGGCGGTATGCGGAGACACTAAAAGCACCATAGTAGAACACAGATGAAGCTTCTAAGTTGATGTAATAGCCAGTAAGAACTAGTACAATTCAAGTTTTAGGTATCGATTATAGACTTTTTAGCTGGCTTTGTTGCCTTGGACATGAGCTAGGACCTTACGATTCTGCATGAAAGAAGGACTATCAGCCCAGTTGCACGGGAGAATGTGAAAAGTGTTCATATGTAGTAAAAACCTGAGAAATCCGTCCGTTTTCGTCTTTTGTTATCGAATCGACTTAAAGCCAGATCGTCACATTGGCCGCTCTTCTGTCTGAAACGGTTACATTTATCGTCTGCAAAGCTATGTCGCGTGCTGCGTTATATGGAGACACAAAAAGCACCATAGTAGAACACAGATGAAGCTTCTAAGTGGATGTAATAGCCAGTAAGAAGTAGTACATTTCAAGTTTTAGGTATCGATTATTGACATTTTGCCCTTCTTTGGTGCCTTGGACATGAGCTAGGAACTTAAGAATTTGCATCAAAGGAGGACTAGCAGCCGCGTTGCACAGGAGAATTTGAAAAGTGTTCATATGTAGTAAAAACCTGAGAAATCCGTCCATTTTCGTCATTTGTTATCGAATCGACTTAAAGCCAGATCGTCACATTGGCCGCTCTTCTGTCTGAAACGGTTACATTTATCGCCTGCAAAGCTATGTCGCGTGCTGCGTTATATGGAGACACAAAAAGCACCATAGTAGAACACAGATGAAGCTTCTAACTGGATGTAATAGCCAGTAAGAAGTAGTACAATTCAAGTTTTAAGTATCGATTATTGACTTTTTAGCTGGCTTTGGTGCCTTGGACATGAGGTAGGACCTTAAGATTTTGCATCAAAGGTGGACTAGCAGCCGCGATGCAAGGTAGAATGTAAAAAGTGTTCATATGTAGTATAAACCGGAGAAATCCGTCCGTTTTCGTCATTTGTTATCGAATCGACTTAAAGCCATATCGTCACATTCGAGGCTTTTCTGTCTGAAACGGAAGTACTTACCGTCTGCAAAGCTATGTCGCTTGCTGCGGTATGCGGAGACACTAAAAGCACCATAGTAGAACGCAGATGATGCTTCTAAGTTGATGTAATAGCCAGTAAGAAGTAGTACAATTCAATTTTTAGGTATCGATTATTGACTTTTTAGCTGGCTTTGGTGCCTTGGACATGAGCTAGGACCTTAAGATTCAGAATGAAAGGAGGACTAGCAGCTGTGTTGCACGTGAGAATGTGAAAAGTGTTCATATGTAGTAAAAACCTTAGAAATCCGTCCGTTTTCGTCATTTGTTATCGAATCGACTTAAAGCCAGATCGTCACATTGGCCGCTCTTCTCTCTGAAACAGGTGTACTTATCGTCTGCAAAGTTATGTTGCGTGCTGCGGTATGCGGAGACGCTAAAAGCACAATAGTAGAACACAGAGGAAGCTTCTAAGTTTATGTAATAGCCAGTAAGAAGTAGTACAATTCAAGTTTTAGGTATCGATTACTGACTTTTTACCCTTCTTTGGTGCCTTAGACATGAGCTAGGAACTTAAGATATTGCATGAAATGAGGACTAGCAGCAGCGTTGCATGTGAGAATGTGAAAAGTGTTCATATGTAGTAAAAACATCAGAAATCCGTCCGTGTTCGTCATTTGTTATCGAATAGACTTAAAGCCAGATCGTCACTTTGGCCGCTCTTCTCTCTGAAACGGTTGAACGTATCGTCTGCAAAGCTATGTTGTGTGCTGCGGAATGCCGAGACACTAAAAGCACCATAGTATAACACAGATGAAGCTTCTAAGTTGATGTAATAGCCAGTAAGAGTAGCACAATTCAAGTTTTAGGTATCGATTATTGACTTTTTACCCTTCTTTGGTGCCTTGGACATGAGCTAGGAACTTAAGATTTTGCACTGAAAGGGGGACTAGCAGCCGCGTTGCACGGGAGAATGTGAAAAGTGTTCATATGTAGTAAAAACCTGAGAAATCCGTCCGTTTTCGTCATTGGTTTTCGAATCGACTTAAAGCCAGATCGTCAGATTGGCTGCTCTTCTCTCTGAAATGGTTGTACTTATCGTCTGCAAACCTATGTCGCGTGCTGCGGTATGCGGAGACACTAAAAGCACCATAGTAGAACACAGATGAAGCTTCTACGTTGATGTAATAGCCAGTAAGAAGTAGTACATTTCAAGTTTTAGGTATCGATTATTGACTTTTTGCCCTTCTTTGGTGCCTTGGACATGAGCTAGGACCTTAAGAATTTGCATCAAAGGAGGACTAGCAGCCGCGTTGCACGGGAGAATTTGAAAAGTGTTCATATGTAGTAAAAACCTGAGAAATCCGTCCATTTTCGTCATTTGTTATCGAATCGACTTGAAGCCAGATCGTCACATTGGCCGCTCTTCTGTCGGAAACGGTTACATTTATCGTCTGCAAAGCTATGTCGCGTGCTGCGTTATATGGAGACACAAAAAGCACCATAGTAGAACACAGATGAAGCTTCTAACTGGATCTAATAGCCAGTAAGAAGTAGTACAATTCAAGTTTTAAGTATTGATTATTGACTTTTTAGCTGGCTTTGGTGCCTTGGACATGAGGTAGGACCTTAAGATTTTGCATCAAAGGTGGACTAGCAGCCGCGATGCAAGGTAGAATGTAAAAAGTGTTCATATGTAGTATAAACCGGAGAAATCCGTCCGTTTTCGTCATTTGTTATCGAATCGACTTAAAGCCATATCGTCACATTCGAGGCTTTTCTGTCTGAAACGGAAGTACTTACCGTCTGCAAAGCTATGTCGCGTGCTGCGGTATGCGGAGACACTAAAAGCACCATAGTAGAACGCAGATGATGCTTCTAAGTTGATGTAATAGCCAGTAAGAAGTAGTACAATTCAATTTTTAGGTATCGATTATTGACTTTTTAGCTGGCTTTGGTGCCTTGGACATGAGCTAGGACCGTAAGATTCAGAATGAAAGGAGGACTAGCAGCTGTGTTGCACGTGAGAATGTGAAAAGTGTTCATATGTAGTAAAGACCTTAGAAATCCGTCCGTTTTCGTCATTTGTTATCGAATCGACTTAAAGCCAGATCGTCACATTGGCCACTCTTCTCTCTGAAACAGTTGTACTTATCGTCTGCAAAGTTATGTTGCGTGCTGCGGTATGCGGAGACGCTAAAAGCACAATAGTAGAACACAGAGGAAGCTTCTAAGTTTATGTAATAGCCAGTAAGAAGTAGTACAATTCAAGTTTTAGGTATCGATTACTGCATTTTACCCTTCTTTGGTGCCTTAGACATGAGCTAGGAACTTAAGATTTTGCATGAAATGAGGACTAGCAGCAGGGTTCATGTGAGAATGTGAAAAGTGATCATATGTAGTAAAAACATCAGAAATCCGTCCGTGTTCGTCATTTGTTATCGAATAGACTTAAAGCCAGATCGTCACTTTGGCCGCTCTTCTCTCTGAAACGGTTGAACGTATCGTCTGCAAAGCTATGTTGTGTGCTGCGGAATGCGGAGACACTAAAAGCACCATAGTATAACACAGATGAAGCTTCTAAGTTGATGTAATAGCCAGAACAGTAGCACAATTCAAGTTTTAGGTATCGATTATTGACTTTTTACCCTTCTTTGGTGCCTTGGACATGAGCTAGGAACTTAAGATTTTGCACTGAAAGGGGGACTAGCAGCCGCGTTGCACGGGAGAATGTGAAAAGTGTTCATATGTAGTATAAACCTGAGAAATCCGTCCGTTTTCGTCATTTGTTTTCGAATCGACTTAAAGCCAGATCGTCACATTGGCCGCTCTTCTCTCTGAAATGGTTGTACTTATCGTCTGCAAACCTATGTCGCGTGCTGCGGTATGCGGAGACACTAAAAGCACCATAGTAGAACACAGATGAAGCTTCTACGTTGATGTAATAGCCAGTAAGAAGTAGTACAATTCAAGTTTTAGGTATCGATTATTGACTTTTTAGCAGGCTTTGGTGCCTTGGACATGGGCTAGGACCTTACGATTTTGCATGAAAGGAGGACTAGCAGCCGCGTTGCACGGGAGAATGTGAAAAGTGTTCATATGTAGTAAAAACATGAGAAATCCGTCCGTTCTCGTCATTTGTTATGAAATCGACTAAAAGCCAGATCGTCACATTGGCCACTCTTGTGTCTGAAACGGTTACATTTATAGTAGAACACAGATGAAACTTATAAGTGGATGTAATAGCCAGTAAGAAGTAGTACATTTCAAGTTTTAGGTATCGATTATTGACTTTTTACCCTTCTTTGGTGCCTTGGACATGAGCTAGGACCTTAAGAATTTGCATCAAAGGAGGACTAGCAGCCGCGTTGCACGGTAGAATGTGAAAAGTGTTCATATGTAGTAAAAACCTGAGAAATCCGTCCGTTTTCGTCATTTGTTATCGAATCGACTTAAAGCCAGATCGTCACATTGGCCGCACTTCTCTCTGAAACGGTTGTACTTATCGTCTGCAAAGCTATGTCACGTGCTGCCGTATGCGGAGACACTAAAAGCACCATAGTAGAACGCAGATGATGCTTCTAAGTTGATGTAATAGCCAGTAAGAAGTAGTACAATTCAATTTTTAGGTATCGATTATTGACTTTTTAGCTGGCTTTGGTGCCTTGGACATGAGCTAGGACCTTAAGATTCTGCATGAAAGGAGGACTATTAGCCGAGTTGCACGAGAGAATGTGAAAAGTGTTCATATGTAGTACAAACCTGAGAAATCCGTCCGTTTTCGTCTTTTGTTATCGAATCGACTTGAAGCCAGATCGTCACATTGGCCGCTCTTCTCTCTGAAACCGTTGTACCTATCGTCTGCAAAGCTATGTCGCGTGCGGCGGTAAGCGGAGACACTAAAAGCACCATAGTAGAACACAGATGAAGCTTCTAAGTTGATGTAATAGCCAGTAAGAAGTAGTACAATTCAAGTTTTAGGTATCGATTATTGACTTTTTAGCTGGCTTTGGTGCCTTGGTCATGAGCTAGGACCTTAAGATTCTGCATGAAAGAAGGACTATCAGCCGAGTACACGGGAGAATGTGAAAAGTGTTCATATGTAGTAAAAACCTGGGAAATCCGTCCGTTTTCGTCTTTTGTTATCGAATCGACTTAAAGCCAGATCGTCACATTGGCCGCTCTTCTGTCTGAAACGGTTACATTTATCGTCTGCAAAGCTATGTCGCGTGCTGCGTTATATGGAGACACAAAAAGCACCATAGTAGAACACAGTTGAAGCTTCTAAGTGGATGTAATAGCCAGTAAGAAGTAGTACATTTCAAGTTTTAGGTATCGATTATTGACTTTTTGCCCTTCTTTGGTGCCTTGGACATGAGCTAGGACCTTAAGAATTTGCATCAAAGGAGGACTAGCAGCCGCGTTGCACGGGAGAATTTGAAAAGTGTTCATATGTAGTAAAAACCTGAGAAATCCGTCCATTTTCGTCATTTGTTATCGAATCGACTTAATGCCAGATCGTCACATTGGCCGCTCTTCTGTCTGAAACGGTTACATTTATCGTCTGCAAAGCTATGTCGCGTGCTGCGTTATATGGAGACACAAAAAGCACCATAGTAGAACACAGATGAAGCTTCTAACTGGATGTAATAGCCAGTAAGAAGTAGTACAATTCAAGTTTTAAGTATCGATTATTGACTTTTTAGCTGGCTTTGGTGCCTTGGACCTGAGGTAGGACCTTAAGATTTTGCATCAAAGGTGGACTAGCAGCCGCGATGCAAGGTAGAATGTGAAAAGTGTTCATATGTAGTATAAACCGGAGAAATCCGTCCGTTTTCGTCATTTGTTATCGAATCGACTTAAAGCCATATCGTCACATTCGAGGCTTTTCTGTCTGAAACGGAAGTACTTACCGTCTGCAAAGCTATGTCGCGTGCTGCGGTATGCGGAGACACTAAAAGCACCATAGTAGAACGCAGATGATGCTTCTAAGTTGATGTAATAGCCAGTAAGAAGTAGTACAATTCAATTTTTAGGTATCGATTATTGACTTTTTAGCTGGCTTTGGTGCCTTGGACATGAGCTAGGACCTTAAGATTCAGAATGAAAGGAGGACTAGCAGCCGCGTTGCACGGGAGAATGTGAAAAGTGTTCATACGTACTAAAAAGCTGAGAAATCCGTCCGATTTCGTCACTTGTTATCGAATCGACTTAAAGCCAGATTGTCACATTGGCCGCTCTTCTGTATGGAACGGTTACATTTATCGTCTTCAATGCTATTTCGTGTGCTGCGGTATGCGGAGACACTAAAAGCACCATAGTAGAACACAGATGAAGCTTCTAAGTTGATGTAATTGAAAGTAAGAAGTAGTACATTTCAAGTTTTAGGTATCGATGATTGACTTTTTACCCTTCTTTGGTGCCTTGGACATGAGCTAGGACCTCAAGAATTTGCGTCAAAGGAAGACTAGCAGCCGCGTTGCACGGGACAATGTGAAAAGTGTTCATATGTAGTAAAAACATGAGAAATCCGTCCGTTCTCGTCATTTGTTATGAAATCGACTAAAAGCCAGATCGTCACATTGGCCACTCTTGTGTCTGAAACGGTTACATTTATAGTAGAACACAGATGAAGCTTATAAGTGGATGTAATAGCCAGTAAGAAGTAGTACATTACAAGTTTTAGGTATCGATTATTGACTTTTTACCCTTCTTTGGTGCCTTGGACATGAGCTAGGATCTTAAGAATTTGCATCAAAGGAGGACTAGCAGCCGCGTTGCACGGGAGAATGTGAAAAGTGTTCATATGTAGTAAAAACCTGAGAAATCCGTCCGTTTTCGTCATTTGTTATCGAATCGACTTAAAGCCAGATCGTCACATTGGCCGCTCTTCTCTCTGAAACGGTTGTACTTATCGTCTGCAAAGCTATGTCACGTGCTGCCGTATGCGGAGACACTAAAAGCACCATAGTAGAAAGCAGATGATGCTTCTAAGTTGATGTAATAGCCAGTAAGAAGTAGTACAATTCAATTTTTAGGTATCGATTATTGACTTTTTGGCTGGCTTTGGTGCCTTGGGCATGAGCTATGACCTTAAGATTCTGCATGAAAGAAGGACTATCAGCCGAGTTGCACGGGAGAATGTGAAAAGTGTTCATATGTAGTACAAACCTGAGAAATCCGTCCGTTTTCGTCTTTTGTTATCGAATCGACTTGAAGCCAGATCGTCACATTGGCCGCTCTTCTCTCTGAAACCGTTGTACTTATCGTCTGCAAAGCTATGTCACGTGCTGCGGTATGCGGAGACACTAAAAGCACCATAGTAGAACGCAGATGATGCTTCTAAGTTGATGTAATAGCCAGTAAGAAGTAGTACATTTCAATTTTTAGGTATCGATTATTGACTTTTTGGCTGGCTTTGGTGCCTTGGACATGAGCTAGGACCTTAAGATTCTGCATGAAAGAAGGACTATCAGCCGAGTTGCACGGGAGAATGTGAAAAGTGTTCATATGTAGTAAAAACCTGAGAAATCCGTCCGTTTTCGTCTTTTGTTATCGAATCGACTTAAAGCCAGATCGTCACATTGGCCGCTCTTCTGTCTGAAACGGTTACATTTATCGTCTGCAAAGCTATGTCGCGTGCTGCGTTATATGGAGACACAAAAAGCACCATAGTAGAACACAGATGAAGCTTCTAAGTGGATGTAATAGCCAGTAAGAAGTAGTACATTTCAAGTTTTAGGTATCGATTATTGACTTTTTGCCCTTCTTTGGTGCCTTGGACATGAGCTAGGACCTTAAGAATTTGCATCAAAGGAGGACTAGCAGCCGCGTTGCACGGGAGAATGTGAAAAGTGTTCATATGTAGTAAAAACCTGAGAAATCCGTCCATTTTCGTCATTTGTTATCGAATTGACTAAAAGCCAGATCGTCACATTGGCCGCTCTTGTGTCTGAAATGGTTACAATTATAGTAGAACACAGATAAAGCTTCTAAGTGGATGTAATAGCCAGTAAGAAGTAGCACATTTCAAGTTTTAGGTATCAATTATTGACATTTTACCCTTCTTTGGTGCCTTGGACAAGAGCTAGGACCTTAAGATTCTGCATGAAAGGAGGACTAGCAGCTGAGTTGCACGGGAGAATGTGAAAAGTGTTCATATGTAGTAAAAACCTTAGAAATCCGTCCGTTTTCGTCATTTGTTATCGAATCGAATTAAAGCCATATCGTCACATTGGCCGCTCTTTTCTCTGAAACGGTTGTACTTATCGTCTGCAACGCTATGTCACGTGCTGCGGTATGCGGAGACACTAAAAGCACCATAGTAGAACGCAGATGATGCTTCTAAGTTGATGTAATAGCCAGTAAGAAGTAGTACAATTCAATTTTTAGGTATCGATTATTAACTTTTTAGCTGGCTTTGGTGCCTTGGCCATGAGCTAGGACCTTAAGATTCTGCATGAAAGGAGGACTAGCAGCTGAGTTGCACGGGAGAATGTGAAAAGTGTTCATATGTAGTAAAAACCTTAGAAATCCGTCCTTTTTCGTCATTTGTTATCGAATCGAATTAAACCCAGATCGTCACATTGGCCGCACTTCTGTCTGAAACGGTTACATTTATCGTCTGCGAAGCTATGTCGCGTGCTGCGGTATGCGGAGACAATAAAAGCACCATAGTAGAACACAGATGAAGCTTCTAAGTTGCTGTAATAGCCAGTAAGAATTAGTACAATTCAAGTTTTAGGTACCGATTTGTGACTTTTTACCCTCCTTTGGTGCCTGGGACATGAGCTAGGAACTTAAGATTTTGCATTAACGGAGGACTAGCAGCCGCGTTGCACGGAAGAATGTGAAAAGTGTTCATATGTAGTAAAAACCCGAGAAATCCGTCCGTTTTCTTCATTTGTTATCGAATCAACTTAAAGCCAGATCGTCACAGTGGCCGCTCTTCTCTCTGAAATGTTTTTACTTATCGTCTGCAAAGCTATGTCGCGTGCTGCGGTATGCGGAGACACTAAAAGCACCATAGTAGAAACAGATGAAGCTTTTAAGTTGATGTAATAGCCAGTAAGAATGAGTACAATTCAAGTTTTAAGTATCGATTTGTGACCTTTTACCCTTCTTTGGTGCCTTGGACATGAGCTAGGAACTTAAGATTTTGCATGAAAGGAGGACTAGCAGCCGCGTTGCACGGGAGAATGTGAAAAGTGTTCATATGTAGTAAAAACCTGAGAAATCCGTCCCTTTTCGTCATTTGTTATCGAATCGACTTAAAGCCAGATCGTCACATTGGCCGCTCTTCTCTCTGAAACGGGTGTACTTATCGTCTGCATAGTTATGTTGCGTGCTGCGGTATGCGGAGACACTAAAAGCACAATAGTAGAACACAGAGGAAGCTACTAAGTTGATGTAATAGCCAGTAAGAAGTAGTACAATACAAGTTTTAAGTATCGATTACTGACTTTTTACCCATCTTTGGTGCCTTGGACATGAGCTAGGAACTTAAGATTTTGCATGAAATGAGGACTAGCAGCAGCGTTGCACGTGAGAATGTGAAAAGTGTTCATATGTAGTAAAAACCTCAGAAATCCGTCCGTGTTCGTCATTTGTTATCGAATAGACTTAAAGCCAGATCGTCACATTGGCCGCTCTTCTCTCTGAAACGGTTGTACTTATCGTCTGCAAAGCTATGTTGTGTGCTGCGGAATGCGGAGACACTAAAAGCACCATAGTAGACCACAGATGAAGCTTCTAAGTTGATGTAATAGCCAGTAAGTAGTAGTACAATTCAAGTTTTAGGTATCGATTATTGACTTTTTACCCTTCTTTGGTGCCTTGGACATGACCTAGGAACTTAAGATTTTGCATTGAAAGGAGGACTAGCAGCCGCGTTGCACGGGAGAATGTGAAAAGTGTTCATATGTAGTAAAAACGTGAGAAATCCGTCCGTTTTCGTCATTTGTTTTCGAATCGACTTAATGCCAGATCGTCACATTGGCCGCTCTTCTCTCTGTAATGGTTGTACTTATCGTCTGCAAACCTATGTCGCGTGCTGCGGTATGCGGAGACACTAAACGCATCCATAGTAGAACACAGATGAAGCTTCTACGTTGATGTAATAGCCAGTAAGAAGTAGTACAATTCAAGTTTTAGGTATCGATTATTGACTTTTTAGCTGGCTTTGGTGCCTTGGACATGAGCTAGGACCTTAAGATTCTGCATGTAAGGAGGACTAGCAGCCGCGTTGCACGGGAGAATGAGAAAAGTGTTCATACGTAGTAAAAACCTGAGAAATCCGTCCGATTTCGTCATTTGTTATCGAATCGAGTTAAAGCCAGATCGTCACATTGGCCGCTCTTCTGTATGAAACGGTTACATTTATCGTCTTCAA